>NW_024357613.1:12913348-13513348 GCF_014805655.1 Passer montanus | reverse complement strand
CAAACAGTTTTGGAGCCAGGTACCACAAAGAAGCTGAGTACCGCTGCGCTGGGGCGGCACTGCATAATGGTGTGCACGTTGTGACAGCTGACACAAGGAGCAAGGACTGCTCCCCCAGGCACATTCATTCAGCAGAGCCCTGAGAAGTGGAAAAGCCTGAAGACCTCTGTGTGTTGCAGCCGTATGAAGGACAGAAGGAAAAGAAAGACAAGGAAACCTTACGTGCCATTTCACACAACGATCGTCCTGCACAGGCTGCGCTGAACACACCACACCTGAGTCTCAGCATTTAAACAAAGCTAGCATAAGAAGAGTGAAGGGAAAGTTCTGTTTACTAGCAAAAAGAGAAAAAAAAGTCCCCAAAATTATAAGCTGACAAGAAGGCTCTCTGCAGTGTGGTTTGAAGTATATTTTGCAATATCTAACGTGTCCAAACGCTGACAATCTATTATCGGCTATGAGCAACGTTCTCAGGTTGTGCTGCTCAGAGCCTGTTTTTCAGCAGCAAATCTCACCTCTGCTAGCTGCTTTCAGTGGTCTCTGCACTGGGAGGAATAAAAAGCTCTGCAGAGAAGCATTATTTTAGCTTCCTACTATTCTCACCAAAATATCCTTTTTCAATCACAAAATAAACAGCTTTATGAATCTTTTAAGTAAAACAAACTTTACAAAAGAGGAAAATGCATACACGCATGGAGAGAGAGGAGTATTTATACATGTGTGTGTTTTCTTTGGGGTTGTTAATCTTGCATATTAGGATATATTATGGCTGACTAATAGACTAAAACTCAGAGCATGAAACAGAAATAATTCTGTCTGTCTGTCAAAAGTATGAGCCTGTATACTTAATACAGAAATAGTGTAGGTTTATGCATGCAATAAAAAACCAAACAAAAACATGCATAAAAGACCAAAATTTCTCCAGCAAAATCATGACATCAGATTTCTTCAGTATGCATACCTGTGTACCACCTCTTCTTTGCCTTTATTCTGGCTGAATTAATGACTTCTTGCCTACAAAGTAATGCAAACACCAAGGCAATTAGAACATCAGGATTCCATGCTGTTGGGACAAATTTGGAACTAAAAGTGTCCTAGCTGATGTTTTTCTTTTTTTTTTTTTCCCTCTTCCTGGTCTGCAAAGTGTGAACAGCAATGCCATGTATTCAGTGCCTCTGCAATGCCTTCTTGGATGGCCTCGCAGTGCCTTGGCCCCGACACATGTTGCTCTTCCTTGGCTCTGACCTGTGAGGCTGCACCTCAGCTAGGAGCCATGGCATTGCTCCCTCAGCACTGAAAAAGCACCTCTGCTTTCCAGTCAGAGCTGATGTGCCAGCACTGTCTCTAAAAAGCAAAATATGTGCACCTCACATGATTTCCCTTCTTTTCCCACCTCTCCACTGCCTCTGGGGCTGGGCAAGGATTAGAGTTTGCTTGGGCACCAGTGAAGCACCATACTGGAGAACTCGGTCTTGGCTGAGCAGTTCTCTACTGCTGTAGAACAAATATTTGGCAAGTGGTAGATGTGCCTATCACTCAAAAGCTGTGCTAACAGCTCTGGTTTCTTCACTGGGTAGTTGGGCTTGATGCTTTGCTATAAAAAAAGCACATGCCATTCATGTATGCTGTGTAGTACGTTGAACTATAAAAATCAGACAACTTACTGGATATTCTTTGGGGATTCATTGTTTCACCAGGTGAACAGAATCCCACCCAGAATGAAAATTCAGGGAAAAGTGTGAATGCAAAGTCACATGGTCATGTGTCACCTTACAGGAGAGGTTTGAGCAACTAAGACATATCAAGAGCTATCATAAATATTTCTATAGTGTTGCAGAAATAACAGGTGACTTATAATAGGCAAAGTGTGTCAAACAGGTAGAACCTCGGAAGAGCTAATCTCCAAACAGTTTAAAACAGAACAACAATATCTCTGGAGATGGGATATGGCACCTGTTACCCTGAAGTGGAAGTGCATCAGGCAGGATAAGTCAGTGTACTAGAATCCTATGTCTATGTTAGAAATTGACTGGATTTGCCACATATATACCACAGCCAGAGCCTGCTGGAAAGACAAGCTTTGGATCCAGAGTACCAAGCCAGGAACAAGATCAACTTCATAAGATACAGGGCTGTACCCATTTTCTGTTCAGCATTTTCCAGGTGAAGATTTAATGCAGATTTAGAGACACAGATAAACAAAGCATTTCTGAACCATGCTGGGCATCTACCTCTCCTTAAATCCTCTTCTCTGTCCTTAGCTAAACTGAATTTAATGTATCCTTTCAATGAGACAATCTGCCATGAAGACATTAAGAGTTTAAATAACATTTTTAAGAAGGAAAATTATGAAAAATACCATCAGAACCAGCAGAAATGCTATCAAACATCAATTCATCAGCATACTGACCTGTTGAAGGGAGCCAACCCCAAGAAGCAGATACATGGGAAACACATGGGTAATGGTACCCAGGAACTATTTTTTCCCTTATGGTTTCCTGGCAAGCCATAGCAGGCATCTCTCAAATTAAGTTAAAAGTCCATAGAGAATTTGTTGATGAAAGTTTTGATAGGGCTTAAAGCTGACTGAAGCTCACCCACAAGTCTGGGAGAATTAGTCTTTTAATCTTTTTAAATACAAAATTTAGTTAAAACAATTTTATTCCTTGATATTTACCTATTTCATCTGCAGAGTCACTTAAACCAGCTTTTTTTGCATGTGCCATCAATATTGTTCAAGTGACATACACTGTTGTGCTACTGCCCTGAGATAATGTGCTGCTAACTGGGTACCTCTGCATTACTGTCATACCTTGCTGCTCACCACCAGCAGAGCTGCCTGAGCTAAAGCAACTCTGCCTGATAGTAAATTTGTCTGTATTCTTGTATAATTACAATTACATACAACCAGTTTATCATAACCTCCTTACACTAGTGCAAAGTGACATTTACTGGTCGTAAATTCTGGAGCTTAGAGGAAATAACACTTTAAATAGCAGTTAGGTCTTAATGTCCCAGAGACAAGCTTAGAATAATAGAATAGTTTATGTTGGAAGGGATCTTTACAGGTCATCTATTCCACAGCCCCCGACCTTTACAGGTCATATGGTCCAACTCCCCTGCAGGGATATATTCAGCTAGATCAGGTTTCTCAGACCCCCCATCCATCCTTGAATAGTTCCAAGGATACGGATCCACCACCTGTCTTGGTCATCTGTTCCAGCATTTTGCCACCTAGGTTGTGAAAAAATTCTTATATCTAATCAGAATCTACTTTATTTTAATAAAAAACCATACTCCTCTGTCACATCACAACAGGCCCTGCTAAAAAAATCTGTCCCCGTCTTTCTTACAGGACTCTTTAAATATTGAAAGGCCTCAATAAGTTCTCCCGTTTGATGTATTTGCATAACAGACATACATCTTTTCCAGTAAAATTGGTTCAGCTATTTTACTTTCCCTGTGCTGGGTGCATCTTTCCAATCACTTTGTCACCAGGGCCAGTAGATGTGATGTTATGCAGCTTTTCCACTTCAGCCATTTCAAGGTTTCACCATGAAGTAAACAATGGACTATCTAAGGGAAAGCTGGATAGTTTATCTTCTTACTCACCAGGAAGAGTCTCTTGCACGATGAACATAACCCATATGAACTCAGCCAATGGTAGCTCCATTACCAACACCTGTAAGAAGCTCATGAGAACACACTCCTTTTTTCCACAAAATTTAGCTCAGGTATTTGTGAGTCATGGAGGAACTCTTCTTTAGACCAGGGTGGGACCTATCTCACTCACATCTCAGAAAGTTAGTTTCTAAACTCTCAGCTATTTTCACTGCTTCCCATTATAGGCAGATGGGAGAAGCAAACACATCCAGGGAGAAATTCATCTCATCTGGAGGTAGTTAGTTAAAGTAGGTCAGAGAGATTGCATGTGTGGGTTGCTCTTCAATGAATGTAGAGGAAGCCTAGAGCAATCAGTAGAGAATTAGACAAGTAAACTTTAAATATCTCTACTAAGATAGGAATAAATTTGCCTAATATTGTTCTGTCAAACATAAACAGCTGCTACAAAAAAAAGTTGTGCTTTTGGTCATAGTTTCATGACTTGGCTTGTAAAACATGCCCTGCTCCAGGGTCTCCAATCTCCCCAGAGGCTCCTCAGAGTGTTATGGTGTGTAAGTAGGTCAGCTCTCCTGCTAATGTTATACCTCTCCAGTGATAAACCCTTTGTTTCTGCAAAAACAATGTTTAAATGCTACTTCTCTAGCGTCTGTTTGGCCATGATAGCAGGAGTATGGCTTGCAGTATAACATTTGTCCTTTTTAAATAGATCCATTAATTTATTCCCTGTACAGGAAACCTTTGTACAGATTCACTGCTGGAAGAAAATAACAGTTGTATAAAGGACAAATGCCTCTGAAAGGGCAGCTTGTTTTAATCCACATGCTGCTCACAATATCTGTGTTTCTTTTCTGTTTTAGAGAATAAGCATTATAGGAAGTACATCTAAACTGTGAGGCCTGATGAAACTTTTTGGTGTTGTTTGTATAACATTTTCCCAAATGAGAACTGTGATTTTATGTTTGATAAATCAAATTAAGTAGGAAGATGAGATAGAAACAATTTGGAGTCTTGAAAAATCAAAACATAATTTTACACTACTTTTTCTACCTAACTGCTTCACCTGTTTAGATACAGCAATCTTAATTATGGCTTTGTCTTTATGTACCATCCCTACTTGAAGATAATGATAAATTACATTATTGTAGCCAAGTATGAGAACTTGGTAAGTAAAATGATGGAGCTCTACTCAACCGACATGAAGCAAGAATGCACAGCTGATCCTCCAAGAAAAACTTGATATTATATTTATTAAACTTCTGTCTTATTTTCACCTTACAGTAGATTAGATCAGTCATATTTTCTTCTTTGCAAAATAAATTCTGAGAATAGGTACATTTTTTGATTACAACTTGAAACTTCTTCTTTCAAAAGTCTCAGTCAGGGTTAGAAAAGCCAATCATGTATGGAAATATCTGTGAAATAGTTCAAGTCATTTTGAAAAGTTATATTTTCAAGTATGTTTTTTCCTGAGTTTAATGGCAAGGGAGCACAGCTTGCTGCCTTCAGTTCAACAGGACCAGCTGGCCATTTTCTCTCCTATTAAGTGAATTGTGGGCATATTGCAGGCATGAAGACTGCACACAGCAGTTATCACCAGTTCCTCACTGTGTGTCAGCATACATTTCTAGATTTCACTCCATCAACAACATTCTTCCCTCAGGTTGTTTTTTTTAAGCTCAGATTTGAAAAGCCTGTGTTGATGTAGCAAAATTTGGCACCATTAACTAACTTGGAAACTTGAGCATCTTTAACTGTAACTTTGAAGTTAAATGGCACTATATTTTTTAAAGTATATTATATTCAAGTTCTTAATTTAAAAGGCAATGTTAATGTTTTTTCTTCTTATGATAGTGTCAGTAAAATATATTTTAAAATGTATTTGAAGAAATTCTCAAATTTTATCTGAGTATACAGATAGCAGTCCAAGTAAATTGCATTTGCTGGCATGTTGAGGACCTACTAAGTAGCACATTCCAAGACTGGATAATATTCTGATTACAGTGATACCTTTATCAACAAGGACATTTGATGACAGGACAGATATGAAGGAGACCAGATGTTCACCTGACTTTATCTGGCCCAACCCATGTCCAAGTTTTTTCTTGTGACAGTTCCCTGTGACTCTCCTCCCCTCTCTCTGTGCTGAGATAAGCCATGGTTCTAATTCCACATCACCAAAGTCATCTTTCCAGGAGGTCTTTGGCTGAACACTTAACACTTGTAGCCATTGAGCTTTTACATTAAGCTTTTTACCAAAGCTAACACTGACATAAGATTTTCTTGGCAATACAGAACTCAAATCCATCAAAAGATACTTCCAAAATTCTCCACGCACAAACCCATGCAAACTGTTGTTCCAACTACATCACAGTTTGCAGCATCCACCTTCCACAGAAACCCTAAGTCCAATAAAACTTCATTATTATTGTGTAATTAAAATATTTCTCTAAAGCAAAACATTTTTCAGATCTCTTCTGCACGTGTCTTTAAATCATGCAGACTTTTCTCCACCTTCCCAGTCTGATCGCAGGCTCAAAATGATTTATGGTGTTATTCTGATGACAAATACTACAGCAATGAGCCAGGGCATGGATATTTTTCAAGTTGAAAACCAGGAAAAAATCATTAGATACATGATAAATCAATTATTTGAACAAAAACTCAATTGTGAATGAAAAGGAAGAAACAGAAGAGAGTCAATCAATTTTAGTGACTGACAGAAGCCGTAGGATATAGGTACCAACTTTTTTCTACTTTGTTTTCTTATGAGAATGCAATATGCTTAAGAAATGTGTTGATATATTTCAGTGATATACTGTAGCAAACCAAAACGCAGAAGAGGAACCCATCAGCAAACAGGAGATTGGAAGTAGGAGCTAGGGAATATATTCTCAGTGTTTCAGACCAAATGTGATAGAAACTCATGAGAGTAACTGAACTGACCTAATATGGTATTTGTTGATATTTGAAGCAGCTGTTGTCCAGTTTGACCAGCATTCTTACTTACAACCACTCACAAAAGTTAATGTCTCTCTGAACAGGTTCTTGGAGTATGGCTGGTCTTCATACAAATACTCTTCTTTACCCATGAACAACACTGATGTTTATTTTTTACTCAGCATCTGCACTTCTGTTAAGACTGCTCTGATTCTCTGAGGAGGGCAAAAGCAAGATGATACAGGTGATCAGAGATGACTGTGAGGACACAGAGATTGTGTCACTAATCACTCATCTCCTTTAGGGAAATTGGCACAAGAAAAATTTCCTGCGCATGGAAATAGAATCATATTTTTCTATCAGTCATAAAACCTGTGATATAAAGTTATGTGAATAAAACGAAGGACAGAAGTTGAAGGATAAATCAATAACTCACACACGTCACTCACTCACACACTGCTGTCTGTATAACACCAAGAAAGGGTTACATTGCATTTTCAAAGGCAACTGAGCTTCTTGCTTTCTGCAGCCAAGGCTAACATTCCCTCTGGCAGGGCTTTTGGCCAGGATTGGATACTGAACTCAGTCCCATAAAGGACACCTCTATCACTTGAGCTGAAGGACTAACTTCTTCATTTATCAATGATGATGACAGCAAGCACATTAAAGGCTCTATCAGAAATTCGGTGTTGATTCTAGCTGGGGCAATTGAAGCTGACACTGCAGGCAGATGTTCTCCCCTCTCTCTATCACACCTTCCTGCTCCACTGCAGCTGGGGGCAGGATAGACATCCAGAGTTCAGTCACCAGAGCTTACAGCCTCGTAGTTTAGAAGGGACCACTGCTTTAGATGTTTCAGCTGGGGTACCAGATGAAACAGGACACCTGAGTGCGTGTACCCTTCCACCCCTGCTTGAAGAGCATTACCTACTGCAATACTGATCCCCAACATGGCTTCCTTTAGCAGGGAACATGCAAGGTCCTCTGCTCTTATCTTTCTTCTTGTTCCTTTTGATTCCCCAGTGATCCCCCAGGGGTAATCAACATTGCTTCACGTTAAACCAAAGTATACAAAAGGTGTGAGGACACAATAGTTGAGCAAAGGATGGCTGAAAGCTCCCAGTTTGGTACAGCCAGATTCACAACACATCTGCAATGTGAAACAGATATATTGATGCATCAAACAAACATGAAATATTAATGCACTTGAAAAGAACAAATGATGACTGACAAGAAATGCAGCAAAGAGTATTTTTTTTGCACCAGAAAGATAATCTCAGCCTGTAAAAGGCACATAGCAGGCTAAGGAATTGTGGAAAGTCTTCATAGGAGAAGACCTAAAACTGCTTACCTTGCTTATACTAGAAGAATGAAGGCTAAGAGAACAGGCTGTGTATAATCTGCTGCGTATAAATACTTGGTTGTAAACATCAAGGAGGCAGGAGGGCTGTCTAGGTGAAAGAACAATACAGTCCAATCCCAAGCCTGAACATTAAAAGATTGTTGCAAACTGCAAGCACTTTAGACATCAGCAGTGTACTCAGTCTCCATTCCTGACCCATCAGATGTTGTCACTTGTGGTACAGATGTGCACTGGGAGCTGGAGGGAGTTCTACAGTCCAGAATCAACATGGTTGTCCTTAGGATTCTGGAGAGACTCCAAAGCTTATAATGGGTATTAGCAATGCCATTTGACTGGGGATACCTGTTCTTGTAAGGTCCTTTAAAGCCTCTTTTACAGCCCTGTTGTTTGTCAAATGCTGTGTGCCAAACTTACAGTAACCCAGCAGTTGCCTGATAACTTTTTACAGTGCACTGAGCAGTTTAAGGGTAAGGTTAAGAACTAAGAGGTGGTGTGGCAAACTTGGCTCTGATATTATTGCGGAATTAGGATCCCCCAGCACATATCAGTGTAATCACCCCAGATTGCCACCAATGGAAAAGAAACAAAAATTTTTGGGTGTACAGCTGCAATCATTTTACTTACTGTCATGCAAGAAATACAGGCAAGTGTCAAGTAACAAAGACATAATGTGCCAAATTATGTTCTCTGTAGCACTTCAGTGACTTCAGTGGACAAGAGCAGGGTACAAGAAAATCGTGTTTATTCCTGATTTTCACCTTTACTAAAAAGTTATTTATAGCTATCAAAGGGGAATTTAAAATTCCCTCAGTCTGAGAAATTCTTCACCAACAGCATTTTGGCAAAACCTTTTAGTCATTTTAGCCATTTCTTTGTGAAGGATTTAATTCCAGTTTTTAGGTTATCCCATGTATCTATAGGTAGGAGTTACTTAGAATCTGTGCTCTGCAGCATTCACCTGTCATTTTGGTGGCCTACTTCTCAAATACAAAACTAAAAATTGAAAAGAGCTGAATTTTCTGGTAAGAGGCTTAATTTTCCCAAATGGTATTATGATAGATAGATAGATATTTTGTTTTGGTGGAGTTAACAATACCTTATTGAGCACAGACATTGAAATTTACATTTCCATTTACAGAAAGATTTACCAACGAACCCTAATTTCAGGAGGGAGCTTGCTGTACTGAACTTGTAAGTAACTAAGATACAGTAAGCCAAAGAAATCATGCTCCAGAAGAGGCGAAACTGACTACTGAATCTAGTATACTGATAAACCACAATATGAATACATTGGGGTGATACATTAATATAATCCACAACATAAAATAATAGTCTGCTAAATCCTGTACAGTTTTCTGGTGTATTTAAAGAGGCTCTTTGGAAAGATAACAAAATACGGCAGAAATACACCACTTATTTGAAAGCATTGTGTTTTGTAATATTGCTCTCCAAGGAAATTCTGTTTTGTTAATTTTGAGCTGGTCTCAGAAGACCCAAGTTGTGTTGGTAACTCCACAATTGTCCTTGACAGGAAAACTCATTTTGTTTCTCATGAATACTCTTTGTAAGCAGTCACCTTTCCTCCATCTTCAAAAAAAGGCTGCCACACTTATTCCATGAATATAGTCATCTATGCATGCATAATTGTTGGCTATTCCAAGACATTAGAAAGAAACAAGAAAATTGCTGCAGAATGGCAAAATTATTTAAATATAAATGGCAGATCCATAAAACCAGGATTAACCCCTAGCTGGATACTTTTAATACTATTATCCAACAGCAAAAATGTTGTTGAATAAGCCTTCTACCTGAACACTAACTTGCAGGGCTGTTGAATAAGAAAAGCAGTAAAAACTATTTGAAAATCGTATTTAGGTACTGAATCTTTTAAAACTGCCTTTCTGGTCAGCTTGGTAATACTGTCAAGATGCATTGTTCTTTTGCTTTAAAAGGAAAGTAGGAAGTCAGAACTAATCCCAGAGCTGCAGGTGACTTTTTCAACTGGCACCTGCACTAAATTCTTTTCAAGCCTCTTGCCAGATGTGCAAAGGTAAGCAGCATCTCAGGAGAGAATATTTTTCCTGGCAAAAAAAAAAAAAAAGAAACAAACCCCAAAAGTTTATTTTGTGGAATGCATTCTACCATTCTTTTAAAATGCATTTTCATGTCTCTTCTAGAAGCCTGTGGGTTCAATATTACTGTGTGATGCACTGCAAGTCTCTGCATGATAATTCCACACAATCAGTGCCAGTGAAATTAAAACTAGATTCTGCTGTATCTGCTTTGAAAGTGAATATGATATGCATTTGCCACCATTTAAAATTATTTCCTACTTATATTTGCCAGCATGTTTGCCATCATATTTCCTTTTTTGATCACAAAGGAACCCTTTGCTTCTCAGGGGCAGACCCTCAGCTGGGCTAGTCACTCAGCAGCGCATATTGGCAAGTGCTGACATTTGAAGTGCCCCTGCTGGAACATTATTTGACTAATAGAGGTGAAACCTAACACTTTGTACTTAGTGCTATAGTTCAGGATCTTTTCAATTATTTTAATCCCTGTTTGTCAGGGCTCCTTTGGAAGCAGCTTGTTGTGCTTTCATTTCATCAGCACACCTGCTATTTCCATCCTTGAATATATTCTGCAGCCCACCTCGTTCTCCAATATCCTTCATGCATTTCTTCTTTGCTTGGCTCAGCAAAAGGCTTGACCCCTTCTTCTCCCATCAGCCATTTCAGCAGTCCTCACTAGGTCCCTGCTCCTCAGGCTATTCCCCTCGTCCTGAGGATCTTCCCTCAAAGCAAAGGATATTGAAACAACAGTGATGCTGTGTGCGTGACCTCGTTTAAGATCTCTGCCCTCTGGATTTTCCCCTCTGAAAAAGGATTCCCTCCTATTCTTTGAAGGTTAATTAATATTTGCACAGTTCTTTGTCCTTAACTAGCACACTGAAAGTGACGAGTAGTATCAAAAAGTGAGGATTCCAGCCCCGGTGAGGCACAAAGTAAACATCTGTTAGATCTTTTCCAGATATGAAACATTAAGTCTCTCTTTTGTCTAGTGAACCAAAGTGCCCTCTTAAAACTCCTGTTTTTCCTAGGAGAAAAGCAGCTGGCAATGAAAATCCTCTTTATCCTTCTCCTCACAGCAAGTTGGTAGGGAAGCAAGTGATTCTCAAGCCCGTCCCCATGTTGTGTGGTGGCACAGTGGACTCAGCATCCAAGGAGCTGGGCCTGAAACTCCTGCCTGGAGCAAGTTCTGTGTGTGAAACACGCCAAGGATGGAGCAGAGGCCTGCCTGGGCTGTACCTCACAGCACAAGCTGCCCAAGGAGACCTGCCAAACTGCATTCCCCTGCAATCCTTACAGTAACAGCACAGAAATCTTGTGTTCCTCATCTTAGAGCCAACTCACAACAACTTCATTTACCTGATGCCTGTTTCTGCAGGTACCTGACTTCAGCTCCCTGCTCAGCAGCCATCTAATCCTGTAGGCATCCAACATCTGAAAATGCAATATTGATTTTTATTGATGTTTACCTGTTTCCCCAAGCACTTCTGGAGCTGATACTAGAATTACTTCAGACTGCTTGTCTCTGGCAAAGAGATGAGAAGCCCCTCTCCAGCTCCATTCTTTGTCATTGGTGTCAGCATTCAATCCATGGTGTTTGGAAGGCTATATCTTTATAGGGCTGGCTACAGCACTGCAGCCTGCTGTGAGGGAGTTCCACCCCAAAAAGCAGCATGACTTCAGACATGCCTCCTCCTTACACATTTCCTGCTTGCTGCCTTTGGCTCTCTGCTCTGAGCAGGCTGGCCTCTCTCCATCCCAATATGAGCAGCCTTGTTCTCCCACTGAATTTCATCAAAACCCTGCACACCTGCATCGTGAAAAAGTGAAATGACACCGTGCTTCTGTGAGACATGCTTGTGACTGAGCTGAAACATTTTCTGCCTCTGTTCTGGCACTTACACAGCTAGCCTGTATCACACCCACAGCCCAGTTGGATAACTCACCTCTGGAGCCCCACAATGCCTCGGAGGTGAGCTGGCTTAGCAGACCTCGTGCTGCAGGAGCTCAGCGCGCAGCCGTGCAGCTTTGTTCAGCCTGCTGGTACCTTGTAAGCAGCAGGAGGAAACTGCAGACACATTGTCAGTGGCTGGCTGACTCCCACAGCCACTGAGCATCAAAGGATTTTTCCAAAGGAAGGCAGCACTGATGGTAGCAGTTGTGTTTGCTCAAATGCTTGGAGAAAGCTGGCACGAATTTTGGACAGAAGCCCGGAGAGAATCTTTTTAATGAGTTGCAACTTGCAATATGTCTGATCTGTGGATGAAAGCACATCCTTTACAGTGAGTAATTGTTAACAATTTTTTTCCAAGAGAGGTGTCTGTTACAGTAGAAACTGTCAAAAAACCAGGACCTTCCAACCTTTGAGGCTTTGAGCCTCATTATCAAGGGGGGATTTGCTCAAGTGCCTCCTCAAGAGCTGAGGCACACCAGCCTATGATTCTCCCAAGAATAATATTCAATCATCTCTGCCTTTCTTTCAGTTATAAACTTGGCTGTTTTCCTAGAGTACTTCTCCTTCCTTCTCCCTCTCACATTTTCTAAATCCTCAATCCAAACACATTTAAGCAAACTTCATGCTTTGAAGGAAAGCAACTGGCTGCAAATCAAGTGGTCACTGTGTGGCCAGCTCTGTGCCAAGCTGTCTGTCTGGCACAATGTAAGGGCTTTACATGATCCATTTTACTCCATGAAAGCCATCAGGTGGCTTTGGGGCTTGCCAAGGCTGCTGCTTTGTACAAATCTGTGGCACTGATACTCACAGCTGGAGGTCACCAGCTCAGAGGTTTAATGGGAATGTCATAGCCTGGTCTTCAATGTGAACTTGCAGCAGGGATAGTCCCATGGGATCTGGTCTCATGGTCAGGGTGAGACATCCTGTTCTTACCCACCTCTCTGCCTTGGAGTGCATAGGAACTCTCTCAAACCATCAAAATACAGCCATGCTGGTACAGTTCTGTATATTTCTTTTGTGGATGAAATAATATTGCGTTATCTCCTCTAATTTTCAAGATTCTTGGATATAAATATCTGTTGAAGGGCATACTGTGCAAGCTGCTCCTCCTTTACTGTTCTTTCCCAGTATGGTCTGCAAAAAGTTCTTTCTGTGTACATTTTTTGGCAATCATTACACAGTGTCAATCATCCTCACTACACATCTGTCTTGTCTTTTATACCTCCACCTTCACCTGTGCCCCCAGGAGAGCTGGTTGTATTTGACAGACAAGCAGGAGATCAGCACACAACAAAACAGCCATACAGAGAGCACCACCAAACAGGACAGAGACCACCACAGAAAACAAAAGAATGCATTAACTTTCTCCTGGAGTACTTTTGAACAAGAACTTACCCAGAGTAAATGGCTGCTCCTTTAGTTGCCCTGCTGAGAATATGTACAACAGCTGCAATGCTTTCAGTCTTCCCCTGTTTTAGTAAGTAATCCATTTCTGATTATAGTGATAATGATCTTAGCCCTTGACCAGGTTTATCCTGAGTCATTTGTTAGTTTCTATTATTTGCATACAAATAGGGAAAAGCACTTGAATCAAAGATCACAAACAGTTCTCTTCAAAACAAAGTTTTCTGTCTGTCCTGTCCTCTACAGCAGATTTTCCTTGGATTTACCCTTTTTCTCTCAATCAGACATCTGCACTGCACATTTTTGAGCTCTTAGTAGTTACTCATATTCTAGTGTAACTAATACAGAGACTTTTCTAACAGTAAACAGTTATTTTCTTATCCAACACATACACAAACACATACAAGACTATATATTGAAATCAATTACTGTCCTGGTAGATTTGCAAATTGCATGGAAAAGCAGCATGTAGGGAAAAAAAACAAAACAGACAAACAAACCCAAAGTAAGACCTTGGTCTATAATATACTTTCATTTTTAAATGCTGAAGTCATTGACTACTTTCCAACAATTCTGTTTGATAGAAAATTATCTGGCAAGAGTCTTTCTCTGAGTTACAACAGTGTCTGGCCCTGTTCACTTATTAAAATTGATAATGAATGCTTTGCCTGTTTTGTGGTGCTCTAGATTAATAATTTTCACCTCTGAATAAAAACCATTCCTTGTGTGCACATACATACAAGGAGTCCATACTTGACTTTACATGCAGAAACCTGAACCTGGTGGAGCTCTTCATATGGAAAACAGTTCACAGGCTTTCATGGACTGGAAAAAGTCTGCATGTACACAAAGACTCGGGCAGCTCCCATTTAAAAAATAAAAATAATCAAAAAAAAAAGGGTACGTCTTTTTAGGGTACTTCATTCTCATTTGTTTAAACTTAGTGAGACTGTAAGAGCACACATTCATCTGGAAATCATCTTGCTGGCAATCTCTACTGTAAAGATGAACATCAGCATGATTTTCATTACATTTTGTTCCCTGTTGAACAGCAAGATCTGTTCCATGGACTTTGCTACAGAAACCTGGTGGACACATAATGCAGCACTGACCTCAATTTATATATTTTCCACCTCCACTTTTTTCAGTGAAGCATGATCTGTGTTTAACTGTGCTATTCATACAGTACCTTATTTGGAACTTTTTCCTACATGTTACCATGTTCCGTAATCCATGGATGGGTATGTGTAAGGGTTTCATTGTAATCCCTGGTGATGATACAAAGATTTTGTGACAAAGAGGAGTTTCTTTTGAATCAGCTGAGACATTTCTGATAATGAAATGTAGCAGTGATATCCTGTCCTTCCATTTCCTAGGGTTGTGGGTTATGGCACATCGACATTCTTAGGGAATTGTTAAATGCCATGAGGTAGCTTCTTCCAGTCTCACACAAGAAACAGACACTACCTTTTATGTTGTCATAGGAGTGGGAATTTCTTTTCTTCCGTCTGGATTTATGTTCCATGCCTTACTCTAATCTCTCTGAAAATCCCTGACTTTAACATCCATATAATGATGTCGATGAGGAAACCACAAAATCAGAAATAAAAAGCTTCCAGTCTTCATTGGGAAACCAGGATTCATTTTAGGACATATTTCTCTCTGGTTAATGGAAAACCAAATTTGACTGGAAACATCTTTTTCATGGTTATGGAAGCAGAAGTGCTCACTGAAGTAGAGGGCAGAGAAAAGTGAAACAAATGGTTATTTCTGGAGGAAGGCATTCAGCTGGGTGAACTGAGCAGGCAGCAGGAACTCCCATGCAGGGAGATAGCAGCATCATCCACCTCTTCATCCCAAACCACAGAACAACCTTCCTTGCCCAGCTGAGCCCAAAGGAGCAAAACAGCTGGGTTTCTTCCTTCTTGTGGTCCTGTGTCAAAGGCTCCTCTCAGTGCTCAGTGGTTCTGCATCCTCATTTCTCCTGTGATGGGATGGTCTGACAAGCTGCCGTGGCTCAGAAAAACCTGCTTGGTGTCAGCCTGGCAGGCACGTGTGGCCAGCCCAGAGCAACACAAGAGCTGTGATTTCACAAGAGCAGTCACTGCACGGGTTCCCAATGCTCCCTGTGTGCCTACAGCTGGAGCAGTGTGTGGGGAACATCAGGGTAGACCCAGTGGCCACACTCTCACTTGAAATCCCTGATCAAGTTTTTTCCAAGGAATCTATGTTATTTTTAAATGCAAAAAATGTTGGGTTTGTGGTCATGGGGAAAAGGATGGGGCAGCCAGAATTCTCCCTGAATTGTGTTATTTTAAAGGAGTTTTCCCAGCTCTGATTCTATCATCGCGTTTCTTTCTTTGTTGTAAGTTAATCTTATGTGATAAAGGCTGGATGAATTTGACTTCCAGGACACCCAGCATCACCACCACTAAAGCCTTTCCCACTGTTAAAAAATTAACCAATATAAACTGAAAATACAAACATTTCATGAGGGAAATAGATGTAGTATACTATACAGCATATTTAAAAATTTGTTTCTCTGTCTCTAAAAATATATTTTGAAATAAAACAGTGTTGTGCAAATATGCATAAACACATCTTCTATTTTGAGGTCCTAGGTAATTATTCAGGATTGAATACATATCATATGAGTGCACAGAAAAGAAAACTGAGAAGAAATTTTTCCAATACATTTAAAACTTACTTTGCTGAGATACTGACACTGTTATAAAGAGAGAGAAAATGTCAACATGTTGCCTTTTTAAATTAAGAACTTGATATTTATAGGCTTTAAACTTAAAAATAAAGTCACATCTTCAAACTTTCAGTTAAAAAAATTCTTATGCTGACAAGTTAGTTAACACTGAAAAATTTTGCCAGATCAACACAAGCTTCTCAAATCTACTTCACCCTCCAAACAAAAGGGAAGCGGTCAGAGAGATTGTGAGCAGAAAAAAAAGTTTAGGAGGGAAAAATAGTTTTCCAATATTAGAATCTCCTCAGGTCGATAGGGAGATTATTTTTAAGTTTTTTAGCAGTGGGAACTGTTGAAAGATAACTTTTTAGTAGGAACTGTTGAAAGATAACTTTTCTGAAGGGTTTTCCTAGACAAAAATCAGACAGAGAATAATCTTTGGCAAAGTCTCAAAAAATGGGGTTATCATACAAAAACATTAGGTAAATATCTCCTTTAAAATGTTCTTTGAAGAAAAAAAACGTATTTGTCTTTTCTTCCTGCAGCACTTCAGCTCTGATCATGCACAGCGCTGCTTTATATCAGGAAGGGAGGGGTTATGAATGATTATGTGGAATTCTTGGAATTTTCCAGAAGAAAAAAGTTTTATTGAATTATTAGAGGCTTCACAATTAGTAGAATAATTTTTGTTCTCATCCTGCAGACTGAACTGCCAGACTAAAATCATACAGAATTAAAGTTACAATTAAAATCAGAGGTTAATCTCTGCCAGCTTTTTTATCATTTCAGAATGACATTGTAACCTCAGCTGGGAGGATTAGTTATTTCTGTTTTTGTTTGATTGCTTGGTTGTTGTTTGTTTTGTTTTAAAAAACATCTATGAGAGAAACAAGATGTGTCCTCCAATGTCTCTTGTCCCTGTAGAACTGACTTTGCTGGTTCTACTCTACAAACGAGCACAACCCAGCAGATCTTTTGCAGCATATCAAAAAACTCCTGGCAGATACTGAAGACCTTTGTATCTTTTATGCTAGTAAAGCCACACTATGGTCAGCCCCTGAGGTCTGTAGAAAAATGGCAGCTTCTCCTTGTTCTTTCTGTGACTTTTGGCCTCTGCTTTGTTTTTTTGTTTCACTTTGCATTTTTGCTCATTATCACAAGAAACCCCACTGACTGAAAAATTGTGTCAACAGGGTGTAGACTATTGCAGCTTCTGTTAACAAGCCAGGTTGTATATACAATAAATGTGTTTATGCTCATAGGTGGTGTATATTGCAAAAAAATTTTAATGTTTAACTTCTCAACTGTATAATGTAATGCAAGAGCTATTTTTGCATGAAGGAATTGAAAGCCAAATTCTGTTCTTCTTTGTTATTCATTAAAAAAAAAAAAAGCTTTACAGTGTAATTGAAGTTGGTGAAACAGAGCACAACTGATTGCAATCATTCAATCTATAAATATATCTCCATAAATTTCTTCAAACTTTGTCTAAATATTTTGACCTCATTAAATCTAGTTGCAGTCTCCAGGAGGAGACTCCGGGAGGGGTGACACCCTCTAGGAGCGGTGACATTTCCATAGGGGTCTAGCCCTGAGGTCCTAATTTCTTCCTCTTTTTCTCATGTCCTCCCAGACCTTTCACCATTGAGTCATATCAAGGAAAATCTACAACTTACTTTATTTCTCTGAGCACATTTTTCCTTTCCTATAGTCACTGCAGATTATCAAGTGGTACTGAGTGATAACTTAAGAGTTTCTCACCTGAAAGACTTTCTTTTTCTGCTGAGAAGAAATCACTCTTCTCCATCACAGCATCCAAGGATATAGAATGTGTCCTTTGAACAATTTCTGAGAAAGTGCCTTAGGTACCAATAGCAAAGAGACAGGTAAGCTGCAAAGAATCATGGCAGCACTTTCAGATCTTTTTTATGAAATAATTCATGTCCATCTAAAGCTGACTTGCCACCATCTGTCTCTCTGATAGTGCTTTTCTACTTCTTTATATGTGATATAAAGGCTTGAATCAATAAAAAGACTCAGCTGCTGAGGTACTTTAAAGCTGCCTTTCCTCTTCATGTCTCTTGACACAACACTGGCACACAGCAATGGGAAAAGCACAACATCTATCCCGTGTGACACAAAT
Source organism: Passer montanus (assembly GCF_014805655.1). NCBI lineage: Eukaryota > Metazoa > Chordata > Aves > Passeriformes > Passeridae > Passer > Passer montanus. Next base: position 13,495,156 of record NW_024357613.1, on the reverse strand, counting down.
TACACCTTTGCTGTCACAGAAGCTCCTGCTTGGTGTACATTATAAGCACATCATACATCTGCTTATTTAGGCTCAGCCACGAGCCCGTGCAAGTCTGGAGTCACCACTTGCCCTCACAGTCTCCACGCTGGCTTGGGTTTCAGCCCTGCCTTACAGACTGAACACACACAACTGGCTGCAGCTGGCTCTGCCCCAGCCCTCAGCATCCCTCACAAGCCTCAGAGCACAAGCTCCTCCATGCCTCAGAGCACTAAATTCCTACTGGCATCCCCCTGCCCACTTTCATGGGTATCAAGTCTGCAAATCTGCTCTCCCATTTCTAGCACTGCATCAGATATTTTGATGATCTTCTGCCTGCAACCCCTAGACGAGTGAAGGACTAATCAACAACTGACATGATTTTGCAAATGGAAAAAAAAATATATAATCAAGGTGTCAGCCAGCTGAGCTGAAATCTGGCTGAGAAACATATTTAACAGGGAAGGGGAGAGGAGAGGAGAGGAGAGGAGAGGAGAGAGCTGCTCAGGAACTTGTATCCATGCTGAAGAGCTCTTGCAAAGCCAGTAACTAGCTGTCATTTGGGGCTTGAGGGGACTGATGTGTGAATGTGCTTCTACACACTCTCCAGGGTAGCAAGGATCGGTCGTGTTCCCATACAGCAGGGACCAGACCCTAGGACAGCCACAGGCAGCCTGACCCAAACAAACCCTTCTGCTCATCTCTCTCTGGGCTCTTTAAGCCCTCTGCCCCCTGCTGTTTGCTCACAGCCGAGCGGACTCAGAGGTGCAAGATGCATCACTTAAGTGATTTCTGTATTGAATTTCAGCCAAGAGGAACTGCAGGTGGTCCCAGACCAGCCTGACTGGTGGCTGAGTGGTTAAAAGTGTTACATTAAAGTCGTGGTGGCCTCTCTTCTGGATCTCTTTTATGGCAACATATCACATGAAATGGGTCTTTAGCAAATGTCAGAGAAGAAGTCATACTCAAATATCTGCTCTAGTTTCCAGAGTGGAACCTGAATAAGCAGGAGTTTCTTGAATCTCCCATCACTCTCTAAAGACTAGAAATAGGTACAGCAGGGACATACCAATAAGGTTCTCTCATCAGCGGAGTCTGCTCAGCATGTCTCCTGCCTCCATCTCTTGTTTGACAGTACTGTCTCCCACCTGAGTCTTCAGCAGCTTCACTGACAGCCAGGACAAGGACCAAATGGCCAGGCTGGGTAATTGGGGCTCCGTGAGAGAAGAGAGCTTCCTGTGAGCCTGGAGTATTCACCACATGGGGGGATGAGAGCTGGTGTTGTCTTTCTCCACTAGTATCAACCCCTGGAAGAGGCTTCTTCCACTCAGTCTCCCCATTTGAGCAGTTAGTAAATTGGGCAGTGTACCCTAGTAGAGATACACCCTGGTAGCCTGTGCATGCCCTGGAGCAGAACTCTGAGGAGTGCCATGCTGAGCCCTACAGGACTGCCTGGCCTTTGCACAGAGCCACACTGCACATCAGCTACCCTGGGGGTAGTTTTATTCCTAGGCAGGATGTAAAGATAAAACAGTATATTCATATAAGGACACAGGAGAGCTACAAAAGGCTACAAAAAATAAAAATAAAAAGGAGACATTTTGCCAAAATTAAAGACATTTACAAAAAAGTAACAGCATTCCTCAGTTCTTTCAGTACCTTAGCTGTGGTGGGTAGTTCACTAACTGTTTTTTATGGCTCACTCCAGGCAAACACTTCTGAGAAAGGCTTTTAGAGCAGCAACATTTTTTTTTCTCATGTTAAGATGAATAGCAGATACAGAGCAGGTGCTCTGGGCAAGTTGCCTCTTCCTTGTGTACAGGGAAACAACCCCCCCAGCTTTGCCTTCCTGCAGGTGTGCCAATCCTCCCTTGCGACAGTGCTCTGCAGCATTATGTGGTGCTAAGGCTGGGCATCTCCTCTTAAATTATTTTAATACACATCTTGTTGCGTATTTGAATTAAACCAATTTCTGAGTTAAGTTCTTGTAAACCAAGTTAACTACAAATTTAATTAATTAAATGCATCTTTTCATAATATAACCAAAATCAGCCTACTCTTAACACATAGTAGTTTAAACACAGTAGTTATGAGTGATAAAACTGAGCTACAGAGTGTTGGAATTAGTTGGCATATCTGCTGTTAGCTCTGGAGGAAACTTCACATGCTCTCTATGGCTGAAGGAACCATATGGACAGCCAGGCTGCTTTACAAGTGGTTTGCATGTTGTGGGCAGGAGCAGAAAGGTGATGAGGGTGGCCAGCAGAGCAGGTCCTTGCTTTCTCCTACAGACACCCCCTCAACACTGATGGTGCTGCATCAGCCACAGGTGCAGCAAATGTTTGTGCTGTGTTGACAGCAACCATTCCATCACAGGAGGAGCAGGGACAGCCATGGATCCTGGGACTGCTGCTTTCTTCTGCTGCAAACCAGCAGCCAGGCCCCAGGCACTAAAGTCCTGCTTGTTCCAATGCTGTGATACAGTCAGAGCAGCCCACAGCAGCAAAGGAGCTGTTTGACACAGCACAGCTGCTCAAAGAGCTCATTCTCCCTAGCCACCCCATTACCAGCTTGGGAATCAAAGGATTTTGCTCCCCCCAGCAGCTGAGCAGGCAAGGTTTACACACAGATTTCCCTTACCAGTGTGTTTTAATCTCTGCTGCAACAAAGCCCTCAAATGGGTCCTCAGTAGCTACTGTGCCTTATTCCCAGGGCTGTTCATTCCTGCCATCATTCACTTTGATGGTCCCAGCACACAGAAATAAGAATTACTAGAAACCTTTGCATCAAATCCAGTGCCATCAGGAGCTTTCTATGTGTTTAAAAAAAACCCCAGGCTGGTATAGAAAGTTCCTTGTTACAACAGACAAACAGCAGGACCTGAGTGAGGGGAGTGCCTCTCCTGGCTATGAACTCATTTTGTGATGCCCTCAGACAGGTGAGCTAAAAGTCCACAGAGGCCGATGACCCACTTGTTTTGTTTTTCTGGTTACTGCAAGCGGCAGCAACAGTGTCAACTTTTCCTGCCACATGGGACTGCAGACCTATTTCAAGTTTTACAAGGGTGATTCAGGGATCCAAAAGGGCAGGAGGGGAGCAGAGGCAGCAGTAGAACTGAAGCCTACTTCTATTTCTGCTTTCAAACTATTAGACCAAAGAGCAAAGCAGGGTCCAAATGACTTGTACTTACATGGGAATGTGGCGAGATCTTGAAATCCATCATAAAAGGTTTCTTCAGTGGCGTTTGACAGTGATTTGTCAATAAGCAAGACCTTGCACATAGTGAAGGTGGCTGACATCTGCAGTGGAGGAGGTAGGAAGGAAAAAGGTTCTGAGTACAATTACACCTGTAATGAGATCACCCAGAAATGGCAGAGAGGAGGATCGAGCTCGTCAGCAGAAATTGGGATGTGCTTCCGAGCATGGAGCACAAACTGGGAACCTGGCTGCAAGAAGTCAGGTGTCAAGGACAGGGTGATATTTTTAGCACTTGACTTTTTACTCTTAAAGCCACAAAAAAAAGTACGAGCATGGAGCACAAACTGGGAACCTGGCTGCAAGAAGTCAGGTGTCAAGGTGATACTTTTAGCATTTGACTTTTTACTCTTAAAGCTACAAAAAAAATGAAGTTTATTACACAGCAGCTGTGAGTGCTTTAAATGTATCTGTGAAACCAAGAAGAAAAAACATGAAAATCTCCTCTGTAGATTTGCTTCCACCAGCTCCCATATGGTGGGAGGACTATTCAAGGAGATCTTCCAGCTCTCTCCCATGATTATTCCATAATGTAAAATATGAATATTGTGTGGAGGAGGTTAGAGAAAGGATATTATTCTTTTTCCTATGTTTAAAACTTTTTTTTTCCCCTGACAGTTGTTCTTTTATCTTACAAAAAACCCTGAAAAACTGTTTACTCAATTATACCAGGTGGCTAATTAAAAGAATTAAAAGTTGTTCTAGAGAAAATACAGACCCTTTATAGCATATAGAACTTTTAAGACAATAACTTTTATAAAGAAAAACTTTTAAAACTTTTTTTTTCCCCTGACAGTTGTTCTTTTATCTTACAAAAAACCCTGAAAAACTGTTTACTCAATTATACCAGGTGGCTAATTAAAAGAATTAAAAGTTGTTCTAGAGAAAATACAGACCCTTGCTAGCATATAGAACTTTTAAGACAATACCTTTTATAAAGAAAAACTTTGAAAACTTTTTTTTAAACAAGGAAGCCATAAACAGGCTTTTGTGTGCAAAATTAATAAACTTATGTAAAGCTATCAAATTCCACAGGGACTCTCAGCTACCAGTGGAAGGAGAAAAATTTGGCCTAGGATACAGCTACTCCCTCCCTTCCTTTGTTCCATTTGTGAGTTTTCATGCATTAAGGTTATTTTGAGCTCCATAACCAAACAGAAGGAACAAATCAAAACCAATATCCCTAATAAAAATCTTCCCTCTACAGTGACAGCGGGAGTTATGTAAGACACTTCAATAATGTAACTCTTAAATGGGAGAATTGAACATGTCAGGCTGTAACCATAAGAAGAAGAAAAGCAGTGTGAATTTAAAGATTTTTTTTTGTGGAAGTGTCAGCAAATCAGAAAATGAAAAGCACTCAGCTCATGCTCATAAAGTTTAGAAACTGTCCCAGCACCAGTTCTCAATCTTTAGGCAAGTGGTGACCACAGCTACTCTTTAGCCACCAGCCATGAACTCCAAGAAAAAGTTTTATAGACTATCTCCTATTTTTTTTTTTATTTAGAGACATTTTCTGATGTGAGGTCCAGAAAACGTCTTCAAACCAGTGTTCAGAAATCACAGTGCAGACTCCTTTTCGTTTTTCCAAGACAGGTTTCTCTGGCACACTGTGGACTTTCAGCAGAGTCCAGGTCCTGCTTCCCACCCTATTTTTACTTTTTTACAGGTATTTCCCTGATACAGTGAGACTTCCTGTCTCCTACAATCCAAAGTGAATTTCTTAGCCAGTCACTGAAGAGGGAAATCAGGCAGCAATATCATGTATGCAGGACTACCAATGCAATTTACATTTTCTGATCACCCTTATATAAAAAGAGGTTTGTGAGTAGTATTTCCAGCTGGCTTAAATAGTTTCACCGCTGAAGTCATGTGTGCTGTTGCTCTGGGGGTTCAGTCCCATTTTCTGGATTGGTTTAGTTACATTCAAGTGAAAACAATAGTTCTCAAATGAAAGGACTATGTCATTGATGGAAACAATGTAAAATAACAGTTGGAAACAGCAATAGCAAAAGAAAAACCAAATCCCTGCATTTTGGCTCAGGCATTGGATCAAGCGAGGTAAATGCACTGTACAGTTTGTGTTGCTCTTTTTAGTTGAGTCCATCTCCAAACAACAGCTGCTGCACAGCAAGTTATTGGTATTGAATCACTTTTTCATCTCATGGTCATTAATAATTTTCCTAAAAAGGAAACAGGCCCCTTAATGCCCTGGTTGCTCCTTGCAGGTGCTGCAGCCAGCACAGCGCCGATGCCTTCCACCCTCCTCTGCCTTCCAGCGCCGTCTGTGCTGGGAGCTGGGGTCCTCACACCTGCTTATGTGGCTTCTTCTCTGCCAACACTTTAAAATTTGTGAAGGAAACATGATTTAAAATGCCCGTCCAAATCCATTGGCATCCCCTAGGCTTTCTTGTGGGAAGGAGAAAAAGTTTGGAGGTATTCCTCATGACCACCTTTCTGCAGTGCCCTGTATGTCCTCTCTGGGGGATTGTGAAACTGGGGAGGGCTTCAATGGCTTCGGGATTTTTGGGGGAGACTATGAAGCTGAGAGAATTACACAATATAGGTCAAATAATTTAATAAAACTTGGGTAATAGTATTGCATGGAAAATGAAACAGCATAAGAAAAACATGCCCTCATCATGCAGACCTGGAGGGTGGGTACCCTTCTCTGACATCCACTGGCAGTCTGGCACTGCCACCAGAGACCAGCAGCAGGCATGAGCAGACAGTGGTTGCTTCCTGGTGCTTAGAGTTGTTCATTCTGCAGAACAGAAAGAAGGTGTCATAATTCCGGCTAACACAGAGTGAAGTATGCCAGTAATAACTCTGAAACAGAGATGCTGGTAAGGAGTGACTAGTATGCCTAAACATGCCCCTCTAATGACATTTCATTAGGGTACCTGAGCCCTCCTTACAGGGCTGTCAGGGCTGACACTGGACCTCTGGGAAAGAAATTGCCCTTCTGGATCAGCCACTGGAAGTCAGACAGAAAAGCAAGGGCATCTCAAGTAATGCTAGACACGCGTGTTCAGGAACCTCAGTCATTCCCAGAGGATCCAAAGGCATGCCCTTCATTTGCTGTATTGTTTGAGCAATGTTCTCTGTAGCAAAAATAGACACAAAGGACATGTAAAACAAAAGCTAAAAGCCATTTAACTGCGAAGAACAATTTTCACCTGAGCACTGTGTGGTTTCTAGAGTAGGAAAAAAGTCACCTACTTTTCTCTCATTGTTAATATTCCTTTTTATTAGTGTTAGTCTTTCCAGCTGTACAGGCTCTTTCTCTGGCTCTTGAGGCACTTTCAGGATAGTTAATCCTGTCCTCTTACAGAACAGGTAGTTATAATCTTACTTGGCATGTGGGTTGCCAGCACCATTAAATGCAGTGCCATTATGTGACTGGGTAAAAACAACCGACCCCCCCTGGCTCCAGCCTCCTTTCAGGAAGCTCTAGGGAGCAGTAGGGCCTCTCCTGGATCTCCTTTTCTCCAGGCTAAACAACCCCAGCTCCCATCACCCATTCCTCATGGAACTTGTGCTCCAGACCTTTCAGCAGCTTTGTTGTCCTTCTCTGGACTGGCTCCAGCACCTCAATGTCCTTCTTGTAGTGAGGGGCCCAGAACTGGACACAGGATCCATAGTGCGGCCTCACCAGTGCCAAGTGAAGGGGAATGATCACTCCCCAAGTCCTGCTGGACACACTTTTTCTTTCCCATGTTAAAGGGACTCTGATTGCCCCTTGTTACTCTGCCCTTCCATGAAACTTCTCTTTGTTTATTCCTCCTTGTTCAAAGAGATTCAGAAATCCAAGCCCAACACTGTACTTTAATTTAATTTCCCTCTTCAGTAGAGCCCTTTCTCCTACTCCATTCTTGGATGGCCTTCTGGGCCCTGACTGTTTTCTTATGCAATATAGTTTCCACATATTTCTGCACAGTAGCTAAGAATCTGTTTTGAACACAATATTCTTTCTATGAAGAGGGAATGCTCCATCTAGATTTCCCATCTCAACACTGGTTCAGTCCTTTAGTGAGATGTGTGGATCTATCTGCATGATCTGCAGGTGCAAAACCCTGGAAGGCTCCAGTCACCCAAGCTTAAATTTTACTCCTGAAGATTTCATGTGATGGACTCAGTTTTTTCACACTTCACTCAGTTCTTGGATTTCTGCAGTAAATATCCTCATTCCTCCTTTATTTTCCACCAAATCTAGTATGTATGAAACTGGGGTTTCACAGATTGGCAACTTTTGTTGTTTTAACTTCTGCTTTTGAAAGGTAGCGGTAGGTCCCAGCAGATTCATCTTTCCTTCTACTTTTTAAAATGTAAATAATTAATTGAATATGGTAAAAATCTTCAGGTATTTGTGGATGGAAAAAAGAAATGTCTGGTTCCCAAAACATGTGTTCAACAGATGGTGGTAAAAATGCACGACTCCTCTTGTATTTGAAAAACAGTTTTTAAATCCTCATTTTTCAAGAAATCAAAGAGGGATCAATTTTTCTACTGTTGTAAAAATTGTACTATCAAAAAAAATAATTGTTCCAAAGAAGATCCTAATTAAGTTGCCAATCCTCCATTGTTTTCAACACTCACAACCTTTTGGAACTTTTTCTCAAAGGGAAAAAAATTAAAATAATTATGAGTGATCACTTGTAAAATAGTCCAAATGGTTATTCTGCAGAGAGCTGTAGAGAACAGTTAGATCTGCTGGCTCTTTGCGAAAAATATTCAAGCAATTATGAGTGATCACTTACAAAATAGTCCAAATGGTTATTCTGCAGAGAGCTGTAGAGGCTCTTTGCAGAGAGCAGTTAGATCTGCTGGCTCTTTCTTTGATGTGGTAGAACAAGGTGGTTCATGATGGCATGCCTACATTCTCTAAAGAGGGGTTTTCACCTGGTTTTTGAACACTATGCATACATACACATACCCATGGTCATACATATGCTTCTATGAAATGCCTATGCACAAAAAAGTTCACTAGTTCACAGTTCTTTGTTACTTGTGTTAGACTTCACAGTCAGCATTACCCAGAAGCTGATCCAGGTAAAACCCACCTGCAACTTGGAGAGCAATGCCAGTCATTGCACTGAAAGCCTCATCACTGCCATTCTCTGTGTCCTACTTACTGGCACAGAAGATGCTCAGATAGTGATGGTCAGAGAGTCAAAAAAGAAGTGAGCACTCCCTGGAGCTCCCACAGGCCTTAAGTAAAACCCTTCCATTCTTTATTGCCATTAAAGCTGATCTGCAGTATTCAGACATCCTCTTTGGAGCTCTTTGGAGAGGAGGTATTTCCTATTATTTATTTACTGAAAACAGAGAGGTCCCTTTCTCAGCGGGACCATATGTTGATCTACTACCATCCTGCTGATCAAATATATTCACATAAAATTCTCCCCAATGCAGTGCTCTCTAATAAAGCCTGAAGTTATTTCAAATTTCAGAGCAAGCACCTCTCCTGCTGTACTTGCCCAACTTACCCAAGGCACCTCAGTAAAGGGGATCTTCTATCTGGCTGAGCTAATTAAGTTGTTACAGACTGGGTAATCCGGGAAGGCTGTGCAGCAAGTCTGCCACTGACAGGGGCAATTTTCTCACTAAAATTAGGCAGAGCTTCTGAAAAGGGAAGAGGTGGATGTGCTTACAGCAAAAAGAGAACATGACACAGTATGACAGCTTTAGGCTGAACCACAGACAAGGGGATGTAAAGCACAGCTTCTGGGCTCAGTGGCATGTGCTTTAACACAGCTGTACGAAGGCAGCTGCGTGCAAGCATAAAAATCCTTTCAAATGTATGCAAGCACATAAAAGAGACTGGACACAAAACAGAGTTTATCTCTAGCATGCAAAACTTTTCTCCTAAAGCAACCACTTAGTCACCACAAGCTCAAGTCTCTCCTCCCACCATTGCAAGGAGATGTGGAAAAAGTTCCTTGCCTCCATTCTCCCCTCCTCACCTCATGGTTTCCATTTTATTAAAGCAGATCAATTTTCAGGTTGAGTATCACCAGAAATACCTCCCTAATAGAAACACAGGAGACAAGCAGTTGTCATGGGGAAATGCTGGCTCCCTGCTGATAACTTTGTGGTGGCTCAGGCAATTCTCTCCTATTTCCACTGAGATGGAATGATAAAACACCTTTGTGCCAAAAGGGTTATGAGCAAGTGCGGTGGTTACAGTACTTGCTTCACTTCCCTTAAGCTGTGCTATCAGTAGCACTTTTGGACCTGGCTTGTCCCACCCTTGTGGGTACTTCAGCTGGCAGTAGTGGGAAGCCCAGACAACAATGGAGGCAGGAGGAGCAGGGAAGAGGGAATGGAGGCTGCCCCTCACAAAAGCACCCAGAGGATCATATCTGAGCAAGAGGAACAGCCAGGGAGAAATCATAGGGTTTCTGGCAGTGCCCTCTCCATTCTGACACTGTCCTTTGAAAGACTGTGAATATAAGGGAAAGAAAGCACCTTGTTCCACCTTTGTTTAATGCAAAGCTGCAGATTGAATTCATTGTGTGTGTCTGATGAGAAAATGATGAAAGAAACCTCAAGTCCTTTCTACTGGAAGCTTCTGCAATGCAGTGCACAAGTTATCCAGACCTCTGACTGAACTGATCCCTTAGAGGAAAGGTTGAATACTCATGAATGGCAAAAGAGAAAAGGAACTGCTTTTAATTACGATATTCAAATATTTCTTTTAGTATCAACTATTCCTCTTAAGATCCTGAAAGGATCAACTGTTTGTTACTGCAGCACACTCAGCCATGAACATTTTCCTTGGTAGCATGACTGAGGGTATATTTAAAACATAAACACAGCTAAGAGAAGGTTGAAGCTGGAAATTTCCAAACGAATGTTTTTTCTTCCTCCCCCCTTTCTTTCTTGTCTGCCTGCATCACAAGCAGCCTCCTTTCCTGTTTGCCTAATGTGTCAGGGTGATGTCCTGTGAGGATTTTAGCTATTTCATCACTTTACACCTGTAGTTCAACAGTAACATTCCGAAGTCCTCAGGAGGCACTTTTCTCTCAACATTATACATGCCCTCGATTGTCTATACATGGAAAGAGATCCATAACTGATGTAGCTGGTGTCACAAGAATCCACTGGCACAGCAGTCAGTGTGGAATGCGGCGCTAATTGCAAACAGCACCTATCTGCTCAAATTACTGTCGGAATGCTAACCTTGGGAAAAGATATTTTTATGCATAAGCTTTTCTGCAAAAGAAATATTACTGGAAGTGAAACAGCCAGGCTTTCAGTTATGAGAATGAGTTCTGCTTTTTCCCTTGTTACTGCTGCTTTCGTGAAAGAAGAAAATATATTTTCAGACCAATTTCCCACTGAGGTTAATAAAAAACCCCCCAAAAACAAGTGGCCATGGTAATTCTGAAAGAAAAAAAATAAAATCTAGATCCTGTTATTTTGTAGAGACAGTGTTGTTTGTTTTAGAAAGCATAGAAATTTCCCAGATGACTTAAAGATACAAAATGTAATGTGAAAAATATTCACATTTGAAGCACAGTGTTTTTAAAGGGGTGTCTGCATTTTATGTTGCATAGCATACAGAAAACTTTTTAGGATACATAGAGAAGTATTTTTCAAACACATGTCACAAGGGACTGATTTTGGGATAGTTCTGTGACACTTTTCAACAATATACAAGTGGGTTTTGCAAGAGGGTCTGGCTTTCAGGGGTGAGGATCCCTTGGCCACCCTGGGAGAAGTTTGGGTTCAGGATTAGAAGGAGGTTTTATTACTTGCCAGAATGAACCTCAGCACAAAACTATTCCTCAGGAATGAAACAACAGTGGAGAAGAGGACCTGTTTCAGGGATTTGGAGAGAGAATACCGAGAAAGGATGCCAGTTGCATCCACTGGCAAAATAATTAGTACAAACTAATGATCTTGATGACCACAATGTGATCCCAGACCTAAGGAAAATATTCCTTTCTCAGAGTAATTAGTCCTTTGCATTCCTGATGATTGCATAAGGTTTCTGTGGGAGAAAAACTGAAAGAAAAAGGAAAATAAAAAGAAAAGAAGGATTTAATCAAAGAATTCTTAAGATTGGTGAAACAATTTTCATGGTTTAACACCATCTTTCCATAATAGACTCTTTGTTTCAGAGACTGACACCATTTATTTCAGCAAACTGTTGATTAGGATTTATTTCTTCTCTCACAAAAACTTCCCACCTGGAGTGGAGGCAGTGTCTTCAAATCATACTGCTGACCAGAATAGCTCCTTATTTCTCAGCATGCCATTTCTATCATAGGTATATTTTCCCACTGCACTTGACAACTATTCAGCATCAAAACCCATCATGAATTATACACTGAGATCTCACATACAAAATGTTCTCATGTCTACTCACCCTACTGTTAACTTCTCCAAAAGCCAGTTAAATTACCTTTCATGTGGACAGACTCTTCAAAGCAATGGTTCCTATGTTCATTTTCCAACAATAGGAAATCAGCTAAATCTGGGGGGTTTTTCATTCCTCTTGAATTCCCTGAACTGCAGTTTTTAAGTAACTGCTCATCTTTTGCTATGAGGACCAGTAGCAAAGTAAGTAAGGTGATGCAGTGTGATGCCTAAGACATGTATTCATCTTGCTCCAGATTCATGCTAAAACCTGCTCCCTATTGTCCTGGCTTAAAATAGGTATCTGGACAAAGGCACTGGGAAGTGAAAAGTAGCCAAATATGATGTAAACTTTTTATACGTCTGCTCTAAAAATTATGATTGTTGGAAAAAGCATGAAAAGTCTACCAGTATCTTTAAGACAAAAAAATATTACACACACACACAAAAAACAACACACAAAAAACCAACAAAAACCCCCCACATGAATGCTGAAAGAAATCCCATTTTCAAGAATCACAGAATGGCTAAGGTTAGAAGGGATCACTGGAGGTCACCCAGTCCAACCTCCCTGCTGAAGCAGGATCCCCTAGAGCATACTACTCATGATTCTGTCCAAATGGCTTTGAATATCTTTAGGGAAGGAGATACTCACAATGCATGTAAATGAAAGTATGAGGTATTTTAATATCACTTCTATTCATTCACATGCTATTCATTACCTGAGCAATCTAGGTTGAAAATGAAACTTTTACATTCACACTCCTGCAAGCAAAAAGCTGAGGCAGCAAAACTGAAGTTCAATTAGCAGTTACCTGGCAGCTCAATTAGCAATTCCCTTCAATGAGCTCCACCTGGGCTATTATAGTCCACTGGCTCTGGGATAGTTCAGCAGCAGCAGCTAGCTAGGTTATTTGGCTCTCTACTGTTATCATGAGAAATGGAAACAGTGCTAAAGTAATTATTCTTCAGGACACAAGAAAAATTAGTGTTTTGACTAATGAAATGTAGTAAGCGATGAAGCCTCCATTAATATTATCAAATTTTTTTAATGTGTTGGATGATGAAGCATTAAGGTTTCTGTAGCATTTGCTGATTTCAGCTCTTAGGAATACTGACCTTTTAAATCTCATTGTTCAAGTGACTGTATCCTAAATTGCTATTCTTGAGTTTTTCATAGGTTTAAATACAACATTAGGGAAACAAATTCTTCCAACTTGACCCTCTGAAGAGCTGAGTGACAACAGTAACCCTGTAACTACTTCTTTTACCATTTGCTGACTGGATTTTTTTTCTTCTTCTTTTTTTCTTCCATTTTTTTTAAAGCAGCATCCAGTCAGAGGTATGAGCAAAGAAAGTATGATGTCCAAAGAAAGTATTATCAAAGAAGCTGATCCACAGATCATCTGTAACTTTGAAAGTAGCTCTGTTTGAGATTGTTCATATCTCCATCTGGTTCCCTCATTGTCAGAAAAGCAACTGCATGTAAATAAATCTTCAATTAATGATGCAGGAGGTTTTTTTCTTTTGACAGACCAATATTCAGTCAGGCTTTTTTTTGTTTGTTTTTCAAATGATTCTACATTTAACAGGCAGATAATTCTGAAGAAACTCTTTCAATCACCTCAATGCGGAAGTCCTCACCAAAGCCCAAGTTGATTTTGCCTGACTTAAGCCTATAAATCTTCAGGCCACCTCTCTCATTTTATGATTTTTCAGGACAGGAAATTAGCAGATTGAAAATGTGTGGAGAAATGACATTCCTCTTTTCCTCTTATTGAAAAGAAACATTGAAAATATTCTCCAATCCCAAATCCAAAATGTGTAGCAAAATGCATTTTTCCTCTTGCAAAGTGCAGCAAAGTCAGTCAACAGAGTCAAAACAAAATTTCTTTTGCCTAATTTTCCTTTCTGCTACCTCTCTCTCTCTCTAGTCCTTTTCTCTGTCCTCAAGAATGGAGGCAAAATGCAAGGACAAAAGCTATGGAGCATCCTCTGAGCTCACCTGAAGTTGTTTCCCAATGGGGGATGCTGAACACTGTCCAGTGGGGCTGGTGCAAATTTCTTTGTCCATGCTTCCAAGGACTGATGCTGACTACTTAGAGAGCACATAACCTTGGAGACCATTCAGAGCCTGGCTGGGAAAACTGGCACTGGGAACATTTCCATTCTTCATGGAATACTGTAGAAAAGCCCACATAGCAGCCAGGACACAATGCCTTGCACGGCCAGAGGACCCCTCCACTGCCTTTCCTGGGTGGCAGAAAAGGCACAGCTCTGCCAGGGCACTGCTATCAGCCAAAACACATGTCAGTGTTCACAGAGAGTGTCCCTACTCAGAGAACTCTCACGGTGACCCATGTCTAAGGCAGTCCATGGTGACAGCTCAGAGTAGCTGACGCAAGACAGAGCAAAAACTCTGCTAGGATTAAAAATGTAATAGCAGCAACCATAGAGATATTTTGCACCTGTATTTCTCTGAGAAAAGGTATTACAAAAATTTCTTACAGAATCAACAGCATGTGGTACTGTCCCCCAGGTGACAGAACCTCAGAAAGTGGTCTCAAATTTCACCAGAGTAGGTTTAGACTGGATATGAGGAAAAAAACTTTTCATGGAACAGACTGCCCAGGTAGTGATAGAGTCACTGTGCCTGGAAGCATTAAAAAATGTGTGGATATAGCACTGGAGGATATGGCTTAATGGTGAACATAGTAGTGGTGCTGGGTTGACAGTTGGACTTGATAAACATAGAGGAGTTTTCCACCACTAACAATTCTATGATTCTGTAATAGCAGTGTCATATTAGATAGAGTAAGGTCAGGTTAATTAGTAGATCAAAAGTAGCTGTCATTAGAGAAAGGCTGTGCAATTAGCAGGGATGCTTTTATAAGCTTGAATTTGTTCAGAACTCCTTCTGATGGTATGAAAGCCCAAATGGTCACAAAGTTTGCTGCAACAAGAGCAGACCAAGGCCACCTCTCCAAAACCGGATTACCTTTCCTTCCCAGTCTGTTGTATAATACTGTTAATACCAGATTGCTGAGAATAGCTATTTCAGCTTCATTGTTTGAGTTTCTTCCTTCAGTAAATAATTCACTGTTTCTCTGTACAGCAATACATGCTGGGGCTTCTTGGCATGGATTTTTCCTTCTGGTATCTGTGTCTCTGGCCTCTTCATGACCTAGCCACACCTGGCAACCCAGATGCTTCTTTCCAGCATAGGCTTTCCAAAACCTGCTGTTCTAGAATCTCTTTCTAATCTATTCTCTTCAACAACCTGGACTTCATCCTTGCTCATCTGCATAGCTTCACTTGCCACAGAGCTTGGCCCTTTTTTAGCCCAATTTACGTGGATAGCCAGTATTACACTGCTGCAGTCATCAGAGATGACGTGGTGGGGAAGAGTCCAGCTGGTCACTGGCTTGGATCCAAAATCCTTGAGCTTCATCTCACCTACGCTATATTTAATTGGTTCCATCTAATTTCTCTAGTATCTAATTTTACATCATTAACAGTCTCAAGGTCTTCACTATGTCAGTGGCTCTGGTAAAATAAACAGTACTTCATGTTTGTTATTCTTTAATATCTGTGCTTTAAGCTAGAGCAAGGAGACCACAATAAAATTACAGACCACAAGTGGCTGCACACCAGGAGTGTTTTTCTATTCCAAAAGCTCACCATTACCCAGACAACTACTAAAAATTTGATCCATGGTTTCACACAGTGGTGTTTGACACATTGCATAGACCTACTATAGATTTACTTGTCAAGACATTTCTAACAGAAACAAAACCTTATTGTGTCTCTTGTACCCCTAAGCTGTGTGTGATAGCAGCCAGGATGTCCTTCCGCAAATATGTAGGGAGCTAAATTTTCCAGGGACTTTTGGGGGTGAGGAATTGAGCATCATATCCTGATGTGATCTAATTCTGTTTTAGCACCTATGTGCAGGACTAGGTGGGAGAGGCATTAAAATATTTGAATTTATATGTGGTGTACATTTTTAACTCTCTTATTTTTAAAGGCAGAGTACAGTATAATATCAAATGCCATAGGACTTTCCCCTCTCCCAAGACAGTATAGTTGTGAAGAGTTTAATCTCCTGCTAAAACAGGACTGCCCCACAATTTAGAGTGCACATGGAGCCAACAGCAGTGTATTTCATTGTTGTAGTGTAATTCTCACCTGTCATATATCCTGCACAGAACTGGGTTTCTGTCCTGCCTTTTTGACTGATTGTTCATCAAATCATAGGGTTATTGCATGATAAGCAGCCACCAGCAGGAGTAACACAGCTGTCTGGAGAACTCCTGGACTGCACGGTAAGAGGTGATAAAAGCAGGACACCAGGATTGTGGCAGAGAGGTGTAAGTGTGAGCATGAAACACCAATGAGCATTGACACTGCCTAAGCTGTCAACATGCAGTCACATTTAAGAAAGCACAGTCTGAAACCTGAGGTTCGTCCACTTGCAGTTTTAACATTAAAATGGAGCAGACATCTGATACTCATATGAAAGAGGTGTGGGCACCACTGGCTGAGGTGCAGCAGGCAGACCTATGCTTGGAGAAGTGTTTTGCTAATATTACCTAAGGTGCAAACACCATTAGAGAGCAGCGACTGAGGCCCCCCTGGTGCTAAGTAAATACAATTTTGTGTCTTCTGGAACCACAGAGATTTGTTTAATGTTCCGGTGTGTGCTCCTTTCCTCATCAAACCTCCATCAATGGACTCCAGAAATACCTCTGCAATGAGCAAGGTCTGTCCTTTCAGTCACCAGCCTGCTTGAATGTTATTGGTAACCATGAAGATATAATCCCCCGAGGTTGTCTTTGTTTATTTTTAACAGGCAAATAATACATTAAATTTGTTCTATGAATCAGAAGAATGACCCCCTCTTTCTACTACTGTAGGATGTATGCAGCATGGTATGACACTGTTCTTTTCATCCACAGTCTCTTCTAGAAACATATCTGCTATTAATTTAAACTCTTCTTTCATATTAATAACTTACCTTGTACTAATTAATCTCAATTTCACCTCTTTTGCAATACAATTATCATAATCTTTGATTTTACACATGGAAGAACTTGAGGTAGCTATGACCCTGTTCCCACTTTTCCCCTACCATATTATCTTTACCACTTTCTTCCTTACACAAATCACACATAGAAATATTAAAGTGAGCACACCAAAGCAATTATAAAGCCCCCTGAAGCCTCTCTTGCCTTTTGTGGGGACACATTTTGCAGAGTCACTCATCTCAGCCTTTTCCACACAGAGCAGTGGTGGTGTTCCAGGACAATCTCTCTATCTACCCCCATCAGCCCCTCTGAAGTGCATCAAAGAAGATCCCCTTGGTATGCAGGCTGCTCCTTGGCCAGCAAAAAGAGAAATCTGATGCATGTTCTTTCATGCCTCACAGAAATTACATTTACCAGACATCTTAATGAACAGTCAATTTAGATGGAATAAACTGTAATTTTTTCTCACCTTAATTTTTTATCAAAGTGCATAACCATGCATCTTCTAAAAGCCATTGGAAGGTGATAAAGAGAGATCCTTGGTTACCAATTTTAGAGGGATCATCATGATTTTAGTGGTCTGTCTCACCCACTCTGTCAGGAACACTTATTTCCCATTTGGCATTCTGATGCTGATGGCTTTATTTATGGGAAGATTTGCAATTGTGGAGGGCTTGGGCATTTTTCCACTCCAGGAGTGGATGTTGGGTGCCATTTTCTGAGGTTGGCAGACCAGCCAAACCCCACCCTAACGCTGCAGCTGCTGACCTCAGGGCCAGTGGCAGTGTTTTTCAGCTCCACAACACTGCTCTCCAAGGCTCCTTGGATTTACAAGCATGCATGGCTTTTCTAGGACAGGCAGTTATTCCTACTCACCTGCAACCCTAACTCCTTCCATCCCTTAGGCTAAAAGCACTGTGGGTTAACTTTGGGTTTTGCCAGCAAATTTGTTCCCTCCCAAGGTGAGAAGGTAGAAGTGAAATGTCAGCTGTGAAGGAGGTGAATTTCTCTAAAAGGAGACACGCTGGTTATTTGTGAAGCAGTGGGGACCTTGGTGGCTGTGAAAGTAACTAATTCATATTTAAATGGCATTTCACATTCAGAAAATAGCCTTTCTTTAACCACGAGGAGTGATCATTCTGTGACAGTGTTGAAATTGGTCAACAGTCTGTAAATAGTTTCTCCTGTCATCCATGCCATAGCTTCTTAGAGGGTTAAAATAATTTAGTGTTTGGCACTCTCAGATTATATTCACAAACATTTATTTAATCTCTCCTCATTCAATATTCTTATTGTGTGAATGGAAAGACAAATGTAAGAACATTGAAATATGATGTTTTGAGAACATGGCTCTGGGCTTGTGCCCTGTGTCACTTCAACTTCTCTGCCTCTAGATCACACATAAACTGTTCAGCTGCTCAATATATCATATCTAGCCTTAAAGTCTGGGCTCACTCTCCCCAGCCTCTAATAGACCCTGTGAGAAATACATGCAGAGCTTTACACTCTATCTCAGTTGTTTCCAAAACCCAAGAAACTGTTGCAATAAAGAGAGAAAAAATGAGTTTAAAAGGAGAAAATAAATTGAATCTGTCAAACCAAA
This sequence comes from Passer montanus, assembly GCF_014805655.1. Lineage (NCBI taxonomy): Eukaryota > Metazoa > Chordata > Aves > Passeriformes > Passeridae > Passer > Passer montanus. The sequence continues at coordinate 13,476,886 of NW_024357613.1, read as the reverse complement.
TAGCAAGTGGGCTAGCTGGTTAGTTAAATAATTTTTATTGGCTTTTTCCAACTAATCTGCCTGCAGGATTTATTAGTCTTCTACTGTATCCTCAAATAAAGCATCTGACTTTAGTTCCACTTTATGCTTTAGCCATTAATAATTTTGTACATCCTACAGAGCATTTATATTATTTATTAATTTTATCTAACCATAATTACAGTCATTGTGGCTGTTTAATGAAAAGTTACTCCGGGCCAAGTTTCTAGAATTCAAATTGCATTTCATCATTTTTACAGAGAGGGATTTTGGACTGTTTGGTTCCTTACCTAAGGGCTTCCCACAGCCAAAAAACCTCATGAAGAAGGGATAACTAGAATGGGTTGTGTCCTGGCCCCATGCACAAAAGAAGCACTGCCATGCCTTGTTAGTCTGTTAGCAGGACTGGCAGAGTCACCCCAGCTTGTGCCATTCGGGTTTGCACCAATGTCCACACACAATTCTCATCATGCCAGAACCAGGGCACACAAGCAGAGAGGAGGCAGAAAGACACTTTGCAGCTCTCACCTATCTGGTTTCCACACTAAGGCTGAGATAAAAGCTCCTGTTTTAGAGGCTACAGATGCACTTGCAGCTCCATGGTAGTGCCAACAAGTACATCCTTGTGCAGCCCTCTTCTGGGTTGCCCCATGGCTGTGAAAATGAGACGTTTGAGTTACATAAAAATATGTCTTCTTTACTTTTCTCATAGTTTTCCTATGTGGATCTTGTCAGTTTGCTGAAGAGCAGCCAGTATGTGGCTCTCAATCTTCAAAGTCATTCCTTCATACTGTAGTTTTTCAGCCATTCAGGAGATGGCACTGACTGAAATATCTTCTGTTGTTCAGGAATCCTACACCTCACTACTCTGAAGTGGGCAGGAGAAAGTTTCCTCCATTCATGGATGTCACAGGAAAGGTTTCAGTGAGTCAACTCTTTGCAGTAGAAATGGCACTGCTATGGGCTACAGAAAAGGGACAAATCCATGTGGTACTCTGGCTGCTTCTCCTTTTTTCTTTATCAAAACTTGTAAGTTGGATAGGCTGTTAGGAAAGAAATCTGACCCAGCTTACCTAAAAGCAGAGAATCTTCTTCAAAGAAGATCTCAAGGCATTTGTGTCTGGTAGGTTCAATATTCACTGAATATATCTGAAAGAAAATTTTCCATTAATAAAAATAATATTAATTTATATAAGGTAACCAGATAGCAATCAAACAAGATTATCTTATTCTATGTAAGTTAAATTCATATATTCATTTGCTGCTGGTGAACAAGCTGACTTTAGGACCTTTGCCCATGTGAGGCCATGATGATTTCTTATTTTACAGTCAGCTGACTTTCTACTTGTTCCAGCTTTTTAACTTTCACAAATCCAGCATTAGCCTAAAGTCTTTCTACTGTTGTAGAAAGTTATCTGTAAGTTGTTCTCTATATTGTGGCCCCAAGATAATTCTAATTACTCAGACATTTTCATACATTAAGTCTTACAGAATGGATTAAGATTTAATTTAAATTTTAAATTTAGATCCTGAATTTCAGATTCAGTTCTCATCCCTAAAAGTCCAAACCAGGGACCTGATCACATCATTCATCTGGTCTTCCCACCCACAAGAAGTCTGGGGTGTGGAGAGATGATTGCTCAGCAATCATTTGATGATTTTCACAGCAGGGATGTGAAAACACTGCCTGCTGACAGACCTGCTGTGGGATCCCAGTGTTTCCACACAGCACTTCTCAGGAATGATGATGTTTCACCACAACACTAGATCTCATCACCTGAGGGCTTCTTCTGAGATACATAGAGAAGGCAGTCAGCCATTTAGCAGGGCCAAAAACGTCTTTGAACATCACGGAAGGGCGTGTGCAGATTTAGATTTTTGGAGAGAACTGAGGGAAGTAACAAACAAGGCCAGGGAAAGAGAACAGGGAAATAAACAGACATCAAAAGGGAACAAACCGCATTCCCTGACGTGGATGCTTGCAGACAGATGCACGATTTGTGTCTTGCTCACACTCATAAGTAAGGCCCATGGTGTTGGTACGAGGCCCTGAGGGTGGCTCAGCAGTCCTGACACTGCTCCTGGAGCTGGCAGTGACACCAACTCTATCCCAGTGCAGCTGTGCCACAGCCCAAACGTGCAGGTCAGAGGTGAGAGGGCAAGTGGAGTGCAGAGACTGAAGAGATTCCATGCAGGCAGTGACAGGCAGGCAGGAGCAAGCAGAGCCTTCCCATCCCCAATGCAGCTCTCTTTACAGGATACTGCAGTCTGTCATCTTCTTCCCATGATGAAACCAAAACCAATTGACTACAGAGCAGGAGAGCTCTCAGGGAAGGTGTATGTGTCAATCCCTGTTAATGTCAGGCAGCATCAACAAAAGCCCTGGAAATTTTTGCATCTTAAGTTCACCCTATGCTGCAGAGAGCCACCACCATAGGGTTGATGACCATCCACAGCTCCTCAGGGTTTGTGCCCCCATCCATCAGAGTGGGCTCTGCTGGGCCAAACGCATCACAGGCCAGGGAAACCACAGGGAGGACGGGAAAATAAATGTTTGAAGGAAAGTATGTGTTATGACAGGCTTTTTTGCTATTGTTTTCTTTTTTCTTTAAAGCAAATACTAAAAAAAGAATTATTAAGGATGGCAGTATTAAAATTGGAGAAAGGAGGAGATACTCTCATATGAAAAATAAAGCATATATTAAAAACTATAATAACACTATAATAAAGGTGTGCAAATTCTGTAACATTTTTCAAGTTACAGTGGCATTAATAAACACAGTGCTAAGAACTTGAATAAAATATAATTATCTTGTTCTTTTAACCACTTAGTTCTCAATCTCATCTGTTTCAAAACCACAGTTTCAGTAATATCTCAGTCATCCTGATCAGATAAACAGGACTAAAGGCTGAATCCTTTCCGCGAAATACTGCTTTTTTCACCCAACCACTTTGCATGGCATTTGAGACTTTTAAAAATAAATATTGACTGTACAAATGAATATTATCTATATTAACAAAAAGTATAAAATAAAAATATAAATTCCATAACTGCTGCTGTATCCTAAGTAACTATTTTGTTAAATGTAAGAAAAACTATCATTTTATAGTTAAAAATAAACAGCAGCTTGCAAACTAGCCATGATCTGAAGACAGCCATACAATTCTGTTAAAGCCTTTAGACTCCCTGCTTCTTTACTCCACAGGAGAGAGAATGCAGGATGAGCAGGAGAGAATCCCAGGACATCTGATAGCCAGCAAGAGACAGAGAGAAAAAAGGAGCACAGGGTGGCTCTTATCTAGAAAAAGAAATAGCAGCTGACGCAGCTGTGAACAGGCTTATATTATTTTATTTCCAATGTACAACTGACATGCTTAGCAAACATTTCTTGAGATGTGAGGGCTCTATCTCCCAAGCATTGCAAGTAGGATGAGCATGGGTACCCCCTGTACCTCAAGGCTATTAAAAGAATGAAGACGTAGGCACGGATTTAATGCCACTGGAACCTGTTCAATCCCCTGGGTTGAATTGTACCTAGTCTCAATGAGACTTGTAAATTTTTTGCTCAGGGACAGCCATTAAACATCATTAGCTTGCAGTCCCTACCAGCTCCCACTGAAGACAGAGACGTGACCTGGCCCCAGAGACAGCCAAACCCTGATGCAGGCAAGCAGCAGTTTCTGCAGCACAGCTCGGACTGAGCCTCTGGCTGGGCCATGGCTGCAGCATCAGTGATCCTCACCAGGAGGGGACAATCCAGGCTGAGCCGATCACTAGAATTTGCCCCTCTAAAATTGTTTATACAAAAACTCTGGGAATACTGCAGCTGTGGGGACACAGGGAGTGTAGTAATGGGCACTGCAGCAGGGGAGCACTGTTACTTCATGCCATACCATCCCATTTACTATCTTTCACATGACTGCTGCCCGAACTGAAGTAGCTGAAACTCCTCCCAGAGGGAGACACTATGCCATGCCTGAGGCTGGCACGACAAAGGCCAGGAGTCCCTCACTGCTCCCCACAGAAGCCCATCATCCACCACTTGCCTGTGCCTCTCATGGCATGAAAGGTTTTAATGCATGCGATCCATGAGAGAGCAATGCACCCTCCCATGGAGGAGAACAGCTTTGGAGTTTAGATTTGTCTGACAGCCACAAGCACAGCTGAAGAGCAAAGAAAAAGAAGGACCATAGTTAATCTCTTGCACATAACTCTGGCTGTAACTTTTTCAAAAAGCAGCCACTGAAGTACTCGACTGAGGGGAAAAGGACAAGAAGGATGCTTTTAGTTTTATGAAGTGTAAGCTTTTTTCTATTTGTCACCCAGCTACAAATTATTGCTTGGTTTTCTGTTTTTGCAGGAGAGACCAGATACACATCAGAAAGTCTGCAATGTGAGCAGGGCATTTTAGGCCATGTAGGTACCTGCCTTTGCCACGACTTCCATTACAACTTTGTCTTAAATCTGGCTGCTGCTGCTCTGCGTGTCCTCATCTTCCCTTCTCTTCTCACAGACTGCTATCAAATTTTCCATTGCTCAGCCTTTCCCACTGCAGGTTTTCGTGCCCTCTTTTCCACAGTGATTTCCCCAGCCCTTAGCTTTTCTGCTGTCTCTTTTCCCCTTCCTTATAGTTACAGATATATTCTACACATCTTTTTGAGCTACAAGATTTCCCTCTTCTTTTCTGCCAATATTCTCATTCAGAGCCCTCTTTCACTGGTTCCTGATCAATTTTCTCCTCATTACTCAGTTTGCATGCTCCCATCTCACAGTGCACTGCTACCCTACTGCACAGTGCCCCATTTAAATTGAAGCTGGGTACATTCTGGTACTGCTTAAACCTACATGCAGGTTAAATTATTTCAAAGAACCCATAATGGCATCTTTACCACAAGCACCTGGAAACAGCCCACCCTTCCCTTCTCCTTGCTGAAATCACATGCTTTATTCTTCATCTGACCTCTTTACTGTTTTCTTTATATCCTCCATGATTAATTTTTTTTTTAATTTGAGTCCTGTTCTCACATAATTTGAGTTCTGCCTCTCTTCCCAAGAAAAAACAATTCTTGGGAAAAAAACATGATCTTGGAACACATATTTCACATTTTTCTGCATTTCTTCTCTGGATCATGAAATTCACTTGAACCTTCAAGTGAATTTATCCTAGTCTGCAATTATTATTTCCAGCTTTGGCCTGGATGTCTTCCAAGCTGCTTTTTATTTTTACCACTCTTCACAAACCACTTGGAGTTTCCAGCCTCATCTTGTCTTTATTCCAGGGCCTGAGCAGCCTCTTGATCTTTTCTGTTCTTGCATAGGCACATATGGCTCCTCCACCTTGTTCTGCCTCCCCCCACCTGGCTGGCCCCCACACAGTGTTTCATGGTGTTATTCTCTCCCATTGATCTCCCTCTTCCCACTGACTCTAGTGATGATAGTAGACAGTATTTTGGGATATGAGATGATTAGATATGATCAGATATTATCATATTCTGATGCTATTAGACAGTATTCTCCTTCCCTCTCCAGCTTTCTGGGTGATCTCAGCCACACATGAGGTTTCAGCTTCCATGTGTGTGTCCAGGGCATTGCAATTCAATTTGGGGTCCTTTTCTCCAGTCTAGGATCTGACTGTCTCTGAAGCTCTCTGTTTATCTGTAACTATTTACAAGCAGAAGGGTAATTGGGAAATTATATGTCATACAAAGCAGGCAGAGAATGCATGTAAAAACTTCTCTCTCTGGGCTTCTTCAGCCTTGTGATGCTGATTGGGGTTTTTAAGCCTTGCTGGGACAGCAATGGGCACTTCCTGTGATTGAATAACAGCTTCTGACACAAGTAGGGAAAAAACCTGGGGTGAAGAGTTACAAGCATTATTGCACCCTGTCACTTCTGATGAGAAAAAAATAGTGGTAATCTCAAGTGCTGCTGGGAAAGCAGGATACACACACTGAAAATGTGTGTCGCGTCTTATTTTCCTGTAGACGTGATCCAGCACCAGAATGGGAGAGAAAACTGTTGGTATGGGATACAAGTGAAAGCAGCACATTCCCTGGTCCCTGATGATAAGCTATGGCAGTTTTATCTGTGACAGGGGAGGAGCAGTTTATGGGAGAGAGCAATATGAGCCCTGCTGCACTAGGAGGGCTTCTCTGTTGCGCTTAAAGGGAATCACTGAAATTTGATGGTGGCATATCTGCCTGACAGGCACCAGGGTATTCCCCAGGCCTGGCTCACAGCAGAACTGGCAAAGTAGAGAATAATATTCTTCTTATGTTGTGAAGTGCATCCTTTTACTGGTGGGATTTGGCAAGAGTCCTGGCAAAGGCCAAAAAAAGCTATGAAGGGACAAAGCTGCAGCCCTGTAGGAGTGGCCTACAGGGCATGTTTAAATATAAGCAAGAAAAAATACAGAAAATCTGATCCACAGGATGGACAGTTCTTAAAACAGAAAAATGAGGCAAACATTTTCCAGGAACACCCGTATAATATCCTCTGTCCCCTCTTCTGGGAAAGAAGAAAGACCCCAGGGAAAATAAAGATTATTCTACTTAAGTACATTGGAGGCACTTTCTAAGAAGCTAGGAGGTAGTGGGCACTATCTGCAGTTTGGATAATAGCAATTAACATTCCAGATAAAGGGTCTAGAAGGAAGACAAGTCTGCAGTCAAATATTCAGTTTCTTAACTGGGTAACATTGATTCCTTCTATTAAGCACATGCTCTTCAATCACTGCAGCTTTATCCACCTAGCTTTTTCCCTGCCTGTTTTAGTATGCAGGATGCCTCGTGCACTCTGATTTTGTAAACTTTCAACCATATTTTTTAATTGATTGTGACCTTGTGGACTCCTCCCAGGGCCAGCACCCATCTTGGATCAGCCTTGGCACCACATTTGATGTTCTTTGCTTGCAGAATCGAAGCTGCTCAAGCTTCCAACACTGCTGTGCAAACCCATGCTCAAAATGAGCCTTCCTTCCAGACGGTCAGAAATTCCTACAGAGTCTCCCATTTGCCTTTGTCTGGGCAGAGATGACCAAGCACAGATTTTCAGGAGCAGCTGAAGAAGCTGTATCCTGACTGGCTGCTCAGCTTGCACAGCATCTGTTCCCTTACCACAGGAGAAGGCCACAACTGCACAGAGACTGTTCCTGCAGACACATTTTTGTGCACTAGAGTCTGTGGTGATTCAGCCACTTGCTCTCATAAATGAGCTTAGTGAATTAGTTAACTTTATTTTAAATGAAGCATGCCAAGTGAATCCACCAGCTCCAGTAACTCTTACTAATAATAGTACTTCTCCTTTATTCCCCTGGCTTATTATTAGTAAAAAATGACACAATTTGCTGAGAGTATTCAGCTTAAAGACCACAGATACGGTGTGCGGAGTTTCAGCCTGGATAAAAATTTTCCAAAGCTACTAGAAGATGAAAAGCTTGCTTTATGATGGAACCAGAACCTTAAACAGCATAACCAAGGCTCTGCTACAGTTATGCAGGCTGGAGACAATCATTCCCACTGAGTGCAATGCCATAATTGTGTGTTTTTCTCACAATCAGCCATGGATAACTCCATCTGAGGCTCAAAACCAGGAGACTCATGGTCAGTCCCCTAAGCCCTGTAGCATCCTTGGGCAGATAGACTAAAGAGAAGGGAAAGTAAAGAACGTTTACTTCTTTCATACTCTGTCCTAATTGTCACTATGGAACCGATTCTCCAAAATGAAGATATCCTAGAGAGTTTTCAGGGAAGCCCATGGGAGGAGCAGAGCCTCATTTGGTATAGGAAACAGCAGCCACAATTTCCTAATTTGGTGTGAGTTACTGCTGTGACGCTTGAGCAGCTCCATTCCCTGAGGTGCAGGTGATATTTGTGTGGATGCAGATTTTAACCTTTTTAATCTTTACTTTGTTTCCGCTTTCAAAAGGCCACAAGATTATTTGCATGATTAGTCAATTTGAGTAGAACAAAGAGCAGGCACACACCAAAAGAAAGGAAAAACAAGGAGCTATCCTAAGGCCATTTCTGCCATCCTGTATGATGGCAGAATTAAGCAGAATATGAGAAGGGAGGTGCAGGGAAGCATTTTTTTTTCTGATAACTACATTCTGTAACACTGAACTTTCCTTTGCAAAGGAAAGGAAAACACTAGTAAAGATATAGACTTTCTTCCTCTCTGTCTCCTTGGTGAGAATTTCAAGGAAGCAAACTGCTGTGTGGCTGCTTTCTGACAGCAGGCTGAACAGAGCCGTGATTGCATCAGCACTGCTACCATGGCAGGTTTGCAAATGGGAGGGACTTGCCTCTGAGGCTTAAGACTTCATGCATGTCTCCCATGATGACAGAGCCCCTTGCAAGGGATGTTTTGAAATTCCTCTGCAAGATCTCTTGAACTGTTTGGCATCCTCTCTGTCTCCTTGGTGAGAATTTCAAGGAAGCAAACTGCTGTGTGGCTGCTTTCTGACAGCAGGCTGAACAGAGCCGTGATTGCATCAGCACTGCTACCATGGCAGGTTTGCAAATGGGAGGGACTTGCCTCTGAGGCTTAAGACTTCATGCATGTCTCCCATGATGACAGAGCTACTTGCAAGGGATGTGTTGAAATTCCTCTGCAAGATTTCTTGGACTTTTTGGCGGCATTTTACTTTTTTTCAGTCTTTTTCTTGAGCAAGAACTCTCTCTCCACCAGTAGCAGGTAACCCAACCTGTTTGGCAGCATTTTACTTTTTTTCAGTCTTTTTCTTGAGCAAGAACTCTCCACCAGTAGCAGGTAACCCAAGCACTTGATTCCTATGAAACATTTCCAGAAATGCAACATCTCCCATGGAGTACTTTTGTCTCAATCCCATTATTCGCTTCCCTTTTCCCATTGATGTATTTGCAGCTCAGATACCTGTCAGGGAATGGGTTTGTCAGTCTCTGCCCTGCACCATGAAGTGAGGGCTGTGTGCAGAGCTTCTTGTCCTGGCCTGCCATCATCAGAAGGGCTTTGCAAATCAGTAGGAGCAGAACTTACACATTTTGTAGGCAGGCTGGAAAACACTGAATTGACACTCATGCCAGCAGCTCTGCCTCAAAAATAGAGTAAACAGGAGTTCATTGGTGGGTGGGATTGTGAGAAAAAACACACAGATTTCATGGCAAGGGGCAAAGAAAACAGTTCAAGGAATATTAGTGTTCCCACTGATTTTTAACACTTGGAAATAATACTGTCTTTCACAACACAAGCATTTAAGGAACTAGAGCTGCAACCTTGCTCTGCATATTCTGGTCACCCTCAAGATATTGCAACCAGTGTTGCAGCTTCTGTCTGTCTCTCAGTCTTGCTGTAGTGACCAAAATGGCCACAGGAGAGTGGCGACCAGAACATCAGGTTTTGTACAACCAGGAGGTGTAAGACCATTGCCACTACTCCTCAGTGCCAATGAGTAAGTAAATGTGACTGCACTAGACCCAAATGCAGAGGACCACAACATCACTCATACAGGAGATTTGAGTTTCAGTGCCATTTATTCATATGCTCACAACTCTTTCAAAACTTGTTTCTTTTCAAAGATCAGTAGTTTTCAAATCTAAACTGACAGGCAGCTAAAAACTAATATACCTTAAAAGAAAAAGATGCTGGAATCTGAGACACTCAGGATAGTGGTGATTTTCTTGAACAGGAAATCATTAGGCTAGTCCAAATGAAGGTCTTTTAAGAAACTTTTACTGGAGCTGTGATTTTTTCTTTACAAGTCAAGTAACTCCCACTGAAGTTTTACAAATGAAAATATGAAAGCACTGGCTGTCAAAACGAGAGGTTAGGAATATATAGCCCTGAATCAGTTCTATTTGGTTGGTAAGTAGAACAGCAGGATTTTTACCCTTCCATTTTTTTTTACACAATTCATATCTGTGTGCAGTAATTTAAATGCAGAGCTAATGCTACCTCTGCCAGGATGTAGAGTGACAAAGATGGATAACAGAATGATGGAGTGTTGATTCACTGGAAGTTTTTTACAATCCTGAACACCCAGCAAAATGGTCCTATTGAGTAATGGCACCAAACATTCCCCAATCCATATTCATTTAATTGTAAAGTTGACAGTTCTGTTTGCATGCACTGTAGCACTATAGTGCAAAGCCAGAATACACACTAGAAGCCAAAAAATGCTGGTCTTTTGCATGAAGCAGAATGGAAAAACAAAGTTCAAGATTCCTGTTGTTATATCTCATTTGCAAAGGTGAATTAGTTTGAGCATTGGCTCAAAAATATTGGACCTACAGACACTGTTTATTTTAGCTTTCTATTAACAGTTATAAACTTGACAAAACACATCCCATGCAACAGCTGCACATTCTTAACATTAAAAAGTAACAATCGCCAAAGGGCTTTTTTTCTTTATCATCTCCTAGTGAACTCAAAATGTCAAGTTCGAAACAGGACTGGTAGCAAACAACAGTCATTGTCACATACAGTGAAGTATATGTGACACACAGCACAGAAATGATGCTTCCACTCAGTAATCCTGCATGTATATCATCAACCAGTGCTGCTTCAGCCCATCCCAATGGGGACACACAAGCTTCAGCTGAATACATGGTGACAGTCCCTGCATTTTAATTTCTGTGTCTGTGGATCAGATTTCTGATGAGCATTAAGATTCTCTCATTAACATAGACTATAGGAACAGCTTTATTTAGTCAGAAAAAGCCCACCAGATTCAGTGTCTTCTGTCTAAGAAGTGGGTAAAGGCAAATGTCTGGAATATGAGTACTGAAAAATAGAAACATGTAAGATGTCAACTCAGCAATGCCCAGCCTCCAATTGATTGAAGCTCCAGGAGTTCCAAACCAATTGTATTTGGTGTATCTGTTCTGGGATCTTGTCTCACTTTGAGTATAATTTCCTAATATTTCTTCTACTACTTGATTAACAGAGAACTGACTCATTAGTATGTCATGTTCCTATCTCCTACAGCTTCATTTGATGCTTTCTCATTCCCTACAGGGACAGAAAACAACCACTCCACACCTATCCATACATCCTCCACTAATCTCTTGCACTTTTACAGTCCTCTATCATAATTATCCTTCAGCTGTCTCCCAGGCTGAGAAGTCCTGGCTCACTCACCTGCTCTTCACACTGAGACTGTGTAGATCACCCTCCTCTCAACACCTTCCAGTCCCCACTGCACCTCTCTGAGCCAGAGGGATCAGAACAGCACAGAGCACTAAAGACAAGGGAATCATGGGCTTATGCCAATGGCACAGTGCTGTTCTCTGTTCCTTGCCTCCTCTCTAACCTCACTGGGATTTAGGATGTTTTGAAGTCCTCTGTGCTGACTCTCCCTCAGTTGTTTTCCCCTTATCACAGAACACAAGCACTGTACATTTCTATTTGAATCTTCAGTGCTTCTTTCTCCATTACAAATACTGTCAGCCCTTTAGTAATGTGGCTGTGACAAGGACCCAGTCCTCCTGTCTCTCAGGGCAGCACACTCAAGCTCAGGTCATGCTACTGCCTTATAAATAGTATTTCCCCACCTCAGCAGCCTAAGAGTTCACAGGACAAATGGAGTCCATGAAGCATGCAATTTACCATTTCACAAAGCCATTCCTTCATCCCCTGATCAGAATGCACCACGACAAAAAGATTTTACAGCTGTTTTCTGGAAACTTGTCATGGTGTCAATGTTCAAAGCTTCATACAGCCGTTCAGCCCCACTTCTCAGGGCTGCCTGAAGTAGTTTTGCTATTCAGGGTCACAGAGAAATTAAGCATCTCTCTCTGTCAATGCAAAGCTACCTCTCTCCTTTACTCCAGAGTCTGGCAGTCTGAGCTGCTCACTCCTCTCATCCATAAGCCCAAGTCCACACCTGGCCCCTGGGAAGCCAAGGGGGTCCCTCCACCAATGCCACTGTGGTTTGTCAGTCACAGTGGGGGTTGGATCATGGAGCTGATCCCTGAGCTCTTGTAAGCAGCAGTGCCTGGTTGTCAACCTGCCACAAACAGCCTGTAAAGCATTTTAAATAAAAAATGAATGATTGTGTTAGTGCTCTGCGTGAGCAATTCTGTGGACTCAGCACTCCAATAAATCACCCACGTACAGGGTGAGTGCAGTGCTCAGGAACTGGAGGGAGGTTTGCAGGTTGCAGAGAGACTGAGCACAAAATCCCTCGCTGGAAATGCAGGGGGGGAAGGTGGGGGATGTAAGGGGAAGGGAAAAAACAGGAAGAATAATTACAGGTCCTGCATCTCTTTGATAAAGGAGGAGATTTTCAATATTTCAACCATACTTGCATAAATTAGAAACCTATTGGTAGACGATAATTGGAGCAGGTTTGCAACTCACCAGTCAATGTAGTCATCATAGCATGAAATCATGTTACAAGGCCAAAAATATGTTTTGCTAACCATCCATTAAATCTTAATCTCAAGTTTTGCAAGCCATTAAAATTGCAGAGGAACTTTCCACTTCAGCCAAGTAAATCAGGAGCAATGCAACTTCTTTGCTCACAGAAACAACCCTTGGTGAGGCAATCAACTCAGAAATGAGCATAAGCTTCTGCTCACTTTTCAAGTCCTGTATTTATAATTTTATTTTAAAATTAATATAACTCTCACAAAAAGTGTTGAACTGAAAGAGCCTGGAACAAAGCTCAGAAGTAATTAAATGCTGGCTTTAGCTTTGCAGGATCTATTTATCGACTCTTCTCAACATGCCTTTGATCTGACTTGAAGTAACAATGCCTCAGACAGAAGTAACTCAATTTTCCAGCTTTCTTAAATGTTGTTCTCTCTTCTAAGATTATTGGTGCTACCTTAGCAGAAGATGGACCAGACAGCTGGCAAAAAAAGGTAGTGCTTGTTCTCACTAGCTCTTGAGCCAAGGCAAAGCATTTTGGTCTTTGGATAAAAATTCAGCCACTGAGCAACCTGTCTTTGCTTTTGAAGAATCAGCAGAACAGGGCACCATCAACTGTAGTGGCCTAAAAGTGGTACTGGATGAATTGGTCTTGGAGAACAAGATGATTTCTTTTTGAAAGGTCCCTCATGCCTACAGTGGGATATGAATGAATGACTGGATTTTTCCAGGTTTTCAACATCCAGCAGCTTCCACAGAGTTGGGGGGGGGTGTCTAACTTTTTAGACACCCATTTTCTGAAAGCTTTTTCCAAGAATCTGTTTCACTCCCACCTCCATCGCCTTTAGTTAGCAAAGTGTGAGAACCTGACATGTAAATGACAATGGAGCTGAGCTACGGCTGAAGTCATTCCTTTAATTCACTGACATTTCTGGGACAGTGAAACTAAAAATGTCTGAACATTCAGGAGAAGAACTTTTGGTTTGTACACTAATAGTTTCCCTTGTTCTGCTTATGCAATTGTCATCATTTATTCTGATTCCCAACCCAGCAGTTTGGAGTGTCAAGCTGATACCAGGGATGGTGAGGTTCACAAACACTGCCCTTTTCCCTGCTCTTAAAATACAAAGAAACATATGCACTGGCTGCAGCCCCTAACCAGGCACTCATTCCTGTAGATGCTGTGCTGACAAGACCATCACACTTGTGTAGTGAGCCTGTCACTAATGAGTTTTTGTAGTGAGCAGAGAGAAAAGCTGTAAAACAGGATGGCTGAGCAGGTCGCCTCTGCCAGCAGCCTCCCTCCCTTGTTGCTTGCAGCCCTCAAGATCTTGCTGTAGTGATTCATCTGCATCCACTGATGTACATGGAGATAAGCTGACCTCTCTCAGGTCCAGGTTCTCTGATGCTACAAAGTCAACCGAAGAAAAGAAAACCCCAAGTCCAAACCACAGCTGTGAACTGCTCTCCTAAAATCCGGCTGTATAGTCTGGCATATAAGCACAAAAAAAGTTTAAAGATGTCCATGCAAAATGGAAATATTGTAGGAAATGTTTCTAGAATTTTAGAAGAACAGGTAAAAATAACCCAAAGATGTAATTTATGCTGTATTTTAGATTTTATTTAAGTTACAATCACAGTGACATAGGCAGGCAAGTTTTAATGAGAGATATTGTTTTGTTTGGACAAGGAAGAGATTTTAACATCTACCTTTTCAATCAGAGAAATCATGTAGCCACAGGCGTTGTGCAGAAATTTTTCTGGTGATGCTAAATAGGGAGGCCATTTGTACTTTATTTTTTATGCCAGAGTCACTTTTTACTGATGCTTTCCCACTCAAATGCTTGGACTTCTGACTTGGTGTGAAGTCAAACTCAAGAAACTGGAGCAAAACAGGATCTCATACTGAGGATTCTTTACTGCAGCTTTCATTTGCAAAACATAGTTTAAAATAAGAGAGAGCTCAACATTTGTCTCTTTGTCCCAAGCAATTGAACAGGAGCAATGCAGAAACTAAAAATATTTCCAGATGTGCTTCAAGCCTAGAGTAAAACCAGAGTCAGGTTGATGCTGAGGGTCAAAAAGGGATCAGAAATGCTTAGCTCCACAGGTAAGAAAAAGACTGGGTAAATGTAAATTATATTAAATTCTAAAGGTGGTGTGGCTGTCATGTCAGAAGCACTGATAAGTACAATTGACTTCACACTGAGGAATTTCTTCTATATGATTTTATGTGCCTAGCCACATTTGCCTGTGGATGACAAGCAACTCAGAAGATCTGCAGAAGCTTTACAAAAGCAGGTCCCCAGGTGCATCTGGGAGGCTGAGGTGGGGAATTAGAGACATAGAATCACTGCAGCAGAGGAAGTAAGATATGGGATCTGGGTTAGGAGTCTACAGGGATAAAATATTAGAGGGGGTAGCTTGGAGGCAACCTCCAGGGAATGCACATGAGAATAAGAGCGGGAGTGTGTATATTTAGAAAGTGACCTGGAAAACATAATTCATGTTTCTGTTGTGCCGAGCCCGAACGGAGCCAATGTAAATGTTTGCCCTCTCTTCCTTACTGCAGATCAAGTGAATGCCTGGGTCAGGGATTTGTTTTTCAGATCTATATAATTGCACACTTCTAATTAAAAATTCCAAATTTATTATTCACTTGTGAAAACCCCCTAAACAGCCTTGAGACATGAGTCCTGTAACTGAGTTCTGTGAAATTGCACACCCGTTACTTTTTTTGCCAAAGCAGTGCTAGATAAAACCCTCTAACTGGGTTCTAGAACCCTGCCTTTGACAAAAAGATGTGCTCAGCTCCAGAGAACAGCTGCATCCTACACCAAAGACTGCTCCAGGAGTTCCCCAGTTGGCACTGGCTGATCAGTGGACATTTGAGAAATGTACTTCTCATGTTAAACACACACAGAAAATTATTATTAAAGATGCAAAACAAAGAGTTTATTCTGCCGTGGGGAAAAATGGTAGGCATTTAAGCAGAATATTAAAAAGAATTACTAAAGAAAAACAAGAACATGGAGAAAAAGGGATGAGGAAATAAAAGAACCTTGTAGGATATGCCATTAAAAACTGTCCACTTCAAGCTTTATCTCCCATCTTTCTCTTGTCAAAGGGGGCTGTTCTTTTTCAAGGGTAAGGGAAGGCAGACTCCAGATACAGACACAAAGTCTCTAATTCCCTTTCATCTCCCTCCCCAGGTTGGAATATCCTGTACTAGTTATCCATTTCTTATGAGTCCCTACTTTCTTAGATCCTCTGACTCAGTAGAGCAGTATCATATACTGAAGGCAGAGCAGGTTCCCATCCTGTGGAAGATAACATTTCCTTTTGTTTTCCTACTTTGCATGTCTTCACTGTCTTTTTTTTTTTTTTCACTCCTGCAGCTTTTGAAAAGCATTGTGTTAAACCTCCAAAATCATAAAATGTGAAAAACATCATCATTTTTTCAGGCTCAAAATATTACTGCCAAAATAATAGTGTCTGGTGCATACATGCATGCAAAGTGCCAATTTTTCCAATCTGAAAACTTTTTATTTATTCACTAGGTTTCATAGAAATTCAGAAGTTATGATCAAGATCTGCATTGCAAGTTTAATACACAGGTAGTTATTTTGAAGATAATGTAATCTGTGATAAAAAATTGAGTGAATTCATAAGGAGTAAATCACACCAGAAATCTGACTGTCGTGCTTGAGGAAATTATGAAAATAAATGGGAAATAGGAATAAGGTTGATGGGTTATTTTGATTTTGCAAAGCATGTGAGAAAGTGGCATGAAATCTACAAAGTGATTGCATCAGGACTGGCTAGAAGATGAACAAATGGTTCCAAATAGATTAAAAAACTGTAACGAGGGATAACAAATAATTTTCATGATAAAATGTCACTAGCTGTGTGATGAGATACAGAAAAAATACTGTATATTTTGACAGTATTTCAAGACAGCATTGGTCCATTAAAAATCTAGATTTTGATCCACTTTATGGAGCAAAACCAAAGAAAATCCCAGGAGACACTTTTGAATCTATGGGCATAATAATCACATTTCAAATCCAACAGGAGGAGAGCTGGCTTTGAGAAAGAAAATTTAGGAGCTTAAAACAATCAGAAGTCAGTTTAATTTCCTACTCTATAAATATTGCCACTGCCTTGTAAACAATTTTTGCTGATGATCCAGAAAATATATTCCACGTATAGGCAGTGCTGAGATGGAGAGGTTTAGCAAAACCATGCATCTCTGAAATGATAATATAATGAGGATCAGAAAAAGCATAAATATTAAGGAAATGAAATCTATCCTAGAAAAAAAAAAAAAAAGTTGGGTTGCTGTAAAGCAAGTAAGATAAAAAATTATAAACCATACAGAGAGCTAAAATAGTAGTGAGGTAAAGCAGAGAGGGACTGGTGCAAGCTGGGGCTCTGCACACTGTCACACAGCTTGGGGTGGGCTGGGCCTCTGCTCACAGTCTGTCCAGGTCTGAACTCCGTGCTTGAATTGTGTTTGCAAGCACGATGAAGCCCTGGAAAAAGCAACAGTGGCAAAAACTTTTAAAAGATTCTATGAAAACTGTCTAAAAGGAGCCAAAACTTGGCGTCCACTGAATAGCAGATGGGTTTGTGCTATCCATCAGTCTAAAACCCAGTGCATTTATTCAAGGAACAAGTTGCCTTTTCCCATTTTTTTTCATATTTTTATGCCCAGTCTACAAATACCTCCCTTATGTCACCTGAAGAGTGTTTTAATGTTTTTACTTGCATTTCCTGCCTGTTATGAAGGCATGCAGAAAAACAAAACATTAAAATGTATGAGAAAAAGTTGACTGAATCTTTCTAAAACTCTAGACAGGCTTCAAATGAGAAGAGAGCAAGGTTTTCACTCTATTTTTATTTCAGTTGGAAACAGCTGCTCACCCTTAATTGTGATTCTGATGAACACAGACAAGCATGACCTGTTGAACACTATTGGCCCTATAGTATTTTCCAGGTTCTGCAATTATTAATATGTCAAACAATGGGATGTTTGTGCATGAAGAGGAGATGCAAAAAAAATTTCCCTAGAGAAGGTGACTGCCTACAGGCTGATCTGATTTACTGAACTGAGAGAATGACACTTCTAAACTTGTTCACAGTTAGAATAACTCCTACCCAGATCATCAAAAAAATGTCCTGCTCAAGAAAAAGAATGCCCCCCAGGCACAGATATAAAAATAATGGATATTATCTACTAGCAAGCTGTATTGGAGTTTGGAGTTAAGTTAGGGCCATACCATCACTAGGAAGGAGTATGGTGTTTTCAGAGAGGCAACAGGGTGTTTTACATTCCTAACTGCATGGATATGAGAAGACTGGAGACTTCCAGAGGGAGAAGAAGAAGAAGAGGCTGGGAAGACTAAAGAAGCACAAGACTGAAAGGTCAGATCTTCTGGACAGGATACCTGCTGAACACAGGACTCAGGGGATTTTAACAATTCAAGGCCATCTGAAAGGATATCAGTTGTTCATTTTTAATCAATTCTGCTCATCTTGTTACCTGTCTAGTCACCATTCTCATACAGAAAGGGTGGCCACAATTAGTACATTGAGTACATTAAGTACCCTGTATTAACTCTGCAGAGATGCTGATGAGCATTTCTGGACACTAAAACACAGGCTGGAAGAATGGCATACCAGGTTTTTATCTCACACATATCAATACTTAGAAATGCTCAGACCATTTTCAAGTCCCACTTCAACCTCTGGGTAAAAAAAATCTTCCATCACACGCAATGATATCAGAGCAGGGGGACTTTGTCCCACCCAGTGACCACTGTCCCTCTGAATGCTGTATCTCAAGCATCACCCACAGCCACAGCAGACCACAGACACTATTTTCCTTTCTGAGTGTCATGAATTAACTTCAGAGACAACATGATGTCTCATCAGGCCTTTGTTTTCACTCCACTGACAAGACAGGGCATTCCAGAAGTGGCTGTTTGCTTTCCATTGGAAACAAATGCATATCTTCAACTCAAGGAGAAGGCAGTGCTTGGATGAGCAAAGGGGACATTGCCCTGAGTCTGAGATATTAAATATCTCAGTGTTAAAAGGATAATGTATACCGCAATTGCTCATCAGATTTTCTTGAAGAGAACTAGATGAGCCATGCAATAACTTTAAGGTCTCAGACTTCCATCTGAAACTGAAACATAGATTCTGGGTATAGTAAAGTGCTTGCCAGTTGTTTTTCAAGTAAATAAAAATGTTGATACACATTTGTATCAAAGACTCTTAATGAAAATAATGTACAAAATAGATTTGGAAAGTAAAGACATATTTTTGTACCAAATGAAATGTGCCATTTTCTAATTCTTTATGCCCTCTGGCATAGTGTAGCCTTTTCTGTGTTGTCACCTCTGACCCAGGAGCATTCATCTAAACTTCCTTTTGGAAAGGATCATTGTACCATGCAATGATATGTTGTATGTAAGAGAAAGATATAACCAAAGAATCAGCTGTATGAAAATACTTTTCTGATTTTTTCAGATAGAATAAATATAATTATCACCAAAAAAGCTAAACTAATTTATTTCCTCAGTGACAAATGACATATTTCTAGTATAAAATACTACCTGACTCCTTTATTTATTCTTCCCACAGGTTTTCATCATCATAAATCTCTTTTAAGCCAAACTGCTCCTTAGGTTTCATAATAATAAAAGTTCAGTAATTACATTATCTATGGGATGATTCATATAAATCAAACACTGACAGATCCTACTCCTAATGCCCACATATATATAAAAAGACCTCACATATTTTACAGATATGTAGGGCTGCAGATGGATCCATAGATGTGATGGCAGAATTCACTATAAGACAGAGAACATAAGTGTAATATTTCAGACATCCAAGGGACCCATTAAATAATCTTGGCTTATTTCTCAAACAGCTGTTGATAAGTACTTAACTTCTTAATTAAAAATTTGCCACTGATTACAGCTGCATCTTCCTACTCAGCATGATTGAAAGGGCAACTGATAATTATTTGAATGTGAACACAACTGCCGTGGTCATTCAGGAGCACAGAAGGGTGCAATGCCACTGCTGCTGACAGCCTTGGTGAAGGAGGTGAATGATTCTGAACATCTTGGCAAATTCCTCATCCCTTGCACCTGCCTGGACAGCTCAGGAAATTATTTCAAATATGCAACAGCACTATCCTCTTTTCTAAAAAAAGAAGCACAGCCCAAGATGATGTTGTTTTCTTGTTCAGTTTTAAAGACATTACATATGGGCAAATCTTCTTCTAGTTTGTTGCCTTCTGGAGCAAACCAGTGCTCTTCAAACTCAGTCTCAGTGATATGATTAGGAGAGGCCACTGGAGAAGAACTGATTGATGAGTAAGTACTAGGGAGTAATCAACATATCACATGCATTTCACGTAAAATCACATCCTCAACCATGAAATCTGCCATATGCTGAGGTGGCTTTTTTTCTAAAAAAAAAAAGCCCTAACAAAATGAGAGAAGACTTAAAGTCCCAAACTGTCATTTTCGATGTTATCAAAGATGGACAGAAGGTTCCTTTGGGGATAAAAGGGAACAGCTGAGATGCACAGAAACTTCTGTTATTTGTGTCATTTTGAGAGGCTCTCTTTCTTTGAAGACAGAGCGAAGCAAAAGTCAAGAAATGAAACAAAAAACAAACGAAACAAAAAAAAAAAAAAAAAAAAAAAAAAAAAAAAAAAAAAAAAAAAAAAAAAAAAAAAAAAAAAAAACAAAAAAAAAAAACCAGAAAAATCAACAATAAATGGAGAAATTCATTTAATTCATCTTCATGTTGGACAGTTTTTCTTATCAGAGGAAGATGTACTCCTGGAGAAAGACAAGTCCAGGACTGAATCTGTCATCTCATCCTTCTTGAGTCCAGGCAAACTCTGTCAGCCTGAGATCATGTAAGAAAGCTTGTTTTAATGCCTGCCCTAGCTGAGGGTTCACTGCAGTGTTGCAAGATACCAAGCTGGTTGCAGTCACCTTTTGAAACCTCTCTTATCAGAGGAAGATGTACTCCTGGAGAAAGACAAGTCCAGGACTGAATCTGTCATCTCATCCTTCTTGAGTCCAGGCAAACTCTGTCAGCCTGAGATCATGTAAGAAAGCTTGTTTTAATGCCTGCCCTAGCTGAGGGTTCACTGCAGTGTTGCAAGATACCAAGCTGGTCGCAGTCACCTTTTGAAACCTCTTATAGATAAAAATTGATAAAGCCAAATTAATAATCAAAAAATAGAATTTATTGTGCAATCGATACACAGTCTCAACAACCACAATAAAAAAGGACAGCATTGAGCCCGGGTTCGGCCCTGGGTGAAGTGATCCAGCCTCTATCCCACCAGAACCCCCTCTGCTCACCCAGTCAGTCTGGTGGAGTCAGGCTTTATACCCTTTTTGTGGCCCGAGGCAGAGCCCCTCTTGTTCTTTTCATAGCCAAACATATTCATGTTGCCTCCTTTCTTCCAGTTGGACTGGACAATGTAGTTCCTGGCAGATGATAAACACTGATGGTAGAGTTATAGGAATTGGGTATTCAGATGCAAGTCCCCTGATAGCTTCTACTATCTTGATGTCAGTGCTTGGTTTATTGTCCAGGTGTTCTCTGTGTCTCCACCCCAGCTAGGTTCTTTGGATTGCAAATTAGGTCTCTCCATGCTGTGTCTGCAGCCTCACAGTATGAGGCTACTCCTCAGTTCCTGCCTGTGGACTTGAAAACACTTTCAAATATTTCTTTTAAACATTATAAAATATATTCATTTCATATTCTGCATAAGCACAAATTACCTATATATTACAAAACAGAAACCAAAAGCAGAGGAGATCTGGAGTTTGGAGCACCAAAGGAACACGATAAACTGTCTTGAAGCTTTCATCCCCAGCTGACACCTAGAGCCATATCTTGCTCAGATTTTTAGCTTCTCTTAAACAGGATTTCAGGAGGGAGCTCTCCTCTCTCCATGGAGCCACCGGTCCTGCCAGGAGCCTGCTCCAGCACAGGCTTCCCACAGGGTCATCACAGGCTCCTTCAGGCCTCCACCTGCTCTGGTGTGGATTCCTCCAGGGGCTGCAGGTGACCTCTGCTCCAGCATGGTCATCCGTGGGCTGCAGGGACACAGCTGCCTCACCCTGGTCTGCACCACATGCTGCAGGGGAATCCCAGCTCTGGCACCTGGAGCACGTCCTCCTCTCCTTCGTCACTGCCCTTGGGGTCTGCAGGGCTGATCCTCTCACATTCCTTATTCCTCTCTCCAGCTGCAGGCTTTTGGGCAGTTTCTTCCCCCTTCACTTCTTAAATGTCACCACAGAGACACCACCACTGTCCCTGGTGGGCTCTGCCTTGACCAGTCTCAGAACCAGCTGGCATTGTCCCTGTCAGACATGGGGAAAGCCTCTGGCAGCTTCTCACAGAAGCCATCCCTGTGTCCCCCTTGATACCAAACCCTTGCCACACAATCCTGATACATGACTTCATTTATCAATTTCTGGGTTCACATTCCTTTTTATTCCTTTAAAGTGACAACTTTAGCATAGTTTCCATGTTCAGTAAAGATGGTTTTCTTCTCTGAATTCATTCATTCTTATTTACTTAACTTTTTCTGAAATGCATAAGATACCTTTTATGACATAAGCAAATTGGTTTTAACAAGTTAGATAAGTGCAGGTCTCCATCCAGCCAATGACCCAAACTGAATGTTCACAAAGGAGCAAATGTTACTGAGAATCCTGCCTTCTCACCAAAGAAACACAAACCAAAATCTCATTTTTTCAGTTTGTTCCAGGATCAACGGATTTTGTTTGTTCCTTAGGGGTAGCCATCTCCTTTCCTTTCCTCTGGCACCTGACAAAGAACTCCGGAAAAGTAGAAGTCTCTTGGGAGATAGGAAATTTACTGGGTAAAAGGAATGCTACAAAATCTCAGCTCAGCTTAAGAATCTTACTTTGCAGATAGGCTCACTAGACTTCCAAGGAGAGTAAATCATTATAGAGTAATTAAAAGGCACCTCACATATTCTGAAATGGCACATGTGAAGTATATTATTAAATTATACAACAGCATAATCAGCCACATGGGAACCCTTATGAAAAGTCTAGGTTTCAAGAGGTAAGTAAAGGCATAGTCATAAGACAGACATGCATACAAAGAGGGTACTGTATGGTCCCAAAAAATTGTCTTTTGAGAAATGCCATTTCACCACTGAATGGCTATTTTGCCTGATACTATTCATTTTTATAGGTTGAAGCTATTACTGTAGTTGTGGGAATTTTTATCTTAAAAAGGTGGTGATGAGTCACCTGGTCAATTTAACAAAAATGAGAACTCACTGGAGGCTTTCTGCATGGTAATGCCTTCTTAAACTCAGAGCTCAATTAAGCAACTGAAGACTGATTTTCTTTAGGAGAGCTAAGGCACAAGTGGAAGTAAGAAACAATGTTTGGGTAGGAAATTTCAGCCCAGAAATGATATCATAGATCATGGAGTTTAACAGGGAGTTTTAATCAGTTGGGAATAATGTTTTTATACAACAAAAATGGAAAAGTTTCAGGTAAACTTCAGAGGCAATGCCCACCCAGCAGAGCACATGTTTGGGCACCCAGACTACCCGTGGGTCTAGGCATACAGGGAGCTGCAATAGGGTGTTCAGGATTGTCTGAAAGTCCCACCAGGAGAACTCCTGCCCACTACCAGGTTGTGCTGTCATGACGAGAGTCAGGAGCTCAGACACTCATCCTACCTCATGTTAGTCCACAGCCTTGTGCCAGCCCACTGCCTCCCCTGCAGAGACAAGTGGCCAGGAGCACAGGGGAAGTCATGCTGGGCTCCTTGCTGTGCATGCCCACAGCCCTGCTGTGCTTTCAGCCACTGGACAGGCATCTCCCCACATGAGGCCAGAAAAAAGCTCTGACAGTGCTCCTGGGATTCCTTCCCCTCTTTTCAGTCCTGTGACATCTCACCAGCAGCCAGTATAAGAGCAAAGCCAGTGTCATGCTGCATTAGCTCTCCTTGCACCAGCAGCCACAGCCTGCCAGTGCTGCAGCCTGGGTTTGCCATCTCTCCTGGGAGCAGCCCTCTCTGAGCCCTCAGTCCAGGCACTGGTGCCTTTGGACAACTCACACCAGGGGAGATTACACAAGAATTTTCATGTCTTCCATGCTAACAAATGCAGAGGCGTGGTTTTGGTAATGTGTTATCTTCAATAAAGCAAAATCTTTCTTTAAAGATGTTTTGAATGATGGAGTTTTGTCTTTTAAATAGGCTGTGTTAAGCCTGTGGATGTCCATCTGAAATATTTTCATCAGATTTTGAAAGATATATTTATGCAATATTTTTTTACTAGTTTTTGGAAGCTTTATCAAACTGACTAGCTTTGAGGATTTCCATACACAATTAATTTTCTTTTCCTAATTTTCTTTGGGTATGTTAGTTGGATGCAATCGTGCCATTTGTAAAATGTACAGACTGCTGCTATTTCCAAGCACGGCATAGAAGACCTATGGAAAAACTTTCTCTGGGGGTGCACATAGAGAATTTGCAGTTGGGTTACTAGATTAGCAGGAAGGTACCTTTCAAGTGAGAGGCCAGCTTTTAAAAGCTGTCCTTGTTCTGCCAAAAAGTAGGCTGGACATTACAAAAGAGACATAGACCAAGACTGGAAAAGCAATTAATACTTGAGAGATACCTTTCAGGAATAGCATATTTCCTGATGTCACTACCTTTGCATTTGGATTGGTTTCTAAAAATGTTCAGTATTATTATCATACATTATCACTCTTGGAAAATGGTAAAGCGTGGTCTCACAAGAGCTACAGAACATGTGCCTGGTTCCAGTTTGAAGAGACCCTGGGCAGCCACACTATGAATCTGAGCCTGAGGGACAGCTTTGATGCCACTAACCTCAGGGAGAAGGAACTGCATTCCCACAGCATTCATTAGGTGTAATGGAAGTGGAAACATAGGTTAGAAAGAATGAAGAGACTAAAATAGCATATGAGAATAGGGGGGTTATTTTTACACTCCAATGCACATGGAGTGCCCATTAATTTTAATAGGAGCTTTGCACTGCAATTATCAATAGGAGAACATGGCCCGTTGTATTCTTTTTTGGCACTCTGGCCATGTTCGGGGACATGGCAGAGGAAGGCTGAAGTGCTGTTGACATAGGGGGAATGGAGAAAAGAAATAAAGCAGCTGTACTAGAGAGGTTCCTATAATATAAACCAAGATTACTTGGGAAATAGAACTAGGGTTGAGGTCTCTGACAAGACACCTACCCTAAGCAGAGGGGGTCAGGCAAAGGGATTGTACTGCTGCAAGTTACTGTGGAGACCCTCATTTACTTTTCTAGAAAGAGCAGACAAATACATCTGAAGAGATCATCCAGCTATTAAAACACCAAAATATTTCAGGCTGTTACTAACCTAAAAACCTGCTGGGTTCTTTTGGGTTTAAAGCTGCCAGAAATATTTGAAAAACCTCTAGGTGGAGGATTAATGGGTGCACCATTATCATGATGGATGCTGAGTGAAACAAACCAGTTCTCTATACAGGTCTGTTGGGATGGTCAGCAGAGCCTAAGGGAAAATTCTGCCATCCTCTTCCAAAGCTAGGAAATGGTCTCAGCTGACACACTGGGTGTCCGTGTCACTGCCTTGCCACATGTCCTGGATATTACTACTACAGCTAATATTTCTGGACTACCATTATGGCATCAGCAGGGACTGTGAGCTTATAGAGCTACATACAAAAACCAGTCCAAAAAAACCAAAAATATTCAATGGTTTGGGCTGGAAGGGACCTTAAAGACCTATCACTAGACCAGGTTCCTCAGAGCCCCATCCAGCCTGGCCTTGAACCCCTCCAGGGATGGGGCATCCACAGCTTCTCTGGGCAACCTGTTCCAGTGCCTCACCACCCTCACAGTGAAGAGCATAATGTATGAGTATAATGTGGGTTTTGCATGGAGCTCTATAAATTCATAAATAAGTATAGAGAAGATGAGGTGAAGTATGACAGTGAGGCAACGTGTCTGGCTGCAGTCATACCACGCTGTTAACTTCATCGTTATCAGTTGCCTTTCCTATATGTTATGAAATGTCAACACTTACATAATGTTAGAATCATATTTTTACTTTGTGGACTTATTTTTCATTAAATTAAATGCTTACAAGCATCGGTTTAATTTTCCTTCATTACAGACATTTTCCTTAGTATAACAAAGAGCTAAAGGAACATAAAAAGTAAATTATTTCTAAAATCCTGGTGCTTTTATGCCCATTAACATTGGCTTTTCTGATTCAGAGTAGAAGTTAAGATTTATTGAGTGACATCTGGTTAATTAAACGTCTATTTCCTATGGCGTGCTACAGGAATCATAATGCAGAAAGTCAACATTGAGAGAGTAATTAAAGTGCACTTAAAGAGCAGAACTAACCTTGTAGTTCACTGTAATTAGAAACAAAATGGGAACAATATGTTTAGAGAATTACCTCCTTTATTAGGTTGCCATCAACAGAAACCTGTTTATATATTTGAATTCACATTTTGCAGGCTTCTATTTTACTTGTACCCTTCAGTGTAACTTAATATCTCAGCATGGATGACTACATCAGAAGTAAGCAGAGCTCAGTTCTCTTTTCAAGACATGCTGTCTCAGGGGCACTGAAGTTACAACCATTAACAGGTAATTGAAGAAGAACTCTTAACAATGAAGCTAACTTAACAACGCTGGTCTAAATTGTTTTTAACTCTGCAACCTTAAAAAAAAATAGATAACTTTTTATTCATAACAGTTTTCATTCCACTTTCTTTGGCTGCATCAGCTGCAGAAGATTTAGAAAGTTACCAACAGTATTTCAGTCATTGATAAATACGTGTTAGAAAGTGTAAAGCCACCATATCACCAAAATATACAGTGGCCTTTCCCTAGGTTTCTATCAGGTTGTGCTTTCAAAGCCTCAGCTGCTTTTTGTGAACAGCAGATTTCCAAGAGAATCAGGCTGTGAGAGGGAAGGTAGCCTGGGGTAGTAGGGAAGAAATGTCAAGCTGGTCAAGAAATGTTCTGTGTAGTGATAAAGCAAAGGTACCTCTAAACTGAATAGACGTGGGTGATCTGTGTGGCACGTTGTGCCTTGGCACTGTTCAGTTGCCAGATGTGGAGGTGACCATCCAGCCCTTCCCTGTCAGGTCTCACCTGAGCCCTTCTCTCAGAGCAGTGTCCCCACACCTCCTCCCTCAGCTGACACTTTCCTGCCAGCACAGGGCACCAAATCATCTGCCAGGCAGGGAAATCTCATTTTCATTATAACTGACATGAAGGAATACATTAAAATCTTCAACAGATATCCACCAAAGTGCCCTCCTTATATTGGTCCAAGGATTCTGAGTCATAGACGGCTCGTTATGTGCAGGAAATGGCCTGAGAAAAAATCCTGTTTCAAAACTTCTGTGTTTAGAATACTACTATAAGTAAAGTTCAAAGTAAAAAGAAAAATTAAGACATAAAAAAATCATCTAAATCTAAAATCTATGAAGTAATCTCAAGGATTTTTGTTTTCATCAATGAAGATAAATTTATTTGGGCCTTCTGCCTAGGCTACCTAATGTCATAAATCTCTTCAGCTTGTGAGGGTGGTTACAAAAAGAGCAATTACAATGTCTAATATTATGGCTTAAAGGAATGCAGAGTAGGATTTAGTAAACATTTATATAAACAAACTGCATTTTTATTCCAATGAATGAGAGAAATTATCTTTTATTTATAAAAAACATGAATGCAAGAGGCAAGGCAATACAAGGCAGAGCCTTATGTGTGAGCATGGGGTACAGCAACCCAGAAAAGTATGCTTGATCACAGTTATGGCATGGTATTGCTGGCAAGATCTCCCATCTGGTGTAACTGTCACAGGCACAGGGATGACTGCAGGGCTGAAATGCCATCCATTTATGAGCTGTAAGCCATGTCTGGAAGGAATGGAATTAGGCAAGTGAAAATTTCTCAACAGCTCCACTCACCTAACCTTGGTACCTACCCAAACAAAGAAAAAATCCTCAAGGTGAAGACTGACAGTGGAGGCATTTTACCTACCCCAGCTGCTGCCACCATGGCATATGTTTGTTTACAAGAGCTCTAAGGATTCAGACACCATGTTTTGCTTCAGCAGAGCATCTAGGCCTTTATTTTAACCCTTTATCTAAAAATCTTGGTGACAATTCCTCCACTGCCCTCCCACTGGGTCTCCTGGGTCAACTTGTCTGGACAGCTCTGAAGCAAAGGTTTTATTATGTGAACTAACACCATATGATTCTTTTTATGTTACTAGCCTCAGCTCAGTTTTACATGTTGATTCTCTCTTTGATATGTACCAGCTCCAGGTTCTCCATGGTCTGTGTTTCTTGATGGAAGTTTTGCTATTCGTGAAATATTCCTTATTTTTAAGAACTGTTATTTTAGAATTAAAAACAAACAAACAAAAAAGCAGCAATACAAAAACAAACAAAAAACCCCCAAAACAAACAAAAAAACCATGAGCAAAAAAACCCCCACCACACAGTATTTTGCCCTAGAACAGAAGGAATGCCATGAGTTTGCTTACACCTGACATCAGACTTTGGCTAGGCATGTGTTCTCTTCCTCTATTCCCGATTTTCACCTTGCAAAGCTCCTCTTTGGAGGCAATTGTCATTGTTGCTCATCCTAAATCAAGCCCCACATCAGCCAACAGCACAAGCTTCAAAGAGCTCTTTTAAATAAATTAGTGTCACAATAACTTTCTTTGCAACTCGTTAGCATTCCCATTTCAGGTAGAAGATAATATATGCAACACATTAACACCCTTTACAGAAGCTTTATGTTTCTTTTTAACTGAACAGGCGTGAGAATACATCTAGTTTCTCCCCAACTCTGCAATCTAATAACTTACTTAGTGCACTATTACCAAATTGTACATTACTTTTATATTACATTTTCTTGCAATTTTATTTTCAGAATTGCCATTCTGTCCTTTTCTAATTTCTCAGAAATGCTTTGCAGTCTGCTAGGAATTTATTCAAACAAGACTAATTCAAGCACCTGGATTTTTTTGTTTTTCTCTTTAGCAAGTATAGGAAAAAGTGCATGAAACCAATAAGGTTTACTCCCAGTGTTCCAAATGTTTCCAGTGATGGCAGATCTTGTCGCCACCTCACAGTGTCCATCACAAAACAAATAGCATATAAGTTTCTTTGTGCTGATCTCCATCCTGTCTTAATGGTCCACTAGTACTCCTTGTTACATCCCAAACTGTATATCTTCCATGGAGTTATTTTGATAATATACACAGGGTATGGAAGATCTCATGAGGCTTATAGCAGCTCCTTCATACCTAATCTCCCTCAGAATATCATAATCAGCAGTATGTCTCTGTTTTTCTCCATATCAGACCACCATGAAGAAACCATGGAGGGAACAATTTATCTCTGCACAGGTCTAAGAATGAGCTGTTGCCCTGAATACCATCACATATATAGCGAGTGTTTGGGAAAGGACTCAAAGCCAAAGCAATAAAATTAAGTTCTTATTTACCGCAATTTTACTGATTGTTAACAAAAACATCAGTTCCAGTGCTCAAGTCTGCCCTTTTGAATTCACCTGACACAGTGAATTCAATCTGGAGCTCCTGGCTGACATCTACCACACACAGAGTACTTCTCTCCACAGGGCATGGTCAGAGTTTAAAGGAGCGGGACAAAATCCATTATATACTCAAGAACATATCACCATTTAACTGAATTCCTGCATCTCATTTCTAGTCCCTGAAGCTCTCTGTGTGTTGTTTCTACCTATTCAATGGCTCTGTTTGGAATCTTAAAGGGTTTTTTTTTCTATGAGAAATCTTTCCAGGGAATGAGGAGCCAAGTTACACTACTCTGGGTGACTTCCAGCTTGCAGACACTCTTTCCTCTGCTGTGGCTCTTCTAGGACAGCCAGCAGCACTTTGCCATGGGGGCACTGCTCACTTTTTCTCTGCAGACAGCCAAATGCAGATTTATTAGACTTTGGAGTGAGTCCTTTGCCAGAAGATTGGTTAAATCTTGTTTCTCAATGCATGCTGGGCAGGCAGACTCATTGCCACCACTGTGATGTCAAATTTAAAGGGAGGGGGAAAAAAAAAAAGAAAATACTCATCTTAAAGTCAGATGTATATTGTCTGAGGCCCCAGAACTATTTCCTGGCTTGTAATTATGGTCTAACATAATATACATTTAAGCTATAGCTGTGTGCCTGCCCTAACCAAGGTCTGAGTTATGATCGCACATGTCTGTGACTCCAAACCTGCATTTCCAGATGTGGGATGCTGTAAATGCCAGCAGGGTATGGAATGGTGCCTCTCTCAGGATACACAGGGAGCAGAAAGCTCTCTCAGGGTAGAGAGGATGAAGACATAGGTTCAGTCCTCCCTAGAGGATAAGTGCTTCAGCTGCTTAGGTCTTGCAAAGGGCAGGAAGGATCTTGCCATAATCACATCTGCAAGTAACATGTGAATTCCAAGCAAACTCCCAAATCAGGAGTAATTTAGCTGCCTTTAGCTTCATTTTGATATTCATAAAGTGTTTTTTATTAACAGTATTTAAAACTAAAAAAAAAATATCCAATTTGTTTAACTCCAGAGTTTTATTTTCATTCAATATTACATGATGAAAATCCAAGATGAAGCTGGGGGTGATGTGTTTTCTCTTTATTTTTTCCCTTTTCTCTCTCTATTACCAAATGCCTGTCATTTTTTAATTTTTTTTTTTTTTTCCCCCACAGTTTCTCTGATTTCTGAAAATTTTCTCAGGCTTGAGTATCATTTTCAAGGGTGTTAAAATAGCAATTAATCACATTTTTTATTTTTCTTCTTCTTCCTGTGAGAATTTTTGAAATTGGAAGAAATCTTGAAAAGGTAAGAAGTCAAAAATAGAGTAAGAAAAAAAGAGAACAATCCCTCTGAATCTAATTAATTTTATTGCACTCAGTAAAAAATTGTGCATGTAGATGGAAGTTGTGTAGGCTGAGATGGAGAAAAGTTAAAATAATATTGATTTTAAAAGATCTGGTGAAAAGTATCACCTGGAAACAACTTAAACAATAAAAACTAATCTAATATTATTTGAAAAGTCGCTTTCCTCTTTCAATAATCATCCGTTGCTCTAGAGCAAGAACTACTATATTCCAGTAGAAGCCATAGGCAGAAAAAAATATAAATATTCTGAAGTCATCCTTGAATTGTTCATTTTAATTTGGGGTTTTGTAAAAAAAAAATTCCAAAAGGAACAAAAGAGTCACAAAAGCATCCTTTCATTAAAAAAAAAGTGTCTGTGTACAGTCACCAAACCTCCCTATTGGAGCTCTTGTACTTCACATATCTCAAGGTTTGCTTGATTTCACACTCCAGTTAAATTGTTAGATTTTAAGACAGTCTACTTCTAAATGAACAATCCTGTATTCCAACCACCTGCTAAAGTAAATATCCAAGCAGTTGCCAGTTTACCAAAATACTCCGAATGAAAACTGTAGGTGTCTACAAATAGTGAAGTGAGACTACTACTATATTTGCATGTAGCAGAACAGAAAAAAGCCCAAGTACAAATCTAGGGCATGAGGATATGTAGCTGAAGCAGACTGGCATTTGTACTGGAAGGGAGGTACATCTTGCACAGGATGAAAGTCCAGTAACCCCTGTGCCAAGACAGGAAACAACATTATATAAACAACATTATAGACCCTACTGCAATATTAGAATATTAATTTAGTACAACTGACATAGGCACAAGAAAGAAATTAATTGAATTGTGTTGATTTAAATCAATTTAGAGGAAAGAAACCATTACATTCTCATAAGTAAAGGTTATTAGCATTACAAATCCCAACATTTCATCTTTTTAGGAAGGGATTACATGAATCAAAAAGTATTATAGGAAAAAATATGATAGTGGGAGCATAATGAGTTAAACTGAAATCTCATTAATGAGGAAGATAAGCAGACTGCATGATAAGTTGTTACTCCAACACAAGAGTAAATGAGGAAGAAGCAAAACAAATAAAACCAGGAGAAGCTTGGTGTGTATTGCGTTTTAAATACTTACAAGATAAGAACACACCTTGTACACTTTAAAAGTATTTTGTAACCTGTGAAACACACTCATCCACATAATTTATCTGAAGGAGATCTATTCATGTATTCATTGCTCTTTGCCAAAGTCACAGAGCTAGATGAAAGCCTTTCTTTTTGGCACCTTTATATATTGATGGCATATGGTGGCAGCATCTTGCATTACTTGTTTGTAATTGGGTACACAGAATTACACAGTCTAATCTCATGCCAGCAAAACTTCTACTGAATACTCTTGTGCTCATGAAAGCCTTCTATGGCTGCTCACCAGGACAGGAGTGCCCTCCAGGCTCAGTGAAACTCTTTCAGTTAACTTCAGTGGATGACAAAAAGTCCAACAAAAATGATGTCATATTTACACCACTATCAGTCAAGTGCAAAAGGAACCAGCATAGCCCCAGATTATAAATTACTTGACCATAAACCTCTCTCCTTCCCTCCCACTCCTTTCATATAGAAATATCTCCATAATTTATTTTAATCACATTAAGTAAACCAGTAAATTTATTGATTTATGTATTTTAAGAGCAGAAGGAACCTCCAGGATCATGTATTCTGGTCTTCATCATGAGGATGTGGAATGTAATCCAGTTACTGCTGGGTCACCATTATTAATGTCACAAAGTGATGCCACCACGAGTTTTCTAGAGGAACACACAGGCTTGATCAGAGACTTCAGGCCATGGCAACCCAGAGCAGCTAAGGACATCATGTACCTCTGGTTGCCTATAATATAGTAGAAAGAAGCATCTTATTTCCATTTGGGGTTTATTCTGATTCAGCTCAAGGCACTTGTGAAATCTTCCACTGGCAAACTGAAAGGGATACCAAACCCCTTTCTGCCACTGTACATCTTTTCAGACTATGATGAGGTGACCTAAATGAAAACAAGCAAAGAGCTGTGTATTTCCTGAAGAAAAAAATTAATATCTATCAGCCCTAAATTAGAGAGACAAATCAGAACAACCATTGTAATAGCTTGCATGAAGCCAAATTAACATTGGCTGCTGTGTTTTAAGGGGAAAAATAATTTCTTCTTTTGTTTTGTATACACCACTATTTGTTGAATATTAATATATTTAGATGTTAAATTCCTATTCCCCCCACAAGGCATTATATAGTAATATATATGCAAAATATTAAAACAGAAATAGATTTGCCTACACATCAACATTTCAAATGCTCGTTAACACCAGGACAAACAAAACACCGTGTTCCAATCCTCTACATCATCTGTTATTTGGAAACACTAGCTATAATGAGGCAGAACCTTAATATTTGTCAGTGAAAAAAAGGTGTTCTTCATCTTTCATTTTCAACAAACATGATACAATGCCCTTACACAGGTTAGAAACCAGAAAGCCCCAGGCCTGGATAATGGAGACACAGATCCACAACACAGATGTGCCCAAGAAGGAACTTTTTTCCCATGTACTCACCATCATTTCATGGTGCTTCTGCCACTGCTCTTGGTCCATCTCATTACTCTTTGTTCTTTGCTTCAAACCAAGAGGCCAGGGAGTCTGGTTTCTGTTAAGGACTAACCTGAACATATTTGTGTGGATGCTTCAGTGCCAGAAAAAATGTAATTTATTACACATGTCTTTTTCAATGCTACACAGTGAATTTATTAATCCACTGTGACCAGTGCTGAGGCCAGTTGAGATCACCAGTCAGTGGCCATATTTAGTCAGAGTGCAGCTTTGTGACATATGATGTTATTAATGTTGTTAGATGCACCTGGGGAGCACGCAACAGAGGAGACAAGATGTGTTTCAAGGAGCAGAATGCTCCTCAACAGCACAGACATTTTGTTTTCACACCTGTTCAGACAGCTTCTACTGTGATTGTGTAATGACAGGTGGGAAAAATCTAAAAAGTAATAACACAATGTACGCTGACATTATTTCAGGTTACTGTTTGCGAGGAAGTT
Source organism: Passer montanus (assembly GCF_014805655.1). NCBI lineage: Eukaryota > Metazoa > Chordata > Aves > Passeriformes > Passeridae > Passer > Passer montanus. The sequence goes on along the minus strand of NW_024357613.1, from coordinate 13,443,414 downwards.
TCTGATGGGACAAGATGGAATTGGATGATAAAATATTCTGGAAAACCTGATTCTAACTTAAACTATGTATTTTGTGAGACCAGGCATGTTGCCAAATCATCAATTCACTACTGTCCTCGTCTTTTTCAAAGTAATTCTCAGAAGAGTTCTGTTATGACAAAGGATTCTGTTGGAAAGGTGTGACATTTTCCATTTATTTTGTGTTAGAATAAACTACATCAAGAAAAAAAAAAAAGAGAGAGCGTATAAAAGATCACCAAAAAATGAGGTGGTGTTTTTCTCAACGAAAAAATGAACAATGCTGGAACAAATTTTTCAACTGCAACAGCAACCCACTAAAAAAAACTGTTCCCATGACAATATTGCAAATCATGGCAAATTAGTTTTAAAATATTGAACTAAATCACCTTTTCTTGCTTTTCACAGGTATTTAGATTATTTTATGTGAGGGGCTTTTTTAAAAATTGCTTTCTTTTGTTGTAAGAGTGACATTTTTAATGCTACCCCTTGATATCAGAAAAAAAATCAGAACAGAATAACTAGCCTTATAAAATTTTAAGGTTGGTAATAAACGCATTGAGCAGTTTTATATTCTTTCTTGTCTTTCTCCATCAAGGTCTTGAGCAGCTTTCAAATCTTTTTGTAGTTTCCCTGTTTTCCCCCTTCTTATCTATTTGAGGGATGGAATCTGCTCTGAAATCTGAGTAGTACTAGAAAGCTTTAGCAACATATTACCAATTTTCTAAATATATGTGTGCCAGTGAAGCATTACAGCACACAAGATGCCAGACAGATGTGTATAAAACTGAAATTTGAGGGTATGTAGCTATTGCTATGATTTGTAACCTCTTTTCCTTTCTTCAGCCCTGTAAATCTGCTAAACAAGATAGGTATACCTGTTAAAGAAGGTATAAGTCACCAGAAAAAAAAATCACCTCCTTCTTCTCAGATATTTGGCATTCTACAAGAGCCATCAGCAGATGCCATTTAACTCAAGAGAGAATCATTTTTATCTTGCAGGAATGACAACATAATAATGTAGGCATAAAAATAACCTCATAAGCATCATACAGCCTGACAGCCCTTTACTGACTAGTGTGCATCCCAGCAGTGGCCAAAGATGACTCTTCAGTGGGTCAGAAAAGTGCCATGAGAGCAAGGGACAGCTGTCAAGATGGGCTCTAAAAAACAAATCCCCTGGACTCCCCACGACCCATCTCCTTAGTGGTGAGACTCTAGGAGAGCTCCAGCCCCCACAGGTGCTTTGCAGCCCAAACCCAGCTTAGCAGCACTCACTGAAACAACTTTTCTTGCTGCTTTTGCCCCAAGGTGAACCAGAATTCCGTACTTCCATTGTCAGCTACCACGGGATTTTATTCCTCAGGTATCAGTGGCATAGGTCTTCCTTTTAATCTTGTGAAAAATCAAGGTGAGCCTCAAAGCAATGTGGGCTCCACTTGGCCAAGGCAAGCAACAAGTATGACCACCAGGACCAGGCTTTGGTGGTGGCAGCATGGGAAGTTGGTATCACTTGAAGTCACCAGCAAATAAAGAATAGGGAATCACAACTTTTAGGCAATGTGCCATCAAAAAGCAAATTAAACACTGGTCATATTCTAAAAATTTTCAAATATTTGTTGAAATAAGAAGTCTACTTTTCTCACGGCATCATCTTTCCTCTGGTATAATTTCTTTTCTGTCACATAAGGAGCAGTGGTGTGTGGCTGACACTTCTATTGCTTGCCTTGACCATGGCAGCAGAGATTCATCATCACATCTCCTGGTGGCCAGAAGATGCTTAAACCTGATTGATGCTTTAATAAATGTGGAAGCATACCTATTAGTACTAACCTTTCCCCAGGAAAGCACTCAGTAAGGACAGTCCCACACTCCAGTTGATTTCTACAGTGGTCTCCCCAGGTTAGGAATGATTAAGGGAGTCCTTGTCCTCCTTAAGTCCTGTTGCCAGGGAATAAATAAGGAGGGAGGAAGGTGGCTCATTGATATTGCCAATAACAAGAGCCAAGAAAGTGAGGGTACAAGAGGTCTTTACAGTCACCTGCACAGCTGACTCAGCTCACTCACCAAAGAATATTTATTGGCTAAATAGATCCCAGATCATTTTCTGTGCCAGATGGGAGCTACAGGCAGAAGGCAGGGCAGTGCTGGCTGGCTGTGCGTGTGCAGGTTCTGAAGCTGTTCCCAGATGTGGAAGTCATCCCTATGGCAGTGCTCCCTGGGCAGCTTTCATTAGAAAGGGCTCATTTGCACTCTAAGGACCCTACTCAAAACAACCAGAAGCAGACTGCAGGTAGTTCAAGAAATTAAATGCCAACATCTGATCAGCAGAACAAGGCCACTGAAATTTTCACAGTGAATTTGTAAAAGTTATGGATGGCAATAAGGCTACAGTCAAATAGTAAGGAAAAGCATCCCAGTTAACTTGTTTTTCCTTAATTCTGGAAGAGGCATTATGATATGTGAAGATTTTAACTTGTGCTTGTGCAAAAAATCAATCTATCACGACACATCTTATTTCTCTGGAAACTTCTAATATAAATTAATACAAATAATTCATAATAATATAATACAAAAAAGTATTCATTATTATTAATAATATAAATAATAAACAACTTTAATATAAATAATATACATTTCCTGGTCTTTTTATCCATATGCTCCTCCACAGACTGATGGGGCCTAATATGAGCAAGAATCAGACCCTCATTTGTCCTTTTTCTGTTTAGCACCCTCAAGATACCTCTTCAGAATTGCGTAAAACGTACCACTTATTAAAGTCCTGGGGCACAGCAATTAGTCATTCAGTGACTAATAATGACACAGTTTTAGGTCAGAGACCTGATACAGCTTTAAATCTGAAAACTGAAAACCTCTTTTAATAGAGTAAGGCCTCTTATTCCAGCCATCTAAGGCTATATCCACAAAGGCTTACATCCTATAATTAGAATTTGTTCTCTAGGAACTGCAAACATAACAGATGGTCAAACAAAGGGCAAATCTGTGGTCTGCTTGGGATAATGCTGAACATGAGCTTGTTTATGTCAGGTTGCAGAATGAATGGAATACAGTATGACAAAACAATGATGCTTTTCTCACTTGGCAAGAGCCAGACAATGAAGTTACTGCAGAGCTTGCAATGGTGGAGTTGGCAGTACAGCGCATTTTAATAAATTGCATTACTTTATACTTTTGATTTGTTTAGAACAAGTCAGGATTATTTCAAGTGAGCTAACTCACGTCCTTTTAATGCTCAAGAATAGGCAGTAGTAGCACTACAAACTCACACACATATACACATGCATGCTCATGTATACATTTGTATTCCATATATTTATATATTTCATGGATGCAGCAGTCAGCCATAGTTGGGAAGCCACCTTTGTGTACAGAAGCTGTCCTTCCACTCCTCCTCCTTGCTCATCATTCCAACTTTCTGTCAAATCCTACTTCTATCCCACTTATTTAGGTATGTGAGCTGTGCTTTGTATACAAATATATTTAAATGCCTCAATACTTAGGATTCCATCTTTCTGTCAGTTGCTGTTTCCACTGCTAAATACAAGGAAATTCATTATGTTCAAGGCCATTGCTCTCTGAGTATCATTAATATCAAATATTCACAGCTTCTGGCTCTTACTAGTATCTACATACATGACATATTAAATGCATGTAATCAGACTGATACCATGCACTTCTTGTTCAAATTTAACCCTGTACATGTATTAAATCAGTCATCATTTGTTGACAGAAAGCATGTCATTCATCACACAAACTATTGAGTTTGGAAGAAGCCATGAAATGGATGTAACAGGGTCTGCTCTGCCACAGGATAGCAACTATGCACTAAATAGTTTAGATAAGGTGGTAGAAATCCAGATCTCCCTGCCCACCTGCTTGAAACACTGAGAAATCCTCCAGTAAGACAGACACATAGAGAGAAAGGTGCTGGCTCTAAAACAAATGTGTTTTCTTTAGTGTGAGTAGGAGAAAGAATAGGAAATGGAGACAGGGAAACTACAATTTTCTGGTAAATTTCATAAACCTTGTCTGAAAAAGCAGCTGGTTTCAATACTTTTTCTCCTGGTATCTCATTTAGATATTAGGAGCAGAGACAAATCTTGACAGCAACACTGAATTTACTTGCTTTGATTTCTCAGAGAAGAATTTGTGACACTGAATTTTAGAGGCAATTCCAAAGCAAAAGAGGAGATACGATAATACAATGCATTTTAAAAGCCTCATGTCATGTTTCATTTACTCTTGAAACATGACAGATGAATTTCTGACAGTGGAGGATGATGTGCATGCGTTCATGTATTTCCTAAGGAAAAAAAAAAAAAAAATTAAAAAAATCCCTCAAAGGGAGAACAGCCTTGTAAAATGCTTCAGCATCAAGCATCAAGAGAGAGGAAGGTTTTCTAGGAGATAATTTTGTGACAGCAGACCAAAAAATGCCATTGATAAGATTTAATGACTTCTCTCAATAATGAAAAATAAAATCTGGTTTAATAAAAGAGCACAGAGGAATTGTCTTAGAGATTTGTCTGTTTGTTTGTTAGGCAATCACTTTTAAATTAGCTTTGAAATTTCTGATCCTCAATTACCTCTTGAGATTGCCTGCTGTCTTTGCTTATTGTTACATATATGTGATTAGAACAAAGGCTGAGGGAGCTGGGGCTTAGCACACTGGGCTGAGACTGGAGATGCAAGATTCCTGCCCAGAGGTCTGCTCTCTGCAGGACCCTCTGCCTTGGCCCAGCAGCTGGCTGTGCACGACACACGTGCTGCTAACAACCACCAGATGAGGGTATGTGAAGGTCTCATCTGAGGGACATCCCAGTCAGACCACAGAAAAGCCCTGCCCACACACCTGGCCAGCTCAGCAGACAACTCCTTGCATGGGAGGCAAGAGGAGGGAGTCATGCAGGAGGACACTGTGCTCCTTGTCAGAGATTTGAGAGGTCACGAGAGCCTGCACCTGCCAAAAGGGCTTGGTAGGGCATCATGGTGTGGATTCTCACACCTTGTTAGAAAGCTCTGTCATCCCCCAGAGCCCCAGCTGGATGGCACAGCAGGAGCAGAACTAATTACTGTGCAGGGAGGAACATGATGGAAATGTCTACACAACACAGTGCTTTACTTTCTTTTCTTAATAGAGGGGCTATTGAAAAAAATGTTTTTTACCTCATTGAGAGTTCCAACTCAACATCTGAGTTTCAGCACAGTTTTCCATTCAATTAGGGCTATTAAAGTTATCTTGACATTTGAGAAGTTAAAATGATTTACAGAATACATGAGCTTGAGCTCAGTAGATAAAAGAAGCTGTTTTTTCATTGTGAGCCTTATGGATTTGATACTAAAAAAGGCAGCATGTCCTACTCAAATACTCCCTGTTACAATGCCAGATGGGAATCTGGCACTAAAGCTGGAGCTGGCAATAAGCAGGGGTCCTGATTTGTGATGTGAAAGGCTAAATAATGCTCAGAAATAACTGTCAATCATTGATAGAGATGGAACCATTTTGGTAAAATGAAGTCTAAGTAGCCCATCTGAATAATTTATTGTCACAGCATAATCTGCAGATTTCAGCTGTGATTACAATATGAGACTCTATTAAAGACTGAAAAGTGCAGAGAATAAAGCTCAGAATAAATCAGAATTGTAAAACCACTGTCAGCAAGAGGAGAGAAAAAGTTCTCAGCTCTGTGTGCTGAAGGCATCATTTTGGGAGTTTCTGAGAATTTGGTGCATGAGTTCAGATGACAAGTTAAAATCTAAGTAGCATTCTTGGGTTTTTTTCCAGAAAGTTGTTGAAGTTCTTGAAGTTAATGCAAATTGTGAGCATCAAAATTTCTGGTAATAAAAGAGCTTATGAATAGAGCTTTCAATTTGAATTCCATAAAATTCAATGCTTGGACACTGCCACAAGAAAACTGCATATTTCTGAGGAAAATTCTGTCTCTGCAGATTATTAGGTTTTGACAGAGAAACTAACACAGCAAGCCCTACTCTTCACTCCTGCCTCCAAGCTCTATTATTAGTATTAAATTGTTAGATAGATGAATAAAAAAGTACTAAAAACACTTTATAAATGGGTCTTAAGTCGAATAGTTAGACTTAACCCCTTTTCCCACGACAAGAGTCTGCTGCACTTTCACCTCAGTAGCCACTCTATGGGACCAGCCCTAACTTACCCTGAAATGTTTTTTATGACTGGGACAGCTGTATACGACACACTGGTTTTATTCTTGGGGTTTTGAAGGCACAAATGCTTTCAAGTCCACCCCCAAAACAGCTTTAGAGATGGCAGCTGTCTCCTTCCTCTCCCACAGTGGGGTCTCATCAATGACAGCGGCTTCTGGGCAGTTTATAATGAGAATAGTAAAGAAACCAGAGCTTGCTGCACAGGCTCTGAGAAGCACAGGAATGAAGGAAAAATGAAAAATGCAGTGGTCCAGATTAAAACCTGATGGATAGAAAGGCAGCAGTAATGTTTGCACAGATGTCTCCCAGTGGAACCTGTCTTCAGTCTCTCCCTGTTAGGGCTGTGATGAATGACATGGAAGGAACAAAGTCTGTGCTTTCAATTCAGCAAGAGGAGGATGTAAACTTACTTTAAAATTAAAGCAAAACCTGAAAATGTGCTTTTCTCAGCAAAAAGTGCTAACTAGATTAAACCTCCTACTGAGAACAGGTCTAAGCAGAGGGAAGGGAGCTGTAAACAAAAGATTTCTTACAATTATATTTGTGTCTTCTGGCCATTGTTGGATCCCCAAAGACTTCTAAGAAAGGGAAGAGAAAGAAACAGATCCTGATACAGATGAAGACAGCTGAAAGGTATTCCAGGCAAATTTGGATGCCTAAGTTCAAGCTGCCTCACTGGGTTTCTTTGCCAGCCATATTCCCTAAACATAAGAAGGCGTAGGCAAAATTAAAACAGCAACAACAAAAATTTAAGTAAATAACTCTAAGCAACATGCATGTAACAATAGTGCATACAAGTAAACAGCTGAATTTCAGAGTAATCCCCTATATTTTTGGAAAGGGTCTTTTCTACCTTGTACACTTCCAGACTTTTAAAAAAGTTCAGCCCTAATCCTAGTTGTCCATTCTCTCCACGCTCTACTCCAGGGGAACATACCAAAGCTTTCTATTGTTGGCATCTATGGCAGAAGCAGCAGTTTTGTGTTTTCCAGTTTTTAAGGACAGTAATGTATTGCTGGGTTAGACAACAGAGTCCCACCCAATACTGATCTCAGAGGTGACAGTGAAAGAGTTTATTTATTGGAGCACAGGAGCCTCAACACTTTCTCACACTTTACTTTTACTAGATTAACTACATATTCCTGCCAATTTCTGTTCATGTGCTTGTTGGACATAGATGTGTTTAATGCCTTTTTCAACCTGCTGACATGTCCTCATTCATGTCCAGTGGTGTCAAGCTCCAGAAGCTCACCACCTGTTTTCACAGCAGCCTTTCCTGCATCTGTTTTACACCATTCTGCTCCTTTCAATCAGTGCCCCTTTTTGGAATATTTGTTGACTGCTGATACCACAGGCAGCACACCTGGGATCTCCACAGTGCTGAGAAACCCCACTGAAATTCCCCTTCATTCTTCTTCCCTACCAAGGAGGTGACTTCTCAGGAGGCATGGTTGATTTAGAAATATTGTTTTCATTAATCAGATGTAATTTGTCAAAACTGGTGATGATTGTACAGTAACGAGAGTCCTTGGAAAGTGCAGTAGTCAGCAGTGTGAAATGGCATTTACCAACAGTAATTACTGTATTTCTATCCCTCTGCTTAGGTAAAGAAAATAGCTTTGACAACAGTTGGCAAACCAAGTCCTCATGATGAATTCCATTCCACCAGCAACCCTGTGCTTATTTTGGTTAGTTCCCTTGCCCTTCACTTCACAACACAAGTAAAACCTGCTCTAGTGTGTGGCAGTTTGTAATTTATCCATCAAAGGTATTTATAGAGCTCTGGTCCCTGGAGAATTCATGCTCTAGACCCACTGATGTGTTAAGAGAAAGGGAATAAAGCTTAATAAAAGGGACTTCTTAAGCACTTCTTCTTGGCAAAAGGCTTGACGAAGCAGACCTTCCTTTGAAAAGCTAAAGGTTTTAGGAAAATATTATTAAAGGAAATGTTGTTGTCTGAATGCAAAAAAGGTAAAGAAAAAGAGATAGCCTAAGCTGTACAAAAATATCTGTTTGAAGAATAAATATAAATAATGTTCAGAAATCAAGAATTTTTTATCATACGGTGAGAAAACTATTTCAGTTCATTTATTTCACGTAGCTCCATTCCTGCCCAAAGCACCAAGATTCTGAGCACCCAACTGAAATAAAAGGTCATCCTGGTCAATCACAATCATGTTTTCATCAGCAACGCTGGTTGTATGGTGAGGTCTCCATGGCATAGGAAAAGGTTATGGGGAGTGAGTTCTAGTATGGGACATGAGCTTTTAGGATTTTCCCCTTTGATAGTGCTTTATGCTCATCAGCCAGTATTCACCTCCTCTGAAAGAGCTGGAAAAGAAACAAACCTGCAGAACCACACAGGCTGGAAAAACTCTGGTTTTAGACTTCTTATCTCCAGCCACAAGACAAATGAAGAAACTTGTGTTTCAGTGTCTTATGGTGTAATTTATGCCCTGCTCAGCACCACCCTGAGGCCAAACTGACATTGGCAAAAGCGGCTCATGGGAGCCGCAGTCTAACCCAGACATGAGGTTTATGCTGTACATCAGCTCCATAAACACTTGCAAATATTGTGTGCAAGAAAGATGAATGAAGGCTGTTAGCTGGACCATGGGGGCTGCTCCACACATGGCAGGTTTGCACTGTCTCAGCACAGGCTGAAGAGCTGCAGCCTGCCAGCCCCTCGTTACTCCTCCTAGCACACAGAGCCCACCCAAATACCACAGATGTTGTCAACAGCCGCCTTCCCTCTCCCCTCTGTCTCCAGAGGGCACTGTCAAGAAGCCTTCCTGGCAGCATTTTAAAAGCAGATGAGATCAAGCATGTATTTAAGAATAAATATATTTCAAACAACCAAGCCCTTGAAACCCATCTGTTGCTGCAGAACATAAATTTGAATACTATTCATACTCACTTTAACTCAGTGCTCATGAGAAAGAGAAAAAAAAAAAAGAAGTTTTGCTGATTTCCTTGACAATACTCATATGGCATGCCCCTCCTTGGGACTAAGAAGCTGGCTATTTTTCATGGCTATGCAGCACAAAGGGGTTCATTTTAAAGCAGGTCCTCCTACAGCCTTACACAAGAAAAAGTGAAGGGCTTGAAAACTGAAGGTTGAGGGATATTAGGGAGTGAGACCTAAACACCCTGCAAGTAGCAGTGGGTGAAGAAGAGACAGAAAGTTGGAGTGGGATGGAAAAAAGCAAACTTCCCACAGAGGGACACTGAAGATATTTTAGTGAAAATAGCATCCTTTAAATTAGGAGACCCTTTTCCAATGTCCAGGAGCAGGACGTGGATTCATGTTATCCCTACTCAGCCTTGCTGGAAGAGGCAAGCAGAGTTTTATCTCCCACAGGTGAGAAGTGGGCAGTGAACACGGCCAGCACAGGCACTACATAAGAGGAGAAGGGACACCAACTGCCCCATGGAGCTGGCTGGGAGGCACACTGGTGGCAATTTGGCAATCCAAATTACTTCGTTTAAGCAAAGGCTTTTTATCTGTCATCCCCACAGGAGCCCGTGGTTTTGTCCTTTGTAAGGCAGCAGCTGGCCATCCGGGTAACCTCACCTGGCTGAGAGAGGGGCTAGGAAGCTTCTCCAGCAATCAGGCTGGCTTCTCTCTCCTTCAGAGCCGGACAAGGAGGGAGTGTCTTGGGGGAAGTCCCAGGTCAGATGGGCAGAAATCCAAGCCACTGGCTTTGCTTTTGCCTGCCCCACTCTCGGCTTCCTCCTCCTGGTGATGCTGGAGGCAGCAATGGCACTCTGGGGCTGAACCACTGTCTGTCACCAATTTGATGTGATGCCAAGGCTTTCCAGCACAGCACCAGTGAAGGAAAGGAACAGCAATTTAACAGCCTGTATCTCAGCTAAGTATAAATGAATTTTCATGGGCAAGAGTGGAGAGGAAAAAGCATTATCTACCCCAAGCACTTCTCTTCAGCTGAAAATCTCAAAAGCCTGACACAAGCAATGCTGTTAGACTTTCTTATAAGAGGGCTCCAAGGATTCTTATAATAGCACATGATACCCTAAATATAGGGTTGCTACTGACTTTCCTAAAAAGAGACAACTATAGCACAAGTGGTACTTGATAAAAAAAAAAAGTTTAAACTACATCTTCTAAAGAAATTTCCTCACCCAAGACATTTCTGTTTAGTTAATAGAAAGAAAAATATGAATGGACAGTATGCTGGGCATTACTTTTGATCAAACCAATGGCTTCCTTTTCTTTCTTACATGTGTTTTATAAGAGGAAAAAAAGTCAAAATGGACAGCAGTAATCCTAAGACTAAAAAATATAAATTATGAAAAGAAGTTAGAAAACTATGTTCATAAGTTGAGTTTTAATAGAAGTGACCAAAATCATAAATGACTGAGATAACAGATGCTTCTTTTTTAGCTTTAGTGCAGAAGACTGAATAAGGAAAACACAATTGAAAGTTAAAGAAACATAAATTCACAGTAAATTTTAAAAAAATCTCTTCACACCTCTCATAGCTGTAAGCAGGTTGAATGACCTGCTGCTCAAAGCTGTGAGGTGATGACCTTGGCATTGCTCAGGAAGGGGACTGGACTAGAAAGTATTGCAAAATAAGGAAACTCTGCCAAGTGAAATAGCTGCTACTTCCTGATTCCCATGTGTTCTTGTTTTATAAATGCTTCTGCTTTAAATATCATCTACCCATGCTGGTAAATCTAACATTCTGCACTCTGTTTTTTAAAGATGGTAAAAATATTAAGTATTTATTAGACCAAGAAAGTGATAAGTTTCTGTAAGAACTTGAGATTTAAGTAACTTGATATTTAGAATGCAGCATATAACCATCATTCAGATGTTTTACATACATGAGAAAACAAACACTGCTTATCTCTGTACACGTAACAAGTGTAATCATGCTAATGACAGAAATCATAACCCAACACAGATGTGAGAAATAGACCTAGTATAACAGATGTATATTCTATTACATTTGTGCTAAAAGGGCAGCTTTCTTCAAGATGAAAACACTGAAATGAGCTCTTGGCTACCATCACCATTACATGACAGCCTGGAAAGATCCTTGTGAATCAGCATCCCTTTGGTGCCCTGGTAACCACCCACAACCTGCAGGAAGCAGGACTGCCTTTGCTCAGATTTCCTGGAGAGTGGTTCTACATGGCAGCTGTGAGGCACCAAAGGCAAGGCTGCTTTTATTTAGCACTTCCTCTTTCTTGCCTGCCATAATAATTTAAGCATGGACTCAGGAGGCTGCTCTGGCTCATGAATTCAACAAGGCATGCAGGAAAGCACGTTTGAAATCCTTCTGAAACAAGGGCTGAGTCACTGCTCCAGAGCCAATGAAATCAATGTCTTCCTCAGATTTTGGATCAAAGCAAAAGCTGCTGTGGTTGGGGTTTTTTCCCTCCACCTGCTGCATCCAGGCATCCTGATGCTCCCCATGTATATCTGGCAATTCTCTCTCCCTTTTGAGTGTGTCTTGATGGCACAGAAACTGAAGCAAGCATCCTTTAGCTGTGAGGGCTTATATGCACTAATGGATTAAAGCATGGCAAGGGTTTGATTGCAGGCACCAACATGAACCACTCCTCCAAACAGAAAGTGAACAAATGCTGGTAATTGAAATTTGGCTGTTATAATGAAATTCTTCAAGTAGAATAATTTTAAATGTGGGCAGTTCATCAGATTTGCTAGATGGTATCTTTTTTTCTTTTTTTTTGCTAGGAGTATATTTTTGGTTTTGGTTTTGTGGGGGGTTTTTGGTGATTTGTTTTTTGGGGGGGTTGAGCTTTGGCTGTTATAATGAAATTCTTCAAGTAGAATAATTTTAAATGTGCGGAGTTCATTAGATTTGCTAGATGGTATCTTTTTTCCTTTTTTGCTAGGAATATATTTTTGGTTTTTGTTTTGTGGGGGTTTTTTGTGGGTTTTTTTTTGGGGGGGGAGGGAAGGGGTTGAGATTGTTTGTTTGTTTGTATTTTTTGTTTTAATTTTTGGGATTTTTGAGGGGATTTGTATATGTTCTATAATAGAGATGGTTCAATTGAACCTAGTTTCCTCTATCACATATTATTGCAACAGTAGATTCATATAAGCAAGAGTTTAAATCCTACATACAGATGTGATGCTGGCAAACAGAACTCATGACATTGTTGACATTAGCAAACACAACCTAAGTTTTAATTTTCCATTGGTTTCTTTCCCAACAACCTTTAAAAGTTTGAAATGCATTTAGTCAAAGTCATCACATTGGCTGAGGAAAAAGCAAGATTTTTAGAGCAAGATTTAATTAGCTGTCTCCTAAACACAAGACAGAATTTTACTTCAGTTTTGGGTAATTTTACATTCCTTTGTAACTGCACATCCCAAAAAGACTGATTTTTTTCAACAAACATCTGTTCAAGCCTTGATTTAATTATGCAGATAATAAATGGCTGTGAAGTAGTTATTCTGTTCTTCCTTTGATCCACTATTAGAAGTGTCATTATTTACACGACTTTGATCACACATGTGAGAGCAAATTTAGGACAAACAACATTTAAAACAAAAAGATAGGTCCAAAGACAGCCAGCTATATTTTCTTGAAAGAGACAAGATATCATCTGTTAGATTTTTCTGGTCTGTGAAAAGCTCTCCAGACCCATTTAGTGAAGGTAACTCAGATGGTTTCTGCAGGTAGTGTCAAGGAGAGGGGAAGGTATCCAGGTCAAGGTGCTGACTCAGGACTTGTTCAGTCTCTTTGAATGACTCCTCAGGGATGCCTTCATCTCTCCCCATGCCGAAATGCTGATGAATTTGCACTGCTGGTGTCTGCTCTTATCATTCTCTGGCAGCAATGTGTAAAGGAGAAAGGTGCTGGCCCATGGGTATGGCCTGGCACACAGGAAGGATGGCAGGGCAGTGTCACCCCCTCTATGTTGCACTCCTCGCAAACTTATTCCACCAATTCTGTGTTTAAAGGGAATTTGGCTGGTAGAGGTATGCAGGCCTGTGCATTGCCCTTTCATGTGACTTGCTTGGTATGTGTCTCCATCTCCAGCTCTATGAAAGTCCTTCTTCTTTCAGAGCTGTCACTCTCCTGTTTTATATCTGAAAATATTAAAGAGTAACATATGAGCAGTCCATGTAATTTCTCATCTTTTCAAGTGTTTATCTATATTTTCTTAAGAAATAATTACTGGTCCAAGCCATTACTGTAGGGATTCTTTTTCGGGCTTTCTTTGTCTATGAATAAGTGTTTGGCATTTGCCAGTCCTCTGGGATGTAATATTAAAGTCTGTGCCAAGTTGACAGAAAAACTCTTAGAGCACAGATTAGCAGAGTTTAGAAAATGGACAGAAAGTTTATGTCATGTCCAACGGTTTGACAAGTATCTTCTCTTGATATCTTTAACCTCCAGCAGTGAGTCAATTGTCCATTCCATAAGGAAAAAGACTGGGCAAAACTCTTTGGCATCTTCTGGTGAAAATAGAAGTGAGAAAATGGCCTGGCTCCTATGCTATGTTCACATAACCTCTGACCATCCTCCTTGTTCTCAGACACCCCAGCTAATCTCATCTTGGATTCTGCTTCCAGTTTTCAGAAAAGCCCTGCCTGCTGAGGTAAAGAGGAGTGACTGTAGCAAACTCAACACAGCTCTTAAAACCTGCATTTTGCAGAACTGGAATGGATCCCTTTGGAAATACTCTTTGTCCCCTTCCTGAAGAGCAAGAGTACAGATTTGTTTCACAAACAAGTCCTAGGAAAGGGAAGGAAAACAGTTCTCTTTTATTATCTGATTTTATTAAAGCTTGTCCCCAAAAAGAGAGGGGAAGGGCTGTGTGATTTCAGAGTCATCTGTGCCCTCAATACATTCAACATTTGCACTAAAATAGTGAAAAGAGTGAAAAGGGCATTAGGTCATACTGTACCATTCATATTTTATTCATGCTTTAAATTACAAGTTTAAATGAGAAACATCAAATATAAATCTTGACAGATGCTTACTAATGTTTTCTTTATTCATCTGTATGAAAATGTAACAAACACTTCAGTCTGAAAGCTTATTTCTTTTTTTTCCCTGAAAAATTAACAGAACTCTTCCTGTTTGTTCACAGCAATAAAGAAATTACGTACATATACATAATTAGCTGCAATTTAAATATAGAAACATATGGATACATGGAGGATAATATTCCCAAATGTGCCTATTTCTGTATTTCAGTGGGTGTTTAGGTTATTCTGATAGAAATTACATTAAAATGAGAGCATATATATAGAATTTTGTTAATTCTAATGCAGTTACTTGACTTGTATAATGGTGCATAATTATGTAATTCGGGTAAATATACTTAGTACTTGCAATATGGAACTATCTGGGAAAATGCTATTGAGAAAGGCCAGCACATTGTGGTTGAAACAAAGCGATCACAAAAGTTCCTCTCTGTCCCATTTCTCACAGGAATTCCCACTTGCTGACTGCACTGCAGTCACCCTTGCCTTGCTGCCTTGCTTACACCCATGTTCACGTTTCTTTCATGTCACTGGCATCTTCATGTGTGTTTCACTACTAATTTTTTTCCTCTACCAGGAAGTAAAACATTCTTGGCACTTCTGATCTTGTCTAACAGTGCACCACTTCCTATCTAACCATGCACAGTGAGTCTTTCATTGTCCAAGGGTTTCCATTCATTTTCTGGGTGGCCATCCAGCATGAGTAAAGAGACCAAAATCAGCAGTGACTTCTGACCTTTGTCTCAATTCAATAAAGCACCAAAATTTCCCTTTCACTGCAGAGGCACCACATTGGGTGCAGGTATGAAGACACTTGAGGCTGCAAGATGTAAGAGATGGCCATGGGCTGCCCTGTGCCAGGCACAGACATTTCCAGGCAAAGAGAGCAGCAGCAGAGAGGAGCAAACCCCCATTCCCTGCTCTCCTGCACTTCTTGGGGGGTGAAAGATCAGGAGAGAAGCAATGAAGCTGAGCAAGAAAAATAGGGAAGGAAAGGTGCTGGTTTAATGTTTTTAATTTTGTTTATCCCTACTCTTATCTATTTAATTGGCAACAAATTAAAAGTAATTTTCCCCTAGTCAAGTCCTATTTTCTGTCCCCATCCCACTGCAGGGAGCAGCTGGTTGGGAGTTTGGCTGTTAGATGTAGCTAAGCCTCAGCAAAAAGACTTTGTTTGGATGTTTGTGTTCTAAATCACTCAGACCTATGAGAATTTCCATCAAGCTCAGAATTTCAGAAACAAGACTCAAATCCTACCTGAGCTCTGCTCTACTCTTACTCCTGTTCCAACATTTCAACAATCCATTTAGTCACAACAGCTAAAGCATTTGAGCAGAATTTAGGCATTAGTGATTAAAAACCTTCATTTTCACAGCTGAAATACTGGTTCAGTTCTCTTTCTGTCAGTTCCTGGGAGGCCTCCAGAAGCGTGCCACATTATTCTTACTTAGCTTGCTTTCTCAGAATACTAAACTGGCCTGTATTTCCAACTAAGGCATGGTTTAACAGACCTTCTCTGGGTATCTCCCAAGAGAGGAGGAAGGTAGGCACTAGGCACTCACACACACACACACACACACACACACACACACACACACACACACACACAGAAACAGGAGAAATCTGCTGTGAAGCAGAATTAACCATTGGACAGCTGCTAATGGGACCATTTGTTGGAAGATCTAAGACTACTTTTCCTGAGTAAGAAATGTTTGTGCTGCACTTCCAGGGACTGCTGCTGTTCTTGGAGGGAGGAGGTCTGGGTTCCCAGATCTCCAGTTTGGGGCCCTCAGCTCTAAAAAAATGTAAGTTTAAGTTTGATACTGTGCTCTGCAATTAATTACAAATCTCGCTGAGGAGAAAAAGGCTTTGCTCTGTCCTATCATTTTCAAGAGAATGCGCATTGTGAAAATCAGTGACCTCTTAAAGTGAACACAATCACCCTTGCGCTGAAACTCTTTAACATTGCAGGCATAGAGGGAGAGCTAAAATCTGTATTTCCTTATCTGCTTTTACTGGGGACAGTTCTGCACCCACAGATATTCACAATTCACAAATATGAATTTGCTCAGTATTCTCCCAACTCAGAAGTCCCAGTGTCCTTTTAAGGTCTGCAGATATTCTTGCAAAGGATGTCATTACCCAATCTGACAAGTTCATGCAGCAAGCATGCACTGAGTACACTTTAATATAAACATTATTTATTGACATTGTCAAATACCAGTCATTATTAGAAATAAAGTAACTGCCATTTCAAATCAGCCTCATGCTTTAGTTATAGGTTTCTAACATATCTTTAATTACAGTGATTACAAGCCTTTATAAATTATCATCTGAGTCTTTGCCTTCATCTCCCTCTGCTTTAATTTATTGTTCCTAAAAAGAGGATAATTATCATTTGCAACCAGCTGCTCCTTAAACACACTCCAGAAACGGGATTTGTTTCTGAAGCTCTTTCTCAGTTGTTCCTCCCTTTATATTTTTTTACACAAACACATTTTGAGTGCTTTCTCTTTTTGGCCAGCAGACAGACCAGTCTTACAGACACCCTAACTGGCCACTGCAAGTTTCTGAGTTTAGAAGGACTTTCAGTGGATGCCAGGAGCATGTCCATGAGGAACATGTCCAGGTACGTGTCCATGAGGACCCAGGTGGCCACCCATGCCCTGGCCTTTTTATGTACAACTGAGTCAAGGTCTGCCAAGGATGGCAGCTGCAGGGTGCTCCTGCCCCAGAATGTGTGAGAGCCTTGCACTCATCCGGTGAAGCAGAAGGGTTCCTGCAACTGCAAGAAGGGAAATGTGAGCGAGAATTAAATTAAATGGCAAAAAAGAGAGAGTAAGAAGGAGATGTTTACTTGTCTTTGCTTTTGGGGCCTGCAACTGCAAGAAGGGAAATGTGAGCGAGAATTAAATTAAATGGCAAAAAGAGAGAGTAAGAAGGAGATGTTTATTTGTCTTTGCTTTTGGGTTTTTTTTTTTGTCAGTCTTCTGATCTGTTCTGTTGAAATACAACAGCCAGTAATGACATACACATATATATACGTGTGCATGTGTTTTTCTCTGTGTGTGTGCATGTATATTTTATCAGTTCAAAAAGGAGAGACTTAGTCCCACAGTCCCAAAAGATGCAAAGCTTAACTGCAGGAAGCTCCTCTCCACAATTTTAGGTGACATGGGGGTACTATGCTCTCACATGGGCCAGGAGCTGACACAAACAGAGTGGGTGTGGTGACCTACAGATGACAGACGCTGGCATGAGCCTTAAGTGGGCTGTGGACCAACACCTGATGGGACAGCACATCTGGGATAATCCAGAGGGACACATTGGCATGGCCAGAGGGACTGGTGGCCAGTGCTGGCCCGTGGCTATAATGGCCCTCAGGGCTGGTGACCAGGGATGGATGTCACATGGGTGTCTGACAGCATCTCAGCTGGCCCCATCATGGGCTGGAGGCAAGCCAGTGCCCAAAGCTCTGTGCTGGGACCAGCTGGAAGGAGCATCACAAAATCATGGAAGAGATGAGAGGGGCAGGGCTCAGGTAATGGCCAAGCCTGAGTGTGTGAAAAGCTGCTTCTCTCTGAGCCTGTCTCTGGCTTGCTCTGCTAAATTAGGCTCAGCTTTGCAGCATCACATCATCTGGTGCTCCTTTTCCTCCCATTAGCATTAGGTAAATCACATCATAATGAATTGCAAACTTGGAATATTCATTAGAAAAAGACCCAGGAATATTTTCTCTTTGTCCCAGTAACAACCCTAACAGAAAAAGCTACTGGAAAATTCTTATTGCAATTTTAAACTTATATCAGCACAAAGGAACCAAGAGAAAGCTGAAATAGCTGTAGATAAAATCTTAGTTGGAAAAGCAGGGCCATGGCACAAGGAACAGAGCCATCAGTCCCCTTCAGGGTAACAGGCAATGCTTCTCATGAAGTTTTGTTGACACAAACAGGACTGCCGTGAGTGAGCCAAGGAGAGTGGTAATGAATCAAGCTTAATGTAGCATTCCAAATTTCAGTGCTCTGTAAGAATTAGAGGTAGGTAACAGACAGCAGGACTGCAGCACGTGTCTGTTAGAGACAGCTTTGGCAGAGGACAGATAAAATAGCACTGTAAAATACTGCACTTCCAACAGTGGATTAAAATCCATGGTTGCTCTCGGGCAGAACACTGTTGCTGCCTTTGGCTTGCAGTTGACGTTGGTCAACAAACCCACAGATGCTTGATTGAATTTATTCCTTTGTAAATTCGTAGGAAATTGTGCAGACAACCTAGATGGCCTTTATTAACAGAGTCTTAATGATTCATCCATGTATTGAGGAGACAAGAGGAAGGTACAAGGCATTATTTTCTCACAAACATGCAAGACAACCACACAGAAGAAAGCTGTGTTGACTCTTTCCCTTTGGTTTTTAATGCTCCCCACCCTTTTTCAAATGTATATCTGAAACAACAGGAGTCAAGCTAGTGCTAAGGGAAATATTTAACTATTTCAAGATGTTTTTTAATTTCAGGCTCATACCTTCAGAGGATCTCAGGATCAGTAGTGCTTATCAAGGTGCTTAGCAGTACAAAGAAGATCCAGAACAGACACAGGCAGATGGTCATATTTCTGTTGAATAACCTCCACAAACAGCAAGGCATTTATTCCAATTTTATGGAATCAGGAGCAGTGGCTGCAGAGGACAGCTGAAACCTGATCTTGTGTAAAACTTCTCAGTATGAAGTTAACCCATCCAACTTTTCTGGAACAAATCTGAACTCACAGGGTGACTTCATGTCATGTCAACCCACTGTAACATTTTGAGTCCAGTATTAGGAGCTCAGAGCCAGACATGCCATGCCATGAGCCAAGGTCCAAGGAAGTGTCTTCACAGTACCAGAAAGGTTAATTCACTTCTGAAGTCACCTGAACTCTTTAGAGATAATATTTTCTGTTGACTCCAGGAGATTTATAGTAACACCAACCAAGGCTTAGTCAAAAGTTAAAGAAGTTCCTGATATTTTAGCACTGAAAAAAACCAAGATTTCTGATGTGCACTATTCAGTATGAATACTGCTTCAGCAGCAACAGCAAGGACTTAATAGCCTGGACAGAAATGTGAATCATAATGTCCTCTGCATCCTCACACTGAGACTTCAGGCTGGAAGCACTGAACTACACAGCTCAGGCTGGCATCTTGCAAGTCTCCCCTGTGGTCTCCTTGCATGCATGCTTATGCATGCTCTTACATGTGGAACTGTGCTCATTTTTCAGGACTGGTGGCAAAAAAGGAGCACGCTGGAGCCACTCAAGCCTAGAATGTGACTTTTAATATTTAATTACAATGTTGTAAGTGAGCACCATTCTTGCTTTCAGTGGCCTTTCATACACTTCTGCTTTTAGATTGGTAGTGTAGACCTTAAACCTTTTCATCGCTGGATGATGCAAGTTAGCTTGAGGGATATATTCCCTTAAACTTGTATATATCTGGGGAGAAATTCAGTTAGCACAGTGCCTCAGAATCTCATGTTTCTCTATCATCCAAATTTGTTCACTTTAAGAGGAAAAACAAAGACATAACTGTTGCATAACACCCATGCCAGCGTGATTTTCATCACCCCTGAAGATGATCCAAGCTGCACACCAAGCATTTTGCAGAGCTCTTTAACAGCAAACATAAGTCAGTTCTTTAGGTTTTGCCTTACTTTTCTTATTACCTTCTTGCAGGAGGCTTTTTCCTGGCTCCAGGGAGAGCAGAGATCAATAACACAAATCTAATATTAGAAACATCTGCAGAAGAGCAGGATCCATGGGCGTGCTCCTTGCATGCCCTGTGCCCCCCAGCACCAGTGCCAGGACGTGACCCTGGAGCACCCCAGCCACACACCAGGGGATATGAACACCCCAGCACCCACTCCTTCCTTGCAATAACTGTATCCCCTGCAAGTAATTGGAAGAAGGAAAGGTGTATAATAATGTTTACATGTTTACTTTCAGCCACTGGTATCTGAAGGGTAGATTAAAATTATTCTCAGAGTTGAGAATAATATTGTTGCAAGGCCTAAGGAGCTACAGGAGTTTGAAAATAAGGTGGATATTGCTTTTTCTTTAGTACTGGCCTCAACTGGAAGACAGTTCACAAGTCTGACCAAAGGAGACTGCAGCTTGCTACACAGCTCTGGAACTGTATGGTTCTCACAGAGCAGCATCATTGTCAGCACCCTCATCCTGCAGAACATGGCCAGGAATGCTCAGAATTTCATGGGTTTAATATCCATCTACACAGATCTTCGAGAGGAGACTTATGCTCCTGCCTACAGGCATCTCACTTCTGCCAAGATCTAGAGAACTGCATTTTCAAGTAAGACCATTTGTTAATGAAATGCAAAAATAGCTAAAAATTTGTTTCTTTTAGTTCTTGTTTCCCAGCGGGAAAGACAGCATAGAGTTCTGTAATAGCTGTCTAATGCCATGAAAAAAGCCAGTATCCAGATGTAGCAGGGTTATCCAGTTTTGTATCCAGTTTTCCATAAGACATTATCTTCCATCGGCATCTTCTTAACTTTTTAGCAACATAATATTCTCTTTGTAGCTTGTTCAGCTCTCTTTCCAATGCTTAAATATGATTTTTTAAAATAACTCTTTCAGAAACCACACAATAACATTTCAAGTCAGGTAATCAGAGTTTGACTTGAGGCAAATGGGTAATGAAATTATATCCAGTATTGTACAGTAACCAAAAATAAATTGAGAAGAGAGACCTGTTGTAGGCTGTGGCTCAGCACCAGGTATTGCTGCTCCCAGAGGAGGCTGTTTGGGATGGAAAGCAAAACCTTTCCCTTCTCATACACCAATTTAATCCCAGAATGCCAAGGTTTTTCCATAGAGACCACATCAATACCTCCTACAGTATGCTTCTGGGGAAGTGGTGAGGGAGAGGATTTGACCCCAAGTGCCAGTTTCAAGTTAAAATGGACGTATAGCTTACAGAAATAATTACACCTGAGTTGCTTCTAGGAGTAATGCCTCCAATTAATGAAAACTTACTGGCTGGAAAGGAATTGTTTAAAAAACCAGAAGCTAGGAGTATCAGGGAGTCTGAAAGGAAGCTGTATAATGACAGTAGCCAGTTAGTGGAGAAAGGGAGGCCAGCTCCTCCCTTCCCACGCTCTTTTTAATTTGAAGCCAGGAATGACAGACAAGTTCAAAGGACTAAGGTGCAATTGAAACAATCTCAAGGAAGAGTCTACAGCAAATAAACCTACTATCCCTTTATCAGCACCCAGCATGAGACTGGAAGAGTAAAGATGAAAGAAACCAAATAATGTGCTTCAACCTTACATAAGGCAAGAGTAAAATCCTCTACCAGACTGAAACCTGCATCTCCCTTATATCCATCCACATACACAAGGAATAGATATATTAATCTCAATTGACTGTATTTTTCCATCAGATACAGAGAGGGTAGGCCAAATATTGCCTTCTTTTCATAAATTGGATATCACGCAGTAGCATAGGAAGAGCCTTGAGATATAGTGAAGTGCATTCGATTTCCAAATCTCTATTACAGTGGCAATAAAATTACAGAAAGCAGAGGCAGAAATGCCTGTATGCAAATTGATGCCTTGTAAAATTGGAAGTTTTTAAAATGTATTTCTAAAATGCAGAGCAATAAACCCATGCTGGCATTATCATCACCACTCAGGCATTTAAAGATTTGCCAGACACATTCACCACGCCTGCATCCCGCTCCTTTTCTCCCCAGTGCAATCTCATTAAAGGAACAGCAGGATAACCCGTCTGAAATGTTCACGTAACAACACAGGCAAATTTGGATTCTCAGGCTGGTTTTCTTAGTGTAAGTATTGTCCATCTTTGCTTTCTCATCTGTATTTTTAAGAGCATGGGTACGAAGACCACATATACAATGGATCCCTTTCAGTTTGCAAAACTAAAATTATAATCTAAGTCACAATGTAAAGCAAATGTCAGTACTGGAGCACAGGACAGATGGAGGCTGAGGGATTCTTCCAGTCCAGGCAACACATTTGGAACAGGTTGCAGGGTAAACTGGGGCCTTGCCTATAAGATTGTTAGACTTGCCAAGAAGGAGAAAAAGTTGAGGAGCAAGCTGGAAGAGGATGATGGCATTGTTAATAGTCCTTACCTGTGTTCCTACTTTACAAAGGCTGTGCCCCTGCCAGGCTGAGGGAACTGGTGGATGCTGGCCCAGTCTTGAGGTGGGTTCTTGCATCTGGATGACCCAATATGCTCCACAAATTACTGACCCTGTATGCCTTGGAAGATGATTGCTAACTGATGCTTTGTTACTGTCTTGTTGGGTTTCTGAGAGAATGGGGTGGGGGATGAGAGGCAGAGTAAGTTCGTGCCTTGGAATGGCTGGCAGGTAGTTGTAGAAAGAGAGCATCCCCTAATCCTGCCAACTCACAGGTGCTCATTTCTGGCCAGTGCACATGGGGACAGACACCTGTGCCAGACAGACAGACTTGTATGGACACAAATATGGCCTGAGCTGCAGAAGCAGGGCCACTGTAATTTCCTTTGTGCTGTTGTTACACCCCAGGAAAGGGATTCTCCATCTGTCAACTTCTGAGTTGGGAGCCATGCCTGGAGCACTCAGAGGCGCTGTGAGCACCACGCTTCTGACATGCAGCACATTCTAATGGACACAGAAAGCCTCACTGGGGACAGACAGTGCTTTTGTTTTACAGACAGAATGCAGAGGCATGGGCAAGCCACAGAGAAGTCCCCAGTTCTCCTGATTTCCAATTTGTGGCTTTATCCAACTCACTATCTTCAGGAAGCTGTTGCTTTTAGTCTGCGCTGTGCCAGAGCCACCAAGCCTTAAGGTCTTGAATCCCCAGCAAAAAAAAATAATCTGCAGCCCAGAGATGTCCCAGAGCTTTAAGCCATACAAAGTGAGCTCCTGATTCACCTGCTGGGCAACCTGCCAGTAGTTGGTCTGCAGTATTTCATCTTGCTGTAAGATGATATCCATGTCCGCTTGGGATATTACTGAATTCTTAATGACATTAAAGAATTTATGTGACCAGCACTATAGCTTTTTTAATTTTTCTTTTACTTTCAGAAAAATCACTTCTGCTACAGAGAACTTCATCATAACTGCCACAGGGAGGGAAATGAAAATGAGGATTAGCCAGCAGATAGCATCTGTAGGTCGTATCTGAGGACGAGGAAGGGAGCAGGGTCATTTTAATTCTAGAAGCAATTTGGTTGCTGAAGCTTGTCTCCATTTACTTTTAAGTGGTTATTGCATCCTGCTTATGTACTTATGTCCATTGTGTAAGTTCATAGAAAACTTTTCACTTTTTTAATCAAATACATCTAGAACATTTTCCCTCTGTTCTCTGTCCTATAACTTAAGCTTCAGCATTGCACACCAGTTCAGGAGACTTATTTTCTGCTGACTAGATCTTTTCAGGTCTTTCTGCCACATTTTTTTTTCAGCTTTTCAAGAAAATGGTCACCTTTCTTTTTCAAGGATTCTGAAATCTTTCATGGGCATCCAAGAAAGACTGAGCTTCTCTCTTTTAATTTTCCATGGGCATCCAAAAAAGAAAGAATTTCTCTCTTCTTTGCAGTACAAAAGAATTAGAGGGTTTTTTCAGTCTTCTACAGGGTAAAGGTCTCAAAACAAATATAAAGTTATTTTCCTTAACAGTCTTACAAGCTTAACATCAATGCTTTCTGTGTAACAGCTCTCACCGGAACAAATTCATATAATCCCTGTACCTCAAAAAGATATTTTGCAATTACGCCAAAATCTTTTTGTGAGAAACTCAGGAAGTTTTAGTGCATTGCTTAGAAGTTAACATCTGTGATTTCCTACTGAGTTCTGAGATTTAAATCAATTAGCAGTAATTGGAACTGTTTACAGAGGCCTTCCAAGTGGAACAAGCATATGTTGGAATTTGAAACTAAATATTTATGTCCCTGCACCAAGTGACTATCCTGAAAATTTTAAAAATATTTTGACCAAATGTGTTGGGTTTTTTAGTAACTTATTGTTCTTAGCAGAAACTGTTTCTAGTCTTTTAAACAAAAACTAAAATCATGAGGTTTGGAGGAAAAAAGTTATTTTAATTTTATGTTCTCCACTTCTCAACATGCAAATGATTGCGCTGCACTAAAATCTCATGAACATGAAAGAACATCAATTAATTAATTAATTGTAACTAAACAGCTAAACTTGCATAGAGTAGTCTTGAAAATTGTCTCCTGCATATTAATGTAATAAACCTACCACATCAAATGACATTCAGAAGTGCTGTTGCAGTTTTCTTAAGTTATAAAAGGGATCACTGACAGCAGTAGTTAGTTGTGCAGGATTGTACAGTGCAGTTTTGAACAAATCTGCTGATTTTTCAGTAAGCAGAAGGTACTAATTCAAGAAGTTAACTGGGAGTTTGTGTACCACTTCCCTGGAAGTGAATTCCCCAATTACTCCCAAGCTACTGCACCATGACGAGAGAAGGAACAATACAGTCCCAAGATTTTCATGGTTTGGGAGCTTTCCAAACCTTCAAATGAGAAAGGAAAGTGGATGGATCAGAGTCTGCAGGTTCCCAGTGTGTTTAAGTGGATTTACTAGTGCTAGCACTTCTGGAAGTTCTCTTTACGGAGGAGGCATAAAGCAGGTGCCATCTTATTGCAAAGGCCTCAACACCTTCCCCTTATGGGCCAAGGAGCTCTGAGAAGCTGAGACACAGAAGCTGAGATGGACCAGTGATACTGAGGAGCAGCTTCACCTCTACACTGAAGGGAATGCAAGACTGTGACTGTAGATGTAAAAATGGCTATTGCATATTAGAACTGAAGCAGAAAGGATTAGTACAAATGCTTCTTTCCATACTGTTGTGTTGTCAGGGAAATCCATAACAAACACGAGCATTATTGGAGAAAGCCAATTCAATGGAGAAATGCTTTTAAAAAGTTGAAAGTCAATGGGAGACACAATTATATTTTATTCAGGTCAATAGGCACTTTCACTGAAGAGAACAATTATTGAATAGCAAACAAGAAGATGCAAAGCCATAATTACTCAGTAATGAACCAAGCCTGGAGCTGGCTTAGCAACTATAACCTGGGAACAACCTCATCAGCCATCTGCCAGTAACTTTTTAAAGCTAAATAAATGTTTACATGAAGAAAAGTGGGAGCAGTGGAGGAGGGGGGAAGGAAGAGAAAGGGAGGCTGTTGGGAGGACAGGTAGAAGTGTACACCACACAACTTCTTTGTGGATACACACCTGAATTTTCAAAGGGTGCTCTATGTCCCCGCTGCTCCCTTTGCAGGTCTCCTTCCCAGGGACCAGGGCCATGGGGACTGAGAAAGTCACTGATCCCCATAAAGCTTTTGCAAAAGATACAGGTGTGACCACTGACAGGCTACAGCAGGGCCACCATCCAGGCCTCTCTCTTACCACCCAAGACATTTTCACAGCTTCTTCTCAGTCATGTTTACTCCTCTTCCAAAGGCAAGAGCCTGCTAGATGCCATTTCCCCAAATCTTCAGCCAGGTGCCCTTCCTCAGCTGAGTGTTACATGTCCTGTTTCACCCTGCTCTTCAGCCCTCTGTGTCCTTTGGCCATCCCACCAGCACCCTTGCCTCTCCACCCAGGACTTTGCACTTCCCTGTGTTGAACCTCACGATGTTCCTGTCAGCCCATTTCTGCAGCCTGTCCAGCTCCTTCCAAATGGTGGCACTGACATCTGGCATACCACCCACTGCATCCAGTTTTGTGTCCTCTTCATCCCCCGACCCATCTCTCCTGAGGGGAAGCCAAAGCTGGGGTCTAGCCTGGAGTCCAGACCCCACTCCAGTCCCAGCTCTGCCGTGGGGGGCAGCCAGCTTCCAGCAGCCCCATGTCTCTGCAAGCAGCACCCCCAGTGCAGATGTGGATGGAGGAGACTGTGCTCCAGAAGGCCCTGTTCCTGCCCCACCAGGGATCTGAGAGCCCCTGTTTATTTTGCCTTGTGTAACTTGGGTCATTTTATTCCTGCCTGCCCCACACAGCATATGGATGAAGGTTGTCTGTGGAATTTTCTTTCCATAACCTAATTCTGCAGAACGTGGTTCTAATCTACATCTGTGTCTCCTTTCCACTGCTCTGACATTGCAAAAAGGGACAGGCACTTAAATCCACTTCAAGAACCTTTGATCCAGAAAATGTAGTAAAGCAAGTGAAAATTACTCTTGCAGCCTTCCAGAAGTCTGTATTTCCTTTAACTGTAGTTGTTCCTTGCTCTTTCTTCTCAAACATTATTTTGTGACTTATTTTCATCCTAGACGATCTCATATCACCCTCCACAAGCTTTCTGTGTATAAGGAAGGTGATGCAAATTTAGAAATGCTTCCTTCCAAGATTTGTCACAGTCCAATTCTTTTCCTATGTTTTCCATTTTAAGCCCAAAGTACCTCTAATTTGAGGAGCTGAGTCTGTGATGATTATGGTGATGACAGATCAGAACAACCGATGTATTTTTTTATCCTGACATCTCACTCCATTCTGATTTAAGAAAGGCATTCAAACTGCCTTGAAATACATACTTTGATATTCCAGCTTCACTGTCTTTACAATAATATACTAATACTGGAATGCTTTACAATAATTCCTAAGCCTTTATTTTCTGTTGAACAACATGGGCCTCATATTAAACAGTTTCAAGTGTATTTGAGAGACGAAAGGTGACAGAACTGGTAATTACCTCATTTCTCATTAGAGATGACTTAGTACCCCAGGGACCTATATTAGAATAAATATTCTATCTCCTGTTTATTAACCTTTGTTCTTGAAAATGGTGAATGAGTGCTGATAAAACTGTTGTTATTGTGACTGCCTCAGGAGCTGCCACCCAGTCTCTAATATGATTTGGAGTCACCTTACCAAGAACAAATTGAACTTGACTATATTATGCTCCAGACTATCTTTATTTCTGACAAGTCCTTTGAGCCTAAATATACAGATAATATTGCTGGATGTTTCTGAGTGGAATCTACTAACTCTTGCACAGTTTTATATATGCTAAGATAGTATATATAACACATAGCACATATAACTTATACAGCACACATATATATACACATATACATATGGCATGTATAAGATTTGTAGCATATAAAATATATATATGCTGTAGGGAATCAAGTAGTGCAGAAATACATGGAGTCCCTAAGTTACCTTGAGTAATGGTTTTGGGGGTTTTTGAGTGTAAACCCTCTTTTGTTCAGGAACACAAGCTTTCCTATAGTGTATGAGAACTGTCATCTGCCTTGTTTCTAACAGAAGTCAGAACATTCAAAAGGAAGTTCCTAAAATCCTTAATTTGGCTGCTATAGTGCAACTTATTTGCTCATACACAAGACGTGTGTCCCGAAACAGAGTTTATACTGCTTCAGTAACTGATTACTTAAAATCTGGCAATTTCCTTTTAATGCCAGCATTAATGAAGTATTATTATTTCAGCTGCACAACCTTTAAAGAAACAGAACAAATAATGAGAAAATAAAATAAGCATTGGTTTAATTGATGGAGAACAGTCAGCTGGGGAGTATCTGAGTGTAACCATGTAATTTTGGGCAAGTTTGATAAGACTAGGTTGAGTAAGTATAAGAAACAAGGTAGCTGAAATCAAGAGGACTAAGCTTTTAATGTGCTCAATTACCATTTTCTAAGTAAAGTAACGCAATGGGATTTATTATTCTTGTGCATATTAATATTTTCAGACTCAGTGACTAAACTAACTAAACTATGAAGTTAGTCCTTCATAGTTCTACCCTATATTACTTTACATAAAATTTCAAATTTTTTTCCAGCCAAAAAAAGTAATAAAATGGGTGTCCTGTAAGGATTTCAAAACCATCAAAAATACTTAGGGATGAATTTAAACATCCTGCTATGGATGCCTGTCATGGACACTGAAATTATTTTAGTCATTGCCTGGCTAATATGCCTCAGCCATGGACACCAGACAGTGAATGTTCTGAGTCACTCAAGTTTCTAAACAGTGCATGGGGGGGCAATAGAATATGGTTCTCTAATGCTCAGCCTCTACCAAAACTAATGGATCTGGACAACAGGAAGTTTTCAGTGACACTAAAAAACCTCTGGAGAAAAAAACCCTGGTATTTATATAGCCTCTTAATTTTTTGCTATAAAGATCCCCAAGAATGATGACAACCATTTTTGATAAGAACTGGAAGATGTACTTAAAAGCCAGCTACACTGATTGCTTTTTTACCTTTTAACTTCCCTGCCTGATGGTCACACTGACAAGTTTGACACTTTATTTAGTGCGGATTGGTATTAATATCATCTTGGCTAGACATTTGACACCTACTTCACCTTATTATTTTCCTATGCATCTCCTCCAAGGGCTGATACATTTTCAATAACATTTATTGCTAGGAGAAGCCCCTGGAGCACAGAAGGACAGATGAGAATATGAAGACTTCTAGCTATCTGTTATCAAGCTCAGTATTCATGAATGATGTGGGAAGCCACACCACGGGCAGGCAACCAGGACATTTGCTAAAGTCCCTCAAAATTACACGTTATTGAGTTTGGAAGGGAGTGCTCAGCTGCCCTGGTAACTGAAGATTACACAGGGTGAATCAAAACACAATCAGCCCCACATTTCTCTGCTTGAGAGCCCTGGCCAGTTATTTAAGACTGCAGAATCTCAGTTTTACTGTATATGACAGGTATGCAACTGAAATGTGCTCAGAATGATTTCAAGTGGAAAAAAACCCAAAAACAACACAGTGGGAAATACATGGCAAGAGAAGAAAGTCCATGTCTCACCTTTCATAGATAAGCATTTCAACTATAGAGAAATAGAGACTAGAGAGATAGAGAGTCTTTATCAAGTTCAGGGTACATCTTACAATTCCGTGAGATGTTGAGTGAGCAGCTTTGACAGGTGAGATCATAAAAGGTGCAACTGGATCAGTCCAAATGATACTCAAGAAACAAAGTCCTGCTTTTCAGCACCTTTGTTTTCCTTTTTCCCCCCTTCCAGGAGAAACTAAAGCAACAGAACCAAGGTGAATGTCTCCTGCTTTGTGAATTGTAGCAGTGTGCTGTGTAATAGGAAAGCCATCACAGCTGGCATAGAGAACAGGGCAGAACTACACAGCTGGCACTGAGTCTTTAGATGACACCACTAGGCAGAGTCTTGTCTTAGATATCCCATCCTGGTGATGAGTCTATTCTTGGTACACTGACGGTCAGATCTCCTCAGGCAAAAGCAGGATCTGATTCCATGCTTCCTGCAGGCCAGGGAAGTGCCCTGCCCACTTGGTCAGCTTTTAAAACTGGGACTTTAATTTCCTCACTCCGGTTAAGAAGTAAGCCTAATGTTCACTACCACTTTCTTTAAAAGAAAAAAAAAAAAAAGAAAAAAAAAAAAAAAAAAAAAAAAAAAAAAAAGAAAACGAAAGCACAGCACTTAACTCTGGGAAAGCATTCCGAGTTGCTAAGACACAGGAGCCTGTCTCCAAAGCACCTCCCGCTCACCAGATTAGGTGGCTGCTTGCATTTTTCCCATCCCTGGGACCCCCAGGGATGCAGCCCAGTGGGGCTATGCACAATGTGGGATTAGTAATTCCACAGGGCTGCTCCACCAGTCCCACATGCCGCAGCATTTCACTTTCATTTGTCAAGCTTGCTTTCAGTGTGCCCTCAGCCTTAAAATGGTTGCTAGGGAGTGCTGCTTTTTGCTTGGGAAAACAAAAAGAGGAATGTGAAAAAAACTGGGTAAATACTTAGGTGCATGCATTATTACATCCATGCCTTTGTTGTCTTGCTTTGGAGATGACAGCAATAATTCCCTTTGTTGCTTTACAATTTAGAAGTCAGAGTAAGATGCTAGCAAATGTTCTGGCATAATTGCTGGTAAACTGCTTGTACTCCCAGCAAACCAGGAGCTGCTCATGAATGCAGAAAGAAATGGAGAAAGATAAGTTCACCCTTATCACGAGTGTTCACTCTTTCAAAGTGGACTAGAAACACAGCATGACTCAAGTGCATGGGTGACAAATTCCCACAAGATCACCGAGATTTAGGTTTGCTCACCAGTGTCTTGTTAAGAGCCCTCATTGTGGGAAGAGGGGACTTCACCTCCTCACCTCTAGGTGACCACTTCCCCAGCTGCCTATTAGGGCTGTGGCAGCCTTCAGCAAGGAACATCTTGTTTAACCAAGTACTTTAACTCCCTCTGAGTTAAAGCAAATCCAACTGGGAACATTTATTTACAGCATCCAAAATAGACACTGCAGCAGCAAGGGTTTTAAGGCATAATAAAGCAGGCTGTAATCAGCCTACTTACAAGAGAAAATATAAAAGGTTCTTTTTACTCCATCTCCTTCTTATTTGCTGCAAGTGGTCTTCAGACATGTCAGGGCCACTGTTTCCCTGCATGCCAAGTGCCACAGGCTGCACTTGTTAGAGAAAAACCTTTCCTCCACACCACCATCTGTAACTAATCCTCTTTCCAGGGGCTCTGAGCAGATTTATTTTTTCCTTTAGAAACTTTCTGTCTTTCCATCTGAAACTTACTTCCTTTTAACTTACTCAGCAGATGATCTTGACACTTCTCCAGTTAAATTAAGAAGTCTCACTTCTCTGGAGATGCAAATGTCACTTTGTCAGAGCAGCTGTCATCCCCTGTACTTTACTAGCCAACAAGCACCTTCCTGACTGAGTGCCACTTTACCTGCTGAACCTTTCCTTCCCTGCTACGGTGACTCAATTGCTTTTCAGAAAGTGTCTCCAGGCACTGAAGTTTGAATTTAAAATGAGCTAGAAGATTCATAAATATCCTTGGCACAAACATCCAGTGCAACAAGTGAACACAGTCATTATCATCTCTTGAATGAGTTGGTAATGCTGGGCTTAAGGCAAATGAAGGAGACAGAGAGGAAAGCCTTTCTTCCAAACATGCATGAAAATATCTCAAAGCATTGACAACAGAGCAGCCTTTGGCACCCGTAGCAGATATTTTCCTGGCAAATGTCATCTTTTCAATCCACATTAACTCTCTGTGGAATGAGAGGCAAATACAAATTGCAATTGAAGGGGAAAGTCCAAGCTTTTTTGTATGTACACTAGAATAAGGGTCAATTTTATTTCAAGAGGCAGTCGCAGGATGACCTGTTTTCTTTAAGGCATTCTATATGTTTCTGGATGGGATGTCAAGGAATGACAGCGGAGCTGACAGCTCTATTAGCTGCAGAAACAGGACAGGCTGTAAGCTGTTGTATCACCTCTGAATAATGAGCTGGATTTCAGAATGCAGCCCAGATTCTTGCAGGACAAACCATGATGTGACAGATTAGTGGTAGATGAAGCAACACAACCTGTGGACTTCTTTTATATCCAGGGCCTTTACTAACATACCTACAATAGATTGTGCAAGAAAGGCAGGACGAGTCCTTCATAAGAGCTGCAGGGTCAGGAGAAAGCAAATTTCAGTGACCTAAAAAAGGCCTCCTGGGCAAACCTTTAAGCAAGATGCTGTAGGTGTAGTCACCCTAGTGTTTTCCCTGGCAGCACTCCAGTCTAACCTGCAGGTCAGGTTGATTATTTCTTACCCTTCCCCCTTGCAGCACAGCTGTTGGGTCTGGAATTAGTGGCTCTAAAGGTGCAGGGAGAGATTTTGTTCCAGATTCCACTCCAGAAACCTTCTTTGTCTCTTTACAATCAAGCAAGACAAGACAGGAGTCCTAGGGAGGAGCCAGGCTGTGTTCCTACACCCTGGCATGCCAAGTTCATTCATAAAGGCATTAGAATGTGATGATCAAATGCAATTTCACCAGAGTCCAAGTCAAGGCTGGTGTTTGCCCACAGCCAGGAAGTTCTGTTTGGGATTTACTGACATTCAGTGCATTCAAACCAATGTGGCTTTACTCCTATTAAAACATGCACTTGAATTATAACAAGCAGCCCAGACTTGGGGTGCTGATAGACTTGGCTAAAACATTGGCAGTTGCTCTTTTTTGTTGCTTCTTGCTCAACAGTTAGCTGTTGTAGAAATGTGCTTCTTCCAATTTCTTCCAGGGAAATACTTAACTGAAGAAATTATTTCCCTCATCTTCCCTTTCTTTGCCTGTGAAAAAAAATTGTAAATAAATATTGAAGAAAAAAGGGAAATTTTTTTTACAAAATAACAAAACACCAAATTATTTTTGTGTTCATCCTGAGGTGGTATGATGGCCATGATTTACTGGGAGGGGGAAAAAAAGGGAGGAAAATTAAAATCGCCAAGAGAATTAACATATTCCAATAGATACTTAGGCTACAAATTTTGTGGACAAATGGGGAGGGTTTGGGGGGAAGATTTTTAACCTCTTTTTATTATGTATTTAATAGATGGCAAAAGTCAAAAAGGGATCAGAAAAAGGCTCCCTATTATGTGCAAGCATAAAGACAGACACAGAATAGACGTGGGGACAATATTGTCTGCCATATTCCTAACTCGGATCCTTGTCAGTGCTGCAAGAGAGTGAAAATCCTTGTAGGATTCTTTACATTCTTTCATGTAACATCTCTCAACAGCTGCTCTCTCCCCGCATTAACACAATTCCCAACACATTAAATAATAATAAAAAAGTTATTTTCATTGTTTAGCTTATAACTTAAGTCCAAGGGACACAGAAGGGTCTTCATTTGTGAAAAGGTGAAAATAAATTTAATGGGGAAGCAGGAGGTGCTACTAGTTACCTTTCAACTATTCTCTTACTGAATGTACTAAATATACTTCTCAAACTTACTTTCAGATAGAGAGTACTGCAAGTGCTGTATCTCTGCAGAGAAAGAAGTGCAAAAAAATTGCATGTCAGCCTGAGAAGAGCAGATATGGAAAGTGTTCCATGGGACTAGAGAGTGACAAGAAATTCAGAAGCTGCAAGGCATTAATGAGGTGCATTGATTTAATTAGCCAGCATAGCATCATTTATCATGGCAACCACAAGGGATGTGCCCAAAACAGCAACTGCCTGAAGGTCACACTCACATGTAACATTTCTGCTAAGCCACACAAATGTCCAGCTGTAAAGACCTGCTCTACCTAGGCTTGGAAAGAAGTCACTGAAAAACAATTTTGAAAAGCTTCCACATGAGTAACAGAGTGATATATGTTGTCATTAGGTCCATTCAACACCTTAATGATGTGAAGTTTCTGGATTCTCAATGTTTATGGGACTTCAATGTGGGAAGTAAACAGTAAAGACTAATTTTAAGCGTGTTATCTGTAAGAGAGTGAGAATCATCAAGTTTTAGGACATTTCATGGTTTTATAACAGCACATCCACGCCTGTCAGTCTTTTCTGCCTACTGTGTCTTGCCTGTTCATTATTCAGGAAAGAACTTAAATAATGATGAGGCTCTGAAAGAATTCTCACTAGCAAAAAGCTTCATAAGGGCAAATTTATGGTCTCATCTATATAGGAGTCAGACTCAAGTACACTGATGAAGTGAAAAGAGTTCCTGGGGACACATGCTGGCATAAATGGGTGTTGTATATAAGCAAAGCTTTATAAATTAAGGGCCTTGTTACCCTTGTAAAATCCTGGCTCAGGCCTGATACTTTGGCTAAATAGAAGAGGACTATGGGAAAGTGACTCTGCTGAATTAGAGGTGGAAAAACAACTTATATAACCATTATGTGTTCACATCATGGTGCATGGTGGTTGGTTGGATTATGTTTGTCATTATTTAAAACTATGTAACTGATAAAGGCCTAACTGCTTAAAAAGACCTGGTTTCTGTAATAAAACTGCTCTCCTTTGCACCTGCCTAGGGACTCCATGTCACTTTGCTTCATACAAATGGGGGCTTAATTTGGCCCTAAATTAGAAACCATTTGTCAGCTGGGAGCTCAGATATCCAACAGCATTCAGTGCTGCCCCTCTGACACTTGATAGTTTTCCAACTGGAATTTCCTTACATTACTAAGGAAATTGTTAATATTTTTAATTAAGTTTTTAACGTCATTTTCTTTTTCATTTTCTGACTTACAAAGCATTTTACAAACATTTACAAAGTGTTTTGCAAGTGTTTATATTTGTTTCAGTTTATAAGCAGCACTTGGGTCTGTTAACCTGTCCTAAGAACATCTGCCCTAAAGTGTTTCTTTAATTGAAACTCCTATTTTCAAAAAGGCATAATAGGATCCATGTTGACTAACTTCCTCATCCACCTTCCCACCAGAAAGAACTAGAAAGGCATCCCAGAAGTGTATACCTTACATGCCTTCTATGTGCTGGCCTGGAAGCTCAGCTTCACCCCTGGCCGCATGAACCCTTGACCAGGGAATTTCAGGTAGAGCACAACAACTCAAAACTTTGCAAAGCAGAGCCCTCCTGCATTTCACGGGGTGGGAGAGTGTTCAGCACTGAGACCTACACAAGTGACAGTCTGTGGGGTGGGATTTGGCTGCAGGGACTTCTGCTGGTGCATCTTTTGGACGCTTGAGTTGAAAATTGGAAATTGGAAATTAGAACCCCCTCACAACTTTGTCAGTGAGTCTATTTCTGCTGTATTTAAACTGCCTTTGCATTGGTTGCACAACAAAGCCAGAATGAGGGATTTTTTTTTTGCTCCCAAGAGAAAGTGGTGTTAGGTTGTTCTGGCTCTGTAATGTGCAGAACACCTCCTGACATCTAGTTCTAATTCTTCTCCCTTCATCTCCTTCAGCCCTTGCTTGCTACCTTCTAAAGTTTCCTTTGGGGTAATTTAAAACATATTATTTTTAAATTTAGCATAGTACCAAAGGACCGTTTCTAGCACAAAATGGCCAAAGTAATTGCCCAGAGAAGCTGGTGTCGCTTTCAGAGGTTAGAGGTCCATGTTCCTGCTGACAAAAGAGATACAGGTTGCACAGACATCAGAGTATTTGCATGGTGCATGAGCAGCGTGAAAGGAAAAAGCGTGGAGAGCAAGGGTTCAGCGAGAATGCAGGCAGCTATCAGGGCTCTCTAAAGGAGTTCAGCTTTTGGCTTTCTACCCTGTTTCATGCAGTATTTGCTGTTGGACCCTGCCTTATTCTCCAGGTGCTGTTTCTCTCGTGAGGTACCAAGCAGGAAGGCAACATCAGCAAATAAGTGAAATTTTGTCCGATACTGTCTCTTAGGAGGGACAGGACATTTCTCTTCCTGCACCTCTGTTAAACCTTCCTATATTACACACCCTTCCTAATGACCTGTAGGATGTTCAGCCCAGCTAATATGATGAAACTCAGATTATACAAAAATAGCACATACTTGAGAAGTCACCTCTTTATGGTTCTGTCTGTGGCAACAAGGGTAGGCAGCATCCCTCCTAGGTCTTAGCAGCTGCCTGTAAAAGAAGGGACACCCCTGACAATTTATCTGAGCATCTGAAGTGCAGATTTTCCACTTTGGAAAAGGGGTCTCCTAGAATACCTTGCAAAGACAGGACTGTCCCTGCTTTTGCATTGCAAATGTTAGATCTGGGTGTTAGACTGGAGTTACACTTAATCCATACTCCTTTATGAGGCAGAAAATTCCAAATCTGTGATCAAAGCAACACACAATCTGTGCAACCAACCCTTTTAATGTTTGGTTTTCAAATAGATGGATTAGAACAAAACAAGCAGCACGTTTTAAGAAGACTGGATATTAACATTAATAAAAACTCTGTGAGAGTATAACTGTGCTGCTGCAGTTTAACAAAAAGCAGAATTCCCTAGACTTGCATGAACTATTGGCTCATTGGCTAACATAAACCTGCAGTCTGTTCACTGGAGAAGCCCAGATACTCTGCTGATCTCAATGAAAGAACAAATGCAACTAGAATAAACACCCTGGGATCTTGAAAAGCTTGGGAAGACATCAGCTGCTGTTAAACCACACAGAAATAAAACAGTAGTGAAACTAATAAATACATACAAACAGGTTTAAGGTGTCCTCTTTAGAAACACTATCCCATGAGTTAAAGATCTGAAAATTTAGCTTTTAACAGCTCTGGCACACAAGGAACCAATACAAGTATTTGCCTATCTCCCCTGTGTAAGTGCTTCACTTCTTGTTCTTGGCTACATAAATCAAAGGCAGGGTAAACACATTACGAGTTAAGAGAAGGAAATAATATGATCTCCTAGCAGACACTGGGAGCAACAGCTTTCCACTTATGTGCCAAAATGCCACACAAAACTCTTGGTCTGGAACAAGATACGCCTTCTTTTAGAAACAGTCTGTAGTAAATCCATATTTTATCTACTAAATCCTTGACTGCTTAGCCTAAAACTCAGAGTCTTTTAACATGTTTCTCCTTAGAATATCTCTTTCAAGACTAGACTGTGCTTTTCTCTCATTTTGTAGGCACAGATTAAAGACAGAGCTATAGACAGGTGCAGATGCTCAAAGAGGAACAAAGTGTCCAAATCCCAGAGTGCCAGTCACAAAGCCCTAGGATATCCAGTTACACTTGTCAAAAGCCATAGTGGGAAGATATGGAAAAAAAATCTCTATTCTGATGTAATTTGACAGTGAAAAAGGGTGGACAGAGTCCATATAGATGCTCCTGATACATAAAAAATACCTCAGAATTGTGGATATACCTGAAAGTGGGAGACAAATGGATAATATAACATTGACCACGTTGTCCACATTCTGTGCTCACAAATCAGTTTTCTTTTGACAAGACTCATTTTTCACAGCAGTATCTTTGTCTCCAAGCCCTTGCCAAACAGTTATAACTTCATCAGTGCATTTGGGGATATATTTAACAAAATTGCCTTTTGCAGAAGTGAGATGGTACCAAAGCAATGCAATTGTGAAAAATAAAAACACAGAGGGAAGAAGAAAAACTAGAGAATATGACCCTTAATTTCCTAATAAAATGCCCCAGTGCATTATTGCTTGCCTATTATTCTCTTTATGAATTACAGGAAAATAAAATTACCATAATTTTGCAATGTGTGCAACATTATTTCATTACAAGGAAAAGAAGCTAAAATTGTGCTTTATTATCAAGGAATTATGTCAGTATTAAGACTACTCTAATGTGGCCTTTGCTCTTGAGTTCTTTATGAAATCAGATGCACAAGGTGCAGTTAGTGACATACAGAGCCTGGTCTCTGAAGTTGTTTCAGAGGCTGTGTCTAAACACATGACAGTCTCAGAATTCCTCAATGCTTTCCTCTAAATAATCAAAAACATTTTCATACGTGCCAACAAACACACCTGTGCTGAAATTATGTGGCTAAAACTTCAAGGCATAAAATATCAAATGTTAATGTGCATGTGTCCCTTTGTCCATTACTGTATCATTTGTGATTAGATAATCATTTTAAAATTAACAACTAATAATAGCTTGGCTTCCCTTCTGCAGCTGTACATATGGCATTTGTTATGCATGTATTAGAGAAATAAAGAACATGATATAATATATAAACTGTATTACTAATCTTCAGGAACTCTGCTCATTCATCTCTCCTTCCCCTCATTAAACCAGGCCACTAGCCCGAGCAGGTTTTTGTTTGAACAATTGAACAAGGCTAACTTGACATGAGTTGCTACTTGAAATGGGCTTAAGCAAGACAAACCATTTCTAGCTGGGGATGGTAGGCAGAGGAATGCAGAACATCCTGAGGATACGCCAACCAGCCCTTGGCTGACCAGGGTATCCTGCATTTGAGAAACACTACTAGTGACAGGGCAAAAATTATGTGGTGTATACTAAATATTTTTAAATAGAGCTTGTAGATTAAAAAGTTCCTTCCAACCAGACTTTAACAAAACTTGTCAGTGACCTAAAATCTGCTGTTTGTGTTGCTGTCTCATGGAGCTTTGAATCAAGTCCATGATCTCAAAGTCCTCTCTTCAAGACACCTGGAAACCTGGGCTCAGGATAGCTATTGTACTTCCCACAAGAGAAAAACTTTTCACAGTGGCCTCTTCACTTATGGAGGGACCACACACAGGAACTCTGGACCCTGGAAAAACCAAACACCTTCCGCTCCTGGGCAGGCTTCTGTCACTCACCTCTTCTGACCGAGTCACCGGGAAGGTCGGAGGTTTGAATCAAGCAGGCGGCCGCTCCGGGCTCGCCCCCACAAGATGACGGAACCAGACACTTTGCACCTCCTCTCTGCAGAGAGCAAGGCTGGGTCACACTTGTGAGGTGCTACCAGTGCTGCAGAAGGCACAAAGCTGCTCGACACGGCAGCGCTGACAAACTCCCACCACGCGGTGACGGATCTGGAGGGCTGGCAGGTTAAAAAAGCTTACCCAGGATAGAGTGCATTATTATTAGCCCGCAATGTAAATAACATTACATATGGGAAAAGCAAAGCACAGATCTGTCTAAAGTCTGTCAAATATCTCTTTGAAAGTTTATACGCTCAGGCAGGAAAAGTTTGAATCCCACAGGCCCTGTCTGTAGTCATTCTATGGGCACAGCTATCCAAATTGTAACATCCAGCATCCAAGCTCAGGCCAGCAACGCCTTCCATTAACAATACTGGACTATAACTCTTGTCTTGCTCCCACTCCCATAACTTGGTTTATCATCAGGCTGTGTTTGGTACTCACAGCAGAAGGATGGAATGTAACACTGCATTTTTTAAGGAGCATTTGCTCATTAGAATCTCCATCTTTTTGTACCAAAAGCTAAAATTAACAAGCCCCTTTGGAACAAAACAAAATAAAACAAAGCAACCTCAAATTGACCAGAGACCCAGTGCTAAATACGAATGAGATAATCTGCAATTTTTACCTAATAAGTCAATTGTATAATACTCCAACACCTCTCTACCACAGTGGAGGGCTCCATTCACTGGAGCATTTGCCTTTCATGCATGGTCAGGAACAAGTACTGCCCAGTGAGTGTCAATAACAGCTGAAGACAGTATTTTCTGGCACAGGACTCACGAGCATAGCATCAAGATCCTGACTGCTGCTGAGGTCTGAAATGAACTTCCAAGGTCCAAATCCTCAGCAGAAACCCAAAAGAGAAGTAAATGGCTTGAGGGAATAATAGCTCTGCCTATAAGCTGTTCTTATTAAACATTTTCACTAGTGACCATAGCAGAGTGACATAGTTCACTAGAAATGTTATAAGAACACTTGATGCTGTGACAGTCAGAAACATCATAAATAAAGATGAGGATCAGAAAAACTAAGGAAAGGATCAATACACAAAGCATGACATCAGACACTTACAAAATAATCTGATACTTCTGCCAGAGAATAATGGCATTCTTTAGGTTTCCACAGTTGGAAATGGAAGGGAAGAAGAGCTGGGGTGAGCTAGCCTCCAGCAGATTTGAGAAAAAAGAGAACTCACAAATACATGAAGTGAGGTGTTCCCAAAAGATGCAAGAAAGTATTAATGTCTCTTTGCTAAGATGCACACCTCATGCATAACTTGCTCACTCCCACACAACGGAGATTAATTCCTGCAGGCACAAACACTGAATTTGGTAGAATGCCAAGTTTATCTTTGGGAATGAAACCATTAATGAAATTAACATTGAGGAGATAGAATTGTTCCCTAAGTACAGAATAGGGTTTAAGAACCCAGGAAGGAAACTGCCTACGTTAAAGAATACTGTTGGCACAACAACAAACAGGTGCACTACAGCTGGGGATACACTTACCTCAGAAATCAGAAGATTCCTTTCAGAAGAATGAGACTCAGGGTCAGGTTTTCAGTAAGGGTAGCAGAACAGAAAAAAACAAAATCAAATGAACTGATCAGTTTTAGGGTGGATCA
Organism: Passer montanus; assembly: GCF_014805655.1. Classification (NCBI taxonomy): domain Eukaryota; kingdom Metazoa; phylum Chordata; class Aves; order Passeriformes; family Passeridae; genus Passer; species Passer montanus. Next base: position 13,403,430 of record NW_024357613.1, on the reverse strand, counting down.
GCATACGAAAGTAGTCATATGACAGAGAACGATATGGAAGAGTGACATCTATAAGAGGAGATTGGGTTTAAGGGTTGGAAAAGTCTCACAGGCTCTGAATTCCAGGTCTTTCAAAAATGCTTTAAAATTATATTCTATGGTGAAAAAAATATTATTAATTCTAATAATATAACATCTGCCTAGGAGGGTAGGAGACAAAAATCCATTTTAAAATGTGAAATGATGCACTAAAAAACAAATAGCCCATGTGAGGTCTTCTTTACCTACTAGTCTTCTGGTAACTGTAACAACTTGCAATTAGTGTCTACCTAATATACTTTTGTGTAAATGCTTACTCTTGCTAAGCAATATCAAAATCTAGAAGCAGAAGAAGGTATAGATTTTAATGCATTCAGTAATAAATCCACAGGTACCTAGAAATATTTGCAAAATAAGTCAAGATGTTCTTTTGCATTCATGTGATCATTGAAAAAAAAACAAACTAGGAAATGCGTTTTTATTTGCAAATTACGATGCCAATTCCAAAACCCCCATCTTACTGAGATGTTTCTTCATATGCCTGTTGCAATCTAAAGAGCGCTTTTAAGGACAAAATAAATGTCTTTCAGGCAGGCTGTTAATATATCTTCCTCCTCAGCATCTCGGAGCCCTCTGCTGCGTGATGTCCTCGGTGGGGCTCGCTCACGCCTTGTTTACCTGCACAGAGAGCTGCCCGAGAGCCAGAGCTGTGTTTGCTGGATCGGAACAGACACTGCTCTTTGTGCTCCTGAGATAAGAGGTTGCAACAGTCAAGCTGGTTTTGTGCATCTCAACCACAAAATATGATCTTAATAATTACTGTGAATCAACTAAAATAGCAACTCATAGCTTCTTCCCAATAGCCATAAATTTAAAAGGCGCTCTTAAATTAGTGCTTTTTCATCTTGCTTCACATGTTTGAGAATATTTATTCCAACAAACTCACAAAACCTCCTTTCAGCAACAAAGCACAAGCTGTAAATTGTCCCATACCTCAGTTTTCTTTCAAAGCTCAGACAAAGGATTGTTCTTGCCCTTTTCATATTATGCCCATATAAATCAAAGCCCAGTAAAGGACAAGTCAAGTAATCTGAGCAAACAGCCTACACTAAATATACAACTGGATTGTGGCATGTCATGCTTCCCATTAGTCACAGATAGAAACTGGAAACTTCTGACAAGGTTGACAAAGCAGCTGAGAGTAGAGCCATTGCATCATGGATATAATCAATAAGCCTGTTAACTTAGGACTCCATCATGCACAGCTGATAGAGCACTGACTGAATTTCTTTCTTCCCTCTTCTTGTTTTACAGCCAATGTCCTTTCTTGCAGGAACAACACTTGTGAGCTGTGCAGCACCCTCTAATTATGATGGTTCAGTGATGGAACTGACTCCATGTCTGTCCAGATGTGTTTTCATGCTTTTCTCAGACATAGTCAGCCCTGCTCTTATTCATGTGCCAACTCAATTTTATATTCTGAAACAATACTGACAGTGGAAGAACAGAGACTTCATCTCCCTCCTGTTACACTGAATATCATTGGCTGATATAAATTGGCAACAACTCCATTAAAGTTGGGACAGCTACATCAGCTTTATCATGTTTGATGGTCTGCCATCTAATGATCTGTGCAACTCGGCTGATGGCCACACAGGGACTTTTTTCCCAGCTGCACTGCTGAAAAAATGACCTTGTTCCTGATGGGAAAGTCGTGAGTCTTATGATACAGTCAGAGATTTAGAAGTGAGGACACACATGTGGTAAAAGACAAGACGCCCAGCCCACTAGAGTTGTAATAACCCAGTGTCAGTAATGAAGGTGTTTCACAAGCCCCTCATTGGTGGTGCTGCCACAAGCACATGGTAGAGCCCATCTGCAGCTGTGCCATCCTGCCTGTGATACAGAAAACCCAGTTATCACAAAAGAACACGAATAATTAAATTATTTGTGGTCTCGAGGAAGTGATTAAAAGCACATAAGATGGACTTATAGATGTTTTATATTTTGGGATAAAGAGTTTTCTACAATTTACACTGACAAATTGATAGATATTTATATTGTCACTGAATATAAGAGAGTAGAAGAAGCATCTATCACTAAGAACACAGAGCTGACCTGCACAATCCATGTGTAAGACACCTAGCTGGGAATAAAGGCTGTGGCAGTGAGACAATAGCATTGCTGCTGTGTTTAGAGAACACCAGCCAAACACACTGAACCACAGAACTGTGGGACCTGGACACAGCAATTGCCATCCACAGCAAGAAAAATGCCATGCTATTCAACACTTACAGTCACACTCAGGTATTAGAAGACACAGATGTTGCTACTGAGCCATTTTCATACGGACCTGCAAAATTCCTGATATTCTGTGAACTTTGCCAAATGCTGCCTGGCATCTGCTATGAGGCAACTCAGCCTGCTCTGAATGAATAAACTGAAGCTGTTTCAAAAGACAGGAGCTGCTCAATGTCTCTATAATTTGTTCATCTGCAGATTTTGCAGTGCTTCTATGACAGTGATTCAATGGTAGCAAAACAACCCATGGAGGTAAACCAAAAGGAATGAGGCTGATGAGCTAAAGCAGTACCTCAAGCAAGTCACCTGTCATTTATAATGGAGTGCAGCCAGCTAGGAGAGGAATGATAGGACACAAAGTCTAAAATTGAAACCACAAAGTGATGTTCTGGAGGAAAGAAGATGAAGGCAGCAAAACAAAATTACTGGAAAGCATTTGCATTTAAACCCAGAATGTTTGAGAGCAGAATCATCTATTGTAAATTTTAATTAAAGTTATTCTTTATATACAAAAGTTTCTCTACACACAAAAGTAAGATGGAGGCAAACTAGAACTTGCCCTCCAACTGACAGGGTAAGGCCAGTACAGCTCTCTGATTAACCCATTTGTTACTGTTATTCAGTTTATCCTAACCTACTCTAGCAGGGATTTAAATGAAGCCAGAAAGCCACCCTAACTGGAATTAAAAGAGCCCCACTGGGACTCAATCTCAATTGGTATGCCAATTTACTATTCCAGTTAAATGGTCACTCTTTTTAAGAAATAGCAAGCCCTACACAGATGCAATTGCCTTGTGACTCATTAATGACAGCAATAATATTGTTGTCTGTTGTTGCTAATGGCAAGTACAGTACTGGTCTGACAGACAGGCATGTTTTCTGCACCACAGCAATAGCCAGCTTTATAATCTAATAACATATACGAATTACAGCTACCATTTTTAATATCTTCTTGGTGCCATACAGTATTTGGGCACATCTCAGTTAACGCAGGTTGGGATCATTGATTAATTATTATTACTTCAGGACTAACATCATTTTTAATATCTTCTTGGTGCCATACAGTATTTGGGCACATCTCAGTTAATGCAGGTTGGGATCATTGATTTATTATTACTTCAGGACTAACATCGTGCTTGGCACTACAAAAAGCAAAAATTAAGACAGCTTCTGCAATCAGAAGTGCAGACTGAAAGAGATAAAAATGCTGGGGAGAGAGGGCAAGCAATAAGGACCAAATGCTTTATAAGGGCACAGCTTCTAGGCTAGCCCCTATCTTGGTGCTTGCTTTTCCATCTTCATGGAGCTACTGTCCGTACATTTCCAAACTAAACAAACTTTCTGTTATGGTTGAATACCAACATGGTATTTAAGCTAGACTAAGATGTACCACTAACTCTGGATGCAAAGCAGATAACACAGTACCTAATTGTACTTTGTGATTACACTACTTCTCAAAATGCTGATGTTAATAAGCAAACAAGAAAATATCATGCTATTCAACAGGGAGAGAAATGGAGGCAAGAGCAGTGTTAGTGGTAGGCAAGGGTCAAGGAAGAAGCTGAGGGGAACTCAACAGTCTTTCTGAACCTAAGTCCATTTTTTATAAGAGCCCGTGGTTCACTGCAAAGATAACAAAGGCCAAGTTTTCCTTTTATAAAGCAGAGAGATTTCAAGAAGGTGTCAAATGAACCTGTCAAACTTCAAATCCACTACTGGCTCAGTAGGAAATGTAAAATAGGCATAAAAAATAGGAGGGGAGAAAAAGACCCAATAAAGTTGTCTTCAGAAATAGGAGTTCTGAATAACATATTGCCTGGTACCTGGGAGAGCACACAATCATTTATTTTCTGAACATGGCCAATTAATCTATTTTCAAATGGAAAGACATCTGAGACAACTATCTATTATCATATGTGGTCTGATATTTTCCAGTAATTTCAGTAGTTAAATGTCAGTAGAGGTCTCAGAGTTAGAATCAAAGAAAGGGAAAAATTACACTAAATGTGTCAAATTGCCCTCCTGCTGGTACAGACACAGACAGGCAACTGTCACCATTGAGAACACTGAGAGAAGGAAAATGTCCCCAAATTGGAGGGCAGCTTCAACAGAGAGATTTATTCTTTTTATTTTGGGGATTTCACAACTTTACTTAGAATTGTGGTGGGTCAACCCTGACCAGCAGGTAAGCAAGCACCCATCTGGCTACTCACTCATGCCCTCGTTCCCTTAACAGCATGATGGGGCAGAGAACAGGAAGAAAAACGCAAGAAAATCTGTGAGTTGAAAGACAGTTTAATAAACGAACCAAGCAATGCAAAGGCAGTAGCTCATTACCCCCCACAAGCAGACCAATGCTCAGGTATTCTCTGAGCAAGCACAAACTTGGAAGACACCCCTCTCCCTCCTTCTTCCTCTACCACCACTTTCACTGGTATGGCACAGTGTATGGTACAGATATCCCCTTGGCCAATTCAGATGAGCTGTCCCTGCTGTGTCCCCCCGCTAACTTCTAGCCCCTCTTTACTGTGGAAAGTGGGTGCAGAGTGTGAAGTAAGAGAAAGTTCAGCTATAGTCAAAATATTGATGTTGGAGCCACAAATCAGAGCACCACATGGTGAAAAATATTTAAAAGATGGAATATTTTGGTGTGGTATGAATGATTTCCTTCTGCAAATTGCTGAATCATACGTAGATACTTAGATATTTATCTGTTGTTAGATATTTATTATTTTTAGATGTTTGTTTTTGTTAGTTGTTTACTATTGTTACTTATCTGTTACTAAGTACCTATTCTTAGTAAATATATAAAATAGAGACTCCAAAAGGCAAAGGCCTTGTCAAGCCTCTGAAGGATGACACCTGAAGTTTTAGCATTCGTATTTTTAGATTCCTTGCTGCCTATGTGTGTAGTTTTGACCTCATACTAAGTGTTAGTAAGTTCTCTTCACAGAGTAGGTAGACAAAACAATTCCTTTTCTAGCTTGAGACCAAGGACAACCATTACAAGTTTCAGGCCCAAGACCATAAGAAACAGTGGACTAAAGAAAGAGAAAAAGAAGGATGTGACTTCATAATCTGAAGGGGTAATTGGACAGTTAACCCCAATATGCAAATGGACCAAAACTTATAAAAGTGTGAGACCTCATGACCGATAGTTCTTTTTTTTGGTGACCATTTTGGGTTCATCTTGGGTGTTGCCCCGGCCAGGCTCTTGTCCTGCCCAAGGTGTATCCATTAAAGTCTTTAATTAAATGCCTACTTTATTCTTTACCTCTGTCTAGCCTCTGTTCTCGGCCAGCCTCCTCAAGGCATCATGGGAAGCTGAAACTGTCACAGAAATCAGGCAGAACAAATGGTAAACTAATTTAGAAAAAATATTTTATTCATAAAATGACTCAGCATTGGTGCATAGACAAAATATCTTGGAGCTAGATTATTTAGTCCCTGAATACAAAAGTCAGAATACTTTTTTTTCTTCCTTCAATACTGAAAACTAAAATAATATCAGAAAAGTTATACCCAGAGTGGGTGCTGTGAGGCCTCAGCTCCTTGTCTTTGGATGTGTAAAACTGAGGTGTCCAACACTTTGTAGGATCACTTCCTATGTTAGGATCATTTAACGAGTAAGGGGCATATTAACTTTCCTTGAAATAATAATTTTTCCAAATAACCACAACACCTTGATTCTCCAAAACATATGATGTAGGAATACAGATGCTGTCTTCCCTTACCCTTAAGCAGAGAGGCAAATCTTAATGCAGAAACAATATACATGATAAACACATAAGTTTTACAAAAAGCAGATTTTATGTTTTAAAGTTGGACCTCTAACTTCACAAGAATAAAGAAGGTAAAGAACTCACATTAGTATCCATGGCATTTTAAAATATTTGCTACCAGTTGTGAACATTCCTCAGGATATATACATTGCTATAAAACACAGGTAAAGGCAGTACAAGATACACAGGGAATTTCCTTTTAGCAGTGAAGACATGATAATAGTCATCCCATCTGGATGTCATCGGAGTGACAGGTAAGTTACTCTTAGAATGACATCTAAGAATCCACTGGATACAAAAGTCAACTCTGCCTTTGGTTTTGAAACACATTCAGATATGAAGAATACACCCACCCACTCCACCCCATTTTCTTCTGTATTGCCAGGGAATTTTCTTCTAAAAGTCCCACCACTGGAAGTTATCTGTACACATTTCTCCTGAAAATAAATCTAACAACAGTTTTCAACACAGGTATCTTCTTTCTTCACATCTTCAAAAAGGCAACCTACAAAAAGAAGTAAAAACAATACTGATTAATTTCAACATTGCAGGTAAAACAAAGATGCTTCTTTGCCTCAACAGAAATTATATATTATAATAATCTTTTTACTTAATAACACACTAGTGCAATGAGAAAATAGAGGCTGTATTTGTTCTTTTCCCACTTCTCCTTTACCTAACATGTCTCCTAAAAATTCTCAAACTTTCTTTTTTTTCTCAAGCACTGCCTGTGTTGCAGAACTAAAACTTTTTTTTCCCTCCCAGGATAACAAAGAATGTTTATCTCATCTAACTTCAAAGGCTATTTGATAGTATTTTGAAACTAGCTAAGATTAAATCTTTGACACATTCCCAGTTTTGTCTGAATATTAGTTTGTTTGAACAGTGCTGTCACTCTAAGTCAAATCCTGATTCCAAAGTCACGATGAGAAGTCCAAAGTCATAAAGAAAAATGTCTTACATTTTGAAATAACCAGGAACCAAAATCTTACCAGAGGGGAGAAGACAAATACTTGTATATGATCAGAAGATAGCAAATGATATACCTCTTCTCTTTACTGCACTAAGTGAACTGTCTAACAGCTATTTAGAGGGACGGTGATCTATCAAATACAAGAGATCTATAAGATTTCTGCTGTCCCAAACTCATTTGTTCTTGGTCACATGCATGCAGCAGTTTCTCCTGTATGGTTTTTGTTTTGTTAAGTCTTCTTCAGGATCTGCAGTATTCTAATGCAGAAAGCTAAGTTAGCTGACTGGAAATGACATGTCCACATTGTTATCTGACAAGGAGATTGCTTCACATATTTTTTGTTGATCACAAACACAGAAAAACAGATGTACAGATGCCTTCATAAAAATGCAAAAACAAAGAAAGAAAAATGACTACCAGGTTACACAACTGTCTTCTGAAAAGATACAACCTATTTCTCCTGTCTGATGAAAAACATACAAGAAAAGAACTTCTGAGACAGACACTTCCTCTTTTTTCTCTGCAAGAGCTTTCAACAGTCATTTAAATGAAGATTAAAATTACCATCAACTTTAGATTTTCAGAGATGACCCCAATCACCACTCTACTCAATGCTGTGACAAAAGAACTCATGAAGCATGATCAACCAGAAGGAATTAAATGCAAGCATAAAATATCACTGAGTATTCAGAACAGAGCATAAAACAGAGTTAAAACACTCTTTTTGGATCCTGTGCCCAGAGTATGTTTAAGAGAGTTATATGTCTGCTATAAAGGATGAAAAAAAGAAAAGGCTGCAATTTTTAACATAAGATGGTTCTCAGAGAATCAGTCATACAAAGGATTCATGTCTAAGTAACACACCTACAAGGCATAAATATGACATGACAACAATTCTTGGTTAAGAATAGAAAAAAATCATGCAAACTCACTTCCTGAACACTCTTTTGCTACTCCAAGGCTAACAGCAATGAACCAGTAGAAAACTGCAGTTACTCCGTGGAAGAGTTTGTACAGACAACACAACTGAGATCCCTGAAATCTCCCACATTTCCAAATCATTCTTTTCTTCTTCCAAACTGGAACTAAAATTCAAAGCCAAAAGTTTTCATGTCTTATAGTAAACAGAAGGAAGAAATTCTTTATTGTAAGGATAGTGAGGCATTGGAACAGGTTGCCCATGTGGAACTGTAACCATCCTGCCATTGGAACAGGATTCCCCATCCCTGGAAGCACTCAAGGCTAGGCTGGATGGAGCTTTGTGTAACCTGATCTAGTGGGAGGTGAACCTGCCTGTGGTGGGAGGTTGGAATGAGATGATCTCTAAGGTCCCTTCCAACCCAAACCATTCTATGATTTTAAGAACATACACTTTCAACAATGTCTATAGGCAAACCATGCCAGCAATCAGCTGGCTGGCCAGCGTGAAAGTTGGCCTGCCTTTCCCATGCAAATCTCGTCACACTGACACATTCCCATAAAGTGTTTTTTTCAGCTCCATCAGCATTTTCCAGCAGTAAGCTGCTGCATCAAAATAATTTCTGTCAGCTCAACCAAGGGGTGTTGTAAAAGCCAGAGACTAGTCATCATGTAGGGAAATTTATCCACTGTGCCAAAGATTCCCACCCTCAAAGACAAAAATTGAAAGCAAAATCAATATTCTTGTCACCTTTCTCATGATTTAGTTGCTCAGATGAATAGAGACACATACATAATTATGAGCAAATGTAAAATCTTAGCTCTGTGCAAAAGTCATAAAGCTATACAGGCTAGGAATGAAACCCTGGCACCAGTCAAATCAATGTGACAAAACTCACATTGACACAATGTGGGAGATTTGTCCTTGCTTCATTGCAAGGAAAAAATAGAAAAATCAAGAAAAGCAATAACCATCTCAATACAGAAGACTCAAAATTTCAAGCAGATTTTTCTACCTGAGACTGCAGACTCCTTTGTACAGAGTTTTGAAGTGCCATTAGAGTGGATATATTTGTTTAATATGTCTGCTTGCTATATTTTATAATGCATGAAATACACTTTACTTCTCCTTTATAAGAGAGTTATTTGCAACATAATGCCTCCCTAGACTGCTAGGCTCTCCTACTGCCCAATAAACTGAAAAGCAACAAAAGTAATAAATTATTACTGTCTGTGTTGATATTTACTACCAATGTGAATGAAAAGAGCACATTAGATCATCCCTACAGCTGACATACCAGCAAAAAAAAAATGCAAATCAAGCTGTTTAAAAAACACCTGCAACCCATGAAAGTACTTCAGAATAAAATCAACTGAAACGAAACCACTTATGAAATTTCACCTTATCCATCCAAAGTTCAGTATGAAGCATATAAATATTCCTTTATTATACTGTTACTGTAGATGCAGTTGGATATCTAAACAGCAGTAAATTATACATTCTACATAATAAATGAATTACTATAGGTTGGGAAAATGGGATTACCCATTTGGCATTACTCAACTGGTTCTCCCCCAGTTTTCCATCTATTAGGATACATTCTCTGCAAGATAGACAACTACTAGCTTCTTCCAGCTTTAATAGCATGCTTTCAGCAAAGTCTGCACATCCAGTATTTCACTGCTGTGAGAGCATTTTGAAAGAAAAATAACGTACCAAACATCTCATCTACAAAGGTTTATTACTAAATTCAGAACAAAAGTCAGTTCTCTAATCAGTTTTTTACTGAGCTTACCTGAGCACATTGTCCCCTTCTCAAAGCACTCAGATACTCCTTCAGTAAACAATAAAGCAGCATCAGCTTTGTTAAAATTTCTCAGAGTCAGGACAAGTTAAGAAATTCAGGTACTGATGCACAATTTTAGAAGATGTTTTCTCTTGGCTTTCTCAGGAAAATCATAGAATGGTTTGGGGTGGAAGAGACCATAAATATTATCTAGTTCAAATTCCATGAGCAACCTGGTCAAGTGAAATATGTCCAAACACCGAGGAGTAAAAGGTGAAAGAAAACAATTGCAACTTCTTAAAATATTTTTTAAACTACGGAGACCTAACCAACTTAGAGATTAAAGAAGGTGGTTTCAGATGGCTGAAGCTGGTGAAAAGAAATCTCTTCTACCAAGTGCTAACAATAGGTGAGCTGGCAGAGTGGATGACTGCTGTAAGAGAAGCAGGAACATGAGAGAAGCAGCAAAACAACATATTTTAAAGAAATGTAATCTGCAAATCAACTAAGGAAGGAAAAAGAAGTTCAATCTTTGAATCAGCTGCAAGAACCATCCCAGGAGCCGGATTCTTACTTCCACAAAACAGGAAATAATACATCAAAAGTTGCATTCCCATGTTGGTTACAACAAGCTTTGAAATTGTTCTTATGTTGTTCTCTTTTAAGGCGTTGAAGTGAATGGTGCATAAAAATCCCTATGTATGTTTCTCAAAGCTGACAATGAAGGATTTTTAATACCTATGTCTCTCCTAAGAGCTAAACGAAAGTATGTAGAAACAGAATTTCTCTTTAGTTTTAGAGAGGGAATTGTACTTCAATTTACTCCTGCATAACTATAAAGGAAAATAGTGGGTTGAAAGTAGTTATGTATGCTTCAGTTTCAGCAGAAGAAATTAAATCCCTGAATACTTCCTAAAAATATGACTGCTATGGTTTTTTCCACTGCACAACAAATAACAAAACACCACCCAGCTCAAACCTGAGGTTTAAATGTATAAAAGACATTTTACTGCAGTCTTCTTTGAACATTAGACAATTTTTAAACACTACCATGACCAGTTCATAATGCTACATTGCGTTTTGGAAGAACACAACTTACATGACTATCTTAAATCATATCTACTCCAACAGACAGTCTGTACATAGACAGATAGCCATGCTTTAATCCTGCACATGTGCTAGTGTGAAATCAGGCGTGATGAAACGACTGCAGAGGAAACGCTGATTACACACCAGCAAGGCTACAGCCTACAATCAACATCAAATGCTGTATTTATTTCCACTCAAGGCTGACAGGTAATCAAGCAATGCCATGCCATCCATGTGCAAGGAAGAGAATAACCTTCCCAAAAAGACAAGGACAGCTGTGGGCAGACCTCTGCTCCTAGATCCAGCTGTGCTAGATGATACTAATCTCACAGGCTCATGGTGTCTCTCTGCTGCAAGTTATGATTCCTCTCTCCCCACAAATGACTACTTCAGAGTTTCTCCTACTGTCTGGTGAAATCAGACTGATGTACCAAACTCTGCCCTCTGGTCAGCACTGAACGGATGGGTTTATCCTAGAAACAAGAAAGGGAGGGTTTGCACAAACAATTCTGGCAGATCACAGGCAAGAGACAAATCTATGGTGGAAATGAGAGTGAAAAGCTGAGGACAGTATTTTTTTCTACATGTACAGCTGGATTTGAAAGATAACATATACTCAAAGCCTCAGACCAGTCTAATACATCCAGATTTGTATTGCTACAAATGCTATGGCTAGTATTAAGTGTCATGGCTTAAGCCTTAATAACTACAGCTAGTGCCACTGCTTGTGTGGTTGCAATTATATTGCAGTCAAGATGCCTCGTACATAGAATACACTTCTACCTTGGAAAAAGAATCAGAGAAAGTGACATAAACGTGTTTGTGTGAGTATAACTGAACCTACATATCCCTTATCCCCATATTTAATAATGCACTAATACCACTACAGGGACAATGTGCATAAACAGAGAGAGAAGGCCATAACCCTGCCTGACACACTTCTAACTCCTGTAAAATAATGACAGATCAACAAGTGGGAGGATTAAAGCATTTGCACCATGTCTAGGTCCCAGCTCTATAAATATTTGATTTCTGATAAACTCTGCAAGAAGTTTGGTGTTGCCATAGGTGCTGAAAAGGGACAAAGCAGACAAAGGAATAAGGTTTTTCCCAGAGGGGAAACAGTGCTCCTTCCATTCCTGCCCCACCACCAAAAGCAGTGACAACTTATAACTCTTACCATTACCCTGTGGATTAGACACTACTGGCAATAGCTGATTATAAATAGCCACATTAAATCTTAAGAGTTCACCTGTCTACCCACACCATACAGTTTATATATTTGTTCTCACCTAACAATCTGGGATCAAGCCTGCTGATGCACAAATACCCTGTTCCAGAAATACATTTGGCACCAGTGTGAATGAATGGACACAAAGCAGATGGCATTAGATGAGCAGAGACGTGAGAGAACATTAACTGCTATATTTACACTTGCTCCCACTGAATCCAGAGACCCATAAAAAAGCAGCTGTCTTTTCCAGACATGAATGTTACCAAGCTGTTGCATATTACCCCTGGATCTCTGGGGTGGCTTTTGGGGAGAACAAAGGCATTTTTAGAGGAAATTGGAGAGTAAAGCAGCATGTTCACTACTAGAAGAATGAGAGGAGCCAGAAACAGAATCATTATGGTCGGAAAAGCCCTCCAAGATGATGGAACCCATCAATCATTGAGATGAGCCTACCTTGACAGTACACTATGTACCTGCCCCATAGGGCCTCCTGGCAGCCTCCAGCTCACTGGCCACGCTCCAGCAGCAAAGGGGTCTCTGTTACACTCATGGTTAGCTCTTTGTCTTCTGTACTCCAGGCTCTTGTGATAATAGTTGAACCTTGGGTCACTCAGTGCCTGTTTCTCCTATGGCATGGAGGTCACATAAGCACACTTGGCTGCTCTAATATCCCCTCCACAGCCCATCAAAGGCAGCCACTTCACACAGCACGTCAACAATAATTGTTTCATGTTCTCTCATGCAGGGAAAGTTTCTCCACATGCTTTAAATGCCATGCAGTGAGAAGTCTGGTTTTGAGTATGCACCAGAACATGAAAAAGTGTTTTATCTAATTACCCTTCCTTTACATTTTTGATCTAAGAAAACCAAGGGAACATCAGCCTGTGCTCACAGCACCATAACTTCATATCACTAGGTTACTATGTCTCAAATATTTTACTATAGAAACAAAAATGTCTCTATAGGAATACAAGTCCCTTGAAAAGGTCACTAAAACAATACTACAGATTGACAGAACAGATACAGTTGTATGAGCCAAGTTTAAAATATTTAACAAAATAACAAAACTAATGTGTAGGGTCAATGTAAGAGCATTCAAGACTATCACTATCATGCTCAAGTTCCAAAGAAACTAAAATACATCTGGAATACTCTCTCAGACAAACACAGCAGCACTGTGCTGCAGGACTATGTCATGAAGACTAAAAGCAAACTAAAGCCCTGGAAACTGGGTTGAAGAACAAAGAGATGTGGAATGGTGGCTTTGCAGTCTGGCCCACTAACTCCTACAGGGCTCAGATTTGGGTATGGAGAAAGGGACATTCTGTGAAGGACTCTTTGCCTCACTCACTCCACAGGATGTTGAGGTCATTCTTTAGCAGATATATCCGCAGGGAATGTCACATCTCAATGAATATGTGCTTCACACAGCTTTAAGGTCTTACAAGAAACATAATTTTGGTCAGTGCAATGCTACCACAGAAGCAGAGGAACAGAGGTGGCAACAACAGCTGGGAAGAACCTGGATTCAGCAGACCTGTCATCTGAAGAGTAAAATTCCCCAGAACTCCTTGTGCTGCAGGACTATGTCATGAAGACTAAAAGCAAACTAAAGCCCTGGAAATTGGGTTGAAGAACAAAGAGATGTGGAATGGTGGCTTTGCAGTCTGGCCCACTAACTCAATTCCCCAGAACTCCTAGGAGAAGGCTGGGGAAAGGTAAGTCCTCCACTGTACACTGTGAAAGGCACTGTACATCTCTGGGTTTTCAGTCTTCAGTGCAGGAAGAAACTGATTAGAACACCACTCAGATAAATTACTTCTGTCCAAGCTGGAGAAAATGTGAAATATAACCAAAATAACCCGGCAGAAAGAGAATTTTATTCCATTTCTAGTGGAATTAATTTCAACCAAAGCAAGGGCTTCCCTCTTTAAATATGATTTCTCAATCTGATAATGTACCCCCTGATTTAAGAAATAAACCCATCTATAAATCAGCATGCATTCTTTCAACCTAATCCTTCCTAAAGTATTGATTTCTTATAATAATGAAGCTAGATTTGAAGCATGACCGAGATAAATGAGAAAAGCAAGATATTTCTCTGAAGTACCAGGCTGTGCACGTGTACTGCAAGGCATCACTTTGCTATTGTTAACAGTTGCATGATGAAACTTGCCAAAGCTTTAGAGAGAAAACCACTGGCAGCTGCAAAACCAGTAGAAAACAAATCTCTACATGTTTTTAGTGGATATGAAGACAAGCAATTCTTTAACATTTTAGATCAAGTAGTCCTTTCTATGAAAAAAAAAAATGTTTTTGGGCTTGTTTTATTTCAAGATGAGATGGCTATTAATCTTTTTGTTTCTTTACATCTAGAAGCCCCAGAACTTCATGGCTTTATTTTGTTTTCTGCCAACCCTTCCTCATTAGCCTGTACTATTTTTACTTCCATGGCAGATGTTACTTCTTGAGGTACCCATTATTAAGACAGGCACAGAAACAGCAGTATTATTTACCTTTGCTAGTCTGACATACACTTTCTTGAATGTAAACCATAACAAAGTGTGCAACTGGGTACTAATGTTACATTGCAATTACTGATACAAAGCAAACTGAGCTAGAAAACCCCATGGAATTTGGGATTTTCTTAGTCAACCCCAGATGAAGTTTGGGTTTTACTGCAGTAGTCACCACACTCCAAACTTAAAATTAATCATGCAGTCAGAGCAGCACATATATTTCTGCATCAAGTCGTTTTAAACTGATGCAGAAAAACATTTGTTTAAGCACATATATTTATGGGCAGTTGTGAAACACAGGTTAACCTAAAACAAACAAGGCACTGCAAGTTGCTGTGCCAATTAACTGCATGCTAGCTGTATGCTCAAACTAGAGACGTGAAGAAATTAATGCCTGACAGCCCAAATTGAAACATATGATGCAGCTTCTACAAACTTCTCAGCCTTGCTGAAGAAAGGTGTATCATGAGGCTGAACTGGAGGAGGGTGGGTCTGCCACTCTTTCCAAGCCCTGCACTCCAGTGGGTCATTCCACACTCACAGACTGCTGTCACGGCAGGACTTGCTCCTGCACAATTCCCTGAAAGCCACGTCACTCTGGGCCCTTGCTCTGTTTTTGCAGCTCTTGTGCCACTAGATTTCTCTGCACTCTTGAGAATCTGTTTCAGCTGATCAGAATCAATAATATACTGCTGTATCTTCCCCGGAAAGGGAAAGAACTGACACACTGGTGCTGCTGTGGCATTCAGCAGCTGCATTTTTTATAGTATTCCAGCATTGAAGATGAGGATGAAAACAGCCCTGAACCAGGCACTATGAACAGTCTGCGTCTTATAAAACAAAGGGCTAAACAGAGAAATATATGGATTTATTTTGTTGACCATAAAGCAAGTGAATTGTACCTAATTCCAGAGAGAATAAATAGGGTGAGCTAAGTGGCCACATAACCTCTCTTAAACAGTGAATCTCCTCTCTCAAAATTAAGCTGATAAGTATGGTGCATGTCAGGTGTGTTTCACAGCACACAATGCACTTATGCCTTTGATTAGATGCTGGCTTACCCAGATGTGAGATGTTCTGGTCATTTGCATGGCTGTTGCTCTCAATTAGATGCTCTTAGGTGGTATTCTCTGCAACAAAATTTATGAAGCACCCTATCTCACCAAAATACCCTCTTACTCTATTTCAATCCTATTATGTCTTAAAAAGAGGGAAGTACTAACATATGTGAAAGAGAAGAAGTGGTTTTAGATCTTTATTACACAGTAACACAGCTGGATCTAAGCTGGAAAATGTGTCCTTTCCTCTCTTTTTAGACATGAAATACTGTAGCACACTAAAACAGAAAGGTGACTTTCAAGTGCTGCATCATTCAAACCAGAAAAATGAATAATATATTCTTCTATTACCAGCTTCATTTTCCTGCTCAAATGATCCCTTCACCATAAACTAACATTTTCTCTATTATTCCCTGTTATTGAATCATTCCTCACAGTAACTCAAATTGTTTTTCTCCTATTTTAAACCACTACTCCTAATCAATCCTTCTCCTTTAAACCCACACAACACACCTTTCATCAGGATTTACCTCCAACCTGCACTATGTCAGATATACTGCAGTAGGAGATAAAGTCTTGCTCACAGTTTCTCCAGGAAAAGCAAGATTACGACAAAAATAGTTATTTGTTTCCCTGCTGCAGCAGCAGGTAAAATCTAGAAGTCAGAATCCCCTTCAGGGCCTGGCTGGAGATGCCTTTCCTTGCTTATGTTTCTTGTCTTTTTTCTCCCCTCAACTTCCTTGCCCTTTATAGGAGTAAAACAGCAGGCTACATTATTTCAGGTTTAGACGAAGTATGGTAGAAAGCTAAAGAGAAAGAGGAATTGAACAGGAAACCTGAGAAGAAAGGAAGAGAGAGCAATATATCTTGCTACAAACTGAAGTGTAGGCAAGCATTTGCACTAAATAAAAGAGATGTAATTGGGGTGCATTAACAAGGCATCATGCAGGCATCAACCAAATAAATTATTTGGTTTCCATCACACTCTCCTTAATTCCCAGAGTAAAAGCAATACAGTTATACCCAGGATTCACCACTGGCAAGATGCCAGAGACATCAGATATTAATGCAGGTCAAGGCATCTTTGAATTTTAACTTAATGAAAATCAGTCTCTCTTTTTGTCCAAATTTAGGTCCCTGTTCAGAGTCAGTTTGAGGCCAATCAGAAGACAACCTTCTCATCTCTTACACTGAAATGCCTTTGAAAACCCAACAGACAGGTAAAACTGACAAAGGAAATTTGAGCAGCACCAGAGGCCACATGACCTGCCTTCAAATGGACTATTAGGAAAAGATGTATTAAAAACTACTGTGGTAAGGTGCTTTACAGACAAAGAGGCCACAAGGAAACAAGCCAACCACTTTGGTTAATTCTCTACTTGCCGATGGCTTGGAGGGTATAATTGCAGTTTAATTTTGCTTTTGTAGTATTTTTTATCTAAAAAGAAAATCTACCAAACCCTGGAAGCCAAGAAATAGTCTACCCTCCTCACATCCTGCAATGTTTATAGTTAGTTATGTCAAAGAAACCAGTACACAGATGTAAACTGGGTTTCTAAGAGTCTCCCTCAGCAAACGCTACAGGAGCAGAGCACACTGTGATGTCATGTTGAAACTTCTGGGCTAACTTGTCACATACTCAATGCTGCCACAATGTCAGACATGGCCATCTCTTGTGTGCACACCCATTTCTCAACATATCAAACTGAAATGCTACCTGACATATGATTTCAAATACCAGTAAGATGTGAGGAGGGGGCAGAGGGAGCATGACATAAAATGAGTGCATTATAGAACAGAAATAAATTATATCTTTTATGGAGAGATTGGTTATATGCTCACATTAACACACAAACTTTATTTTTACATGCAATCCGAACACTCAAATCTACCTTAACTCTAAACAAAACAGTAGAGGAGATTAAAGGAGAATGTGGCACTGTTATGTAACACTTTAAAACTAGATAGGTTGAACACATATCTTCATCAGGTTATCTTTTGAAAACTTCATGGAAAAAAAAAGCAAGTTTGGAAAATTAGCTGCTTAAATTCTCTCTTTGCTTCCTGGCAATTAAAGCTGGAATGAGAATAAATACCTCCCTGCATGAGGTATGAGGATTAATTTGTTTGTGTATATAAATGGGTATTTAAGTATCAACTACTATTTTATTTTTAACACCTTATTGGGACTACTGCGTTCCTACCAGAGTTCAGCTTTTGGCAAGAGATTAAGACTCAGTTAAAACAGGAACAGGTGTTTGGAAGATGATAGGGCTGCAATAAAAGCACAAACCAAGAAGATGAAGGAAAAAAAAAATTATATAAGGCATTCATTTGTATCCTGTGAAATAGAGAGACACACAGAAGAAAACAAAACGACAATAACGAAGGGATATTTAGGAAAATATCTTTTCCTAATATGATTCATTCCCAGGGGGACAGAGTCTAAGCAGGGCTATACTTTGGTCCCAGGTCATCCCGTTCCTGTAAAATCTCATGATGCCTATTAAATGGCCAAGCATTCAGTAAACACTGCTTAATACTGGCTGGGTAATAAAACATTTTCAAAGCCTCTAAAGGATGTAGGATTTTAAGGCCACTCTCAGTGAGATTTGAGCTCCTAAATCATATCAGGTATTTTTACAGTGTGGATTTCTGGTGTCTAAGATTCCTGTAGCCATTACTAGGTCAAACTGATTTTTATTTCTAGGGATTGAGTAAATTCTTTTGCCAGCTGCAATGAGAACAAAAGCTGAAACCATCCATTTTAAGGTTCAAACTAATGAAAACATGTTTTCTTGGTAAAAAGAACCGTTACTGACCTTGAAGCTTCACAAGAAAATACAGTATTTACCATTTTTAGAATATTTTTCCTGTAGCAATAAGATAATTGAAAATATAAGCTTTCAAGTAGTTTGTTTTTTTGAAAGCAGACTGTGTTCAAACATCAATCCTGCAAGTTAAACTTCTTTTCATCAAGGTTTATTATTAATTTTATACTAAAGTAAAAGTAAAGTGAAGATTTTTAAAAGCAAAGATCTGGGGGGAAGTAGGTGTTGAAAGAGGTATGAGGTTTGCTACTACTATGTTTATTGCCACATTCTTGTGAGAGTAGACGTGGTGTACAAAATAAATATAATTTAACTATGGAGATACTGGCAATACTCTCCATGGGCAGCATGAGCCCTCAGCTCTGGGAACTCTCAGCATGACTGAACCTCAAAAGTCAAAAGTCTGACTGATAACATTGTAAAAAATTCAAATGGTTGTCTAAACTATATTCAAGTCCCTATGTCTTTCATTATGAAAAAGTGTGCCTGTAGAACAACTGAGAGAAGGAATGTAGTAATGTAATTTCTGTATGCTAGATGTTTATTTTCCTGGTATTATATGATTCTTGCATTTTAAGAAGGTTTAATGCAATTAACTTCGACTTCAGTATATTTAAATTGCATCCTTTCTAAGTATTTCTTGTTAGTAGTCACCCATGAGAGAGAAGTCTATTAAATTAGCAAAAGAGTAAGATTTTTAAACAAGTAATGACAGAGAATTCTCTTTAAAAACAATACTGAGAAAACAATTTTGACCAGAGACAAATTTCCTCATCCTTTTGATTCTAATGATTTCCTCAATAATAACATGGTTATTCCAAAGTTGAACTTTGAATCAAAGTGGATCTTTGATTCTGTACACACATTGGAACACCTCTGTTGTCCAAGGGAGGCAATTATTCATGTGGTGAAGTGCTTATGGGAGTCAATCTAGACTCATAAATAGCTTATGGATTCCTGCCTCTGACAGGCACCAGACAATTTTAAATACTTACTCTCTATCAGGACAGATTTAGAAAATTTTGATGAATGCATCAATTAATGGCAATTGAAAGTTAATTTGCCTTCCAAAAGGAAGGGCTGCACAAGGAATCAGGGAGATCTTAAGACAGTTGACACACTGATGATCCATAATGTTATGTGCAGTAACAGGATTAAATTTAATGAAGTACAAGAATTCCATGAGGTCCCAGCTATAAACCAGACCAATTACTGCGAAGTAAAAACTGCTCACAGAATCTAGGATAAACATCTGATAGCACAGAATCCAGAGCAAAACCCTTTCTGAACCAGCCTCTTCATCAGATTCCTATCCCAGCAGGTCAGAAGAGCAGCAGCAGTGGGAAATGGAAATTAACACTCAAGAAGAGGTCAGACTGACCCCACTCACTGGCATCAGGACAGAAACTTCCACTCCAGGGACAGGACTGACCTTTTGCATACTGTAGCATCACTGGAAGATTCTGAATCTCAGAACCTTGATATAGCTCTTCTCAATTAACCATGACTATTCAAAAAAGAGGAATAAACCCCACACATAGGCATTTAATAATTCAAAGCTGAACACTCATCCCAAGCACAGCCTTTTTTCCTCACCAACTGAAATATCAAAGATTATTCAAGGACCCCAGCAGCCTTCACTAATGTATTTCACCAGAAAGTATGCCTTTCTTTAGTGGAAGGTTAAGCAGTAACCAAACACTCTTGCATACTTCCTCCCCACTGTGTTGGCACAGCTGCATAGTCACTGGATAATGCCAAGGAGGCAGAAGGAAGAGACAAGGTTACACGAACAAGAGGCTGGGGGAAATAGAAAGGCTACCTTAGATTAGATGGGTTGCTGCTGAATAGAAAACTACTACCCTCAATACCACAGCAATGGGAGCTGATGTACAGATCATTAAATAGTTAAAATAAAGGTATAGGCAATGTCATGTGGATGAACACTGAATAGACATGGTATTAAAACATCTGCAAATACACTCTGGAAGCAGCAGGTTCCATAGGCAGCTTTTCACCATATTCAGCTTTATATAGAGAAGTCATATAAGGAAGCAGGATACAGAAGGCAGCTTTCCATATCATATCATATATCATATCAATCATATCATAATCATATTCCATTACTTGAAGTTATTTTCATGTCTGATTTATCATGGAAAATATAAGTAAATTATTCCATATGTCTTCTCTGACCTCCACGTGACCCTGCCTAGAAGCTCCAGACCTTTGCTCTCTCCAAAGATCTCTGTTACTTCTAAATTGTGAGGAAGAGTTCACATCCTTAAAGATGTGAACTGTAACAAAAATTAAGCAAACACTCAGGAAAACCTCAGGCATTTACACATATTTAAACACAACCACCAAAGCAATCTCCTAAGAAAACCTTCAGAGAACTGGATTTAAAAAGTGGAGTGCAGGTGCATCTATTGAACAGAGCACCCTCTCCTCTTCCATCACTCTTATTTACCCATTTCATTTCTAATAAGAACATATCAGCTCTGAAATTGAGGAATGTGTCTCCATCTACCACCACAGCATATGCTTGCTTTGTGACAGAACCAAAGGGTTAAAAAGACAGAAATTCCTGTGAGCATTACCTATCTCCCTTTATAACCATTTTATGGAGCTCATAAACAAACTGTTTCCCCCCATACTCACTTTCTGCAGCCTCTTTTTTGTCCACCTTTGCCATGCTTTGACTGAAATTTGAAATAATCTCCTCAAATCATGCACCATGCTTTTAATTTTTCAGCCAAGTGCTATGCACAGCTTTTATCTGTAATAGTAACAGATTGCCCAAGAACACACACAATGAGTCATGGAAAGAGTAAGGATTTCCTGGCTCTTAATCCAATGCTCAGACAAGGCCTCTCACATTTCCAATTTTCAGGAGCCAGCAGGTGGGGAGAAGAAAAGACAAAAGAAAAATAAGATGGGAGGGAGACTTTTTTAGGTAAGCAAAATAGTCAACCAGAAAAAAATCTGCACAAGCTCTTCTCAGTTTCAGATAACTGATGTAGGAGTAATCACAGAATCTGCTGAAAAGCTTATATCTGATTTTTTAAAAATGCAATGGGATAGAACAGAGGAAATGTATCAATCATCTGAAAAAAAAAAGACAAAAAAATCTTAAAGCAGAAAGAAATGAACAAATTTGCTCAATAAGCCTAGAAACAGAAGAGAAAGGAACTTACTTACTTTCAGGGATTTGGAAGCTTGCTCCCAAATAGGAGTGTAGGTAACAGCACTAGCATATGCCCACCACAGAACTGTGAAGTAATCCGGGGGTTGTGAACATGGAATTAGGTGATATAAACCAGTTCTCACCTGAACACACTCCAGAAACACTGTATGTTACACTGGTCTGTTTAACTTAGGAAGCTGATTCCCCACAAGACCAACTATAATTAGCAAGAGATTAGGAGGATTCAAGAGACAAATGCAGAGTTGATGTATCAGCATCCCCAAAATAACTAATATCCATCCTAATAATGCCACCTACTCTAAAACACTGTGCAACTGTTTACAAGACCCATTATGTCACAAAAGAAAGGAAAATAATATTTCATCCCCATAAAAGTAGGCCACCCATCACATTCTGAAATGGGATCCAAACAAAAAAAAAATAAACAGATAATGATACAAGTTGTACTCATTTATCACTGCAAAGCACAGCTCACACATGGGCTTTGACAGCAGCCTGGATAACTGGCTGAAATGAGACCCATTTCAAAAATGAAACAGATGTTAAAACACTGGTATCAGACAAAGACATTAACTGCACACATGTATGGGATACATAGGGACTACCTGTCTCATTGAGCTAGGATAATGCAATTATTTAGAGACTACTGTCAAACCAATATTCACTCCTGACCTAAGCATCACTGCAGAGATCTAGTGCAACATCTAACAGGTGCCATCAACCCTACACCTCAGAAACTGAATGGCTTCTTTGGGTCCCTACTCACCCCAGTCAAATAGCTGCCTGCAACAACAGCCATCACCATAGACAGCAAACTAAGTCAGCAGAGGCTGAGAAATGAGTGAGCCAGGAGCAGCTCCTTCCAGATTCTCAGAGACACACAAGCAGTGAGTAGCACAGCATTTGCCTGCACGGTGCCCGAGGCCCTACTGACAAAAGACACTGAAAGGCTGAGGTACTCAGTGCCCTTTTTGTCTCAGTCTTTACTGATCATCAGCCTGCAAGAATCCCAGTCCCCTGAGACCAGTAGGGAAGGCTGAAAGAAGACTTACTCTTCATGAAGGAGGACCAGGTAACAGAACATAGTAGGCATACATCTGCATCAGGAAAAGTGTTGCTAGCAAGTTGAGGGAGGTCATCCTTCACCCCAAATCAGCACTGTAAGGTCACATCCGTACTGGTTGGCTCAGGTCTGGGCTCCCCAGTAAAAGAAAGCTATGGACTTAATGAAGTGAGGAAAAGGCTAAGAACAGGCTAAGAAAGGACCATGAGGATGACTAAGATATTGGAGTGTCTTTCATATGAGGAGAGGCTGAGAGATGGGACTGTTCAGCCTGGACAAGAGAAGGTCCAAGGGGATCATATCAATGTGTAAAAATATCTGATGGGAGAGAGTGAAGATGAGAGAGGCAGACTCTTCCCAGTAGTGCCTGCTAACAGGACAAGAGGCAATAAGCACAAATTAAAGAGCATGAAATTCCTTCTGAACACTTTCTGAATGCAAGAGAGCAGAACTCTCTGGCACAGGCTGCCCAGGGAGGTTGTGGAGTCTTCATCCTTGCATGCATTTAAAACCCAGCTGGCGTGGTCCTGGGAAACCTGCTCTAGCTGACTGCTTTAGCAGGGGGTTGGACTAGATGATAGCAAGATGTCATGTCCAACCTCAACGACTCTGTGACTCTGTAAATGTATTTTTGTTGCATGCATTTTTTAAGTGAACCAGCTAATTAACAAAGTTTAGTAGTTCTAAGGCATCCTTGAACACAAATGGTTCAAATGTTTTACAAAACATACAAACTGGACTTTGTCTACTATGCTCTTTCTGGGGCATTTAGGCTGTGTAAATTTCACATTCCCTCTTAATTTTGCTGCCTAAGTTTATTTTTGTAAATCAACTTCCTCATTCACTTGGCTAGATGATAGCAAGATGTCATGTCCAACCTCAACGACTCTGTAACTCTGTAAATGTATTTTTGTTGCATGCATTTTTTAAGTGAACCAGCTAATTAACAAAGTTTAGTAGTTCTAAGGCATCCTTGAACACAAATGGTTCAAATGTTTTACAAAACTTACAAACTGGACTTTGTCTACTATGCTCTTTCTGGGGCATTTAGGCTGTGTAAATTTCACATTCCCTCTTAATTTTGCTGCCTCAGTTTATTTTTATAAATCAACTTCCTTCATTCACTTGAAAGATGCTTTAGTCAAATATGGACAGAAAATACTTCAGAATTAAAACTCGCAGTTTTGGTTGCCTTCCCTTCTCTTTTCCCCTCCTCCTCTGCAACCTCCTTATATTACAATAGAGTATGAATCTGTCCTTCAGCTTATGGCTCCATGTAGTCCATATTATTCTCTTCAAGCTTTTTTTCCTACTCCCCTCTTTTTCTTTTAATGTTTCCCAGCCACTGAACACTTTCCAGTTTCAGATGAAAATAACAATTAGGTTTTATTATTATGAGAACTTTTCTTGTACAGATAAAAATCTTATTATGCAAAACAAAGCTAGAACAATTTCTTTAACAATTTGATTTTCACGTTCATTTTTAACTTCTTTTTAGAAAATGTTAATGACCTTCAAGAAGAATCAATTTTTCAGATTCTTTCTTCCAGTTCTTTTTCTTATTTTTTGATCCAATTTTACCATCAAGTATAAACATATATGAACAAAGTATACACTGGAGTCCTATCTCCCTAGAGGCATCATTTTGGATTATTGAAATATAATTATTACAGCACATTGGTCTGCTCTATGACTTCCAAAATACTGTTTAAAACATCTTCCTTAGGGCAAGGCCACTAAAAAAATATGCTGTTGAACCATAATTGACTGCATTATAAAGAAAAAAAAATTAGCATTCCCCAAAGTTCAGTGAATGAAAAATAGCATAAATTAGTAGAAATGTAGAAAGATGATTATCAAGAACATGTTAGAAATGTTCCAAAGCTGAGGATCACAGCATGACCTTAAGATTTGAAAGAAATAACCTGAAGTTCTTCAAACTTTTACCAGCTTTATAAGATAAACACTAAGAACTACCAAAGATCAACACCAGGCACTTAACATTTCTGCATGAAAACCTTTAATAACACTGCACTGAGTTAGTGGAAAAAAATAAAAATGAAAAATTGTTTGCCTCAAACCCCTCGAGCAATCATTCTCCTGGACTTCTCACACTAAACCCCTTGCTTCTTGACACACAACATAAGCAGATATTTTTATTCACTTTGAACATCTGCCACATCATATCACTCACTTTGTGTCCTGAATTTAAGCATTTTATTCAAAATTTTACTGTACTGCATATACAATTAAAAACAACTCTCAAAAGGGATTTTGACCCCCAAAACCCTGAATTTCCTTACTTAGCCAGATTAAATGAGCATGGTTGTTTACATGTACAAGGGTTACTTTTATCCTCCCTACTTTTACTTATTTAAAATAATTAACTGTCCTGTAGCTTACTTTTTAAAATAGGGTTTTTAATTTTTAAATCTCAGGGAACTTTCCAAAAATTTAACTTTTTTCACATTACATGTTTTTTATGCACAGTTATAGATACATGTCCACTGTGCCTTACACAAAGTCCAACTAAAGGAAAAAAAATGCCTTGCACTTTTCCCTATCTTCTATCTCTGGCTGATCTTCTCTTTCCAACTGTAAAACACAAATAAAGCCTGTTTAAAAGACAGAAAGACTGAAAAACAGAAGGAAAGAAAAGCACAGACCTTGAACACCAGGAGTGAAATTAAATTAGTTAACTGCTAGAAGCATGAAGCATTAATGAAATAGAAATGGAGAATTTTTCCCTTATGAGGAACATTTATTCAGTGTTAATTAAATTCTTTTATTCAAAATCTATACTTACCCAAGTGTAAAAATATTATATCATATCAATAACTGCAGAGTGTAAGCAAGTACTACATTATAAGCATCTTTTCCCCATCTAGTGGAGTGAGGCCTTTAAATCATTTATACTGATTGAAGTCTTCAAATAAAGAACAAAAAAAAACCCAACAGAGAACCCTCTGCATGAACCAGCAGCCACAGCTATTAATTCACTTGTCTAACAAATAGCTATTGGAGATTAGCTTCAAGCATTTGCTTGCAAAGTTCACATGCAATAGTGTTAATGAGGAACTTTCAGAGTCTGCAATAATTATTTCTCTACAATATATCCAGCTGGCTGGTTTATTCATTTGCAGGCCAGTTCTGCACCACTGAAGCCAAAGAGAGTTTTGATATTAACTTCAAAAGGTTCAGGTGCTTGCCTACAATGTTGAGCTATCACCACAAATGCTTCAGGTGAATTTCTGTAATACCACACAAACTAATTAAAGCAAAGGACCACCACTAGAATTTTTAAGTTTACAAGATGAGAAAAAGGCTCCTAAGTCCTCAGCTGGACACCCCAAATGATTACCTAACTTTAAAAACCACTCAGTATTTGTTCATTTGAATGAGAACTCTAGGTAATCCAAAGTCCTGGCAATTTTTATTGGCATGGTGAAAACTGGACTGACAAGTCACTTCTGCATAAACAGAGTAACATGTAAGATTAAGATAATATCTTTACATGAAATTCTTTTTCTGTGACTTGCATCTTCTTCAAGATATTACCTTGTTGTAAAAAAAAAAATTATAGGGTTTTGAGAATCATACTGGGATCATATTAAATATGCCATATTTAATTATGGCATACAGCTGCTTTGTAAATTATCTATGAATGTAGGTTGGGAAAGGAGTATAATCCAACAGTGACACTCCACTTTAGTAAGTATTAGTACTTTAACCAGTATCAGTATTGCTGTAAGAGAGTCCCTCTTGACTTCTTCATTGTTTTGTATTAGGACTGCATGCTCTGCCTTCGCAGGAAAGGCTTACATAAAATTATTAGCTACGAAGTGTCACTAGGGTTTTCTCCAGCTTCTGAGCTACACTTAAAAAATACGTAAACACTGTCTCACTTCTGACAGCTCATTTTAACTAAATTACAGGAGCACAATCATTTCCAGGTGGAATCAGAGCTCTGCTTCATCTAAATCTAGTGTTGTAGATACAACCTTGTTGAATGCTAGAGTCCTCAGAAGATGATCTAATTACCAGGCAAATGGGAGAATGGTCTCTCCCCGAACTCCTCACACAGGAGTGGCCTAAAAACATAGAGTAAGACTCAGTAGATCTTTCTAAATCAATCTTAGCATTGAGCCATGTAGCTCAGACTTGTAAAAGCATACAGGACAGAATACAGTAGTTTTACAGACATTATTTAGTCACATTATACATCCTACCTTAAAATAGGAAAAGCAGTCACGTAAAGGAATATATCCTCAGGACAATCATGCAGAATAGACACTTATGATTAATTTGACTAGTCATTAGCTACTGCTCCACAAAAATACAGCTGAAAATGCATTTCCTTTCTGTGCAAGCAGAGAAGGCAAAGTGAAATATGAATGTTTCTGTGTGGACCTTTTTTTTTGTTTTTTTAAAGTTTAAGAAGTACACTTGATTTTATTTTGCTACAAAGACAGATATAAAGCCCTGTTGTTCCCCTCTCATACTTGAAAAGAAGAAAATACAATTAGGTAACTGTAAGCATTAAAAATTAGTATCTAAACAGGGAAAAGGTGCAAGAATTACAGAGCTGTCTGCTCATAAATGGCATGGAAACAAAGACAATTTGTATCTAATAAAAATGAGTAAGTAACATGGAAACTCATCATTGTGTGAAACTCAAAGTGGTTAACAAATTGGGAAACAAGACAGTCCTAGAATTTAAATTCTGTAAATCTAGCAAATGATGAATGAAATAGACTTTGTATGAAAACATTAAATAAAAAGTCAGCTGCAAGCTCTCTGGTGAGTTAAGAAAGAAATATGTTAGCTAGTCACCCCCCATTACACAATAATAGCCTTTTTTAAATTTGGTAGGGCATATGAAAATAGAAAATATGTCAAAGACTGGAGCATCAACAGCAAGAAAACCTTTTATTTAAAGCTGAATTATGCAGGTATACAGTTATTGATAAGAAGCAGAACAAGGGTCAGCAGCACCAGTCAGAGGAGGTGAGAACATCTGAACAGTAAAATGTTCAATCATTTTCAGGGTAATATTTAGAAATGCCAGGCATTCTGGAAGAACTTGAAAGTGGACTGAGTAGCCAAAATATTCAGTACTATTAAAATAACGTCTTTACGTGTACAAATTTTCAGGCAAGATTCTTTCCCATGCCCAGGTGCTTAATATTTTTTTTCTGTTTTCCATATAAAACTCAAGCTCACTAAAAGCAATAGAAGAAATATAGCTCCCTGATCTGGTTTCATTTATCTACAGTGCCACAGCTAGCTCACAAAAACAATGGAGACTGGGAACTGGTGTGTTAAAATAGCCTCTTTCTCTATATACCAAGCTTTTTTAGTTTACATTAGCTATATAGGAATAATTACTTTCTTTCTTTCTGTAAGGCAGAATCACTTCCTATTTTACTTGTCAAGCTTCTGGGAGACAGATGAAGAAACTTTAACCAAAATGCCTGGCAAAAGTCCAAACAGCAACCACATTCTGCCCACCCAACACTCCCTGTGATCTCACTCTGCTACAGCATCTTCAGATTTCTGCAAGTTTTTCTACATATTGCTAAATGGTTGCCACTTTTCACCTCAAGGCATGACAGCTTTCTATTGGATGCTAAACAGTCTCCTTATTTCAGTAGGTTGTGTTAATGCTTATACACCTTTTTGCCCTTCTCTTTCTTCCCACGGGAATATTCCAAATCTTATTTTAGGAGCTCTATAAAATGCATTGGCTGAGATACCTCCACACACTCCCAATGTGTAAACCAGCTTCCTTTATATCAAAAGCAGTGGAGCTATTACAAAGAAATATTCACACAACTGATCTTTTCTACAGATCAAAGCAGCAAACAACTTAGAGAAGGAAATAATCTTGTCCTTTTTTTAGCCAGTCACTATGTCAACAAGAACATCACCAGACTAGTAAAAAGGTAGTTGGTCTATCTCATCTCTTACACTTCCCTTCAGGTTTTTTCCTACTCCTGGACAGACAGTGCTCTGTCCTGTTCCCCCCTGCCATGTTTCTGCCCATTCTAGCTTTCCTAAAATCCAGAGTTTTCTTCTTTAAAAAGCAGAAGCTTTCAAGCAGTACCATTTGTCATCAGCCACCACTCCTGGAACAGACCTATGATTTAAGCACGAAGATTTAGAGCACACTACTCTCTACTGACATTGCAACAGAATGATGGACTTCAGCTTCTGAGGGAAGGCAAATTGTATGTTTCTCACTGGAGGCATTAGTGACTTCTCCACCAAAAGATCCATTCCAGACTCATTTTCAACTGACAATAAAAAGAGGAGAACTTAACAGCCCTCTTCCTCTTTGTCCACCATGTACTTTATCATAGTCAAGTCATCGATTCAATTATAAAGCTCTGGGTTTACAGCCTTCTGTTTATTTGTCCATTTGTCTTCTTGAAGACATTATTACTGTTTCCAACTCTTCAACGTGTAACACTCCTGAGCTGCTCTAAGTGCCTTGGCAAGCTGACCTGTCTGTTAATAAAATGCTAGAATTTATTGACAAACTCCCTCAGGATTCCTCAAAATCTTGTAATTTGTGATAACATCATATCTACTCCAGCCTATAGCTGAAATCTAAGAGAGTTGTAGCCATCTGTTTTTAAAGCACTTCTAAACCTACTAAGAATCATCCTTATAAATACATCTTTTATTCTACAGAGCTTTCTGGACTCCTGAAGTAGCTTCAAAGCTTCCATCCAGACTCTTAATGGAAATGAACAATGTTGTATCTTTCCATAACAATTATGGAAAAAACATAACACATTCACAAAACACACAGCATAACAACATTAACTTCTCAGGAAAACCTCCATTACAGAATCATTGTTATCCAACATCTCAGTATTATTTTTAAAGCAAAAGAGCTCTTTGTAGCTGATAATGTGATTTCGGTGCATTTTTAGCTACAATATTGACACTTGCACCTCACATAAATCAAGCTATTAATTGCAGTCTGGGTAGAGCTAAGATTATCACAGATGCCAAGGTTTTGGAGGGAAGCAGCCTTACAAAAACCACGTTGAACATGTATTGCAGTATTCGGTTGTGCACAGGTCTAAATATATCTTTTCAACAGAGCTTGTTTCTCAGTCACAAACAGCCTCAATAAATAGGAATGGATATTCTAGTAGTATATCAGACCCCCAATAAGACTTCGTTATGTATATATTCAGGTACATAAAACACAGGTATTTGTCTTTTCCACAGTGTGGTCCATATTGATAAAGACAAACTCTCAGTTTCTGCTTAATTGTGCCTTACCTACACAACTACTCAATCATTAGGACATAACAACTACACTTTTAGATTTCAGACTTACTTGGAAAAATCAGAAAGTTCACAATAGATGAAAACTGGAAAAATTAGTTCTATCTTCACCTCTTCCAAGCAGTTTATTCACAGATGATAACAGACAATCTAAACGGGATCCCTGCAATTAATTGTACATTCACATCTAAATGCTAAATTACTGTATTGGTTTTGCATGGCAAGGTTTTGGTAGCAGGAGGCTGCAGGGGTGGCTTCTGTGAGAAGCTGCCAGAACTTGCCCATGTCTGACACAGCCAATGCCAGCCAGCTCCAGGATGGACCCACAGCTGGTCAAGGCCGAGCCGTCAGTGGGGGTGGTTGTGCCTCTGGGATAACAGCCTTTAGAAGGGGGAAAAACCCTGTTCAACAATCTGGGAGAGAGGAGTGGGCATATGTGGGAGGAACAGCTCTGCAGACACAGACACCAAGGTCAGTGAAGAAGGAGGAGAGGAGGGGTTCCAGGTACTGGAGCAGAGGTTCCCCTGCAGTCTGTGGAGGAACCTGTGCCAGAGCAGGTGGATGCTTTAAGAATGCAGTGACCTTGTGGGAAGCCTGCACTGGGGCTCCTGGATGGACTTGTGGATAGAGGAGCCCACACGGGAACAGGTTTGCTGGCAGGGCTTGTCACCTCATGGAAGGGACCCACACTGGAGGACTCTCACACATTTCCCATGTGTGAGAGTCCTCTGTCTGAGAAGGAAGAAGCAGCAGAGACAATGTGTGATGAACTCACCATGGCCCCCATTCTCCCTATCCTTGCACCACTAGGAGGAGCTGTCAAAGAACTGAGAATATATTCAGCCTGAAAAGGAAAGACTTGGGGGTAAATATTTTCAAGATTTTGTTTTACTTCTCATTATCCTACTCTGATCTGATTGTTATCAAATTCAATTAACTTCCCCAAATCAAATCTGTTTTGCCCGTGACAGTAGCTGGCGAGTGATTTCCTCCTTCCTTTCATTGACCCAAAGCAGCTTTGGTAAGCAACCAGGGTCAAACCCCCACGATGACATATCTGAGCATCTTTCCTAAGAAAACTGCTTTGAATTGTATTACTACATGCTTATGCAATAGGCAGCTTTTGCTATATTCTAGGCAAAGGGAATTGCACAGAAATGAATTGTTCTTTCAGAAGACCTTCCCTCTCAAGCAGCAGGAGGCCATACTTCCAGAGGAGGCACTGGCCTGCGTGCTACATGTTCACTGCTTTTTCCTTGGAGCTCACAGCTTTTTGTAATTTAATCTACTTCTTTTATGATAAGTGCAGGTTCACTCTCTCTGATTTCCTCTTTACTGGAGAACTGCCTTGGAAGAAAAGAACCATTTACCCTTTCCAAGAAACTGATGACAAATTTTGAATCTCAATTTAGAGCCACTGCTGTCAAGGATCTGATTTTCCACCACTGAGCACTGAAACAATCACAAAATCTTGTGCTTCCACAAGTAAGCTCAGCTTTCATTTTTCCCATTCATAGCTTCAGTTTAGGTTTGCACATGATTGATTTCATTCTGTTTCAGGCCAATATAAATGGGCAGCTTCTTCCCATTAGAGGAAATGTAGCCATACCACACATTAGATAAGGGAAATAATACCTTCCCATTAGCATGTCCAAAGCAGCTACAGATATCACAAAACCATGGCCTAGAAAAGTGAGCCTGTGCTGTAGATATGGATGTGTCATACACAGACACATAAGGACATATGGACACTGTTCAATAAGGTCCTGCATGTACAGAACTGAACAGTTCTCAGCCAGGAGACATTATGCTTTAATAAAGTGTATGCAGAATCAGTATGAAACATTTTTGGAACAGTTTCAACAAGAACGTAAAAATACTAATTATAGTTGTACTAAAAAATTATTCTCTTTGAGACTGAGGTTAACAACAAAAGAAAGTGATAGTCTCAACACATATGCCTGAATGCTCTAAAGATACTTTTAAAAGATAGCTTACAGTGAACACCAATTAAGATAACCTGAGTGACATAATATAAATCAACTTAATATGGAACAATTAAGCAGCAGACAAAATAATGATTTCGTAACTGAACACAGAAATCTCTATAATTCTGCAAAGGAGTATTAAGATTTGTCATTGAAACACTACCTTAATATCATTTGCTCTTGGCAGCTTTTATTCATAATTTTATATTTTAATTTGTTCATACAGTTGTATATTTTTCTGAATTATTCTGCAGTGTTTCAATAGATTTATTATGGCTGCTATTAAATGCAGAAAAACATGAAAAAACTTCCAAATATATACATTATAAGTTCTTTTATTTAAAAGCCACTGAAATATTTGTATGTATATTTTGCAAAACTAGGTCTGCTTTCCTATATAAGATTTGGGTACTCCTTTCCTGTTTAAAATAAATAATTTGAAATTAAACTTAAAAACTTACACATAATAATCACAAATAAAACAAACAAAAAATCCATTCTGTGTCATCCTGGAAGCCTATCTGAGTTAGTCAAAATTACAAAAAGCATATAGCAGGCACTTTTATATTAACCTGCAAAAATCAAAATATCATTACTTTGGGTAAAATCTGAGTAGCCAAAAGAGGCTGGACTAAATACTCTTTATTTGTTCACTGTAGTTTACATTATGTAGAACTGGTCTGCTAAGGAAACAAACATGACTGTATTTAAACAGATTACAATGTATTTGCAGTGGTTGCTTCATAATATTGTCAATATTAATGCAGAAGTTTCAGAGACATAGGCAGTTGCAAGCTTGAGAGAAATATTTTTTAAAAATTTCTACTGTGTCTAGGAACTCATCATTTGTCTGTGAAATACTATAGAATACACATATTCAGACCTCAAATTCATTTTGTGGGAAATCTTCACT
Organism: Passer montanus; assembly: GCF_014805655.1. NCBI lineage: Eukaryota > Metazoa > Chordata > Aves > Passeriformes > Passeridae > Passer > Passer montanus. The sequence goes on along the minus strand of NW_024357613.1, from coordinate 13,370,443 downwards.
AGGCACGTAACAGCCTGTGATTTTAAAAAATGTTTAAAGGGATAATAAACCATTTTACTGCATAAATTGACTTATTTACTTTTCCGTTCTGGCATAGTTTAATAAAAGACACAATATTTTGAAAGCCATTTCTTCACTCCTAATATTTTCTTTTATTGTATTTTTATCCTTCTTTGCTGCTGTTTGACAGTGCTCCAAAGGAGTGGAATCCAGCTTAAAAGAATACATGCATTTCCTCTAGCTCCAAATGTCCAAAACAAATGGAAAAGCTGAACAGATTTTTGTAAATTTTATTCAGCTGTTAGCTTCAAAAAGGATTGTCAAAAGACAGAGATGCATCTGTTATCTTCTGCTAACTTCTTGCAATAAATGTTTTTGAAATTGCTTTTCATATATATAGTGACACATAAAACATAAAAGTATTGATATTAAAAACCAACAAATATCAAGAGACACTTTAGTTTGGACCAAGCATAGACCTGAGAGACAGCAGTAATTTTGTATTTTGTTTTCCATGATCCTTTTGATACTCATATACTAGAGCTGCTAAACTATAATGAATACTGTATTTATTCATTCTTATATTTTCTGAGCAACTGATATTCTATATTTCTAAACCATCTTGCCTTTAGCAAGTTTCCTACACTGTATTAAGAGACTAAATGACAGAGAATTGACAGGTTGTTCTATGAGAAACCTTGGGTTTTCCTTCTTTTTTGAAAGCAAAATAATGGCAAATAAGTTTTTCCTTCAGAGACACCACTAGGGATTCTTACGGCAATGGTAGAATAAACAGTTTTTTGTTTTTTTCTTAAACAGTGGCTTCACTTCTCTAAACCAAAGCAGACAGTGTGCTGAAAGCTACCAGGGGCACTGGATGCAGCTCCAAAAACTATCAGGAGCTATTTGAAACAAAATTTTGAAACAGCCCAGCAGTTCTTAATCACAATCTTCCCTCAATTTGATGCAACTGTAAAAGTAAAAATAAAAGCAGGATCTGTTTAACTCTGAAAACTGTTGTTTATAGTCTGTGGCCCTATGAATAGTGCCTTGATAGGGCAAGTAAAATGTCTGGTTTCCCACAACGACAGCAGTGAAAGAAAATGTGCCCAACAGCCCCATACATCATCATAAGAATTCAATATCCAGGACATTTTCTGTTCACTGTGCTTGAATTCAGAGAAAGACGAGATAAGGTTAGAAAAACACAGCAGAGATTACTTGTCACTTTAAAGCATCTCCCTGTGTTAACTGTTCTGTGCTGTAGGCTCTGAAATACCAACACAGCCTCTGAGGCCGAGCTGAGAAGAAGCAGCTGAGCAGTTCTGTGATAAAGTACATGATAACTCAAGTGGGTGCTAGCTACAAGTGTTTGCAAGTATTAAGAATAACACACAAAGTAAAGCCCAACCATTCCTAAAGCAGAGGGCTGACAGCTCAGGTGGGTGGACAGCCATATAGATTCAGTGTGTAATAAGGTGACACAGCTTTCCGTGCAGTGTAATGGAGCTGAAGAGAAAGCAGCAAAACAACGCTCAGAGCAAAAGCAAACGAAAAAAATTCATCTTTTCTAGCAGCAAACTCCTCTCTCCCTTCTTACTGCTTTTCTCATTGCTCCAGGGTAAGTATCAAGTGCCTCAGTCAATCCTATTACCTTGATCTGAGACATCCTTAGTATGGGTGAGGGATTACAAGCCTGGGATCATACAAGTCAGGGCTGAAAAACCGTGTTCTCCAGTAAACCCAGGAGCTGCCACCAACCAGCAAGAAACAGTCCTTCACAGTTTACAGGCTCAAGCTTCCTAAGATTTAACTCTCTATCATCCACCAAAAAAATGTCACTGCAATTGTTCTGGTGAAATGAGAGATGAGCCAAAGACAATCTAGTACCTAGGCTCAACAGCCTTGGAAACTTATAGGCTGGCTGTAGTGAGCACCTTAAACTCAGCAGAGCTATGTAGCACAGCCTGCTGCTGTTCTTCTCTTCCAGGCTGCTCCAGCAACATAAATCACACTGAAAGATCTTTACGGGGTCAAAACAGAATTGAAAAGTGATTTCAAATATTATGTTACTAAGCAGTAGCACACCAATGGAAAATAAAATGTAATTTATGTCTCAGCACTGATACAGAGTCTGCTAAGCTAGTCCCAGAGAGTACTTCCAGAGCACAAGGCAGAACAGAGTTTATTACAGATTATTAGCAACTAAGCAGATTTCCTTTGTGTGCTTTTTACAGCCTAAGCATCACCCAATGCAGATGCATACCAACTAACATTTTGGCTTGTCAACATTGCAGCACTGTAATATAACTGGGAGAGAGGGTAAATACATTCTCAAAAAACATGGATGTCAATGAGATAATTTTTTGTTATCTAATTTAAAAAAATTGGTTTTTAAAAGCCATCCTGACAGGGTATCAGGAGTTGAACTGTAACTTTTAGATCATCACATTAGAGCTGCCTGTTAGATACATTTCCAAATACTGTGTGAAAACATAAAAAAAAAGCACCACTAGAAAGAAGTGGTTAATCTAACTCCTCACCACATGTCCAATGGTGGAAACACATATAAATGAAAAGAGAAAACTCTGGCACTTGCTGGGGTTGTTTTTTCCTACTTCCTCCAGCATTCAGTTGCAAGAACCTGGCCCCTGCTGAACAAAACAGTCACTGTTCCACTGTGTAGATAACAGGGAACCCTGCAATTATTTCCAGTTCAAATACAAGTTTCATTATAATATAGAATTAAAATGTTTTAAATTTTTCTAGACAACTGTCAGATTATGGTCTACCACAAAATAAAGCAAAACTAGTTTTGTCATTTTGCCATTACTCCATTAAGATACGTGAAATATCAGTTTTCAATTAGTGCCCTTTTATGACTCCCTTTTTGGCTCACAATCTTCACTATTTTGGATGCAGCATGATCTTATGCCCAGGCAACAGCACAATTTAGCATCATTATTCAAGCTCTCTTCAGATCTTGCCAGCTTTTTCCAAGAAAAATACAGAAAAACTAGGATCTGTAATTCTAGTATTCGCTGAACATGAAGAAGCAAGCCAAGAAAAAAATCCCCAAAATTATAAGGCTGGCAGACACTATAAAGCATCAGGGAAAAGCCTCGGCAAACTTTGATTCTGCTTCATGGATTCACTAACTGAGATCCAAACAAGGCTTACAAAGATAAAAATAAATAAAACAATATTTTACTGGACAGTGTTTGCCCTCTAGGACAAACACTTGGTGATATTGACTGTCTGCCAAGGAGAGTGACAGTTGGAGTCACAGAATTTTATCAAAAAAGTCATTTTCCTTTCCTCCCACTTGGCAAAATAGAACATTATCTTAGCAGAGCAGGTTTCTGAACTTGGGCTTTTCAAAAACTGCAAAGTGTGTTGCTGTGAAAGACAGGACATTGTCACATTGCCAGCTTTGGCACACAGGCAGGAAAACCACGATCTGTGCAGGCCAGTGCTCAGTAAATGAGCTTAGCACAGTACTGTTTGCTTTCATCTGTTCCACAGAAATCTGGAGTAGAAAGGCCATGGTCAGAGGGTCACCAGGGGATGCATGGGGATGTCTCACCCCATGGCTGACATAACCCTATACTTCCAGGACCTGCACCATGTGCCTCTAGGGCAGTGGTTTCTTTACAGAGGTAGTCTCACAACACTAAAATTACCAGGAGCAGCTGAGCACAATCGTCCAAAGTCAGCCAAGGAAAAACAGAAAAGTCTGATATTTTGTGTACTCCGAGGTAAAAACACCAGCTGACAGACATCTATCACTTCCTACCTCTACCCCATACACAAATCAAAGGGAATCCCAAACACACAACATGGGACTGAGTGTGCACAGAAACAATACAGGACATACAGCCTTGGCATACAGGAGGAGACTCCTCATGGGTAAAGCAGGGGAGACATCACCACAGGTTACTGGTAATGTAAGGGACAAGGAACACATCCTCTTGGATTAGACAACCAAAATGTTCACTTCTTAGTAGGAAACATGGACTACTCAACTGCATGGATTACTACTGCTGGCCAATCCTTGAAATTTATAATTATTGCAACCTATTGGCATCTAGGAGATTCTTCAATTTTATGGCCTCTGAATGTACAACTCAGTAACAATTCTGACCTTGTGTATTTTAATAACATTGAAGCCATCAGTGGCTGCTGCTTTACCCAAGTGATCACTACATACAAATTCCCTGTTTCCAAGCACACGAGATGCAAAGTGAGAAACAATGCAGGAGTTTTCAGCAGCTGTACATCAGTGTAACTCTCTTAAAGTCAATTACTTGATTTTGTTTTACAACCATTTTCTTTTTGGCTTCAAAATATACAAAAAGACTACATTTGAGTAAAAATAACTCAGGAACACTAATTAGATGTGCCTTAAGTACAAACAGGAAATATGGACAAATAGAGGCTACCTGATTTCACATTAGAAACTGCTAGGGACACTCAGTCCCACTAAAATGACGATGCTTTCATAGCTGCCAGAACAAACACAGACTCAGTACACTTCCTGCTCAACAGCTGCTTAGTTCAGATTTGCATCAATACTCAATTACAGACTATGTAACTACAGGGGAAGACAGAAGTATCATAAAAAGGCTGAGTCATATCATCATGCTATGTCATATCATCATGAATTCAGTTGTCTCTATTGCATTTGTAAAAATCACACTCTCCAACCACATTACAAAAGAAATAAAAATCACAATTTAACATGCCTGCAACAATGTTTCCTTTGGAAAATTTCTTTGATTACTGAGGACTTCTAAAGTAACACACAGAAGAATGTTTTCACCACTGGAAATGTTTATTTTGTTGCTGAGGATTTTATTTTTTAAGCCCATAAGATTTTCATAATGATTCCAGCTACTGTAGCCTAAGTTTGAGGAAATTTCTTTAAATTTTATCACTTTAAACAGTAATGAACTGATTAAAAATCCAATGGTATTTTCCACCTTGGTCTACATTTTAATATAACAGAGAATCATGCAACTACAGAAGACAAAACCTCTGAAAGGGTTTATGGCCCCCAAGGATCTCTCTTTTTCCAAAAATAACTTTATACTGAAACAGAAGCTGCTCCTTACCTGAAAAGAGTTCATGCATCGAAGTGAAGGTGGCAGAGATGTGGTACTCAAACCCAGACTCAACAACAGTTCCAAACATGTTTCTGATGGAAACTTTAAAGGATGAACTCCCATATCATCTTCCCATGCATCAGCAAGCCTATAGAGTTAAGAAAACCAACTTCTTAATTTTCTAAAAATATATCTAAGTTTCAATTAAGTATTAAAATGTGTCATATCACTGTGATAAAAAATTCCCTTCATGTTTTCCCTGTAAAAGTCAAAGATCAGTGTGTTTTACCAGAAAAACACAGTGTATTTAGATAAAGTGCCTTAACCATACCACCAATATCTTTCAAAAATATACAGAAGAAAACATATTTTAGAAAAATTCACTCATTTCTAATTCAAAGTTTTATTCCTTCTGAACAAAATTTTATATGTCATTTGTAATTTCCCATTATATATGATTTTAGAAATAGAGTATTCTTTGCAGTATATAACGCCTCCACCTTTTATTTTGTTTCTAGAAAGAAAGATTCTATTCAATTCTGAAAAGACAGGAGGTCAGGCATGATTTTCAAAACTGATGTTCATTATGCTCACTGGGAACTTACTAACAGTCTATACAAAGCAAAAATCAATCCCAGTTCACCTTACACAGATTTTTTATTTGGATGTATTAAAAGAGTTAAGATTTCTAGAGTTACTAATAAAAACAACATATCAGAAGCATATTCCTGTAAACCATTACCACTATCACATGCTAAAAAACAAGATTACTTCAACAAGATTTACTCAAAACACAAGATCATTCTGTTTCCTATAGCTCAGGTTTATTTCCTCCATAATGCACAAACTGACGCAGAGATCAGTGATCCAGTTACTTTAATAACTTTGGGTAGTTAATATTAGATACTCCTGGGTAAGATGAATGCCATTTATTCTCAGAAGACCTGAGTGCATTGCTTTGGAAGACAACTCTTGCTACCCTTCCCCGTCCAAGACCTCAAAATTTCCATAAACAATCTTAGAATCGGCTTTCACTTTTAAATTCCTCCAGATCTTCTGACTGAACCACTGCCTGTGAACATAACAGCTTATTTTAACGTACTTTCTAGAAATAGCTGCATTTTTTTAGACACTTGAGGCCCCAGCATTCAGCATGGTGAAAACTGAGCAAATACTCTTCACAATATCTGTGTCATCCTGGATGGTTCTCATTCTCTCAGGCCTCCCAAACCAAATGATTCACTGTAAAGTCTTGCTTCGTACACATAGGCTTGCATATACACTTTTTATACACAGCACCTTCTTAGTTCTTCTAGAAGATGTCCTACTTAGCAAAATTTACACATCTTTCTTCAAAGAGTGGGTGTACTTTCACTTTCTTACCTCCATTTTTCTAAAACTGGCCACTTGAATTTCAACTCTTTGCTTTTGTCTTTTCTAATATTTACATTTTTTTCCCTTTCCTAATTTATCTATGCATATGTAAGAATCCAACTCTGCTTGGACACATAGAAGCAAGACCTATAATGCATAGAATGTCAGAGGGGCTTTCATCTCCCTAAAAGAAGTGGTTTTTCTCTTTTTTTTGTTCCTACAAAAAAAGACAAAGAGAACCATACAGCACCTAGATTACCAAATATATAATTTCTTTTTTCAAACCTCACCAGAATGAGTCATCTTGACAAAAGAAGATCTAAGATTTACATGGTAAGGAGAAGAAGGAAGGCACTCCCTGGCTCCTCTAATGACAGTGCATCACTTAAGATTTCCAACATATCTGAGACCATACCAAAGGGCAGAGGCCAAAACCTCCCACACATTAACAACCTTTATAATATGTACTATCTCATTGTACATTTATACTGGAAAAGGATGGATCTGGAAAAGTTGTTAAAGCTACTACAAAAAATCCCAACTGACCACTAGGACAGGAAGGTGAGATGTTCAGAAGAGACTCTGGAGTATTCTCATTATTGGAAGGTACAAACCTCCAGTTAAGTCACAAATACAATGTCAGTATTGGATGGAAACAGATTCTTTTACAAGACTACAGACTATGCAAGTGGCCAAGCCCTGACTGGTTCAGAGTTCCAGGTTGGATGGGGCTCTGAGCAACCTGGTCTACTGGAAGATATCCTTCCCCACAGAGGGGGAGAGCAACTAGATGATCCTTAAGGTCCCTTCCAATCCAAACCATTCTGTGATTCAATAAATGTTCCAGGAAGAACATTTAAAGCGAATGATGAGCCCTAAGCAATCAGTAACCAAGGAGTCTTGTTAACTGTAATCCAGAATGGAGTTTTACATTTCTTTATCCCTTGGTAATTTCATTTCCCCACATAATTAGAAACTTACCTTTGTATGCTCCTTACTCATCCTTTTCTCTGCATTTTCTACAATCTGGTGATGCAGGAAAATTTCAGTGAAGCTAGCGAAATAGGGGCTCTCTTTTTCAGAAATCAGCAAGTCTAAACAAAGCACTGTTCAGGCACCTTCAAACACAGCTAGAGAGTTTGGAGACTGGAGGTGGTATGCTAAGGTTCTGGGTCTTGGGAAGGTGTTTCCACAGATCAACACTCTTTCTTCGAAGAAACTTTTCAGAACTCCAAGCAATATTCAAAACATCACGACTTACATCAGTACACTGATTCTATTCTTGTGTTTTCATACAAAGATTATTTGGAGATGCCTCCTCATTTTAAAGTCCAACTACTACAGCCCTGAAACTGAACTGGGGATTTTTCCTTTTGTGGCTGTTGGTTTATCTGAGGGAAAGAAGGTTTTCATAAAGACATTTAGTTTAATTATATTGGAATTCTTGTTTATTAATTGCTCAATTATTAGTATTTTCTGAAATTATTCCAGTGCATTCCTTTATTACAAACAAAACATACATATCCCAGCATTTACTGCTCCAGGAACACACATGTTAGGAATTAGTCATTGTGACTTGCCCTTTCACAGCATTTTACACAAATGGTTGTGGGATGTCACTGCTTCATTAGATCATTTCTCTTTGCTCTTCTTTATTCCTATTGCTGTTAGAAGCACTTTTCCATAATCTTTATTGTAGAGGAAAGAGATAAGCATCTATGCACAAAACAAAAGCAAAACAAACCATAAAGAATCCACTATTGTTCACCCGGGTTTCATGATCTTTCTATATAGGGGCAGTTGTCTCACTTCCAGTACAGGAGAGGAGACTGTTTGCTTTTTACTGGAAGAGGTAAATGGGCTGATAATGCTCCTCAGGAGAGTGAGCATCCACAGAGGACAGCTCAGCTGATCGCTCCCAGCACAATTCCCAGACTCACAGCACAGCTTGATACACTCGCTGAAAGGAATAAGGGGGAGAGAAGACATCAGCTTGGGGAAAGTGAGGTTGACAACAGAAATAATGCTGTACTTCTTCAGCAAATATTCAACTTTTCTACACAGCAAAGAAGTCTTGAGATTCTGGACTTCACAGTCTGACACAAGAAGATACGATTCTCAGTATCAAACAAAATTCATAAATTCTAAACAAATTCCCTAAGTCATTGTGGGGTGCAAGACTGCATCTACTTTGGACCAATTTTGTGCAAGTAAAATCTCACCACTACCTATTGGCCTTGCCAGTATTTGAGGGAAATGTGACTCAGCTTTAGAAACCAGGCTTTAAAAGAGTTAAGATGTAGTAAAACATAGTCAGGAAAATGGTACAAACTCAGACCATGCTCTGAGTCAAGAAAAAGGCATGCCAGAGTGATTTTTATTTTCCACAGGATGTTAAATCCACCTCTGCAAATCACCATTATCATCCAGTTTTGTCTGTCAGTGATCTCACCAAAAGGAAAACAGAGCTAATTCTAAGCATTCTGTCTGCCACTCCATTCTTTCCATTTTGTCTCTCTTTCCTTTATCCACTCTTCCCAAATACCTATATTAATCCTTTTAGTTTATTTCAACCAAATTTTCTTAAGAAAGATGTCAAATCAGGTGTGGGGAAGTTTCATGTTTACCTGATTTTCAGGAGAGTACTGAGAAGAAATGCACATTAGTTGATCCACAGAGAAAAGCTGCTAATGGAACACAGCAACATATATACCAGCTAATCAAGTGGTGTTTACCCAGGAGATTATGAGCACAAATTTATTAATATGGTATTTCTATCTAGCAAAATCAACTGCTATAAGCAAAGTAAACATGTTCTTCAGAGCCAACCATACTCCAAAATGAGTGAAACAAACTGAGAGACTTGGTGCTTTTACTTAAGTGCACTCTGTGTTGTGGGTTCAGGACAACTGGAAAAAAAAATCTTAAAATTTTGAGGCAGGAAGAAGAATTGGTGATAATGGAATTGATCCCTAGTAAGAACAGTCAGATTTCCCCAGTGTTAACCAAACTTGAGATGCAGCCTCTGCAGATCAGAGTGAAACCTCAAACTCGGAACTTCTGCTCAAGCTAAGAGATAACTATTAGTCTCACCAATGAAAACACAATGAACTGACGTAAGATTGAAAGATATAATTACAACCTTCACATAACTTTCTTTCTGGAAAGGACAGGATCACATACCATGAATGCTAATAAAACTCTAATATATTTCTGGCACACAATTCAGAACTGAAGTAATACAGAAAGCAAAGAATTAAAACTTGACTCAAGGAGGGTGATACTTGGCTAGATGCTGATGTGAAACAACAATGTGCAATGTGCTAAACTGTAAGAACAGAGCACTCCAAACAAGTGCAAAATAAAGATGACAAACTGAGACTATCTTCCCCCTTGCTCTTTCCAATGCTTTCTCTAAGGAATTGGTCATTTGAAGGAGAAATTAATAGTTTTTTAATATGATTCCCACATTCATAACCAGTCAAAGAAATACAGCTAGGAAAGTAAAGTTCCCATAGTCACATGTATAAAATATTTCTGAAAATGATGTGCTATTTTCAAAGTTGTTTAGTTGATAATAATGTGAAATCAAGGAAAATTTTGATTTCTTTAAAAAATAAAAAGAAATCAACAAATGCTCTCTGAAATTCAAGCAATTAATTCTGAAAGCAGAGAGGAGTAAAAATTGAAAACAACTACTCAGAAAGATTAAAGACAGTTACTTCTCTAACAGAAATAATTAATCACAATGATTTTAGAAAATGTTTTACATTTGAAACATGCATCAGGGAATGGTACTTGTCCACTGTTCTCTGTGGAATTGATCCCAATGAATTGTCTATAAAAGTTAGAATAACATTTCACAACTGTGTTCTTAAAAACAAGTTTTAAGACACCAAAACAATGAAATACATTTATTTCATAATTTCTTGATATAAGAACTAGTAAACTTATACAGTCATCCATCAGGTCATGGAACCCACCCACAACATCCTAAGTATTCATGGAAAAATGCAATATACATGGCACATCAGGGAAGCAAAAGAAAACTTTTTATCTCAAATCCAAGAAAAATTGATGAAGATTCTCACAAGATTTTTAAAAACTGGACCAGACTTCTGACCAGATTGCATTTATTTCAAAAGAAGCCTCTCCCATCAGTGCTAAAGACATTTATCAATAATAATCCTTCATCATACATGAGATTCATTTTTAAATGCAACTGAGCAACAGTAAGGCTGTTTTTGAAGAGGAACAGATAAGCCCTTTTTGCCTTTCCAGAACATCCCCATCATCACCTCTGATTTAGCAGGCTATTTCTATAAATACACTAACCAAGGGTAGTCTACACAGGTCAAAACTGGAAAATGCAAAAGCTCTTACTCAGTGTTGCTGAGGCAATGTCCTAACTAGATTTTATTAATTATCATCTAGGTAAATGTGCTCTGTATTTAGGGCTCCAGATGCTGTGAAACTCTTGAAGGAGATGTTAACTGTAGCTTCAGCGCTCTGACGAATCAAGCCTGTGCTGAAGAATCCAATATAAAAGATGACAGAAGCTCAGCCCTGAATCTCAGAGCTCAATGAATGCTGTTAAAGCTGCCCTTTCCACAAGCTACAGCTGTGAGAGAAATGACAAATGACTTTGCTGAACCAAAGGACAAACCTGCTGAATTAAATAACTATTTGTAAAAGTGATTTAATCTAAAAACAATTCTTAATTATGGTTGATGATGTGTCTATATACTTAATGTACCAGGAGGCTAAGTTATTTATACTTTTAATTATCCTTTCAGTGATCTAAAAACAACATAAAAATCAATGCCTGCTCATTAGCTAATAAACTCTTACCAAAATTTAAATAATATGGACGACTAAGAAGTGCAGTATTTCACAGTCTACAGTGAAAGTACTTCTTTCCTTTGGAAAAAAAACTTGCTTTGTAGAACCACTGCTTCTGTCCTGAAACAAACATCTGTGGTCATGTTCTCCATTCATTATTTATCCTGAGCAGCTGGGAGTGTCAAGTGTGGGCTTTGAGCAAATTTTCCCTGGGATCTTTACTAGTAGCATGGTATCCCAAACCAATAGGTATTACATCTCTTATAAGAAACAAAAACCATAAGAACAGAAATTTAACCCACTGGTGTCCCTGCAAGGATATGAGCAAGAGAAGAGGAAAATATTCAGGGATGTAAGAAGGCAGAGAGCATGCCTCTTTGTATTTTTTGCAATGGACTACAGTGGTCAACACAGATGCTCCATCTTGGAGTCTTAAACATTTTGTTTTTCAGTGTAGCACTACAGAGACAAGACTTCATTGAACTGAATTTCTGTATTTTCACATGGTCTTAAATACTATCGTTTGCAAAGCCTCCTCATTATAAAACTGCTGATATATAATCCTTACACTAAAGTGCATCATATATACATCATAGGTACATATACTTTAATGTAGTATATACAATTATATTAGTTACATATACAACAATCCCATTAACAATGATACATATTTCTATAATTTACTATAGCAGTTGTATATATAAGGATCTGCTCGCTATTAACAGTCTTCTAGCTTTTTTTCTGAGTAATGAATACTTTGATTGGAAAAAATATGCAAATCTGGAGTCTAGTAAAAAGAAGTTAGCTAGAAGTCCACTGCAAAAACAATCCACCGGGTTTAAAATACCCTATCCTGCAAAATGTAAGTCCTTCTTGAACTTTCAATGTGTCACCATTTGAAAAGGGCAAGTTATTTAATACCAATAAGAAAGTCTTATAATGAAAATTCAGATTTAATCTCACAGAGTACCAGTGTCATAATATTTTTCAGATGGGCTGACATAAGAGGTATCAACTGATCTTGTAGTATTTCAAAGCACCTTTTAATTACAATGATGCTATTTGCTCTGATGAATGCTTTTATTATTTAAAATCCATACTTTACATGCAGTTTTCTCATTTCTAACTCCAATACATAGCATAGATTAAATAACTCATGCTAAAACGTACATTAAAAGACAGTGGATCAAATAATTTTGTTTGCATTAAACAACTACATATGAATCTCAACAACATTAATTTTATTAATGCATTTGAAATTATTTTATAACTTCTTGACATGCTTTGATCATTTTACGCCATTTAAGGGAAGTCAGAAAGAGAGGTAAAGCTGCCTATTTCAAACTGTAAAGCAAAGCCCAAATTATTTCACACCAACCAACATTTTTAGAAGATTCAACTGCCCTATATTAACTTAAAGGTAACTACACTGGTTTTGGGATATTTATTAGGAAATGCTATTTTCAGAACAAAGACTCTGAATAGTCCACAGAATTAATTTTTTTTTTCTCAAAGGGTAAAGGGCAAAAGCAGAAAACCAAAAACTGTGTTAATATATGAATATTCCAAGACAGACAAGGTTGTTTACAAGCACATTATTCCTCTGAAGCACAGAAAGCTACCTAAACATACTGCAACTTCTTGCATGGCAATAAATCTTGACATTTTAGTCCTCTCCAGGAGTAACTTTGCCTCAGAGTATGTAATTTCAAAGTAATGCTCAACATACTTCTCCAGACTAAAGATTCTTGGGTGTTCACCAACTTCTTTTCTACATTGCCTTCCCTTCTCCATCTGGCTGCCATGCAATTTCAAAAGCATTAATTTTAAGCTGCAAACTCTTATCACCCATAAAATATTTTCATTCCATTGCAAAACAGCACCAACTGTACAGTCTCTGTGGAAGACAAAACACAATTTCAGCTGCAAGAATCACTGAAATAAAGCTTAAACATCACAGAAGGATTAGCAGGTGTTCATCTATTCTGAAACCTGTAGGTTGAAGATTCATAGGATCTAAAATGGATGTATGAAAACCTAAATCAAGCAACAATGTCTAAAGCAGGCGTGTTCAATGGGACACCTAGATACGTGGGACCACAAACACTAGCAAATATACTAAATTTAAGAGTCTCAACAGTACTCAAACTATGTACATATGGTCTGTGAGTACAACTAAGACATATTTAGTCTTTATTTAGTTTCAGCACCAGGTAAGCAGAAATAGGCTCATCAAAGAATGAAGAGAAAAAGTGATTTTAATTTTGTGGGAGCTGGTCTTGCATATAAAATCCCAAACTTGCTAGGTTATGTCCCAGAATATGCTCGACCAGCAAAACCACAGTCCATAAAGGCATAGCAACAGCAGATCCAGCCACAGAGCCAACCCATAGCAACAACTGTCTATGCATAGAGACATTCTTTCTTCATTCATCTACAAGATCAACAGCTTACTGCAAAAAACTGAACCTGCAAAAGCAGAAAACTGCTGCAAATTTTCACCAGTTACAGTGAGATTCTTTTTAGAGCATCTGACTGAGGGATAGAAGCTCACGGAGAAAAAGCTCCTGCTGGGCTTGTGATGTCAAACATAACTAGATATAACAGGAAGAAAACATGGCAGACAGTAAATTGTCACAATATATATTTTTAAACTACTTTTTTAAAATTTCTATGTAATTTTTGCCTACCTGGGTGCAAGTGTAGAATCCACATTAATTTAATTTTCCTACAAAACCAAGAAAAGCACTGGAGTTTAGCTCTTGCTGATCATCACCTAAAGTCTGCTGTGATTGCTCTTTAACATCCACACTATGCAGAATTGCTGGTGCAGCTCCAAAGTACAATGCAATTGCTGACTTCTCAGCAGCAAAGCAATGTGGTCTCACTAAAAGGAGAGGCAAATTACTCTCATAAAAACTGCATGGCCAATGCTTCACCTTCATGGTTGTGTTAAGGCTTTAAGCTGCATTTTTTTTTCATGTCTTACTGCATTCCAGGTAGAAAGAATTAAAGTAACCTTTTTGAAAACAATAAAGATCAGATTCCTGCAGCCAGATCACTGCTGATAATTCTCCATAATGGAGGATGGCAGTAGCAACAGTAGTACTATGACTCTAGAATGCAGTTTTCATTAATATGGCTATACAACTCAGAATGAAAGGATAGATTATAATGCCTCTTAAAATACTTTTCTTCACCTTAAGCACCTCTTGATTCCTTCCTGGATACATATTGCTCTAAATTAATTTAATTAACAGACTGCCCATTATTTCCCTAATGAATGACAATAACTGTAGACTACTGTGCTTGGGATGGATGCAGCTGATACAACAGCGTGCCACTGACCTATACTAACAGCCTGACTGATCCCATCTTACTTGCAAGGAATATCAAATATGATCAGCAACACCATCAAACTGAAAAGCCTCTCTTCCCAGTAAGTATCAACCAAGTACTTGAATTCTCAGGTTACATGTCTTTTTTTTTGTTTTGTTTTTTTGTAACCTCTCAACACTTTGGATATGTATTTAAGGGTATAAAAAGGCCACTTGCCCTGGCAAATGTGTGTATGCCTCTTTTAATAGCGCTTATTTCCTGAAGGGTGCAAGCGCGTAGTAGAGCTGTAGAAAAACAAAGTACTGCGTAAAAGCTCCTTCAGGGCACCTGCTGACATCAACATAGTTATTCTAGTAAAGGCAAAGTATAATTCCAGACAGCTCACCCTTAAAAGGTTCATTTAATTTTAGGGAAGCCTGCTTATGGAACTACTGTTGTCTGCTGGACCAACTGCTTTCCTCAGCAGATTCTTGCAACTGTTGCTGTCAACCTATAGTTTTTTTTATCATTAACAGTGTATTCCTCTAGATGAACACTTGCTTTACAGATATTGTGGGAAAAGTATAACCCAAGACGTTTATCTCCAAAATTGTGCAAATAAAGCAAATGTGCTTAAAAGTCAGGGCGGGAGAAGGAAGGTGGTGGTAACTGGCAAGACAGACAGAAAATATAAAATCACAGAATCATTATAATTGGGATAGACCTCTAAGATAATACAGCACAGCTGTTAACCTAACACTACCAAGTCCAAGTACTGCCACAAACACTTCATTTTCCCAGAGAAAAAAAAAGGTACTTGCCTTGGTGTATTTTTTCCATAAACCAACTCAAGAACTCACAGAATCTTATCAAAGGACTCTAGAGATGGGTCATAAATGTAGAGCACCTTCTCCTCACTGTCTGCACATTAGCCAGCATCTCCTGCATGCAGCTGAGCTTCCCACCTGAAGGCTGAGACAACAGGCTGTCTCTCAGCCCCCCCAGGCATCATGACACTAGGTAGAAGGGCCAGAGAAAACTCAAAATATCTCTGCTGTCTCCTGGGCTCCACTACCACCACACTCACACACAGGAATGATTTTACAGACTCTTTTCTCACTCCTTCCCCTCTCAAGGTTGGAAACTCCAATCATAAAATAGGAGACTCAGGAGGAAAACATAAATGTCTTTTTCAAAAATATTGGTATGTCTAAATTTTGAATGCCCAGATGTTATCAATAACACTACTCTCCTGGAAGTGCATTTACATGTCTCCGTGAAACTATAATCTTTATTTAAAAATCATCAAAATGAGGTGTAATATCAGTGAACATAAAACGTGTAGTGTCAGGTATCCTCTTACAAATACAAGGGCCCTTCACAGAAAGTTGTCCTCTATACAAGTGCTACATCTAGTATCCAAGAATTATTTTTCACCATGTAAAATATGAAAGGTTGATAAAGAGGCAATCAAAAAATCCAAACCCATCATTCTAAACAGTGGCAAGGCAGATCAAATACAAGAATTAAATTTTGTACTAGTTCAGTACAAAAGGTTCCAAAAACCTCATGACCCACTGAGGGTCAGATGCTCAAGAAAGAGAAGACCTACATAATTTGAAATGGCATTTAATTCACTTCAGTTCACCCAATCCCTTCTCAGGTGAGCAAATTATTCTAAGAGCAAGGGGATTAAAAAAAAAGCTGGAGACTGTAAAGATAATTTAGCTTTCAAAGAGAAGCAGAAGTTCTCATAATGAAAACAGGGGCAGTGAACCAAGCTGCAGCACGTTAGCAAGGAATTTTATTATTATATCTGTTTCAAAATAAATTAGTATATAATGTCCAAGATTTAAAAAAAAAGTACTTATTCTTTATCTCTTCGTATAATAATTCTAAGCATCACAAATGCAATGTCAAGAATTGAGTTATTTAAGCTCCTAGTTTCATCTGTGATTGACTTGTTTTCTAGTTTCATCTCTTTAAAGTTCTCCTTCATTCACTGAGATATTACTGAAGTTAGTCCAAAAATACCTGGTCTGCTTCCCCAAAACAGCTACCAGATGATTTCCAAATTGGTAACTCTGATTGAAATATCTACAGAGCAGCAGCAACTATGTCATGTGTGCCCAACTGCAATACTCATTATTAACAAAATCTCAGATCTCAGAGATGCTGCAGAAAAAAAGAAAATAAGGCCCCACAACAGCAATACAATTCAAGAGATGGACAATAATTGTTTGGTGTTTCATCAGATTTAAAGATTTACTAACTCTTCATCCTTAAAAGCAGAACTTTGCATCCAGACTAAATCATTCTACGTTAAGCAAGGTGAATACAAGGTCATTCAAAGACAATGTTCCCATCACTTATTGAAACAAAACATCATTATCTGGGGCATAGGAGGATTACATATTCCTGTTGGATCTACAAAATGTAAAAATACATCCAGATGTTGCTTAAAGACCAGTACCTGTAGCTTAATCATTAATCTAGAACACCTATCTGTCTGCATTCTCTCATACAATACTCAGTGTCACTGCTTGTAAACACATCAATACCATCCCCAGCCACATTCAAGTTTTCAATTTTTTCTTCAAGGTTTTCTGGGACTGTGCAGCTCCTGTAGACTGCCCTGTATGAATTGTCAGTGAATCTAAATACTTTCACAGCAAACACTGCTAATTAAAATAGTAGAAATTCACCCAAAGGAAGGCTGAATGGCATAGTGTAGATATTTATCAATCTATAACCCTTACAAAAGCAGAACACCTGGTTTCTTGAGAGAGACAAAGAATGCACTTAAGCTTCTGGACAGACAGATTGCTCAGGATTAAGCAAAGAGTGAAAATGTCTAAAGCAACTCTGGTGCTTTGAAAGTGTGGAATGTCTTTCTGCCAACTGCACTGTGGCCTCCTGTAAAATACCCTTCCAAAAATATTAGATTCAATTTTTGTAATTTAATTAAATGGCCTAATGTTAAATCAGATTTTTAATTTCCAAGCCTGTGGAAACAGTTTAATTTCCTAATTCCTCATTCATGAAAACAAGAGGGAGTTGAACATAAAATACCTCATGAAATACACTCCACTTAATTTTCCTTCTAGAGTTTCCCAGGAGAAAGAAGTAGAGGGATGCTAAACTGAGGCCCCAACAATGGCATACCTGAGTAAAAATTACCTCTTAGAGAAAGAACAGAGATTTGGGTGCTGAAGAATGAGACTAGGAAATCAGATTAATTATACAGGAGAATGAATTCTCCTGCTAGGGAATGAGGTCTATCTTGCATCCTCTGCTTTTTCTTCAGTATTGCAAGTAGTTGTCTTCTAACAATGGTAAAGAATTTCCACTGGCAGCTCCTAGTATAGTGAAATGGCCTTAAAATTCAAGAGCTGCTGCCACTCCAATTTACATTTTATATTTTTTAATAGTAACTGGCTTTGCAGTAAAGGAATTCAGAGGAAAGATCCCTCATACCCTTCTCTATAATTTCGATTTTATGTTTATCAAATTACCTTAATTTTTAAAGTTCTGTCTGAAGAGCAGCTTTGCTCTGCATGACTAAACATAGGAGAGATTTTGTCTTCAATAAGGGCTTAGATATATAATCCCAAATCTCAGTGGGCCTTGTTAAAGCAACATCATAAATTTTTTACACGTCCTTATGAGTTTGGGAAAAAAATTGTTCTCCATATCAGTCTGAGTTTATACTGACTAATGTGGCCTTCGGGAAGGGACTCGAAATTCATGCATCTAGTCATTAGAAATAGATTGATAGATGCAATTATGATAAATCAGCATAGGTTTATTAAGTAAGATTATTTTTTTAATTAGTAGTTACAGGTGAAAAAAAAGTGCATCTAGTCATTAGAAATAGATTGATAGATGCAATTATGATAAATCAGCATAGGTTTTTTAAGATTATTTTTTTAGTTAGTAGTTACAGGTGAAAAAAAAAAAGACATTCAGACCCAATGCATAAATGCTGTAAAACTGGTGCAACCTGCTATTTCTGTGCACTGTGAGCACACTGGGAGGTATTAGCATCACTCAGTCTTGGCACTCAGTGACCTGATGGATGAGCAGGGGTGAGATAGCTGATGAAGCTACTGGTCTCAGCAGTTGACCCTGCCTGGGCACCTGAACTGCTCATCACTCATTTCCTAAACTTCCATTGTTCAATGTGCAGTGTCTTTAAGCAACCCAAAATTGGCAACAATTTACTTTCAACCATATGCTCTAAACTGCAGCACCTGAGGAATTGACTGTCAAGTGGCTCAGATGCCTGTGCAGCAAAAGCAAGGCAAAAAGTTGGTGCAGTAACCTCACCTAAGACCATGACTGAAAAGCAGGGTTGATTTCTGCATGACAATCTGAGTTTCCCATCTAGGCCATGCAGGGAGAGTGGCAGAGAGGCAGCAGCAAACCCAGGTAGCAATGTGGTAGCCCTTTGCCTTGTTACTCATGGTCACACCACCATCCCCAGGAAAGACTCTAACCACAAAACACGGGAATTAGGCACTAGGTAGAAAATACAGCCCTAATATGAGCTCACTGTCACAGCAGTCAGCAGTCTCAACACTGTCACTAGTACCAGAGGCATGGTGTCTTTGATACCCTGCCCTAAGAGTATTGAAACAGGAGTGCATTCAGGGCTGTGGAATAGCCACAAACAGTAACACTGGTTTTGTCAGCAAAAGAAACCAAGCAAGCAGCAGAGAAAAATTATTTGAGAAGAAAAAAAATCAAATTAAATCAAAGTTGAATGAACCAATGGTCTGTATGATGAGATGGCACTGTTGTTACCCTGTACATCAAGCTCTAAGTCCCCTAGCCATAGTAGAAAGCACTTGCCTGGGTGTTCTTACAGAGGTTATTCCTACCAGCTGTGCCACATGAAGATTTATACATGCTCCATAAACTTTAATTCCCTTTTAAAGTCCTATTATACCAAGCAGGGGGCCATTTCTGAAGTTGAAATGGATTTTCAGAACAATATAAAGATGAAAATGTTTTCTGGCCTCTGATTTTTAAACCTTTGGGTAAAATTAAATCTCTTCCACAGCACTGTTGATATTCCTATAGAAATATTCACAAATACCAGGCACTCCAGAACATTATGCCTGAATCCAAAGGGAGAAGTTATCCTGCTGTACAGAAAAAATGCTGTAATCACTGTTCACAAAAATCTCTCAGCTTGATGCTTTGAAGTTTTTTTCTCCTGATGTACTGACTTCAGAAGAGAAGGAAATTCAGTATTTTAAAGAGGCAATTACCTGCAGCAAAGCAAGAAACACCACAAATAATAGAAGTGGTTGATCCCAAATCTGCTGACAGCAAGATTTAGTCTTTCTATTCATTCAATCTAAACCGTTGCCAAACAAAACCCTAATGACTGTTGTTAGAATTTAATATATGTCATATATGAAATTTCACAATGAAACCACAATTTTAATAGATGAGTTTATTTTTATCATCATTTTCTTGCTCCACAAAAAATTATACGTCTTGCAAAAATTGTACAGAAGCTCACTCTATGCAGGTAGCACAAAACTGAAATATAAGATGTGGCTAGAAGTCAAATTTAACAAGCAATTAAATCCTAAATAAATAAAACCAGCAGTCAAGAGCACAGCTTCCTCTCCTAAAAGTGAACTTCAAATTAAGTCAAAATCCTAAACCAGCATAGATTTTTTTACATCTATTACTACATCCTGCAGCTCACTTTGGAAACTCACAGCAGACTGACTGCATATCTGAAAAGACTCAACTTTCCACTAGCCCCTTTTCCACGTCCTCTGCCAGTATGTGTCCTCACATGTCTGTCAGTTTTCCTCTGTGCAGGGAAATACTCTTCCATAAATAATCCCTCCACCCTTCCCAAAACTGTCCCTAGTTTTAACACCTCCTCTCCTCAGAGCTGTTTCCCAAGTTTTCCCTTTCAACTATTCTGAAGCTTCCCCCTTTCTGCTACAGCAGAGATTTACCAGTGCCTGTTTAATCCTGGCTGATGCTGATGGAGCCCTTGCAGTTCTTAGGCAGAGCTGTCCAGAGTCCTGCTGTCCGGCTGCAGACACCAGGCACAGCAGGAGGAATCACACGAGGCAACACACCAACCCTGTGAGAGCACTGTGGGGCTGCACCACACACAAACACCTTGACACAGTCAGATCAGTGAAGGCAGATTGTTTTGGCTCTTTAGTTTTATGAGCTTTCTTAAATTTTTATGGGTCAAGAAAAAGGGAAAGCTTTCAGCTTAGAAGCACAAGATACAGGATAAGGGAGGCATGAGGCCTGGCAGCTGAGTTCTGGACATGAGCAAGAGCAGAAGAAAAAAGGAATAGAAAGGGGATTTAGATGGAAGACTTAAATCTATGTTTAAACCAAGTCAATGCTGATGCAGGAATTAATATTACAGACAGAGTAAAACAGATTTTTGATAAAAGGAAGTGAAGCAGGCATGGAAAAACTGTGTCACAGACATCAGCTCAATAAGAAGTCTTTCAGTGGATGACCTTGTTCAAACAGGAGATGAAAACAGCTGAAAACAAGACAGCAAAAAACCTTTTGCATATAAAGTAAATTAGAATGGACTTCAGATGCAGGAGAACACACCACAGGTAAAGAAATAAAACCACACTTGATAATTAACAAATGGTTGAATAACAGTCCAATCAAGACTGTGATATAAGTGTGGCTCTCTATGCAAAGATGTTCTGAGACTGAAAGGATTTCTGGCATGAAACATTTCAGGTGCACGTGTGGGAAGGGGCAGGTTGGGCCTCTGCTTCCATGAGGCAATGCAGGCAATGCACACAGCCCCAGGCCTATATCCCAGCCCTGCAGAGGCTGCCAATCCCCAGCACACCAGAGCCAATGTTCCACACTTGCCTCTGGAGCCCCATTCTAGCCCCAGAGTGACCAGATGACCAGCAGTCCCACTGGGGGAAGGTGCCCAGGAAAGCCAAAGGGTATCCAAGCCAGGACAAACAGTGAGCACATCTTGACCCCAACTCTTCTTGGAATTTCCATCAGCTGAACACCACTGGAACCGAGAGTGGTAGCTATACCAAAGTGGTAGCTTTGTTCTTTCCTGTAGCTTCCTGTTTTTCTCTCTCTTTCTTCTACTACTTCCTTCTTCTTATAGTTTTGAGTAACTTAAAAATGGATGGGATTGGAGCTTGCTAAGTCAATGCTTTGCAAAGATGCTTTTATGTTGATTGAATTCTGCTCTAAACTTTTGTCGAAGTTCTCTGATTTTTCAAAGTTGGCAGTAATTTTTTTTTCTATTGTCTTGACCTCTTCAAAATATCTTACCAGTATTCTTCCCATGCATCTAGGTCAGAGTACATAAAAAACCATAAGCCCTTTTAAGACTCTTGTCAAGCACAGTTTTGGGGCCTTACAGATGTCACTCCAAATTGCTTCCAGAGAGCAAAACAGTTATGTTGAAGGTGCATTTAAAAGTCATTTGGCAGAGGTGGAACACTAAACTAGAAATTAAAAGCTAAAATACTCACCTCCCTGGAAGAACAGCTATTGGGCTGTTATTCTCATGGCCATACATAGTGGGAAAACAGGCATGGTCAATCCAACACCTCACGTCTGAGTAGATCCAATAGTCCAGTCTTTTGGAAATTACTTGGCTGAAGCTCTAAAACTCTGCACAACTTTATTCCCTGGGACAACCCTTCCTAGCTTTGCAGTCAGATCTCCTCCACATTTTCCTCAAACATTCATGACCACATATGGTGAAATGGATTGAGAACTGAATGAAGGACAGATCCCAGAAGGTCCTGATCAGTGGCACAGGGTCTAGTTGGAGGCTTGGACTAGTGATGGTCCCCAAGGTTCAGCAGTGGGCCCAGCATTCCTTAACTTATTCCTCCATATCTTGGATGGAGGGGCAGAGGCCTCCTCAGCAAGTTCCCTGATGACCCAAAGCTGGAGGAGTAGCTGATAGCCTAGAGGGCTCTGCAGCCCTTCAGAAGGACCCCAAAAGGCTGGACAGAGGGGCAGAGAGGAACCTTCTGAAATTCAAAGGCAAGTGCAGGTCCTGCACCTGGGGAAGAGTAACCCCTGGCTCTACTACAGGATGGAGACTGACTTGCTGGGAGACAGACCTGGGGGTCCTAGTGGATAACAAGCTGCCCACGAGCCACCATGTGGCCAAGAAGGCCAGTGGTATCCTGGGGTGCATTAGGAACAGCATTGCCAACAGGTGATCCTGCCCCTTTACTCAGCTTTTTTAAGGCCACATCTGGAGTCCAGTTCTGGGCTTCTCAGTACAAGAGAGACCTGGAGCTCCTGGAGCAGGTCCAGTGGAGGACAACAAAGTTGATGGGGTGACTGGAACATCTCTCTTATGAGGAAAGGTGCTGGAGCAGGTCCAGTGGAGGACAACAAAGTTGATGGGGTGACTTGGAGTTGATGGAGCATCTCTCTTATGAGGAAAGGTGGAGGCAGCTGGGCCTGTTCAGTCTGGAGAAGAGACAACTGAGAGGGGACCTCATCAATGTCTGTCAGTATCTAAAGAGAGATGTCAAGAGTTTGGAACCAGTCCCTTCTCATTGGTGCTGAGCAACAGGGCAAGAAGCAATGGGTAGAAACTGATGCACAGGAAGTTCCACCCAGATATGAGGAAGAATTTTTTTACTGCACAGGTGACTGATTATTAGAACACATTGCCCAGAGGGGTTGTGGAGTCTCCCTCACTGGAGATATTCAAGAACAATCTGGATTCAATTCTGTGCCACATGCTCTAGGATGACCCTGCTTGAGCAGGGAGGTTGCACCAGATGGCCCCACAGCAGTGCCTCCCAACCTTACCCACTCTGTGATTGTGATAGGTATCACTTATTATGCTTAAGGCCAGTAGGCAGAGGAGCCATCATAAGAATTACTTGTTCTGTTTTAATGCCACAGCACTCAAAACAGGCATCCTATTGTCACTACACACACAAAGATGGAAGTATCCTGACCAATTTTATAAATAAGCCTTTTTCTGTGGTCTCAAGTCATACACTCCCAATCTGCTTTATCCTTACCAATTTAAAATATTTCAAGTAAAAGTGGCAGCTTAGATTGTAAAGCATTGTTAGTTTACCCAGCCTGTCATGGAGAAATACAATAGAAACAACAAATGCTAATTAATTTAAAAGAGGCCAAGATACTAAAATCCAATAAATAAATCAAGTTTTGAGGTTTAAGTAGTTCATGTCAACTATCTGTCCAATAAGCTTTCATAAGATTTGCTTTTTCACTCGTAGCTCATTACTTGATTCCTGCCTGCTCAAATAGATCCCATCATTTTAAAGGCCTTACAGGAGTTGAGTATTTACAGTTCCCAAGCAAACCCAACAGTCTTTATAAGTCTATGAGAAACAAACTGCAAGCATCCAAGTGGAAATCTGGTATGTTTGACGTATGATTATAAAATTACCCTCAATGGATCAGCACTATCATATTTAGGCTACCTGGTTTTAAAAAAAGCAGTGTTACAAGGAAAGCAAAATGAAAGCTATATATATACATAGTAAGACTTGAGTACATGTAACATTGATTTCCCTCCAGCAAGTAAGTCTAGTCCCTAAGTGTAATCAGCAAGAACACTACATGCTGTAGCTTAGGATCCCCATGTCCTTTTAGCTAAGGGAAATCTGAATTGTGGTTTGCTAATCCCCACCTAAAATCTAGCAGGACGTAATTTCATGGGAGGTTAAAAGAGTACCACACATCAGTAGTGAACTTCTGGAACTTGGCACTTGATTGTGGAGGCAGACAGCACCAGAAGGCCAAAAAGTATTTATTCAAACAGATGACCAAAAAAATGAATGAACGACAGTAAAGGAAATAGGCAGGGCTGTATCCTCTGACATCCTTAATACAACTACAGAGCTGAGCACTACAAGAAAGTGCTCACACACTACTCTGAAGAACATTTCTGGATGTTGGAGGGACGATACAGAACTACACGCTTTAGTGCTCTGACCCAGCATGGCATTTCTTACATCCCTATCATCCTATAAGTGTTATTAACTACCCAGCAATGCAGTTGTTTCTGACAACATATTTTAAATTAGTTTCAGATAGGTCAAGTTGGGTAGCAAAAAATTGTAAATTAAAAGCAACAAGACTTTCTCTTATTACCAATCCTAATGTTCCTCAAAGAGATGAACTACAGCAAGATGAGTCAAAAACACATGAAAACTACCAAAATCGTGCTTACCTGAATCGCAGTGTTTCACAAATAAATAAGAATATGGAAAAAAGTAAAAGCCTGAAATGTATTTTCTGTTTTACCACATTACAGAATCACAAATCCTGATTCAAAAGCATATTTGTGATCAGAGACCTTAAAGGAATATTTATCTATCTTTCCTTTAAAAAAATTAGACCATAAGAAGTACTTAAGCAATGGCCCTTACAGTCGATTTCATATTTTTACATTGCAAATTATTCTGTAGATAGCGTTTAACACTTCTAACGCAGAGTAAAAAAGCAGTACCCTGCAAGACAAGTACTAATACAACAGCATCTTTCACAATACACAAGAAGACAGGCAGGCTATCAATCAGATTATCAACAAATGGATAAGTGAGTTGGGATTACAAATCCCATTTTACAAACCAGTAGGAATCCTTCCTCCTCTGACTTCTATGTGAAATTTCAAAAGATGAACAAAAAAGCAATGTAAGCAAAAAGTTCAGCTGGAATGATAAAATGAGCAAAATTTGAGAAAAAATATGAGAATTTGTTCAGTAGATGAAAAGTTTTTTCCAACAGTTTTCTCTACCTCTTAGTAGAGAATTAGTATAGAGAATAAATTAGTACTTCTACAACCATTTTAAATAACAAAGACTAGATACCAAAAATACAACAGCTCCAAAGAGTGGAAAGATGTATCAGATCTGTGTTTAAGAGCAAGAACTAAGTTCCTAAGTAACTACCATAAAAGGCTGCTGCACATGGCAGGTGTAGTTTCAAGAAACAAAGTCAGGATATTTCTCCTGAAAGTTATACTTAAAAGTTGTGCACACTTTTTCCCAGAGGTGGGAAAGGATGTTACAACTACTGAAGAGCAGTCTGCTGCCAAAACATTCAAATTTCATGAGGCTTATACCTTCCACATGTCTATCAAACTCTGAGAAGTATTCTTTTCCTTCCTGTCCCAAAACCCTGACTGGCATCCAACTCTATCTTTTAAAAATTTCTGCCTCTGTTCAGTCATCTCTTCTAAGGTAACTCATCCCACCCATGGTGTCAGTTCTCTTAACGTGAGACCATGAAATAATTCAAGAAGGGAACAGAAAAAAAATCTGAAACCAGACCTTTCATTTTCTATTTACAATCACATCCACTCTTTTAATCATTCCAGACAGAGAAATCAACTTACAGACAGCACAAACCAGAGAAACACTGGTGACTCCTCAGTCAATCAATTATTGATCTATGTGGTCCCATGTGTTTTCTACAGGCAAAGTCACTGAAAAACTACAAAAATCTCAGACATTCAAAAACCAGTTAAAAAGGACACTATTTCACATCACACAATAGTCTGATGTTTATGAGAAGTGAATTACTCTAAAGTCATATACAGAATGAAAACCATTCTTGGGAGAAACAAACAACATTCTGGAATGTATCAATAACAGCTCCATAAACAGCTAACTATATATGGACTCTAATAAAAGCACTAGGACTCACACCCTCCAGGTTTTCAGCCACAAACTCAATTTTCCAGCTTATTCTTGTCCCTCTAAAGCTAATAAAATGAACAATTTCTGGAAGTAATTTTTCAACTCCCAAATTATAAGCAGAAAATTTTTACATAGGAAAAGGTCTCTGCAAAAGCTGTAAACCATCTAGAGATGCATATGAGATACAAAAAAAAAAAATCTATCAACGACCTTTTGACAAAGCTTTTCCCTTTACAGTAGAGTGCTAGGCAAAGTGCAATTTTCCTCCCACTGTACCTTCACATATATTTTCTGAGATCAAGTTATGGTCAAATTGCCATGTAACCACATTTTCAATTTTCTTCATACATTTTTACAACACTCTCACTTCAGCAGTATTTACTATTATCACTCCCAGCAGCTAAGGCTGTTTGCATAAGGTGTTATTTGCCAAGAACCTGCTATTTGAAAGGAAGACCTCTTCCGTCTGTACAGCAGATTTGTAGGTGGAGAAAAGTAGCCTTGTTGAGAGAAAAGTGGAGGCAACCAACATGCACATGATCCATAAAGGACAGAGCTAAAAATGCATGAGATAGCCTTCTCTAATGGAACTCAAACATGTGTAAGATACCTTTTTCATGCAGTTTCAACTAATTAGCTGTAGAAGAATTTTCATAAAGCTCCCTCATGGGCTAAAAGCCTAACTGCAGACATATTTAGCCAGCACTTGTGCTATAACACACACCTAAGTGTTTCTATCCCTGTTTCACTGCTGAAGGAGTAAGATACAAATCACTACAACACTTAAAGGCTAGCCTCAGGAAGACAGAGGAATACAGCTCTAAGGAGAAATGACAAGAACTACTATAAGAAGCATGTCTGGATACACTTAACCCTATTTTAACTTCACAATGCCTTAAGAGTTACTGAATGTTCTCAAGCAAAGCAGCCTAATATACAGAGGATACCCAGAGCACAGCTGTTAAGAATTCCTTGCCAAAATAAAGGTATATGGAGAGAGGCTCTACGTGACATATTCAGAGATTGTTCCTACCCCACATGCCAGTCGCTCTACCAGAATCTGGAAGAAGAGAGATGCTTCTTCCTTCCACAGACAATATGGAGATTGGAAGGGCCAGCAGCAGGACACATGCTGGGAACAAAAATGGCCACAAAGAAGAAGGAAAAAAATTCTGAACAAAATCAGGATGTAATTTGATAAAGGACACCTGCACAAAAAAAAAAAAAGGAGGAAGGCTGCTTATTGGACTGTAACTGGAAAGGAGCTGATGGTCAACATAGATCAACAAATTTGACATGAAATCAGCGTATTGTTGATGCCACACAACAGGTAATTACCTTCACAGCAACACACAGCCTAACTCAGACCACAGCTTTGTTAGAAAAGGATCAGCCACCCCTGAACAGCAGTAACTCCAAATGGGTAATTACCAGTCAGCAGCCAGTAATGAACCATGGACATTTATCCTACTTGAATGTTTGTTTCCTTTGCACTGTTAACATTTAGAGCAATACTGAATGTAAGGTACAGTGATAGATATGCCAGTGATTTACTGCAGCAAAGAGTTCTGTTGCTCACTGAAGCAGTGTTGTTCACAGGACATAATTCCTAGTTTAAGGGGAAAAACACTTCTGTATCCAAAGAAGAGCATTAAGCATTAAGCTAATTACGACGAATTGCAAAACTGAGCTCTGAATAAAGGAGGGATAAAATGAGTTTTCGAGTGAGACAATAAATTTCTTCTGACACCCTGGAAGTCTTGAAATTAAGATCACACTCAAAAGCTTCTACATTCCCCTCAAGAAAAATATTCAAGTGTATGCCCAGGAAAGGGTGCATGAATGTGAATTATTAGGCACTATGGTCAGACTCTCTTCAGCAGCATTTGCCAAGGAAGAATTTCACAAAGCCCAAGACCTTGACTGCTACAATAGAACTGCGTATTTATCTCACAGTTATGCTTGTGCACATAAACTAAGTACAGATTTTATTTTCTTCACCCATCTTTTACAAATATGTGATTATGTTACTATATTTAGATATTAAAACCAATACTTTTACTTCTAGTTAACCTCAATCTCTTTTAACCTATGGCCCAGCTAACCAGCACATACTCTGCAGTGTCCACAAGTAAGAAAGGTGCTTCTCCTCCCATCACTCAGCTCAGATTCTGGCCCTGCCAGAATTGGACAGAATCCAATTGTATCCAGGGACCCACAGCAACTGAAGAGGCCCTCTAACCTAAAACAGGATGCCAGAGTGTACACTTGTCCCTTGCAGCTACTGGGTGTGCCAGGGTCTAGGTCACATGCAGACCTCCTGTTGATCCCCTTCTACTCTGGAGATGTCCTTGCTTATTCCCCTCTCATGGGAAGCAGGCCCTGGGCTCTGAAACCTTTCCATTATTCCAAAGGTAGGTGTATGTGCAGAAGACAGCAAGGTGCTATAATATTTATCAGAATGTGGGCATCTGAAAGTTTTGGAACTTGCACTAAACAGGAAATCAGACACTTTGTTAAGAATTCTTGAAATAAAATTTGAGTTCTAAATACAAACACACCACATTAAATAAGTCATACTGGTTTTGATAGTTTTGCTTATGCTGTGTTTACATTCCTGTTCAACATAGACAGATTTCAGTTTGATTGCACAGATTCAGGTGGTACTTGAGGCCAGCTGATAAATGAGTTAGTGGAAACAGCTCGAAGTGCTAATGTCCTTTTTACTGTTCTTTCCTAGAAATATAAAAGTGGAAAAAGAATACTAAACCAACAGTTTAATTTCTGAAGCCTCAAAAAAAAAATCTTCCATTTTTTTCTTCCGTTATTTCACTTGTCCAGGAGCTGGATAGAGAAAATACCAATTACTGTCAGAGAAGAATTAAAACCTCAGTTGTTCCTTATGCTCACTGCAAAATCCCAAAGATAAATACAACGTAGTGGAATGGGGAAAAAAAAGTTGTAAAAAGGTGTTTTCTAACAAATCTGTCTGTGGAGATAGAAGGAACTGAATATAACCTCACAAAAATACTGCTGCTGAGAACTCCATTCAAGAAAAGCATTTGTGAATGCTAGGAAAATTACTAAGTACATGACTTTTATCTCAATAACATGTCATGAACATGTGTTAAGATAATTAAGTTCTCAGTGATAAGGAAATGAAATTTGAAAAGCAAAACTCTAGGTTACACTTCTGTAAGACTTCAGAGTAGTAAGTGGAATATCTTTCATTTCAGACAGATTCTTGCAAAATATGTCCCATTCTCAGAATAAGCAGTTTAAATGATAATACTTCAGGATGTATTTTGAATCCCTAAATAACATTTAGATCATAAAGGTTTTCCAAAGCCATCTTCCGAAGCCATTACATCAATAGAGATATTTTTTTCCTCTTACATGACTAACATTAACAATGTAGAATGACCTTTTCTCTAAATATTAAAAGCTTGCATTGTCTCCATTCATCACAGTTTATTTCTGCTATTCAATGTTGTACCTACTTGAAATATAAAAAGAATACACTTGGCAACATTCAGGATAAACACACTATAATGAATCACACACGCTTTTAAGGTGTATGTTTCTCCTACAAAAATATTACATTCATATACACATTTGCTTTCCTCTGTGAGAAAACATCTCTGTTGTAGTTTTATGAGGTTTTGGGCTATAAATGATTTGTGTATTGACTGACTGAATGTCTTCCTCCATACTAATTTACATCTTTCACCTAGTTTCCAAAGTTTAAAGAAAAACCAACAACAAACCACCATTTAAGTGCGACTTACACAAAATCAATGATTTCTATCACTGCACAAAGAAAGCAGAACATTATGTTTAAATCATACTTCATCACCTGCAAACATTGGAGCCACTGCTTAATCAGCATGATCTTATCTTTGCTCTCCAACAGACAAAGGCTCTAACACGTTAGGCAGTGTATGTTTTTCATAATATTGAACTCAAAGCTTGCCGAAATCAAATGTTTCCTTTATGAGAGCTCCAGTACACTCAGACATATCAAAGACAAACATTTTTATGACATTGTACTTGACTACCTTTGTTACTTCTCTTTTTCCTTCTCTCAGAACCCTGCTTCTTTGTGAAATAACATCATCAGCGGGCTGAAAGCAAATTAAATTTAAACACTAATACCTAAGTTACTGACATGTGCCCTTAGAAACAACAAAACTCTTTGGTCTATATTTCAATATTACAGTGCAAAAATCTAACAACCAGATTCTCTTTGGCTGTAATAGAAAACAAACACTACTTCTCTGGCATTTTGCTTAAAAAAACATTTTAAGAAATATGCAAATTCAAGGCAGTTTATACTTGAGATTAAGAGACTGTCCAAAGAACATGAAAGAAACACTAATGCAAAGCAAATAAATAGCAGAATCTGAGTTTAAAAAAAGGTTGTACTTACTCCTTATTTCTGCCTTGAATGCAGGGCTGGTAAAGGACTTTGAGAGCATTCCAGGTTCCCACTGGTCCAGAGCTAGGTGTAAGGATATCTCCAAACAGTGTAAAATCACTGTGGGAGGAGGAACTTCCTAAAGACTCTACCAGCAACGTGTCAGAATTTAAAAGCCAGATCTATAAATGAAAAATAATTTAGTTTACTGTACATTACATACACTTCAATTTGTTATTTTACTGTGACCCTAAAGCAGCTGATACTGAAGCCACATTCTTACAAAGTTTCTAACAAAGCATTAAGAGACAAATTGATAGTTTATTATTTAGCAGAGTCTGCACAGCTTCTAGTGGAGAAAACAGGGTAATACAATACTGATTTATCAGTATTGAAACTGCCTCTTTTTGTGACTGTAGCACATTCCCTTTGGTAGGAACAAAAGAAATAGTCCCCAGTCATCTCTTTCAGTACCATATGTATTATTTCTCCAACTTCATAATTTTCTAGGTATTAGTGAAGCATATGATGTTGAGCAACTGAGGGCTAAAGACAGGAAACTGAAAGACTGCCCACTGAAGTGCCAAAAATTGAGGATTTTTAGAAGAAGCATGGTGGTTATGACTCTGTGGACCTAATACATGCAAG
Organism: Passer montanus; assembly: GCF_014805655.1. Classification (NCBI taxonomy): domain Eukaryota; kingdom Metazoa; phylum Chordata; class Aves; order Passeriformes; family Passeridae; genus Passer; species Passer montanus. Next base: position 13,339,040 of record NW_024357613.1, on the reverse strand, counting down.
GAAAAAGACAATAATTAACACGGTCTAAAAGGCATGTTGGAATTTACAACCAGCTGCAGCAGACACTCACTTGGAAAAAAAAAATCAAATTTCATAATGGGACTTGTATTCTTCAACCCTATTTGCTCACAGCAATTAGAGAGATATTTACTGGAAAGAGTTTGGAGAAATCTGAACTTTTTGCATCCCATTATGAATCTTATTTAATCTTTGTGTGATTTGGTATCAATGTTCTGACTTGGACCCAGGGCTTTCCTGCTAAACACCATACAAATAAGTCAGGCTTTTCCTTAATTCACAGCCTGCAGTAGTGAAGTGATCCAAGTTAACAATGGAAATCAATTTTTACAAATCTGGCACTTGTATGAAATGTTTATATATGAAATATTTATCATTGAAAATGGGATTTATACAGTGTTGCTCACTCGAGAGCAATCTTCTGCTTCTCATGATCTAATCAGCTTCAAGTAAAACAAGTTACATGATGTTATGTAGCAGACACATGATATCCCCTGTGGAGGGGGAAAGCAGTCATTAACAGGACACATAGTATATGTTGTAATTGAATGTGACAGTCACAATTTATCAGAGCCCAAGGCTCAGAACATTACAGTGGAAGCTTCATAAAGAAGGAATGAGATATATTGATAAAGATATCTTGGGAGGGGATAGGAGGAGGAGAATCACTTTAGCATATGCACATGAATGATGACAAGCAACTGCACTTGGCTTTGCAAGTGGTTGTTCATCAGTTTTGCTCTAGTAACTCACTGTACACATTTATAGCCTAAACTGCAAAATATACCTCATTAGCTAGGACCATTACACAAGGTGCTTAAAGCCAAGTGCTGAAGAGGTGTTGGAAGAAAATGGTGCAGAAACACAGGCCATTGCCAACACAAACTGAACAGAGTTTCTTCCTTTTGAAATTTCTAACAATTCTGTGTGGAAGGAGCTTCCTGGGATGCTTTTCAGCAGGGGAATATCCTTCAAACTAGAAAAGGGAACAATGTAGCAATAGCTGTCTGCTCCTTTCAGAATCCTTCTGCAGTCTGCTGCAGAGAAAGCAACCAAAGCATTTCATTTGCAACACAGTCCATTTGAAAAACACCTCTTTCTACCCAGGTGCCACATGTGGCATCTCACAATCATATCCTAGAACTTGTATGAATGTCTCTGTCTCACCAGCAACACAACAGATCTGTATTAATAATTTAGCACACAATATAGAGAAAGTAAATGAATATCTGGGGGTGGAAGGATTCCCAGCCATGAGCAAAATCAACTTCTGAATTACATTTACTTCTTTAGGCAGTATTTTCATTCTTTTCTTCATGTATGAGTTATTTTTTGATCTTGTTTTCAATCTGAGTGAACAATTGCTCACCCAGACTCAGTGTGTTGACTCTAAGAATTTTATACATGTATTTCTGGCTAAGAGTTTCATGTTTTGAGCTCTGCTTTCAACTATGTTATTCACAATGTGCAATCTTTCCTTTCTTTCTACTTCTTTGTACTGCAGAGCTGGCCCAAGCAAATTCCTTCCACACACACTCCAGTAAGAAAAGAAACTTTACAGAAAAATATACACATAAAGTGTAGAATTCATTCACAGTGTCATTGATTACCTTTTCTTAAATGACAGAATCAGAAAAAAAGTATTTGGGGGTTGTTGATCTTCCTTTCATTGTTTTCTTTTGGTTTCAAATAATTTTGTCGAGATACTTAAGATGTTATTTGGGGAAAAGTGGCAACAAATCTACTACCCCAGTTATACTTCATGGGATTTGAACCAAATAACCAAACTTGAGCCAGCTTGAACCAGCTGAAATACCACAATTTAGATTCTGTGATCAATTTCCCTATGTCTCAGTCTGAGTTTCCAGCATCAAATTGTGGAAAATTAGGCATCAATTTGAATTCAACACAGGTAAAAAAACCCACTAAATCTTTTCTCCCTGCTAGGTCTTTCTTAGTTATTGCAGACATCAACATTACTTTCATCATCACACAGGTCACTAATGCAAACATCTTTCATTGCAGCTTTTCCATTCTCACACTCAGGTAAAGATGTTATTTCCATGTATTTCACAAAGAATAAAGCTCTGAGAGAGCTGGGCAGCTAAGTCTCAGCAAGGCTCTCATTATCTCACTGCATGACCACGGCAATGTCCACCCCATTTCCAGTCTTAACAAATGCAAATCAGTTCTGCTCATGCCCTTCAAGACAGGGACAATAATCAGACTGACAGGTCTCTCCCATTTTGTTACATATTAATTTTCTTGGGATATCTTCCCACTCCTCTTGGCTCACTCCTGAAATACAAGCTGCCTTATTTTCAAAACACTTCACAGTCTAATATCACTCCAAAAAACACGTTTCCTTCAATACTGAAAGACTGGAGGTAGTGTTCAAAGAGTCCAAACCACTGCACAATTTTTGATTTTCACAGAGGTAATTTTTTTGGGTCTTATGAGGTTGATCCCTTCCATGAGATGAATTCCCTGTATCTAATCCAGAGAACTACTTATTTACTGCTTTCAAAGCTACATGCTTTTACAGTACAGAAAAAAAAAGTATCTATTGAGATGCTGCTATGCTGACCAATAATGTACCATTTTGCTTCTGTTCTCCTACCTCACTATCTTCTGTCCTCCTTTTATTCTCAGCTTCTAAGTCATGCAACAACAAGGAACAGTGGAGCGAAGAGAGGAGGCAAGTGACTCACAAATGTGAAGAGGGCAGAGAGACAGTTAGGAAAAATTAGGATATCTGTATATATCGCTTTTTTTCCCCCGAAACAAAGAAACTTATATTGATATCCTTTAAAAATAAATTTTAAAAAACCCACCAACCTAAGCAGTATACAGCTTAAACAACAGAACGTGCATAACTTAAAAAATAAAACCTCATATTATGGTATGTGCAAATAACATAATTGGTAATGTTAAGTGATACATCCAAGGGAAATAAGGAAAATAAGTATACATATTATTTGTGGTTTAAAAAAATTAAAAAGACATTTAAAAAGAGAAACCTTAACCTTAATTATCACATACACAGTTTAAGCTGTGTGTATTCATGTAGGTAAGCACAAACACTGTGAACTAGAATCTTTGGCTCATTATCAAAACAAACCACTGGGACAGCTGGTTCATGATGCATCAGTGATGAGACTACCTGTGTAGTTTGGCTGGGTGTTCACAGCCTCAAGCACCCACATTTCAGTGTGTAGCTATTGACAGTCACTAATACAAACAGAGCTTACATTATACTTGTATCCACAAGGCCTCTGAGTCCTAAGACTTAACCCATGACTCCAGAACAGCTATTGGTGTGTATACAGTAGCCAGAACCTCACCCTGGGGAGGAGTAAGGACTTTCTGGTATCAAATACTTAAAAACATCTGCAAAAAACTAACACTATAAAGGAAAAGATGCCAATCAAAGGCCAGTCCCTATCTAATTCAGCCTGCTCCTCTAATTAATACATTGGCAAAAATGAAGCTCAGAGCAAAGAGTAATGCCAATCTACCAATTAAGTGATTTTTCTGTTAAAAAAATAATCAGGTTGCTGTATCTAAACTACTAAACTTAAGCACCAAAATTTGACATAACTTGGGAACAGATAAGCTACAAGGGAAAAATCACAATGCCTTTGGATGACTCCTCAATTAGAATATATATAATTATGGGTCTGCTTATAAAAACTTAATTTCATCATCACAGAACAGATATGTCTCAGTGGTTGTATAAATGTTGTCTTGGCACTAAAATTTATTTAAAGGCAACAGATATACACTTCCCTTAGCATCTGGATGTTCCAAAATCATAGACCTTGGACAATGCATATGTAAAAGAGTTTATATAATTACATTGCCTCAAGAAAGTTCATTTATAAGTTTATCCAGGGCAGGAATCTCTAATCATGTATTTCTTTGTGTCTATGAATTATTTATATAAACTGTAAAAATACAAATTCTATACCCATATTTAGTTTGGACATAAAAGGAAACATCTCTGGTTATAACAAGTATACAGTATTAACTTAACTCTTATCCATCTTAAAGTTTGAGGAATCTAGCTGTCACCATCTAAATATCAAGCTTAACCAAGTTTAACAGCATTAGAACATTAAGTATAGGCAATTTTATTTTTGTTTTCACTTCACTTCGCACTGCAATGTACTGACTACACTAATAGTCTCTGCTGACTTGAGACAATGCTTGTGAAAGATGCTATACAATTTGATTCACTTCTGGTGATTAAAGAGAAGTGCTGGAGCAAGAAGGCGAAATATACATTAAAAAATTAAAACTTAAGCTTTTCATATTATCTGGATATAAAACAGTGTTATTTCTGCACTACTTATGGTGCATCTGCAGTACTTTCATTACTGTATCAATAAAATTTCTACACGCACATCTAATTAGAGTAAAAACTCGTGGATATTCTTACTTGAGCAGATGTACCTCAGAACCACTTCAAGAACTTGAATTTGTTAATTTTTTCAAACATACATAATGAACACCAAAAACATAATGAACACCATAAAAAAATACCTTTTAGGAACATGGGTTCATCTTCAGCAAGATGAAGACTTAAACTTACCAGAATATAGGTTTTTCCATTATCTCCTTTTATGGTGAATCTAAATGTGCTTTTAGCAGAGGACAATTCCAAAAGACACTGAGCAACAATGCTCTGTACAAATTGAGACCTGTTTAAGAATTAACCACATTATTATATATTTTCATAGCAACTACACAGACAGTCATTCATATCTATGCACTACAGGTAAATGAGTAACTCAAACTTCTTTTCCACTACATCCTACAAACACATTTTACTGAAAGATGGGGCTTCTTTATCTTCCTCTCGCTCAAAACCAGAGAACTTCTTCTGTCCTGCAACAGGAATTTTTTAATACAACAGGATTCTAAATTGCTTGATACCTTTATTTTGGCTGACACCAACTGTCAAATGCTGAATAGAAGCTTTTCCTCATAATTTACACATATGAACACAAAGTTCAGAATTATGCATGTTTCCAATAGAATTCCCAAAAAGAGAGAACTGTGATTAAGCCATTGTACATGATACCAGGTAGTTAGATCAAGTTCTGTTTCATCTTAGTCTTAAATTGAAACTGAATTACTTGAAAATTCAAAGCTCTCACTTGGAATTAAACATTTCAAACTTTACTTAATTTAACTTTACATGAAATAGGCTTCTGTTTCCATAATCAGTCACCAGACATTGTGTTTGTCAGTGTCTCACTCTTGAGGTGATAAGCCAAAATAAAATACTGTTTTATTTTGAATTATTTAATTTTGCACAAAGATGAGCAAACAAAACTGCACATGAGTGAATTCAGGCTACTTTGCCTTTACAATGCTCAATTCTGTGATGATTACATAAAATTGAACTCTGTTTTTATATGCAATTATTCAAAAAACTACAACATTAGAGCATTTCCAGCCTCCTTTCTAAAACATATACTTGAGCAAATTATGCAATTATTTTGTTACCTTGGTGTTGGACTGAAACCTCCCTCAGCTGATTGAACAACCACCTCAGTGACATAATATTTAATGGTACCTAAAATGAAAAAAATGTTTTTCAACTATAATAGAATAACCAACTTATTAAGATTAGACTGTAAGTCACCATATCACTACACTAATCAAATATTTGCTCAGTAGTCAATTAAGAGGTGCAGCAGACAATCATATTTTGCTTGGGTTTGTAGGAGTAGAAGCAACCATAACAAAAAACCTACATTGCCTGAAGAAAACTGCTCCAAGCTAATTACAAGATCAGCAATTTCTCATTCATATTGATCTTTGTTTAATGCTGGGAACAATCATCTTGAAACCAAGCAAGCAAGAGCTCAAGCCAGACCTGAAAGATGAATTGAAAGAACTTTCCTAAAGCACTGAGATCAGCATAGCTTACATAAGTATTTTAGTACCCTCTGCTGCTTAGTAATGCTGCAGTGAATCACTAGAGACAGTTTTAATAACAGCTCACACGGGGGAATAATTTCCTTCTTTGCTCAAAGAGCAGAATGGAACTTCTTTCCGAAAATCACACTCACTCAGTGTTAATACTGCATACATTCTGAATTTCAATGTAACTGTTCACCAAAAGCTTCACTAAGACAGCTTTTAACGCTAAATTGAAGTGTTTGAGGACACAATTTAAAACCCAACAATGAAAGCAGGTCAAAGATTATCATATTGAAGATCTGGGTCTGTACTGCAAAGACAGCCTAACCAGAGGGCCAGCAACACAGGTTAAGAGTCATAAATTCATTCTACTAAGTCTCAGCATGTGAACAACTGGAATATTAATCTGGTCCACAAGTTTTAAAGATGGAAGGGTTTTACCTGATCTCTGTCCACACATACCATTAAAACTGGATGAAAGCAAACATTTCAGGAAGACTATCTGTTTTCAACCCTCCAAAGGCTTGGTAATCCCATCCCTTCTCTAGGTAAATGCTACACTTTCTAAATTATCTTCAGTGTTAGGAAGTTATATTTTACCTCTACATTTAATTAAGTCTGTTCCATGCTATGTGAGTTCCTGGAGACAGGAAGAAGACAGTTCAGTCTCTCTAGTTCCTCAGCCATTACCCTGAGTAAGGGTTTGGTGCTCCTGCTACAAGGATATTGGGAATTCAGGAGATGTTTGCTTGCAAAGAGATAGATGCTGTGGTTTCCCAAGCAAAAAAACATAAGTATACGTGGATAGAGTTGGGGGAATCTCAAAGCTGAACCTGGTCTCCACAGCTACACAACTCCTCTAATCTTGCTTCATCTTCAAAACACTGATACCTGCTCATGAGGAAGCACCAAAGCAGTCAAGTTTGCTCTCCAGTCTCTTTTCACAGAGTTGGTTCTGCCTAGACTTACACTATACATCTCTTTTGTTCTCTGAACTCTACCAAAATTGCCTGCACTACTGAAGAAACAAGGCCAAAACAATGGATATTCTAACTTCAGCCACGTGCACAGTCCATACCAAATCCCTGCACATCGATAGTGTTTGACTTTCCCCACTGCCACTGATCTATTACTCATGACCTTGTTATTCATGCTCTTTTCCCAGCAATCTTCTCCCAAAGTCACATCTTACTTTGTGGGCTTTCAAACACTGTTCCTTAAATTTGGTTTTATTAAAGCCTGTATTGTTCAGATCCCTGTACAGGACAATCAGAACATTCTGTAACAGAAGACACAGAAGACCTTCTGTCCTGTCTCACTGTATGGCATTTCTGAAACAAAAAAGCTTTGCATTTTATGAGACATTTTTATATTCACCAGATCTCTGAACTGAGGCAGGCAAACACTGACTGATGCAGTGGAAGAGAGGGAGGATGAAAGAATGAACTCAACTAATAACAGTCTTATCATTGCTTCTCTGCCAAGAATAGCTGAATTTTAAAAACAATCAGACACTCATCTTTACACCACCTCAGGTAAACCCCGCTGCAAACCCAATAAATTACAGTTTTGAAACCAATAATCCCATCAGCTCATCATCAGAGGAGGATGAGACATAACCAGTTTCTTTGAATAGGCTTCCTCTCCACAAAACCAGGCTGACTGTTAGCAATCTTCAGCTTCTAGTTATACTGATCAAGTTCTGAATTTACCGTTCACATATTCTGTAGAATTGACAGGAGAACAAGCAACCTGTAATCTCTCAAATCTCCACTTCTACTGGGATTCCTAGTAAACTGGAATAATGCACTGAGTCTTCCAAACGTTTGGAATTAGCCAAATATGCCACAGAAACAAGGATAATCAAAATGCCTGCTGAAAGTAAATTTCAAGGTCTAACACTGGAAGCAACAACCTCATCTATTCCAGAAGGGAATGAGACAAACACAAAGGAATTAACACTGCACCCTATTGATAAACTATTTTCCATCAGTGTTTTTAACCTCCAGTGTTCAATGGCTGATGCAGTCAAACCTAGCTTTGTTTGGACACCTCATACCTGATGAAACTGTTTCTCCCAGCATTGTCTTGCAGCGCTTACAAATTACTCTGGTATTTTCTTTTGACTTCTGTAGGACAAAAAAAACCAATAATTGAAATATCACTCAGATATTCTGAAAAAGGAATGCATATCTGTAACAATTTACAGAGCAGACAGGAAACTTTTTACCTATTTCTGTCCTCTTTATGTTTAGATGCACACATATTTGCCCTTACTACTTCAGCTTTCTACACTTGGACTTGCTTGCAAGTTTCATACTTTTAAAATCTGGCAATATATCCACACAGCACAATCTGTAATGGCTAACAGGAGAATCTTGTAATATTGAGTGACCAGATGATAAAATGATAAGCTAAATTTGATTGTGCTAAAGGTGAAATAATGCATCAGAAATTAAGTACTCCAAATATATATATAAAATAGTATGCTGCAATGTGACTACCATACTCAGTAACAAGTTTTAGTAACAGTTCACTGTGGACAGTTTTATAGGAGCTGAATACCAGTACAATATTCAGCAGAGAGCAGAAAATGTCTGCAGATTATTTCGAGTTACTAGGAAACAGCTGAAATATACAACACAGCATGATATTCCAGAAAGGCGCAGTGGATTCTGTTCTTGAACAACCCCTCTCCCTCTATTCAAATAAATACAGAAAAGGTACTGACAAACAATAACTGTCAAAAGCACAAAACAGTTTCCATATGTAGCATGAAAATACATGCAACAGGAGAACATATGGAAGACAGAAAACTGAGGGGTATCATTGAGATACCTAAAATCACAAATGTTTAGGAAAAGCTGAACAGAAAAAAAAAACCAAAACAAAACAAACATATGCCCTCATAGCTCATGCTATGAAAGTCCAACATTCCAACCCAGTTTGTATCAAAAAACCAGGAAGCCATTAGTCACACAATGCATAATATAGGTTGGTACTCACTATAGGAAAGCATCTTTCATATTAAAAGTATAAACAAGTTCAAAAAGTCTCTATAAATTCAGAGGAAGCAATGTCATCAAGGGTCTATTAAAAACAAAAAATGTGGATAACAATATCTAGTTCAAGGAGTCTCTACACTCTCCTGAACATCACTGATTATTTGCCTTCGCTTTATGCATCTGTTACTGCCCTTTGAAAAAGATCTCACTTCTAGATGAAATTTCCCTCTTAGACTCCTAATTACAGTGTTAATATTTAAATTCAATGCATCAAAAAAGCAAGGACAATTTTCACTTTAATCCAAAGTCTAAACTTCAGAACTGGTTCTGTGTGGGCTTATTAACCTGGGTGTAGCAACTAGAGCTCTGATCTGAAAGCAGTGCATATATATATAACCTTAATGAGGGTCAAAAACAGAGTCAAACTAACAGCCTGAGAGCTGACTATGTTGGAAGTACAGCACCCTTGTTATGGAGATCAGGAAAATAATCTGATTCATATAAATGCAGTTATCCCCTTTCCCAATTCCTACCTTGCTACTCCTCTCAAACATATGCAGTGAAATTACTTGCTAGTGTGAATAGCAAGGATAAACAGACAGGGTTTGTGTAAGCCAGTGTTTCAGACTGTACAAATACCACACGGTACAAGTACACAATACTTCCTTGAAAGCTACAACTTGAGAATTTTTTTCAGACTATAGTTATAGGTGCTGACTGAGAACTGCGCCTAAAAAACATCACTAACTCGTTGTATCATGCTTCAATGGAAAAAGGGATAGTTTTAGCTCAACTAATTAAAACAATTTATCTGTTTGACAACTTGCAGCTGCTGGCAATCTGCAGATGCAGGTGGATCACAAGCCTAATAGTTTCTGCTCCTATTCCTAAGGATCCCTGATATGGTGTCAGGAAAAATATTTTCCCCAAGAGATACTATTAAGATGCTGCAACACCATGTGACATTTAAGAACTATGTTACACTGGAAGACTAATAGATGTGAAAAATATGTTTGCAATGGACGGATGCTGTCTTGGTCCCACTGGAGTCTGGAAAAGATTGTTTAAGCATCTCTGGTACATTCCTGCTACTATTTTGGTCATAGGCAAACACCTTCCAAAGAACTGCAAAGCAATTAAAAAGGAACTTTCATACTGGGGCAGACTGCAACAATATTCTCTAAAATGAGAACATTTATGCCAATAGCAATCTGTCTTGGCTGTACCTTTCTATTACTCATATTATGGAAGAATTTTCTGCTTCAGTATGAGGGGTTTTTTTCCTTATTAGTCTAGCTTCTGCTGGATCTAACAGTTGTGCTCATTTGCTTGGCAACTGAGTGATGCTGGAAATAAGCAAACACAGAAATGAGAATTCATTGTAAGTGTGAAAGATGGAGAAAAAGGGATTGGACACTAGGAACAAATTCTCAACTTCATTGCAAGTATAAGGAAGCAAACATGAAAACTCATCACACTAAACTACTATTGTATGCCTCTGACATAAAACAGCCTCCTCCCTCATTCAAAAGTTCTGCTATTATCCTGGTTCAACCCACATCTCCATAAAATCTTTGTTGCACATCCTTTTATTATGTTTTTGCCTCCAAATCAATCCTTTACTCAAAAACATTCTCTTTGATCAACAAGTGTACAATATGAACTCCATGAACCCTACCTTTCCCCATATCTATTCCTGGTGTTCTAAGACCTCTTTTAAGACTACTGAAATGTGAAAATTCATTTTGGCAACCTCTGGCAGAGAGCATTGTCCTCCTGGAAATTTGGTGTCATCTACTCCACCTCCTTCTTAAGGAAACTTAGAAGAAATAACTGCATTGTCACAGAGTTAAGACAAATTCATCTGCTTCTGCCATGCTAATACCCTTACAGCATATCAGTCCTTATTTTCTTCTCTGCATAACCTGTTTTTCAAAGAACAATGGAACAAAAAACCAAGGAACCAAGCTGCAAGCCTTGCAGACAGGGACAACAGGACAGAACTGCTCCCCATACAGAGGGGTTGCTTGGAGCACGGCACCAGCGGCCATTAAACTGTGGGAATCCTGGTGACTCTTCCTGGGGATAATACATATCACTACAAGCAGCAGGTAGAAATCAGGGAGTCTGGTTCTCAAGAGATTAAGCAGTTAATGCTGGAAATCTCTTCAGAATAGGCCATCAATTTTTACAGACACAAATCACCAAAGCAGCAATGTAGACTGTTACCATCACATTACAAAAGTTCCATATTGTTATCTTCTAATTCACAAAACTTTCCTACCTTCTTGGTGTCTTCTCGTGGGCAGCTCCTCAGAGCACTGACTCTCCCTTCCTCACCAGGAAACCACCTGACTCCAATTCCCTCCTCAATCAGCCAATCCTCTCTTTTATAGCATTCTTCTGATTGGTCTCAGCTGTGGCTTGTTAAAGCCAGGCCTGTTCCTAATCTTTGGTAATTGGCCCAGCTGCAACTCCTTAGGACTGAGATTACTCTCTGAACTATCTTTGTTTTCTTACATTCTATCCCCCCACAGCACACAGTTTAATATTTTGTACTGGGCAAATACACAGCATGTGTAGGCCCAACCTTTTTCAGTATAAATATAGACGAGCAGTAGATTAACAGAAAAGGCTTTATGGAAATGTAGGTTTTGGTGAACTGAGTTCCTAGATGCTCTTCTGGCAAAAAAAAGATCATTGCTTGAACTTTTATATGAGTGCTAGATGTCTGAAGAGAGACTGAAGACTGAACTGTCTTTCTTCATGGATTTTATTCCACCACTGAAACATAAGCACCAACAAATGTTGATGGACAACAACAAATTTTGATGTTTCTTAACCAAATGACAGCCTTCTTCCTATAGACTTGCTTGATGAATTTATCTTATCCTGGAACACCTCCGAAACATCAACATGAAGAGCTATAATATGGGATGGCAGGCTCCTTTCACTGGACAGAGCAGTCAAATAAACTCAATTTCCTTACTGTGCTTTAAGAACTTAAGTCAGCCACATCTAAACACAAAGCACACATTCTGATATTTCCAAGTTTTTCTAAAACTTAAAAAAAAGAGAAAAAAAATCACACTCCTCTTTAATCATAGTCATGATTATGCCTCAAGTCACAGTACAAGAAAAAAACAATTGTTACTTCAATTTCCACCTCATTCTTTGCTCCACTACCCCTTAATAAACACCTAACCCATCACAGTTATCATCTTACTGAATTCTGATGTCCTTCATTCATGATAATTTTGGGGGAAAATATCTGGGTTTAGAACTACATAATTAAGTAGCTTCTGTTTCTAGTATGAAGTTCTACTTGTATACTGAGGTCAGTATCAAGACTGTGGTGTGAGCTTTAGAAAATGTAAAATATAGCCTGGAATATTTTCTGGCTTCTGTACAGCTGAATGTCAAGAACTCCCTGTGACCTTCAAAACAGTTCTGTAATACATACAAAACAAATAAACTAGTTTAAAAAAAGTACTTTGCAATGAAAAAGTCCAAATAACTTCACCTAAGAACTATTTGAAGAAAATACTTTACCAAGTTGGAGCCGCTCTGCAAAACATGGTGTCCAGCCTCTGAGGAGCACACAGGAGATTCATGCACATGTGATTCATTTCTTGAATTCAACAGAAAAAAAGTGTCTCCAACAAAACAGTCACCATGCTGAGGGTGCAAAGTGCTTCTGGCAAAGGGGTCGGGGTGACAACACCACTCTTCAACTAAATCACTCCAGTTTTCACTTGGTAGAGGAAGAACTCTGAGAAATTTCCTTAGAGGAAAGAAAAGACAAATATTTCAGTTTTGTTATAATTCATTTCTAAGACACTTAAAGATAGTTTAGGCTTCCTACAAATAGTGGGGGTATTATGGCATTTTCTCAAAAGGAAGTGCTTGACACTCTTTCCAGCCGAAGGCACTTTCTTTGGGTGAATTCTGAGAAAGCAGTGGCTGAGTTTCCTGCCAAGTCTGTGATGAAGCATTTCCCAAGGGTGAATCTCCAATGATTGTAAGGCAGAATTTGACACAGTCCTCTCTTGAAATTAATTACGTGGCAAAAATAAAACAGTTCCACCAAGTCACGAAAAATAACAATGAGCATTTGCAATTACATTTATTATTACTTCTTGTACTTCTTCTCTTGCATCAAATGCTGATATAAAACCAATAAAAACAGACTCATGCCCCAGCAAGATTCAGCATGTTGTCTCATACACCAGGCTTGAAAAAGCTAAAACCTGAAAAAAATACCACAGTACATCTTCATTTAAAAAACCCAAAGAAACAAAACAACAAACAAAGGATAATTTAATCTTAATTTTGATTCAAATACTCAGATCCAACTTTCAGAAGCCATATAAAAAAGGCAAATCCTTTTCTCCGGGGTAGCTGTATGGACCAAGGATACTGCTTCTGGCAAAACTACTTTGTTTTCATTATCAGTTGTTTTGGGTTTGCACTTTCTGCTCTCTGCCTAGTTTCCTTCAATGGTTACCCTATTTCTTGACCTGTCACCTGAAATCTTCACCAGAGTTTCTTGATTCTACTTCTGATTTAAAATTTGCAAATACAACTTTGCTTATGGTGCTACTTTGCAAATAAAAACACAGCTGCTAAGCCAACAGTTAGGCATTCTCCCTTTCCTGCAGTTCCCAGACCAACATTTTCTGAATATGTCATTTCTTCCCACAGTAGCTTCTTGGCCCTTTTAAATTGTTCGGTGGGTGAAAGAAAAATGTTTTATATTAAAAAAAAATCCTTTTTACCTAGATAGACAATACATTTTAAACTCTGCTTGCTCCACCTACAGATGAAAGTTGGAATAACTGATCCTCTGATGCAGCTTTACCAAAACTAAGATCACCTCTCAGCACTACCCATGTCTGTCTTCATTTTCTGTGGTCTTATATATTGTTTGAGATACTACTCAATTCTGCTAAAGTGACAGTTTAGTTCTGATGTTGGTCTAATAACTGATTCTTCATCAGCCTTTAAAATTAGTTCCAGTGCCTGGACTCACATTGCAAAAAAAGGTATTTCTGTTTTGCTTTTTACACAAAAGTAACAAAAAGCTCAGCAATGTTCTTACAAGGGAAAAAAAAGACAGACATTACCTTAAGCTGCAGACTCACACTGTCCTGTTTCATTAAATCAACCCTTCTTTACTCTCACAGTCTACAGCATAAAGATTTTCACTTCTTTTCCAACAAAAGCAGTTTTTCCAACCAGTAGGAATTTCCTAAACAAACTCCTCCTAACTCTGAGCTATGCAGAAAATATACCATTTCCACTGTATTTTAGGCTTTTGCCACTAATAGGTGGGAAGGCATATCCTGAGTCACCAGAACTGGAAAAATGTAACACTAATAAAAATGGAGCCTTCCTAGAAAAACAAACAAACAAAACTAACTTGAGGCTACTAAATAACATGATAAAACCTAGAAAACAGGGTGATTTATCTCTCTAAACTCGCTCCTAATAACTGAGTTTGTACTTGCAAATAGCCACCTAGGCTGCCTTCAGTCAGAGAGCAATAAACAATTCTTAGATTGGTACCTTTAGGAGTAGCTTTCTCCTGAAAGTGTCTAACCTAGCCAGGCTGAATCTCCTGCTGCAGACAGTTCCCAGATTCCAACCTGAGAAAAGTAGGTAATTAACTTATTTTTTAAAAGTTTGAAGTTTAGCACTAGTCTGTAAGAGCCCTGCCATAAGTATATAACTCTTAAATTATTTTCCATGCTAAGGTAAGTATTTGACCATAGAGACCCCTGTAAAATTGGATTAAGGAAAGTAATCCCAAATGTCATTATTAACTAATACCCAGTAATACCTTGTCTACTGAAAGTACTGAAAACTGGAAGTAAAATGCACTTTAGACTTTTAAACATATAATAACTATTCAGTTCTATCAGAGAAAAACAACTGCATTTCTTTAACTGCAGCTTCCCTTATTTACCTATTAAAAAAATCTTGGGACAGCCCAGCTTGTCAGGCTTAACACTACTTATGTAGGGAAAGTGCAATTAGATTTCCCCTGCCATGAGTTTTTCCATGGAATATTTGTGCAGTACCAATTATTACTTGTTACATTTAGTCTCTCCTGTCCAGCTGATGAAGGGAGTGATAGAGCAGCCTTTAAGAACTTCTTCATGACAGAAATAAAGTCTTAGAGACTTATTTTATATTTGAGGTACACTTAGCCAAACTGGAAGGAGAGAAAGAAAAAAGAAAGTATACATAATTTTTTGCAGCTCTTGCATGATGAAAGAAAAAAAAAGTAATAATTTTCTCTAATGTGTGTAATGTGAAGGCAATGGAAAAGAATGAAAGACCCTAACCTCTGAAGAGCTATGGAAGGAAACAGACTGAGGCAGAGGATTTCAGAAAATGTAAATTTTTGTTAAACTTACATTTAACCATTCCTAGCACATTTCTTAATCTAACTTTTAAAAGGAAGACTTCCTATGCAGTCTCTAACAGCAAAAAATAAGCTTTAGAATAGGTTTGGGGTGGTTTGTTGGTTTGGTTTTTCCTTTCATTTTAACCTAGATTTCTCTTGCTTTGACTGAAGATTACTGCCACTTTCTTTGCAGCAACTTCCTAGATATTGGAAGAATCTTATGTCTTCTCCACAACCTTATCTATACTAAACCCCATTTACTTCAATTTCTTCTTAAAAGTATGATTTTCTAGATCTCAGGTGTTTCTTATTACAGACCCTTGCCTAGTAATTCAGACTTTAATATGCTCTCTTTCACACAGTTCTGCAATTTCCCTTCAACCCTTCCACCTCTGCTGTCACTGTCATACTTAATTCTTCCTGGAGAGAGGAACACATGAATTCTGTAGCTAGAAGTTCTGACTATGCTACTCTGTCTTCCTTTTGGAAATGCTGGAACAGAATGTGTTGGATACACTGGCAGCTCCACTTTTCTACTCGTGTCTTAGGTTTTTTTAGAATGGTAACATTCAAGGGGCTCAGAGGCTTTCTGCAAGGAGAAATGCCAAGTGAAAAGGCATGGACATGCATTCTTTTTCCTTTCTCGAAAATTCTGCTTGTGTCACATTACAGGATGCAGAACCAAAAGATTTAAACTACATGCATATGAATTTGATGTGCTGAAATTCAGGAAAATTCCCAGAGATGGAAGTATAAATGTGCAACATGTTTTGAAAGCAAATGTTACTGCTAGAATTAAGAAGTTCCACTACTTTACAAATGTATCAAAATAAGAGTTATTACTAGACTTTCTGATGAGACATTTCAGAAGAGAAAGTTAAGAAATCCTCAGTTACATTCAGCTAGCCATAAATCTATACCTATGACAAAAAAGTAACAGAAATTTAGAGAATGAGACATATTTGTATTACTGTTTTGTATATTAGGAGCCACACAGATCATAAAAGTCTGTAAGTGCACCTCTAACAATTCTTATATTTTCAGCTGAAGCTGTCAAAATTGTTCATCAGAAGAGCTAGACAATGCAGCACCTTTTTATTAAAATTCTCATTCACTTTGCAGACTTTTTAAGGAACAGAGATAAGGACGAGTCACTCAGCTAAGACATAATTCCTGTTTCCCAAATTTAGCATCCCTGAACTATGTGGAAGCAGGCTTTGCTTAAAAGATAAAAGGAAACCGTGGTCAATATCCCCATTCTGAGCAGCCACTTTATAATTACAGCATGATGACTGAAAGAAATTTATAAGAGACTGAAAAGAACTGAAAAGGATACCTGAAATACAGAGGAAGAAAGAAATCAAGGAGCAAATGAAAAAACAGCTAAAAACTGCTTCAGGTAATTTTGCTTTTTGGCGTCTGCAGTGCTTCAAATGTGTTCTTGTCTATCAATTTCAAAATAAATACCTTTTAGCTGTCTCAAAGTACACAAAATAACATGAATACCAATCACTATGGCATTTACTGCTATAAATACAAGACACTGCAGTACTCACCGGTCGTTCACTACGATGTCACCACAGGACTGACAGTAAAAGATGTAGGTATTGTTGGGTTTCAGGCTTTCCCTCAAAGCACAAACCACATCTATAGATGGAAGGAAATATATTAATCTTCAAAATAGTGTAAAATTTTCAGTCACTTGTACAAAAAAATCTTGCCAAATACCTCAAACCAAAAAGGATAAATCTAACAGACAAAGAAGAAGGCTGACATTTTGAACACAACCTTAATTTTTTTTAAAGCAAGTCTTTAGATTTAGGAAAAACTTATCATCTCCACCTCACATCCCATATTACTAAGTAGGAACTGTATATATTAATATTTATTTTCAAGGTGCAAATCCTCTTCAGAAGGGGAGCTGATGTATTAATATAATTGCAGAGATTACAGAAATCAAAATTCAATGCCACCCTTTTGTAATGATATTTCTGATCTGTATATCTGCAACATGAGGGGACACACCAATATGTAACACAAATAGTCAGGATGGGGAGCAGGGTCAGACACTAGTTTTACGTTTTCAGACAGGTAAGAAACCAACCACTGTGGAACCACTCCAGGAAAAGATAGTGAGCAACGGCCTCTGCAGGCCAGAAAAGCAAAAATGGTCTCACAAAAGGCAGCTCAAACAACTTCTCCAGAGTAAAAAAAAAAATAATTATAAACATCTCCCCAAATTATCTGACAACATTAAGTGAAAGAAAAAAAGCGCGACAAAACAAGTCCCCCAGAGAAAAAAAAAAAAAAAAAAAAAAAAAAAAAAAAAAGTCTCCCCAAATTATCAGACAACATTAAATGAAAGAAAAGCAAAACTGTAAGCCTAGCTCTACGTATGAATATGCTTTGCATCAGCCACTTTCTCATACATAAGAATCAAAGTTTACTCTCAGCACTGACATTCAATATTTGAAATTTAGGATTCAACCACAAGAGAAAAGTACTTTTAAATGTTCCAGAATGTCAACTATTTTGCATAATAATATAAAATATCAAAGGGTAACTAAGACTATCCAATATACATGTTGATTACCACCTAGTTCATATACTTATTTTTCACTAGCATGACTTTCCAAGGTTGATTTTTAAAAGTTCGTCGCTGGTCTTTTGAAACATGTCTCTTTAATAGGACACATTAAATAATTTCAGAATAACTGAGCTGTCAAAGCACATGCATAATTACAGATTAATGTACAGATGCTATCTCAGCATGCCAACAGAGTATTCCAATGTGTTTCTGGTGCAGCATTACTGTATATTGCATATTTTATCATCCTTTTATGCTTTAAAAGCTCAGAATGGCAATTTTGTGTTATTTAATATGTCTTTCTGTGACACATCATATGAAATGAATCTAAACATATTGAGCTTGGATGCCAAGATGAAAGAAAGCAATAGCTGTACTACCACGCCTTCTATTTATTTATATTTAACACTAGGCTTGAATTAGCATCATGGAAGTAAAGGAGGTAACTTTGCAGATGTTACCTGTGACATTAACCTCTGAAACCCCAGCTGTGAGAATAATGAGTCCCAACACAAACCCTTTACAGTTAAGTGGTCAGGGATGGACAAGCACAGTTGTTGCCTGGATGAATGAGGTTACTCCATTACTGATAGGATGGGGAGTAATGGGTACAAACTGAAAGAAAGGAAGTTTAGGTTAGATATTAGGAATAAATTCTTTACAGTGAGAGTGGTGAGGCCCTGGCACAGGCTGCCCAGAGGGGCTGAGGGTGCCCCAGCCCTGGCAGCGTTCAGAGCCTGGCTGGGGAGGTCCCGGAGAAACCTGCTCTAGTGGGACACATCCCTGCCAATGGCACAGGCACTTGGGACTAGATGATCTTTGGAATTACCATTTTATGGTTCTATGATTTTCAGCAATGGCAGCAGGCACTTGTGACTAGATGATCTTTGAAATTACCATTTTATGGTTCTATGATTTTCAGCTACCAAACGCAGAATATGAGAGAAAGAAAATCACTTCGAAATACTATGGGGAAGCACGGGTGGGGGGAACTGTGAGCAGATCAAACACGCGGCATTTCCCTTTCATTACGTCACTTTTGCACTTTCCATTTCTAAAACTGACAATGCCAGAAGGCGTTTGCTCTGCAGAACCCACACCTCACAGCCTCTCTGCTAAACTGGCCACGTCCCGGGTCATCCGTCCCCTGCCTGCCCCGCCCTGCCCTGCCCTGCCCTCACCGGCGGCGGGCGGCGGGCGGCGCAGGCGCACGCGCAGGTGCAGCCCGTCCCCGCGCAGGCGCCGGAGCCCGCGGCACGAGGACGGCGCCAGGCTGACCCCTGCCGGCAGCGCCGCCGCATCGCAGCTCCCGCCGCTCCTCACTTCCAGGGAATCCGCGCACACCGACACCTCCACCGGCGCGCTGGGGAGATCCGCCGCCGCGCTGCGGAGGAAAAGCAACGGGTATGCCTCGGGAAGGAGCTGTCGGGGTGCGCTGCTGCTTTACACAGGCCGGCCCGCAGCTCCCCCGCAGCCCCAGTCGCGCCGCGAGATCCACGCGGTGAACGAGGAGCAGCCGAGAGAAACAATCCACCGTTCTCAGGAAAAATTTATTTGCACAGTAGTGCCGAGCCGAACAAGCAGGGGGAGGCGCCCGCACACAACCCGGTCCCCGCGCTGAAGGCTAAGGACGCCGAAAGGCAGACCCGCCGCGCCCCCGGCTGCCCCGCACGGCCCGAGCGGCGGCGGGCGGCAGCGGCCCCGCACTACCGGATAACCAGCAGCGCGCTCTGCGTGGCCCGCCGGATCTCCATCAGGAACGCTGCCGCCATGCCGGCACCGCGCAGGAAGCGCCGCTCTCCCGCCGGCGCAGGCGCGGCGCCGCCGCCCGCCCGTCACAGCGCCGCCTGCGTGGGATCGTGGAGTCCCCGCAACCCGCGTCACCCAGCGCTGCTTTCGGACGGCTCCAGGGATGGCCATTTCACCACCTCCCTGGCAAATCTATTCCAGTCCTTGACCGCCCTAGAGGTGGAAAATATTTTTCTCATGTCTAATCTGAACGTCTCCTGTCTCATTTTAGGGGCGTTCCCGCTAGTCCTGTCACAGTAGGCATGGCAGAAGAGACCGGCTCCTAAAACCTCCTTTCAGGCAGCTGTAGAGAACAGTGAGGTACCCCTGACCCTCTTCGAGACAAAACCCCAGCTCCCTCAGGCGTTCCTTGTAAGACAAGTTTTCTAGAGCCTTGTTTCTCTTCTCTGGACGCGCTCCAGCGCATCAATATTCTTTTCAAACTGAGGGGCCCAGAAACTGATCACAGCACTGGAGTGCGGCCTCACCACTGCAGTGCACAGGGGGACAATCACTGCTCTGGTCCTGCTGGCCACACTATTGCTGACACAGGCCAAGATGCCACTGGCGTTCTTTGCCACCTGGGCACGCCGTGTCCTGCACGGCGTTGCGATCCAAGGGCAGGATCCAGCAGCTCGGCCCGAAGGTGCCCTGGGAGGCAGTGGCGGGAGGGTGTCCCGGGGTCCGCTGCGCCCCCGCCTTGGCCGCTCTGGCCGTGGAGTCAGGCCCGGAACACAGGGATCAGTCCCATCGGGTCCCGAGCCCCAAGGTCCAGGTCTGCCCAGCCGGCTGGTCTCACGGGGCTTTCTTATGCCCAGTCTCTTTGTGTCAACATCGGGCTGCCACCTCCTGCTTTCCTGCCACACCACCGCCGTGAGGAGCCTGGGTCTGTTCTCTCGGGCACCGCCCCACAGGAGCTGTGGGTTCTGGGGGTGTGTGCTCCGGATTCGTGGCCAAACAGGGCTGATAATAAACTGCTGGTTTAGCTGCTGCTGAACGGTGTTTGCACACTGTTAAGGCCTCCTCAGTGCCTCACTCCACACCACCCAGCAAGTAGGCTGGAGGTGGGGAAAAGTCTAGGGCAGGGGGAGAGATCATACAGCTGACTTTAATCGACCAAAGTGCTGTTCCATGGCATATAACATCACTCGTGGCAGTAAAAACTCAAGGCATAGTCTTTCCAAAGTGGCCAATGCTCAGATACTGACTGAACATCAGCAGTCTTGTTGTGGGAAGTGGTGAGTGATTGTATGTTTGGGGGGATTTTTTGTTCCTCTTTCCCTCATCCACTAAAACATCATTGTCTTAACCCACAGTTTTCATGCTTTTGCTCTTCTGGTTCTTCCCCTGAGCGAGCAGCTGGCTGGGGTCACCCCATCATGACCGAAAAGTTCAGTCTGCACAGAAGCCTCTGCTGAGACAGGGCAGGACCCCCAGCACTGGGGACTGTGTCCCGAAGCACCACTACTCACCCCCTGCCTTGTGAAAAAAACCCTTTCCACCCTTTCTTGCAGCTTTACAAGTCTTTCTGAATCCCTCCTGATCTGTGGGCACCCAGCTCTTGAATGCTGTCACACTGTACTCAGCAAACAGGCTCTCGGCACAGGCAGCTGCTGCTCAAGGGTGAGGTTTTCTACTGCCTCTCGTGAGATCTTTTATCAAGAGACTGCAAGTCCACCCTGACATGTCTGTTTGGCTTTCCCTTACCTTATGAACACTGTCACCACTGCACACTTCATCCAGGATGCTGCGTAAGAAGTTGATGTTCAGTATTCAAGGACACCAAGGAAAGAAACTTTCACTTTGAAAAAAAAAGTCTTTCTACAATGTTAGAAGTGTTTACTTTTTAAGAAGTCACAAGACCCTCTGTGGCTGCAGAGAGTTATTTGAAAACATGATCTGCAAAGCTTCAAAAAACCAGGCAAATTTGCACAGGTTACTTTTATAGCAATATATTGTCAAAGACAGGATTATAGTGAAGTAATCTTAGTCCTTGGAGTTATCAAAACCAAGTAGGAGAATCCCAAAGAAGAAAATGGAGTAGGGTTAGATTTTGTGGGGAAAAAAATACAGCAGGCAACTCAGTTTCAACTGAGTTATTTTGTTGTTTTTTTACAAAGCATGAAGTATTCTAAGATGGGACTGTATGGTCTACATGCTGTTCTGAGTGTGGTGGTGTGGGATTTTGTTGTTGTTGTTTGTTTCCTTTTTTTTAAAGGAAGAAAAATAATTAGTCCACATGGTGGGTTTCATTTCCAATTACTTCACAAACAAATTTATATTGTGAATTAAGTTGTTGTGGACAAGCAGGTCATACGTCAAACATAAACCCCATGTAATTTGACTCCTAGTATTAGGGCCTTTGATGTTACAAAGGCTTACCCAAAGCTACAAAGTTATGAATAATCTTAAGTGTTCACAGGGTGTGAGCCTCACTTATTCAAAATTGTCTATTATAGGTTTCTCACCATTTCTGCTGTGAAATAATTACAGAGAGGAAGGTAAATTTCCTACAGAGCAAGTGCACCTAACATCAGTGCTGCACCCAGCCCAGTATGTTGACTCCAACATCAGTAAAACAAAGTACTAATAAGGAAGAGCTCCATAGCATGGTTGTTTCCAGGTACTTCCCCTGTGGGTAGATCCCTACCCAATTCCTTCAGTGTCCACTTATGGATGTGTTTGTCATCAATATGAATAATGTGTCCTTCAACCTAGAGCTTGTGTCCAAGTCCCCAGCCCCTGGTGCCAATATGTTGTAGAAGTTTTCTGCTTTGAAGAAAAGAATTTCTGTGCCTCCCCACTCTCATACTGTGGGGTTTGGTTAACAACAACTTTGTTGCCTTTCATAATTTTGTAGAATTTGATCAATCCTCTCCCCTGCCTCCTCTCTCTGCATTGAACAGTCACAGTCATTATTGCTCTTGCTGTAATGTAGCAGTGACATCTCTCCACGGTGCCTTTCCCAACTTCTCCACATCCCTCTTGAGCTGTGAAGACAAGAATTGATGCCGTAATCAATCTGAGGCTGCACCAGCCTTTTACACAGCAGCCAAACAACTACCTCTGTCTTGTTCTCAATATTCTTCCCAACGACATACAATGTTTTTTTGATTGCCACTGCACATAAAGTTGATGAGGCAATTTGAAAGAAGTGTTTTGGAGCTCTGAGCTGTAACTGTCACTACTAAATTCAGCACAAGGGAAGCTTAGAACTCCAACTGCTCTGCAATGCAGTGGCATGTGAAAGCACATGGTCAGTTATGGACAGTCACTTCCCCTCTGTGAAGTTCACCACTCTTAAACAGCTCCAAAAGCATGACCAACCTAGTTAACAATTACTTCTCAAAGGCATTTATAAGTATCTTCAAAGAACAAAAAATAAGAGTACTATTTTAATGAAAATACATGACATGTAGAGTAATATTTGATGCTTCAGAAAACCAGTGGAAATTGTCAGCTTTCCAGAAAGTAACTATTTTTCATGTACTGATTCCTGGTATAGTTTAATGAGAAAAGGAATTGCATTTACTCTTTATTATTGTCCCAAGTCTGGAGAATAAAATTAGACTTCATTAAATATTGGCTGGCAACATAAGTCACTGTGAGTAGAAGACTTATTATGAGATTTTCCTCTGGCAATATTTTAGTAATACTTGTCCTCAGACAAAGCCTAAAATATTAATCATGTAAGCTGAACACACTTTTTTTTTCAGTTACTCAAGTAATTTATAACCATAAGCTCTGTTTGCTATTATGAAGCTTGCTTAAATTTGAGAATTGTAATGATGACTTAAAACTAACACATTACAATCTAAGAGCTGTAGCCTTTATACTGTGGAATTGGCCAGTTGAAAAATCACTCTTGCACTGTAGTAAAATAAAGTCCTTTGAATACTGTCCATGTGGGCACCCATACACTTTTACGTGTAGTAAGGATCCAAGTGTACTAATGACAAGAAATTTTAGCAAATTCCCAATACAGCTACTGCTAACATAAAGGTAATATCACATCATGGCATGACAGACCAGTTTGGGTTGGAAGGGACCAGGTGGGGTTTGGCCTCTTCTGCCAGGCAGAGACAGGACAAGAGGACATAGTCATAAGCTGTGCCAGGGGAGGTTCAGGTTGGACATTCAGAGACAATTCCTCACAGAAAGGGTGGCTAGACATTGGAATGGGTCACATTCCAATGGAGTCACATTTCTTGGAGGTGTTTAAAGAGAGACTGGACATGGCACCTAGTTCCATGGTGTGGTTAACATGGTAGCGTTTGATCTTAGGCTGGATTCGATGATCTCAGAGATCTTATCAACCTAATTGATTCTGTGATCTTAGAGACCCTTCCAAGCCCCGCTGCCGTGAGCAGGGACACCTTCTACTACAGCAGATTGCTCAGAGCCCCATCCAGTCTGTCCTCAAACACTTCCAGGGATGGGGCATGCACAGCTTCACTGGGCAACCTATGAACCATTTCCATTGCTACCCGCGCTGTGCTCGGTGAGCTCGGTACACACCGGGCAGATAAACAAACCCATTTTCCATTGCTCCCTGCGCTGGGCTCGGTGAGCTCGGTACACACCGGGCAGATAAACAAACCCATTTTTCATTGCTCCCTGCGCTGGGCTCGGTGAGCTCGGTACACACCGGGCCACACAAACAAACCCATTTTCCATTGCTCCCTGCGCTGGGCTCGGTGAGCTCGGTACACACCGGGCCACACAAACAAACCCATTTTCCATTGCTCCCTGCGCTGTGCTCGGTGAGCTCGGTACACACCGGGCCACACAAACAAACCCATTTTCCATTGCTCCCTGCGCTGGGCTCGGTGAGCTCGGTACACACCGGGCCACACAAACAAACCCGCGCTCACGCGTCCCGCCAGGGGGCGCCGCGCAGAGCGGCGGGGCGGGGCGCGGCGCGGGGCACGCCGGGAGCTGTCAGGGCGGCGCGGGGGTGCCGGTGGCGGTCGGGCTCTTCCGGCTCGGGTCGCTCAGGTAACGCCGCTCCCTCCGCTCCTTCCCTGGGATCTCGGTGCGGGCACGCAGCGCGGCCCGGCGGCGGCTCCTGCTCCCCTCCCTCCACCCCCGTCGCCGCGCCGGTGTTGGGGAGGGTCCGCCCCTGGAGCCGAGCCGAGCCGAGCCGGCCCTCTGCTCTGCCCTCCCCTCGCCGCCGGCACCGTCGTGGCGGACGACGGCCGGGCCGTACCGGGCTGTGTGCGAGGGGCAGGTGCCGAGGAGCCCGGGGAGAGCGGTTATAGCCTGTTAATTACGCTGCATCAATTGACCTGTGGCACCTGTCCGCCGCTCCCCAGCGGGCTCTGTTCCCCGCGGTGCGGAGCGCGCCCCGGTGAGTTTCGGCGTGCGGAGCCTCTCCCCGCCCGCACCGGCGGGGCCTGGCTTCGCCCTTCGTGCTGCAGCTTCCCCAGGGAGCTCTTCCCGCCTGCCTGGGAATGAGCTTGGCGTTGGGCTGCTAGGGTCGTCCTGCTTTGACCTTGAGCGTCCAGGGGGCTGTGAGCCTCTTCTAGGTGAGATTCCCGGTTGCTGAAGTTACTGCGTGTGGCATTTGGAAGGATACATGGGACATATGGCTGCCACTGGGTTGTGTGATGCAGGGTTAAATTTCATCTGTTGATGGAGAGATGGCCTTAAATGTTGTGATGCCAGTTTGAAAAGCATAAATATATGATAGCTTCTGGTGTTAAATGTTTTTCAGAAATAAAATTTTCATATCTGTGACAATAACCAGAGAACCTTAAACAATTTATCTCTTTAAGTGACCTAAAATATGTTAGATATGCGATGCAGGTTTTAAAGAGCTTGTTCTGGGTGACTCAACCGTTGTTTTTGTTGCTGATTGCAAAAACCCTTTCACTCCTGGATCTTCTTTCAGTATGCAGTAATAGTGAAAGTGTTATGGTTCTCAGGTTAACTGCAGAGTGTTACTGGTATCTGAATTCTGGCTGTAGGAGTGTGAAGAGTTGGGAAGACTGTATCTAAAGAGTAACAGGCTAGATACTTGCAGGTAATAAGGGGCCACATCATAAGGTTGAAGATCCTAGTCTTCATTTTGCTGCCAAGGCTTGGCCTGTGTTAAATGCTTAAGCAGGCCTGGCTATCAAATTTACTCTCTTTGTTTGTGGGGTTTTTTTTAGGTTTGTTTTTTGTTTGGTTTGGGTTTGGGTTTTTTTCTAATGTTGGTACCTTTTCAAAAACAGGGTGGAATACAGTATACCTTTTGCTAAGAGTGTGATGCCTAAATATTGTGATTATCCAAAATGCACGGTAATTTTCAAAATAGCGTGTATAAGTATTATGAGAGGGGATGTGAGTTTGGAAACAGGCAGAATATTTACAGCATAATTTGTGGTTTTGTTTCCATTGACATGAGAATTGGCACTTTTGGAAACTAAGCAACCTGTATATGATGTGGGGAGAGGCTGCATTTCTAGCTCACTGAATGTTTTGCTTTCCCAACTTGTTGGTAACACCTGTGATGGTAGATATTTAAACAGCACTTTGCAAAGAAAAGGTATCTTATATCTTCCATTACTGGAGTGGCTGTGCATTTGAGTGGATGGTTCTGTTCACAACATAGTCAGTACTTTTCCTGTGTAACATTGTCGCCATGCCATGCAGACCATTAGAAATGCTCATTGCAGGCACAGCAAGCTGTGTGGGTGAGGTGGTGCTGTGGTTCAACCCCAGCCAGCAGCCAAGCCCCATCCCCCTACCTGCACTACAAGGGAGAGAATGAGAAGGATAACAGGAAGAAAACTCATGGGTTGAGATAAGGACAGTTTAATAGGGAAACCAGCAGACACACAAGCAAAACAAAGCAAGGACTGAATTCACCCCTTCCCATGGCAGGTGGGTGTTCAGCCATCTCCAGGAGAGCAGGGCCCCACCACACCTAGTGGTGTCTTGGAAGAAAACAAACACCATCATTACAAGTGACCCCCCCTTGCTCCTTTATTGTATGCTAAGCATGATGTCATGTTGTCTGGAATGTCCCTTTGGGCAGTTTGGGTCACCTGTCCCAGCTCTGTCTCCTCTGAACATCCCATGCACCTCCTTCTGCTCGCTGGTATAGCAGTATAAAAAGGAAAAAAATCCTTGGCTCTGTGTAACCCTGTCCAGCAATAACAAAAACATCTCTTTATTATCAACCATGTTTAGCACAAATCCAAAACAGCCCCCTGCCAGCCACTGTGAAGAAAATGAGCTGTACTCTGCTGGTGTAAGTGGGCTCAGCCTGTGATCTCCTGCCATTATTTTCTGTTTGAATACAGGGAGGACACTTCCCTGTGTTCATCATTGGTTTAGTTCTCTTGGCCACCATTCCTTCTGTCCACCTTTAGTGTCTTCTTGCTTAGCCAGGAATGACTGCTTGCTCTGGGTTGGCTGGCTGAAAATGCTTATTGATTTTCTTTTCTCTTTTTTCCTTTTCTTATTTTTTGGTTTTGGTGGAGCTGTATTATGTTAAATCTGCAATGCGTAGAAGAGAACCAAGAAGAGATATGAAGTGTGTTGTTAAAACCCCCTGTTTTGAGAATGGTTGAATAAAGTAGGAGATAGAGGCTGCACTAAATGATACCTGCTAAAGCATGAAATAGAAAAATGGAAGTAATTTTTCTGTATGCACATAAATTGTCTTCCGGATTAATAACCATGTTGCTCTGACTTGTAGCTGAAAAGAAGCTGAATGATAAATAGGAACAGCAAGTGATATGTTTCCCTCTGAGAGGCCAGGGAGAAGAAACACTGCAGGATCAACCATTTTATCCTAATAACTGAAACGAGAAATGAAAAGAAAACACCAAGGAGAATCAGTAAATAGTTTTACTAGTCAACACATTTCTATTTTTATCAGAAACTTGTAGTTCAGTATAAGCATTAAAAAATAATTAGAAGTCAGGGAATGGTGCCTAACTTGGTTTTTCATTTGCAAAAATTGTAACTAATTTAACCTTTCATTTATGTCTTTTCTGGCTTACTTCTGAGGATAGGGAGAGTGAATAAGTTTTCATTCAGGCCCCATTTTAGAATAGTCAGAAAAGGATTCTACTTTACAAATTACTTAGAAATTTACCTCTGGAACTGGGAAACCAGATGCATTGTAAAATATAATCACAGTCTAGATAATGTAGAGATATATGCACAACATATGACACTATTTCAGAATTAAAATCAGAATAAAATTATAGAAATTAGTTGAAATTTGAAATTAATGAATTGCTGATACCTTAGACGTCAGGGTATAATAAAAAAGGAAGATGAACAAAGTCTTGCCCAAATGCATTGTATTAGGTTATCCAGTAAGGTAAGGACAAGGATATGAGAGCTTCTGCCATGCATTTGTGAAAAGACCTATCAGGATCATTTGGAGACAGAATGTTAAACCCACCTGAAGCTACATATTAGAACAATGGGTATGGATTAATGGAAGATAATTGTCAGCAAAGAATAAATGAATAAATTACTTGGCTACCACTTTTTTGTTGTTAATTTGGTAGAGTCTGTGTTAAACTGGTATCAGAATATTTTGAGAAGTTCTCAATGTGAAGGCACAGCATTACCCTGGAAGCAAAGTTTTTCTCTCAGTACAGAGTACTGCAAGTGTGATGTAAGACAGTGAACCTCATCTAAGTCATTTTTTTGTGTACTAAGCTGAAAAGTATCCTGAAGTTGGCAAACTCTCCTTTAAAACAAAGTGCAAAAAAAAAAAGTATAACTGTAAATTAAGTGATTCTCATTAGAATTTATTTCATTGTTATGTTTGCTATGGCTTTTTTTTTTTTCTGTTGTTTATTTATTTTAAATGTATTGCATATTAATTTGACTTACTTATTTGACAAAAGTAAAAATATGCAAGAATGAAAAAGAATACCTCAAGTCTCCTCTCAATAAATGCTTGGAAAAGAAAAGCTGGCTAGTTAAAAAGGATTCTTTTCAGAGAGGGTATAGGGACCATTTGAAGACACCAGGCTGAAACACACAAAAGTGAAAATAAATTGCCATTTATTTGAGGAAGCCCGTCCTGTTCTGTGCTCAGGCAGCTGGAGAGAAGATAACTATTTGACGTCGTGTACTCAGCCAGCGCTACTCGGCAGGGAGGGCGGTGTTGCAGGGCCAGGGCTGTGTGAGGGCTGGGCAGCGCTGCTGCGGGGCTGGGGGAGCGCACAGCTCCCTCCCTGCTCACGGGCGGCGCGGCTGCCCTCCCTCCGGGACACTCCTTCTCCCTGTGACAGCGCTTTTTCCAACCCACTGAACTTGTGGCTACCGTGGATGTGGCTATGGCAGGTAAATTCCTTCCATATCCTGTGTAGAGTAATCCCAACAGCCTTATTGCTAATATTCAGTCTCAGGAGCTCTTTATGAAGGTGGGAACTGACACTGTGTGATGTTGCAGGTTTGATTGTGGATAGCTGAAAAAGGCCCTGCCAGCTCAGGGAGCAAGACAACCTTTGAAAAAAAGAGCATGGCAACAATTTATTTTGGTCCAGGGAGCAGTAGTTGATACACTATATACAGTGATATACATAACTTTAGGATAAAGATTTTATGTTTCTGTTTGGCTCAGCTTCGTGAACCTGACTGGTGACTCCAGATTATATTTCATGTTCTAGTGGAAGGCGTCCCTGCCCATGGCACAGGAGTTGGAGCTAGATGTGCTTTATGGTTCCTTCTAATTGAAAATATTCTGTGATTTAAAAAAAACTTCCTAAATATTTGTTATTGTTCAGATGTCCGCTGTGAGAATGAAATTACTATTTTAAAAACATATTTAATCAAATTGTTTACACTTCTCTGATGGCTGCATTGCTGCCAAAATATGTGTAGAAGGATGGCAACTGTGAGCTGAGATGAAATAAAGGAGGCAACACTCTGAACACTTACCAGGTTGAGTGCATGGTAAATTTTAGGTGGTTTGTTTGTTTTTGGGTTTTTTTTCTCTCTTTTTTTTTTTTCTTCAAATGTGTAATTGAATATGAGGGAAATAGGGACCAGTTCTAGATTTACACTGTAATATTGGTTGTTCAAATACAGTGGTCAACAAAGGGAAGAAGGGAACAAAAAAAAAGTATTTGAAAGTAAGTATTGAAGAATAACCACAATTTCAAGGAAGCATTTTCCCATTTTATTCTGTGTTGTGTAATTCTCACTTAAATTACCATCTGTTTTTTGGTAAGGCATGTTAGATGTTTAGCATAATTTAGCATAAGAAGTAAGGGTATCTGGAGATTTGTTGGGTTTTGGATGTAAAATGAGCACTGATTAAGCTATAATTTATTACATAGATAATTCAGGAATCATTTGTTGTAAGAAAGGAAAAATGGGAAAATGTTATTTTAGTAAGAAGAAAATATTTTAGTTAATGGTTGACCTGAGTTACAAGAAAGAGGCAAATCATCATCTTTCATTTACTGAGTGACATAAGTTCAGATCTGTGAAATCTGAATATGTGATTTGATCTCGTGAAAGATGATACTTTAAAAATAGAGACTCTAGTGTAAAATTCTGGCATTCATGAAGTGCAAAAGTACTTAACTCCAGAAAAGATGATGTCTGTTATACTTTGCCAGAAACACTAAGAGAGTCCTGAGCAGTATGCAGGCAACGGTGCTTAAGGGCTGAAATAAAAGGAATTGGAAGTGTTCTATTGGTGGGTCTGGAGTCAAAATCAAAATCTCATTCCAGTATATCAAACTGTTTCGTAGTTCACCTGTTATATCTTGATAAGCTGTAATAAAATGGAATTGAGCAGAGGGGTTAAAATGTCACCCTAAACTCTGTTTGTAAGAGTCAATTGGAAGAGATGTATATTTGTCTGTGAGAGTGAGAAGTTTTTGGTTACTTTCTTCTCTCCTCTGACAAACAGATATGTCACCCTAAACTCTGTTTGTAAGAGTCAATTGGAAGAGATGTATATTTGTCTGTGAGAGGTTTTTGGTCACTTTCTTCTCTCCTCTGACAAACAGATTTGGTATTTTTTTAATTTCAGAAAAATTGTGCTCTAAAGCATATTCATTTAGAGTTTGTTTATAACTAAAAATTTGTTTTCTTAAGTAGTAACTAGAGCAGCTGAATTCTTAGAAGGTTTGTTGTATGTACCGTGTGAATTTTTAAGCTTGTTCCTAGTTCCTCTTTATGAACTCCTGTCTGGTGTAAGCCACCCTTTGGAAGACCATAAGGCAGGAAGAGTAGAAGGAACATTTTACATACCTGATGTGCTTGCATCAGACTGTGTTCATTGATAGACTTAGGTTTTTTCCAAACTTTTTTTTGTGAAGAACATGCAGAAGAAGGAAAAAAATTTATTCATTTTCTTTTTACTGACAGTTTGATTTTTTTAATGTAATGATAAATAAACTTGTTTTGTAGCTTTATAAGTAAGGAGGATGTACATCCAGTTGGGTACCTAAGCTAACCTCTGTGGTACAAGCCATAGGTTTTCTTGCACGTAGTTCTTTTTTGATATAACTCCCAGGAAGACATCTTGTGTTGATTTAGAAGTTGCCAGTATGTGTAATGCACAGATCATTATACAGATTTGATTTAATTAAATTTTGTTGTGAAAGAAATTTGAACAACTAAAGCAGAGCTGTTTTTTCTGTGGAAAAATATGATGTGCTGTGTCCACTTGTGAATATGACTGGGTAGAAAAGTGTACTGAGAAGGTACAAATCACAATATTAAATCTTACTAAGTGTTGTAGGCTGCTGAAAGATACTAATGACATAATGGCTAGTTATAGTTAATAATACTGCTAGGTGGGGTGCTTTTGTTTTTGTTTGTTTGTGTGGTATGGGGGAGATTCTTCTTTCGTCATTCTACTGAATAGCAGTTGGCCAAAATAACAAGTTCAGATGGTTCTTGTTCTTCAGAAGACATTAGAGATTCCTGTTTGAAAAATTCTGAATAAGAGGAAAAGTGTATGGAAAGTCAATCTAGAAACAGAGTAATTAGCTGTAATTGGAAAATCTTTATCTGTAGTTACCGAAGAATGTATCTATTTTCTGTATATGAATTTTATCTGAAGAGTCTGGTGTGGGATTTGCAAGACTTATTTTGCTATTCGTGTTGTTAAATGCTTCTGAGGGAAAGCAAAGCATAATAAATTACCAAATGACAAGGCTTCTGTTTTCTTTGTATTCAAATCTGTGTTTGTATTGAGTCTATTTAAATACAAATGTTTTTCTGCAGTTGGTGGCTTAGTATGTGGGCACTATACACGGCTTAAAAAACAATAGCACTACAGTGAAATTAGAATGTTTTGTCATCTGCTCTTTAATTGTCTACTAGTTCTTTTACTGTACATCCCATAGCCACCTTTGAAATGGTACACAATTTAAAAACCGCCTTGGAATATTGCATTGCAAAGTAGAGACCCTGAGGAATTCAAAGGAGCAAGCTTGTGAGCTCAGATTCTTACAGTACTTGGAACAAATCTTGAAATTTCTTTAAGTGACTTGATGTACGCAGATTTGTACTCCACAATCAGCCACTGGACCTGTACCAGTATTTCAGTATTACAGATTGGGTGGAACACACAAGTAGAGCAATTATCTGATGCTTGAAAAATACAAGAGTGGAATAGTAGCAAATCAAACCTGAAAAGGAGTTTTGGGGTAAAATGGATAAGGGAGAGCTTATGAATCAAGTTTTGCAACCTTGTGATTGAATCAGAACAAACTCTAGATAAAAGCTGCATTTATGGAATTGATTTGGTGAAGCTGCTGTTCCTCTTCACATTCCTTTGGCTTCAGTGATTTAGAGCCACTTAAACAGGTGAATGGTTTGTGTTGAGGTGGGACAGGAGGCACTTGGGTGTTATGATGTTATGAAGAATAAGCACTTGCTGTGGAAACACAGCTGAAGCAGTATTGTTTTAACATGAGTTGGAGGAAAACCAATACCACCTCATCAGGGAATTGAAGGCTGCTCTGGGGACACGCTATGCACAACCCTCAGCAAAAGAGCCACAGCCCCAGACACCTGCTGTCCTTGTCAGAGTCATGTGCAAAGACTCCTCAGACATCCAGGTGTACCCAGAATTGAGTGGTATCTGTATTTTAATCCCCGCTAGAAGGTGAAGTAGAAGATAGTAAGTGTCAGAACCTACTTCTGCAATCACTTATGATTTAAATATAATTATATTAAATTACTTGATAGTGTAAATTGCATCTTAGATAGTTTCTTCCTCATTGATAATGAGGAAGGTTAAAAGGTCATGGCCATCTAACAGGTCAGGGATTGCCTGTGCCAGACTCATGAGAATGGCTTAACCTTCAGTCTGAGAAGTTTGGCTCATCTCATCTGGTGTACAAAAAGGGAAAAAAAACCAAAACCCAAAGGATGGTGCTCTTCATCCCTTTGTTTAAAAAGGGAAACAAATAAAGATCATTCCAAGGAAAGTTGGCCCTCATGCCAAATGGTGGTTGTGTAATGACAAGATAAATGCTTTGTTCTGTAGGCTGTGTGATGGTGTAGCAGAAAATGCTATTTTTAATTTATTTCTTTTTTTTATCTATCAAATTTTGTTATCTATCTTGTTTTTTCAAAGTAGAAGACCATGGAAGGATAAGGTTGTGATACTTAGAAGTAAATAGACACTACCAAGCTTTACATTGTGTTGAAATATCAGCTGTAAAATCAAATGTTTTTAAATTTGTGTTATTATTACAGATGAAGAAAACAGAAAAGTATTGATAACAATATATTATGGAAACATGAAAATACTCAAAACCACATTGTGGAATATCTTCAGACTAAACAACAAGAAAACCATAGTAAAATATTATTTTTATGGATGAGAACTCATAACAATTGTCATTCCTGTTATTTTAATGATTGTAGGATAGAAATAGTCCAAGGTTTATAAAAATAATACATAACATTTGTGTAGTATCCTCTCTGGGTGCCTCACTTATTATGGCTACTTGTGATTTATCTAAAACTGAGATTTCTTTGTAGAGAAAAAGTGTGCAAGAAATTCTTTACATAAATTCTTTTTGAAAAAAAACCCAACTTTTTGTTAGCTAGAAAACTGAGACCATAATTGTAGAGTAGTAAGAAAATAGACTATGTTTTTCTTCTCCATACAAAATTGCATAATCATTATATTTGCACAACCAGTGGTGGTGGACTTGTCTAAAAGTACAGTCAAAGATGTTAATGTATTTTGTTTTCAAAATTAAGGGATTGTTCTGGTTGGTTTTTAAGTCTAAAAGGAAGCTACCTGTTTAACCCTATGCTCTGCCTGGTTTGTTTAACCTTTGATACTCCTTTGTCAGACCACTCTCAGCTCTCAGGTCTTTCAAGCACTTGAGGAAGACAGAGCCATGTCTCCCACTCAGCCATAAGTGGTTGCATTTATGCTATAACTGGATAAAAAGGTTTCTGATGCATTTTTTCACTCAAAAAGAATTATTTACTGAGTCAAGTTCTTTCTCCATCCACCGTGCCTGGAAAAAATTGAATTCTTCTGCTTTTATATGTTGGTTCTTTCTTATTTTTTCAGTGTTAATACATTATTTCGCTTTTGGAGATCAGACTTTGGTGGTTGTGTAGCTGTCTCTTTGAGAAATCTGTTGGCATTTTACAGATTTTACAGGGTTTTCCAGAACAAACTTGATCTTTTTTGGGATTTAATGAAAAAATACTTATTATAAAATGAAACCACATGTAAAGTTGTTTTGTTTTGTTTTTTAATTAAGTGTTATCTAAGTGCTTTATGCCAGTGAGATATTGTGAAATCTATCAATTTGACACCCGGAATGTGTTTTTTAAATAATGGTTTGCATTTCTCTTCTGTCTTGGAGACAGTTTGTCATTATTTCTCTGCCACCAGAATCAAGAGTGCAGAAACCTTGTAATTTTTTGTAACTTTTTTTAACCTTTTTATTCACTTCTTCCATCCAACTCTTTTCATTTTGTCTGCCACTTTCTAGTTTTTCTCTGTCCTTGTGACTTTCCTTATCATACCTAGGAGACAGTCTGATGAATACTACTTCTTTATACCTGTTCCATGGTTTGTTTGGTTTTTCAGTCATGCTTCAGCCTACACTTCTGCACGTGATTTTCTTCCATTTCACTTTAATCAAGACAAGAGAACAGCATCTGCTGAATGTGGAGCCTCTTCTGAGGCCAAGTACAAAAGAGATCCCAAAAACTTTCCCCCGATAACACCTCCATTAAAAGGGGCACCAAATCTGCCTTTTTCACAGATGTGCTACAATGGCATTTCTTGTTGAGTTGTATTTGCTTGGGGTAAAAGTAGCCTTAAAAACTCATTTATTTTAAAAGGTTATTGAACCTCTGTTATTAAAAAAGTAGTCTATGACATATAAAAGTACAGGGTGATGTTTCTGGAACTAAAATATCTTAATTACTTGGTGTAGTCCATCATACAATGAAAATATATTGGACAAATTGCAAAATCCTATGATTACAGAACACTGGGAAACGTGTACTTTTGTTGTGCCTGGATGACAATAGTGTAAAAACAAAGTAGAGTTGCATCACTGGGTTAGAATAGCAAGTCTTGTAAAAGGAAGTGTTGATGCACAGAAGTTCTCTTGAATGGTGTGTAGCTATTGTATGTATCCTTCAGTCGTGTCTTCTGCTTGGAAGGGATTCAGAAAGATTTGCCTCTTCTGTTTGCAGAAAGGCTGGTTTGTTCTAAGGTGGGGGTTTATAGTGATGGACCCAGAGGAAGTAAAAAAGAAAATGAAAAATCACTTTGTTGCATTGTTTAGCACAAGCAGTATTTTTTCAGAGAGAAAATGTATTATTTTTCTAGGAATTTTTGTTTGGCTTGAGATGTTGGGATTTCTTATTATTTGTTTGGGTTTTTTAGTAGGACTTGATGTTGGACATGTGTTAAATATTTGTTAATATTTGTTTACAATATGTTAGCTTTTGTTTATAGTTTGTTGTAACCTGATTTCAGATTTTTTTAAATGACTTTGAGGAAAATGTAGTGCTTTTTATACATATTTTAACAATCATTTCAGGGCTTTTATTCTTTTATCTTTTGAATAGGTAATGTCTGTACATGAATTGCAAGCTGGTCTCTAGCGGGGACACCGTGGGAGGATGAACACGGAGGAGCTGGAGCTACTGACTGATTCCAAGTACAGGAACTATGTAGCTGCTGTTGACAAAGCACTGAAGAACTTTGAATATTCCAGTGAATGGGCAGATTTAATATCAGCACTTGGGAAGCTAAACAAGGTATGCGTGGCAAGTGCTCTTGAAAAGACTCAGGAATTGCAAAAGGTACTGGTGTAACAGTACAG
This sequence comes from Passer montanus, assembly GCF_014805655.1. NCBI lineage: Eukaryota > Metazoa > Chordata > Aves > Passeriformes > Passeridae > Passer > Passer montanus. The sequence continues at coordinate 13,302,992 of NW_024357613.1, read as the reverse complement.
AAGTGCGAGGTTCCAGCCACCTCTTGCAAATATTTCAGCACTCTGGGCCAAATGTTGAGTGTGTGACAAGAGCAAACAAATCAAAGACTTTTCTAAGACCTAGAGTTGAGCCCTTTGTATGTGCAGCTAAAGGGGGAAGTTAGTTACGTTTCTAGTGGAAATAAATGCAACATCTCTTTTATTAGTAACATTTACTTCTAATATTGTTCAGTGTTATAGAAATAATGTGAAAACTGGTATGAATATCAGCAGTAGTTTTATGAAGCGTAAGTTCTCATTCATGAACCAGAGAATGCTGATGTTCTGACATTTAAACAGTTAATTTTAATGGGCAATATCATTGTAATCTTCAATAGCACTTTACAAATGCATACAGACCCTGATATTCATAAAAATCTTGTTTTAGTGAGTTGTGTGTGTTTCTAGGCAACCCCACTCAGGAAAATGACATTATAGTTGGAAGGTGCATCTTTTTTTTTATATAAACTCTAGTTTCTTTCTTTTTTTTTTGATTGTAGCAGTTCTTGCTGCATATTTGTGCAACGTGATGGCTGTGATACGGAGAAAGAAAAATCAAAATATGTAAAAGCAACTCTATTCTCCAGTCCTGAAGTGATTGTATAGTTTCAGACAGTGGTAAAGCTTTGTATGTGATCTTAAAGCTATCCCAGACTCATGACCCACAGTTTAATAGTCCTCTTTGAGCTAGTGATAATGGATTTTATGAAATGAAAATAGCAATTTTTGTCCTCAAATGGATGAGTAAATGACAAATGGACAAGCTGTAGGCAAGAAGCCCATTACAAGTGAAGTTGCCTTGGCAATATTACCTATAACAAGTGTATAAATGAAAAGCATGGCAAAAAAAAAAACAACCCACGGGGGATTTTAATGGCCTTGGCTTTTTTCCTTGTAACCTAGGTTTGTGTGGTGACTTATGGAAGCTGTCCAGGAAGTCCTTGATAAAATGTGCATTTCATGTTTAACTTGTTTTGCGCTGTTTTTCTTTTTTTTGTGCTGATTTACCAGGTGCTGCAGAACAACGCCAAGTACCAGGTAGTACCCAAGAAGCTGACGATAGGCAAGCGCTTGGCACAATGTCTGCATCCAGCTCTGCCGGGAGGCGTTCATCGCAAGGCACTTGAGACGTATGAGATCATTTTTAAAATCATTGGACCCAAGCGCTTGGCCAAAGATCTGTTCCTCTACAGGTACAGTGTTTTAAACAACTCCATTCCAAATGCATAGTGGAGATCCTTTTGTTTTCCTGTGTTTTATATTCACAGTATTACTTTGTTATATAGCAAGAATCAATCAGAACCAATTTATTTCCCTCATGTTATTGGTGCTTGTCTAGTATTTTTCTTCTGAATATTGTATAACGGAAAAGAAACAGATCACCTAAATTTTTGTTGGGCACTGATTTTAGTGCAATAAAACCTGGAATTTATTATTTTTTCATTGAAGTGAAGTGATGTACCATATGTATAGTAATTGAAAAGTTAGGACTTCATTGTATTAACATTACATTTTTCTATTTTATTTCTGTTGGAAAAGAATCTGAGTATAGTTTGTTGCAAGAAACCTTCTTATCAAATTAACAGAACAGAAAGCTTTTGTTTTGTTAGCATGGGGGGCAAGTACAAACTTTTTCTCAGTCTCTGGAACTGATGATAATGAAAAGGAGGGATAACCTTGAAAAGTTAAGTTTAGTCAGCATATACTGGTTCCTAAACCTTGATTACGAGGCGTATATTTTTGATTGAGTGGGGTGGGCAAGACATTAAGTTATTTTTTATATAATGAATGTGTGCACACTGTCACATGTGGTTCTTAATCTTTACCTGTCCCTAGAGATTAAAATTTCATCAGTTTGTGATAAATGATAACTGATAAAAAGAAATTCTGTTTAGGTAGAAAAGGTGTGCATTAATGCTTGGAAAGAAATTGCATGCCTAAGCATCAGCTCTTCTGTCTTGCATGGTCATGATATTTATATATAATCACATTGAGGAGTGGAGTGTTTTGGTTCTCTGGTTCCACATGTTTTAAAAGACACTGTGAACTCATAGCTCACAATTTGTGCTTGTACAGTGATTCAGTAGCTGCAAGATCTCATTAACAGTAAGTTCTAGGGTAATGGAAAATGCTACCTTGTATAATCTAACTAAAAGCTATTGTTACTGCTGCTAGGGCAAAGACAGACATTCACATTATGGCATTATCAAAGATTCCAGTATTTGTCATGAAAGCAGAATGCCAGTGTCTGAACATCAGATCTTGAAGTGTGAGTAATAGCCTTACAAAGAATGACTGTGGGTTAGTGGGCTGCTTATTGAACAAAAAGACATTTTCTGTAGAAAAAAGAAGCCAATTGACAATGGTTAAGGACAATTTCTGCTAAACAGATAAAGACAAAAAAACGTTTTTACCAAATGTTTTGTATTTTGGAATGAGTGTTGTAAGGTTTTTTCCTGTATTATGGACAATACCCAATCTACATAGAATTTATTTTAATAGTAGATTTGTAGATAGTTTTTACCAAATGTTTTGTATTTTGGAATGAGTGTTGTAAGGTTTTTTCCTCTATTATGGACAGTACCCAATCTACATAGATATTTATTTTAATAGTAGATTTGTAGATATACATTTTAAGACCCTTTCCTTAAAATTATCCTTTTTACTGTTCTTTGATTTTCTTCTTTATATGTCAGGGTCTTCTAACCTGAGTCCTCAATGATTTTGAAAATTGAAGTTGTGTTCACATGCATTTGATTATTGGTACAGTTTGTAATAATTTATTGTATTTAGTAGCACTAGAAAATATTATTTTAGTGTCTATGCTACTTCTCCTTAGGAGATCACATTTATAACTTTCATGAACTTACACTCACATTCAAGTAATTTCGAACATACTTCCAGTTTTTTCAGTCCTTTACACGCTGTGTTATGAACAAAATTGTGAATAGGGTTTATTGTTAGTTTTAGAATCTGTTTTCAGACTGAATTTCTGAAGTAAATATATACTTTGATGTGACTTAACATTATAAATGTCTTAAATTTTACCTCAAGGTTATTTGCTGAAATAAAATACTGTGGTTTTTCTTTCAGAAGATTATTTCTATAAATTTCCTCAAATTGTTCTTATCCAGTCTTGTTTTTTTCTTCTTAATAAGTGCAAAGAAAATGTATTTTTAAATACAACTTTAATTGTGATATGATTCAATGTGGGGAAAATTAACATTTTGTTATGCAGAGATGCTTCTGGTTTATCATATTTGTTTTATTGGTGAAAGAGAGTCATCTCTGGGCCTTCAGTGCTTGTTATCACAATAGTAATCAAGCTCATAATATTAGCCTTGGGATACCAACCTGTCCATCCAAAGACAGTCATATTGTGTGGTGGTCTATGCTTATGCACAATTCTAAGATAAAAATCTGATGCTTGTAATAACTATACTGGATGTGCCTATAGCAGTCTTTAGACAGAAATAAAATTGTCACATGAGAAGCTTCTTTAAAAAACGTAAAATTTATTTTTCACAGTTCTGGACTATTTCCACTCCTCGCCAATGCTGCTATGTCTGTCAAGCCAACATTATTGAGTCTGTATGAGATTTATTACCTCCCTTTGGGGAAAACACTGAAACCAGGACTGCAAGGACTGTTAACTGGGATTCTGCCTGGGTTAGAGGAGGGATCAGAGTATTATGAAAGGTAAGGGTGCTTGTGTCAATAAGGTGATATGCTTGATCTGGGGAGGGGGTTTACTGCAACTTTTCACTATGTACTTGTATGTGGTTTTTATTTTTTTCAAGGTGGTTGCTTTTTATTTTGATGCTTTCATATTAATTGCAAGAGAATGGTGTAGTAGGAGGTTCTCAGTGTTAATTACAACAAATTAACTGTCAGTTGTTCCTGCTAGTAGTTATGGAAAGGGAATTGGCATTAAGCAGACTTAGTGTTATATGCCAGTCTCTTCTCCCAGGTAGCAAGCAGTAGAACAAGAGAAAATGGCTTTAGCTTGTTCCAGGAGAGGTTTGGGTTGGATATTTGGAACAATTGCTTCACCTAAAAGATTGTCAAGCATCAGAACAGACTGCCTGGGGAGGTAGTGGAGTCACTATGCCTGGAGGTATTTAAAAGCCATGTAGATGTGGCAGTTTGGAACATGGTGGATTTAATGGTGGATTTTGCAGTATTGGGTTGGACTCAATGATCCTGAAGGTCTTTTCCAATTTAAACAATTCTATGACTCTTGATATGGGTTGACTCACATAACTGCAACATCTGAGCTGCTGAGGTAGCATCTTAACATATTAAAGGATAAAGTTACACTCCATCACTTGGAATTCTTGGAATTGTTCACATACTTACATATTCTTGATATTTCCAACTTCAGAAACTTGAATTTTCACAACTTGTATGTTAAGAGCAATTCAACACTGTCTTTTTCTATTTCTGTGTAGGCAGACACGCACACAGTGTAGTTGCCATCACTACAACAGGGAACAAGGTCTATCCAGCTCACCTCACTATCCAGCTCACCCTCTGCAGAGGTGCTGCCACATGAGCTGGAGGAAATGATGACAGGGGAGGAGATTGCTAGTGCTCAAAGTATTGGGGTATTTTTATGCCCCGTCATTACCAGAAGGATTTGGTGCAAGGAATGAGAGGGCAAAAACCATCTGCTTAGATTCTTTTCTTCAGTAGCTGTGCTTTCCTGGTGTCTGTCTGAAACCTCTGTCTGTAGCAACACTTGGCTTTAAGCAGCAGACGAAGGAGTTCTTTGGCTCTGTGAACATAAGGAGTACATAAGGAATATATGAAAAGAAGCCGTGGGCAAGCCAAAAGCATTTTGCAAACCAGGTTGGCCCACAGGCTTGCTAGCTGGATTGCTCTGTTCAGGCTTCATTATAGGGTTCAGTGTATAACTGGGCCTCAGTTGGCCTCTCAAAAGGAAGGTTTGAGAGCTTGATCCTCACATGGGGCACAGTTATCGGTTTCTCTGGGTCTGGAGTGAAGGTGCTTGAGTTGGTAGTTCATGTTCAGACTCAGATGTTTATTACTTATCAGTAAAACAGTCTCACAACCATGAGTTCAGCAGCCTTTTCATTAGCAAGGCACAAGGTCTCTTGTTACAAGGTCTTTTAAGGCTAAACTATCCCATTAAGAGCTGACACTTGGATTATTTTCCCTTTTAACCCAATAACGGATCCCAAAGAGCCCACAATGAGGACTTTTCTGTCTGATTACAAAATGCCACCCAAACCTAGAGTGAAGAAGAAGGAAGAAGTATGAAGAAGAAATCCAGGACAACACCCTCTGCCCTCCATCTTGCTTCCATCCACAATGTACTAAAAATCCCAAAATCTAAATTTCTCCTCTAAGTGATACACCTACACTACTCTCTATAATCTATTTCACACTTTTGTGGATTCTAGTCTATCTTGAATTCTAGGAAACTTTCTCCACGAATGAGGGTCAAAGTCAGTGCTCTCCTGGCAGTCAGGACACCCCAGAGCAAACAGAGAAATATTCCTGGTGCCCTGGGTTTCCACAACCTTCCTGTAACAATTCATTTTAATACTTAAAACTGGGGGCAGAGCATATCAAGAGCTGTGATATAAGCCCCGATTCAGCTGACTTGGTTTTACTGCAGGACAAACACACTGCTGGAGAAAGTTGCTTCAGCTGTGGATCAGTCAGCGTTCTACAGTGCTCTCTGGGGGAGCCTCCTCACCAGCCCTGCAGTGCGCTTGCCTGGCATCACTTATGTCCTCTCCCATCTGAACAGGAAGCTTTCCATGGAGGATCAGCTCTACATAATTGGCAGTGACATTGAATTAATGGTAATGTTTTAATGGAACAATGAACTTATAATAAGTAAGTAACACCACTGAAGTTACTTACTTACTATGTAATGTATTTTGGGGGAGGGATTTAAATGTGTTCTCTATCTTTGAATTTAGCCTTTGAAGAGATGAAAATGCACATTTATTATAGCTCCAGTTAAACTGATGTTTGATGCATGGTAGGAGCATTCCAAAGTTGAATTAATGTATCAGAAATGCTTAGGTTTTGTGTAAAACTTGCCATTCATTACATGCTTCAGCTAAAAGTGATTGAGTTTTGTTGCAATTTTTGGTTCCCTTTTTTTTAAAGATGTAGAGAATAATTTTGTCTTTTAAACTTAAGATATTCATTGGTGATATACAAAAAGCAAAAGCTGTTTTTATAGTTTGGGGAATCTGTTGATTCTGTATTTCCTTAGTGGTGAAACTTTTATTTTTCCTATTTTACCTTGTTTCATTATTCAAAATTTAAAATAACTCCATTTAGTACTTATCATTGTTTATAAATATCTGTTCTTATTTTTGAGTGCTGTCTTATATCTACCTCCTTAAAATATTAAATAACTAATCTGGGGGGGGTCTGCCATTACTTCAGGTGGAAGCAGTAAGCACTTCAGTGCAAGATACCAGTGTTTTAGTGCAGAGGAGCACATTGGACCTTATCCTTTTTTGTTTTCCTTTCCACATGAGCCAGGTAAGTTATTAACATGAGTGATGAATTGACAAATTCCTAAAGGTACTTCACTTCTTAAGTCAGTAGTGGTATTTGGTTGGTTCTTGTTAATGATTTTCTCCAAGCTCCAGCGAGAGTCACACGTAGGAGTTTCTCTGTTAGGTTTGGCTATTCATGTGTCGTGATCTCTGCTCTTCTGCTTTTTAACTTGATGTGTTAACTTTGAAGTTAACTTTAACTTCTGTGTATGTAAGCACAAATTGTATATAGTCTATGCAGAAGCTTTTAATTTGCACAATTTGATGAGAAAGCAAATTACCTGTTCATTTGCAAGTTTCCAATTCCCAGTGTTCAAAATAAGCAAAAGTTAATCCTCTTAGCTCAACAGATTCAGAACACTAGAGAACTGAAAATGGTGTTTGGTTTTGGCTGAGTGGTTAGCCCTAGCAGTAGTGAGAGATAGACCTTACAACTTCTAGATAATTTTTTTGGACTGCATTTATTGCTAGTTATGTCCTATTTTGAAATGATCCATGAATTTAACTCCTAGAGGAAAACTTATACAAGACTGATTCTCATCTTGTTAGAAATTAGGAAAAAACTGCACTTTTATGTAAGAAAGAACTGTGTTCTTGCTTGTGGAAGGACTTCATTCATGTTTATCAGTTAATATAGGAGTATTTTGCCTCATAGTACAATTAAATGTCTTGTAATAAAAAGGAGCTGTTAGTCAAATCTGTTATTTTTACTGTTTTAAAGTGTGTGTGTTATTATATAATACCTGTTCCAAACAATAATCATATTTTGGTTTCCTAAGAGCAAGATGGTGTTTTCTTGTACTGTACAGAAATCAGAAATGTCAAAACATGAAACTAGCTAGGTTTTAATGAACATTAAGCTGCTAACACAGAAAAAGCATTGATTTCATAGTTAAATTTAAATGTGTTTCTAACTTCTTCAGGCAACGCGTCCAGACATGATCAGAATTTTGTCAGCAGCCCTTCACGTAGTGCTGCGCAGGGATATGTCCCTCAACCGAAGGCTGTATGCATGGCTTCTAGGTAGGTTTGTCTTTCATTCCACTGGCCACGAAAAGTGGAGGATGGATTGTATTTTCCTTATCAGTGTTAGCACTACTGTGTAGAAAGAATCTTGGAAAAATGAAATACTCAATTTCTTTCATAAGAAAGAAAGGCACTTTCTCTCTCCATGAACACAGAAGATGAAGAATGTCATCCTGGAACTCATTCCTATCATATAAATTGTTGATGCATTTTCCTCTAGCAGCAATTATGGGCCACATTCAAGGGTAGAACCTGATGTAGTAGGCTCATGGCAACAGGCACTCCGAAACTTTTTCTCTAAAAACATAGAATAGAGAAAACAGAGAATGTGCATTATAGAGTGTAAATGGTAGTTGGAGCACAACAGTATAGAAAACATAAAAATAAAAGAATGCTGAAGAGCATTGATATTACAGTTAGTGTATGCAAACTTTAAACTTCATTAGAGTTTTGCCTGATTGAATTAACAGATCAGCAATCACTTTTCAACACCTTTCTGGAGTAAAAATTGAGCAACTGGGAATAGAATTCTACCAAATGACATAAAATCAATACAGTACAAATTTAAATTTTTATACGAAACCAGCATGTAATTAGAAGAGGGTAGCAGAGAATTATGGCCATTAGAAGGCTGTTAACTATTCAGGGAATAGTTAGAAGACCAGAAATTAGAAAATTTTAGAAAAAAAATACTCTTATTCAGCCTTTTTATTTTAAGGAAGTGAAGCCTCTGGTCACATGAATCTGATCAGTTACTCTTTAAACCCATTTTGAAAGAAGTCAAAGTCATGGAAGTTCCTAAGTGTGTCCCAGGAATTGGAGACTGAATGGAGAGACACAAAGTGGTTTCTCTATCTGATATGTTTTGCAGTCTGCTGTTACCTTCTTTGTTTGACTTCCCAGCTCACCAGCAAGCACATATGTGCTTCTTGGGCTACCCAGAACGTTTTCCAGCTGATAGTTAAGATGTCAGAGGCAGGTAACCTGTGGGTGGCTGGGGAGAAAGGACATGAGTAGCAAAGGGCCCTGAGAGAGAGCTGAAATTACGAGGAGGGAAGAAGTTAGCAACAGTGTTCTGCATGGGGGGGTTGGTTGTGTTGCTGTAGGAGCTGCAGGAGTTTAGAAGTTAAATATGAGAAAATCCTGGCTTCTTTGGTTAATCATTCTTCAAGACACTGACTTGCAAAGGATTCATCTTTCAAAGAAAGACAGTGAAATGCAATGTCATGATCCATACCTGCATTTTGAAATTTGGGGAAGAAATAGTTTCTGATTAAACACTGCACTCATGTTTCATCTAAACTCGATGGATTAGATATGTCTTTTGCTATTAGAAGATATTTTGTGTATTTAAAATATCATGTTACCTTTTTATTTGTGGAACCTTCTTTTACAGCTATTTCATGAACATAGTCTGCACTGAAAGTCATACAGCTTCAGAGAATACTTTTACAGTGACTTCCATGTCCTGTGTTATGAACAGCTACTTCATCTGTTTGCTATATATTTGGACAAACTTTCTGACAATATAGGATTTTTTTTCTTTTTTTTTCCTTTGGATGTTGTGCTGCTTTTCTATTGTCATGATGTTTTATTCCTAATATAAGACATTGCAGATGGAGATCAGTTATGTTGGAAGACTGTCTGAATTCTGTTGTTCTGTATGGCATTATTTAATTCTGGTGTTTACTATTCCTTCCTGTTGTTTTACATCTAGAGGTGACCTATTAACATTCTCTATGAATAGAAATCACATTCATCTCCTTAAATCAGCTTATCTTAACCATTGTCAACCATTTGATTTTTTTTTTCTTCCTTATGCCTATTTTTTGTGCAATTAAAGAACCTACTGGGAGAAGAAAAGAAACTTACAATACACAGGTCCATCTCATTAGTGTAATTTTGAACTAAAAAAATTATTTTTTGTAGTCTGACTGATATTCTTTTGAACATGTCACTGTGTTTTGATGATCATCTCTATATACTTAAAACACTGAATTTTGTGCTCTCATTATAATATTTTTATGTGACAGCTTGTGTCTTTCTTTAAGGATTGTGAATTTTGCAGCATTTGTGAACATTTTTCAATTGTACGAGAAGTAATTGGTTGATAATATTGCATAAAAGTAATTTTTTTGTGTGCAAACTGCTTGTGTGAAAAATATAACTTAGTTTCCCTTATTAAACTCTATAAAATCATCTTTTTCTTGCCAACATGACTTGGACTTCATATTGGTAAGTTATCAGTGCTAGTGTGTGGATTTCTAGTTTAAAGAAATTGGGAATGTATTCTGTTAAACTGCAAATATTTATCTGCTTTGTCTTTTGTTTCCTTGAAGGTTTTGATAACAATGGTGCCCTTGTAGGACCCAGAAGTACAAGGCACAGCAATCCTGAGGAGCATGCTACTTACTATTTCAACACCTTCTCTAAGGAGATGTTAGTCCAGGTAGCTATACAGTTTTATTTATACAGTTTTATTGGGACATATATTTTTATAAACAGATCCTGATCAAAGTTGCTGTAACTTTATCTTTTGACTTGCCTATGCAATGTGACGATGTAATCTTGTCTTTTTGTGATATTTGTATCCTGTTCTTCCAAAACATTCTCAAAATGAAGAATGAAGACCTCTAAAGTAGCAGAATGAACAGAACAAATATTAGATTTCTCTCTCTCCTTTTTCACAATGAAAGAAGCATACATGGGTGTTACTTGATTATGAACCCAACACACTGGAGCCTGTTCTTTAACGAAACTGAATTGGAGAATTGTCTTCTGTAGATATGGGAAACTCCTCTGTGTCTTGGGAATCAGAAAAAAAATTATCAGATGGCACTCAAAGTCTGTGTTAAAAGGGTCTTTCTCCCTGCAAGGAAAAGGGAGCATCTTCTGCTCTCTGTTGGCAGCCAGGAATAGTTGACAAAATTGGCAGTTAAACTAGTTTACCCTTAAAGTCTTCCTATGTGAGCTGAGATCACTGGTTCTAAGAACTGTGCTGCTTTTCTTGCAGTAATTGGAATACAGATGTCTTTTAAACTTCTGCGAGTCTGATCTTGAAGTCAGGAAGACATTTCCTCTTTAAGGTCGGGATTTTTCTGAGTCAGAGCTGTGATGCTATGCATGGAAATGAGAGTGGCAATTCTAACAGTAGTAGCTGACACAAGAATATTCAGCTCATTCCAGTTCAAAGCTGACACCCAGCACAGACCTTCAGTTTTATCTGAAAGTTGTGATCTGCTGTTCTACTGATGAGGAGAAGACCTCAGAATTCCAGTAATCCAGCAGCAAGGACCTCATTGGCACTCTCTCACCCTTCTCTTATCACCCTTCTGCCTTCCTTAGCAGATGATTCAGAAATTATTCAAATGTAAAGGAGGGGCCTGAATGAGCTACAGTTTCACCTGTACCTTATATAAAAAAAACTGTAGTGAGCTTTCAGAAACATTTAGACATGGTTAATAATTAAGGTCTAAAAAGACTGTCCATCTTTCAAACTTAATCAGTGTCAATAAAGCTTTTCTGTCTGAAACGAGTATGGACATTAGATTCAGTGCCTTGCCTATACATAATACAAATGACATATAGTTTCTAAAACCTTTTGCTGTCTCTTGAAAGACTTTAAAAGCATTGCTCTTTTCTGCCTTGTTCTCCAGCAGTCTTTGTGTTTTTTGGTTTTTTTTTTTATCCAGTCAACTCGTATCTTATTCACAGATACAATGTACTGCAAATTCTGGCCTTCTAAAGATATGAAAGCACAGAAGATTTTTCTTTTAAGATACTTGCTGATAATACTTGGTTTGTAACAGATAGCAAGGCCAAACTGGTTTTCATGGCTCTTTCTTATCTCTCTATTTTTTTTTCTTCTTTGTCCTTTTATTTTGAAACTGTAAAAGAAACAAACTAGCTCAGACAGTCAAGTCAACCAGGCAGAAAACTAAGCAAAATCTGTGGTCGTCTCATGGGGCTTTTTTTAATTCTGCAGCTCATTCCCTAACCTGCTTTGGTATAGAAACTCAGCCTTCCCATTTATTTCAAAGTTGTCATTGCTATTTAGTCAGGAAAGTTTTCATCCACGTGAGTATATCATAGGACAGATGGCGTTTTATTAAGCCCTTAATATCTACCTACTTTATCTTCTCAAATAATTTGTTCATTAAAGCTCAGGCTTTTATTCTTAAGAAATATTGAGTTAGCTGCTTATAATAGTCTATTTTGATTTTAAATACATACAAGCTACTAAGTTCTGTTCCACAGAAATGTTCTCAAATACAAAGTTGAGAGAACTTAGTCATGAGAGACTGAGCTGTAGTGAGATGAAATAGTGGCCTCAGCTACTGAGAATTTTCCCTTTATGTGCAGCCTTTATTGCTTTCTAGCTTTCTTTTTATTTTCCTGATATGTTTTTGCTCTTTGTAGGCAATGGTTGGAATATTGCAAGTTAATGGACAGGGGGAAGAAAGCACATTAATGCAAGACTTGAAGCCTTTTCGAATTCTTATCAGTTTGCTGGATAAGCCTGAACTAGGTAATTTTCATTTACTCTTTTAAATTAGTTTCATGTGATTCTGCTTTGAAATTTTTTCTCTTTTTTATCAAATTGAATAAGTTATATCCTTAGTACTTAGCAGGTTACCCAGATTTCTTAGATCTTCCAAACTGTAGCTGTGTTTTGTATTTAATTTAATGCATTCATCAGATTTACCCTTTACTAAATGCCATTTCTTCTACTTTCTACACAGGAAACAGTAAGTCAAAGTTATAGAGAGAACTAACTGTGTGTTGGAAGAAATCTTTTTAATTTCTTTCATCAAATAACGACTTTTACTATTAAAAATCTCAGCTGTTGCTTTTGGGAATAACCTGTTCTTTCTTTAATATACACACAGAGAGGATAGACACTAAAAATAAAACAGTTTTTTTTCAGAACTTATGCAGAGGAAGCAAATATTTTTTTTTTTGGTTTTGTGGGTGGTTTGTTGGGATTTCTTTTTGGTGTTTCTTTTCAATTTTCCCTTCCCCTATTTGAAGTGTTTAAATGCCCTGTTCAGCAGATGAGGGCTGGACGACTATGAGACAAAAAGTATTTACATTTAAGACTTGGATATCTTGCCTTTATTTTGAAATACAGTTTTGAAGGTGACTGAAAAAATTAATTTTTTATTTTAATCCATTATCAGATTTAAGGGTGGGATAATAAAACCATAAAAATAAAATAATTAAAGAAAATAATTGGTTAGGACTTCCTTGTAGAAGAACTACAAGGAAAAAAAATCTGTCAGAAATTTGCCATCTTCCTTGTAATTTATGATTTCTATGGATCAGTCTAAATGTTCAGAGGCAATGTATATGTTAAGATTTCATGAAGTAGCAAAGCTTTGAGGATTCTTTCAGCAAAATTAGATAGAATAATCTAAAATAATTTTTGCTTAACACCGTGAGCATACTCTTACTGAAGGCAGCTCAGTGAGACTAGGAAAAACATTAAAAAGTAAATTATATCTCAAGGAGGATTACTTTTTAAATTCCTTTAAAATAATTTGGGGGTTATTTCTTCAAAATTGAGATTTAGCTCAAATCCAAAGGAGGAGCTATTTATAGAATCATAGAATGTATTGAGAGGGACCTTACGCATCATCCAGTTCCAACACCCCTGCCACTGGCAGAGAAACCTCTCACTAGACCTGGTTGCTCAAAGCCCCATCTAACCTGGCCTTGAACACTGCCGGGGATGAGGTATTCCTGGCTTCTCTGGCACCCTGTTCCAGTGCCTTATTACTCTCTGGATAACAAGTTCCTGGCCTTGAACACTACCAGGGATGGGGTATCCATGGCTTCTCTGGCGCCCTGTTCCAGTGCCTTATTACCCTCTGGATAACAAGTTTTTCCCTAGCATCCAATCTAAATCTCTCTTCTTTCAGTCTAAAACTGTTCCCCTTTGTCCTATTCCCATCTAGCTGTATAAAAAAATATCTCTCCCTCTTTTTTCATAAGCCCCATCTAAGTGCTGAAAGGCTGCAGTGAGGTCTCTCTAGAGCCTTCTTTTCTCCAAGCTGAGCAATCCCAATTATCTCAGCCTGTCTTCATAGGAGAGATGTTCCAGCCCACTTTTTATCTTTGTGGCCTTCCTCTGGACTCCAGGAGGTCCATGTCTCTGTGTTGAGACATGGATGCAGTACTCCAGGTGGGGTTTTACAAGAGCAGAGTAGAAGGTCAGAATCACCTCCCTTGGCCTGCTGGCCACACTTTTTCAATGCAGCCCAGGCTGCAGCTGGCTTTCTGGGTTGCAATTTCCACACTTTCAAAAATGCTTCCAAAAATTACCCTGCAGACTATATCCTGAGCTAAAAAAAACCTGCTTCAAATTAAAAGGAAGAATGATGCTTAAAATATTTTATCTTGTATTTACATTTAAATATTTGAGTGTATTGTCCATATGCTAACAGCATGAGGTAGCTTAGGGGTGAGTATTTTAAAGTGTTTTGGCTGAAAGGCACCTCTGATCAATAATCTGTGAAGTCCATTTACATGTTACTGAGCTAGTAAAAATTTACATGAGCTGAGCTGAGTAAAAAGGTTGTGTTGGCTTGAACATGATGTGTACTGCTGTGACTGCACAGCTTTTGAACTTGGTGTGTTTGTACCCAGCTGCCATTGTACACACATTGAACATGGGGCTTGTGCTTTGTGTACTCCCAGGCTCTACAGTTGTCTCAGTGTTTCTGGAATGCAAACAAGCCAAACCTTCTGACATTCAGGTAGTTTGAGATTGAACCACAAGAAATGTTGTGGTTTCAGTGACTAAAGCTAGCTAATGATTTCAATAGCTTTCAGCTGTGGACTGTTGGCAATACTATAATTCAAGAATGTGACTGCTGCTGTTTCTCCCTAGGCCCTGCCATCCTTGAGGATGTATTGATTGAAGTGTTTCGAACGTTGTATACACAGTGCAAAGCAGAACTGGAGCTTCAGACAGAGCCATCTTTCAACAAAGATCACACACAGCTGAGCAGGTAAATAATGAGTACAATGTATTTTTATTAAATAATAGATCTTTGTTGCTGGAACCATGACTGGAGCCTGTGGGACTGTGGCATGTTTTCTGCATGATACAGGATCTATTAACATTGATTGCAGCTTGTGTTCAGTGCAAAGGTGTGAAGTGGTTGGCTTGATTATTTTAATTTTTTAATATTTAGCATAATTTTTATTCTTTATCCATGACAAAAATGCTTGTTTGATTGATTGTGATATTCTTTATATCTGTGTTCTTCAAAACCAAAATGGACTGAGTTTTCTTGTAGTAGAAAAATGAAGACTGCTACCAGAGAGCTGGGGAGTGGGATATAGAGTTGAAGATTTGAATTTAGTATTTTGAAAGGTGGAGAGGACAGGGGTGTTCAAAGCTGGAGAGGGGAGAAAACAACTATAGGAACAATTATGGTAAAAATAGACATATTAAAAATGTGGTTAAAAGACAAATATTAAAGAAAGGATAGAGGAGAAACCTGGCAACTGTGAAAAACATTGGTATGAGCAGCCTGCCAATATCCTGAGCCCTTGAGCAGCAACTACTTGTAGAGATGGGAGGAGGATCGTTTGTCAGTGTTACTTGACAGTGGGTAACTCACAGTGATGTGTAGTTATATAACTTGAAAAATAAGTATAAAAATATGAAATATTCTTATTTTCTTTCAGCAAACTGAGAGAAAACAAGAAAACAGCAGAACTGATTAAAACTGCCAATCTTCTTTTCAATTCCTTTGAGCCTTATTATATGTGGGATTACATTGCTCGTTGGTTTGAAGAGTGTTGTAGGTAGGTGATAATATTTAATCTCTGTATGGGTAAAGTTGAAGTTAATTTTTGTTTTGTACACCTTTTTCTTCAAAGAAGTCAATCTCATGGGATCATTAAGCCTGTAAGTATTTTTTTCTCCCATCCCTATAACTTCAACCTTTTGACCAATTTTCATCAGATTTGATTGTGGGTCTTAGCAACCTGAGTTCTCACAACCTCAGTGTCTGGGTTAAATCAAGAGACAGAATTAGCCCCTCTACTCAAGGGGAGACTCCAGAGTGACCTCTAAGCTAGTTTTTGTTCTGTCTGGTCAGTACAGGATTACTCATTGTACAAATTGCTTTTGATAAAATTGACAGATTTGCCAGACACTTGATGTGTCATCATTTGTTCGGCTCTTTTAGAGAAAAAGAAGGGTGGGGATTCTGTGCATTACAAGCAGGGCTACAGGAGAAAATAGCAAACCATAAATCAGGGAAAGTTGAAAATATTAACAGGAGGGAAGGGGATGAAGGGACCACAGAAGAGCAGGGGTTTTTGCTGTGGCAAGGGGTAGAGGATGTAAAGATGTCAAATAAAATTAGTAGAATTGTTTTTTCCATTGCTTATGGAATTTCTTGATAAAATATTAAGATATTTGGACATGAATTTGTCTATGAGCCAACAGTGGTCTAACCATGTGTGTGTCTTGGGCTGCATTATGAGGACCACGGGCAGCAGGTGAAAGGAAGTTATTTTTCCTTTCACTTAGTGTTTCTAAGGACAGACGTGGAATATTGTGTCCAGCTTTGGACACGCCACCTGAGGAGAAGTGTTGAGAAACTGAAGAGACTCTGGTAGAGAAACTGCTAAGCTGGTCAGTTGTAGGACACTGCATTGAAGGTTGAGGTAGGTGAGTAGGCAAAGAGGGAAGTTGAATGGCACCTTATGATTTCCTGAAAGGCATTTGCAAATTTCATACAGCTATACTTTTTATAACAGCTGATGGAAAACAAAGGACAGCAACAAGTGCTCACTCAAGTGGTCAGGTTGGACTTTGAGAAAAGCTTTGCTAAGGACATGTGCAGCAGTGGAAGAGGTGGAACAGTGGAAGCCAGGAAGGCTGTGGAACTTTCTTGTGAGATTTCCAGAACTCTGCTAGACAAAACTGTGGACAAATTTATCTAGTGTTTTTAGCAGTCCTGCTCAGTGTGAGAGGTTGATCTAGATGTCTGTGACTTGATTTTTGTGTGTTGGGCTGAATTGCTAACATAAGGATAGTCATCTACAGCCAGGTAACGTGCAGGTGAGTATTTCACTACATATAAGTAGTGTTACTGTCAACATGGCTACAAAATTGCACCATAAATAAATGAAATCTGGAGAATTGTTTTTGTTTCTGCATGAGCTGCTGTATTATCTAAGTTTTTGTCTTCCAAGTTCAATTTTCTCTAGCTTGAATTTCCTCATTTTACAAATGAAGCCTATTTTACACCAAAAGGGTGGTTACTGCTTTTTCTGAAAGAAAAATGGGGCCAAGTAAGCTACTTAACAGTAAAATGAGAAATTGCTTATTGGTTTATAATGATTATCACCCAAAATATACAGCTTTGCATCAAGTTACAGAAATATGGTCAATGTAAGGGGAAGGAAAAATATTGTGAAACTCCATTTGAATTTTGCAGGAGGACTTTACATGCCAGACTTCAAACTGGGCCTGGAGGTGATAGTGATCAATCTGAGTTACCTCTGACAAATTTCTGCTTGTTAGTGGATTTTTTGTTGGATATTGTTTCTTTGGTAAGAATTCCTTTATTCATTACTAACATTGGGATTCTGTATATTTATGGTCTGCAGAAATACTATATATACTTTATTAATTGCTTTTCCAAAATATATTGACATAAATGGACATTAAAAGAAGTTTTTGGTTCATTGTATGATTCTTGATAGACAAGCATAACTGAAATGTGTTTTATGATGCTTATACCTGAAAATTTTAGTCTGTCCTCATTTTCTTTTCTGTGTATTCATTGCAGGTGTAGTCTTTTGTAGTTTGATATGCTAGTTTAAATGTGCAACTTTCTTTTAAGGATCTTTTAAATGTCATGATAAGATGTACCTTCTTTTTCTGTTGTCATTGTTTAATGTAGCAAAGACTGTTGGAACTGTTTTTTCTATAGCTGTCTTTCCTCAATTCTTTGCTTTCTCATTTCAAAGCCTACTAGAAGTATGAGAGTGCTGTGTCAGGTATGGCAATCAGCCTGTTCTTCCTTTAGCTCTTAACTTGTTTATCTTTCATTCTTAAACTTTTATCTTAAGATTAATAAAGTAATAGTGGCATTCTTCAGCCTTCTTATGATGTTTTTAAGTGTATTTGTTGTATAATGAACAACATGTACTAGTTTGAAAAAAGAGCTAAATATATTTCTATTTGTTTGTTACCCAACTTTAAAGTTAATTTTTTAGTAAAGCATGTATTTCCTATTCTTGGATATTAAGATATTAATTTTCCTTTTTCCATGTTCTGTATGTTTAGAACACAGTTAAGCAAATGTTAGGTAGCTCTGTTATAGAAAATAAATTTCAGGATGGAATTTGGTGTGACAACTAACAAGTTTTTATTATTACTTTACTACTCCTATTACTAGGAGACTTACATTGAAATCCAGACTGAACACTTGCCTCAGCTGTTGCTCAGGATGATTTCTGCATTGACAAGCCATCTTCATACTTTGCACTTGTCTGAGCTTACTGATTCTCTCAGGCTCTGCTCAAAGATCCTTAGTAAGGTTCAGCCTCCATTACTCTCTGCTGGTACAGATGGTATCCTGCAGCTTCCTACTGGACAGAGCAGCTCCATCAAAGAATGGGAAAATAAAAAGGTAACTGATTAGGTTTTGCAGCGTCTTGCAAAATTGCTTCTCATGTGGAAAAAATAATTGGGTTTTGTACAGCCTGTGTTGAACACCCTACAAGTCTTTGATTAGATTTAGATATCAAAATGTATGTTAAACCTAGGTAATCAAAATAATTCATAATTGTGGTAAAATTTCTTGATTCTTAGGGGTTTTTACCCAGATATTATATTTGTATAAATCACTTCAGAATCAGGGCCTAATAAAAAACTAATCAGCTAAAATTTGTAAAGCACTTCAAGAGTATCATGAAGTAAAATTACTGGACTGAAAAGAATTCACCATTTTGGTTACATATCAGGCATATGTAAATTCTCCTCTCACCCAATTTATGTGCATTGGTTTAACACCCATCACATTTTACTGTCACTGTTCTTATAATTTATTAAAGAAATAGATTAAACCAGCCAGCAGCTATTTCTCTTTTAACTTGGTCTACTTTGTTCTATGCAGCCATGGCTCTCTGAGGTATGTTAAGTGACATGCCCTGAAATCCTTGTTTTCCAGCTGAAGAAACCTAAGGAACATCATAGAATAAATTAGGTTGGAAGTGACAGTTGCAGAGCACTGCTAAAAGCAGGGTTGATTTAAAAGTTAGATTTTACTTTAAAGCTAGGTCATGTCACTCAGGATCATATTTGTCTTAATTTTGAATATTTCCAAGGATGAAGTTACCATGACTTCTCTGTACAGCTTGTTTATTTGCACTGTTATTTAATCAGAATTTCCATTGTTCCTGCTTGTGTTGGTTGTCTTGTGTTCTTTCACTGTGGATTTCTGAGCATATCTCTCTTTTCTACTGCCTAGTGGGAACTCACAGAGAGCAATAGAGCCATCTTCACCCCTCCACAACTTTTAGCATTCTTTTAAACTGAGTAAACCCAACTCTCTGAGCATCTAGTCTACATCAGGAGCATCTGTGGTGACTTTGCTTTGGGAATACTCAGTATATCAGAGTTTGTTTTGCACTAATGAGTGCAGTATTCTGGTTGTGGACCTAAGACTGCTGAGCAGAGGGGACTGGTTACCTCCCTTGATTTGGTGACACTAGTTCTGCTGATGTGGTCCTAGATGTGGCTGGGCTGCTTCACCAAAGGAGTCCACTGCTGGCTCACATTCCCATTGTCACTTAGGACTCCAGCATCCTTTATTCAGGATATTATATTCATTCTTTCTAACTAATTGATACCTGCCTTGTTTTGTTCTCTTGGGGTTTTGGGTTGTCTTTTTTTTTCCTTTTAATAAAGCTGTTTTAATTGAAGAATATTGCCCTTTGAACCTTCAGTGGCCTTCTGCTTCCAATTACAACTCTCTCATATATGGCCATAGTTTCTCTTAAGAGACAGTGGAATGATTTGCCATGCTTCTAATCACTTTTAGATTGTATTTTGTAAAATGGGGTCATCATTTATGTCTCTTCAAGCTTTCTACTATATAACTGTCACTGTTTTCTGTGGTAATATCGCATATTTCCATTCTTATTCCATCTCTGGTAAAGCAAGACATTATTCACTGTAAATAGTAATGTCATTGTTTTTATTTATTAATGAAAAAGTTTTTCATATTATTACGTAAGGATCAAGTTATGTATTTAACACAGGTAGTGATTAGAGTCAAAACAACTTCTGGGTCCGTTAGGTCTCGGTAAACATCTGCCATCACTGGTAAAATGCAGGATTGGAAGTAAATGTGCACCTGCATTTAGGGCCACTGACTGATGCATTTCTATTTCAGTTGTTTCCCTACCTCACATTCTCACTAGGAAAGAGACACTATGCTACCAGTTCCTACTGTAGAGGGCAAAAAGCCCTCTACAGTAGGAAAAAGTGCAAAAAGCCACTGTGGATGCTTTCTGAGTAAAAGCCATTCATCTATTTATGCATATTCTGAATTATAAGGAATTAAGACATATAAGTCATGAAGAACTGTTGTTGTTGCAGCAGACTGTCTTGCTCATTTTGAGGTGATGATTCATTTTCTTTGTAGCTGCAAATTATTAGTAGTTTTTAAATTAAAAGTTTATATTTTTTGTAATTATAACTTTGTATTTGACGGCTTATGATGCTGTACAAATAATACCTATGCCTATATATTTCAGCATTCTTTCATAAAGTAGACATAGTTATGATATGAAGAAAATGTTTAAAAATATTTTAAAAATAATTTTCTTCATAAAGATTTTTTTAATGTTAGCTTAGTCTGGCAGGCTTACAGAAACACCAAATATCATTTCTGCATAAAATGTATTTGTATGAATATATTTAAAATTCTGGAATAAAATTGTTGCTTTCAAATGATGACACTAATAAATATTGTTTTGATAAGACCAAAATAACCTATTTTGAACAGCCATTAAACTTTTATATTGCTCAGGTGCCATCAGTGTCACTTGAAAATCCTAATGATGTGTTTGAAGATGGTGAAAATCCTCCAAGCAGTCGATCATCAGAAAGTGGATTCACTGAGTTTGTACAATACCAGGCAGATACAACTGATGACATTGACAGAGCACTGAATGAAGGTCACAGTGCACCTGGCATCCCTATTGTTGGTAGCACATCCTCAGAGACTGAGACAGCATCAACCGTGGGCTCTGAGGAGACCATTGTACAGCCTCCTTCCGTAATGACACAGGGGACAGCAACTCGTAGTGGGAAGACAGTCCAAAAGACTGCAATGCAGTGCTGTTTGGAATATGTCCAACAGTTTTTAACCAGATTTATCAACCTGTATATCATTCAGAATAATTCCTTGTCTCAGCCCTTAGCGGCAGAGCTTCCGGTAGACCCCACTAGAGCGCAAGGACAGAGCACAAAATGGGAAAGAGAATCACAAGATGATGCTAAGGTGAGGAAAACAAACAAGAAGAAAACACCAAAAGAATACCTTCCTGCCTTTATTGCTGCTTGTCAGCTCTACCTTGAATGTTCGAGCTTTCCCGTTTACATTGCTGAAGGAAACCGCACTTCAGAGTTACATCCTGGGAAGCCTGAAGTGGGTAAGTTACACTCATTTGTTCTTTGTTTTTAAAGTAATAATTTTTATTTTTCTGCCAGAAAATTTTAAGTAATAGTATCATGTTCTGTATGTGTTACTGTTTGCTGTTCCTCTCAGAAATCTAAGTTTTCTTCTGTGTCAACTGGTTTATGATTGGAAATTAAATTATTTTCTCATAGATTTTTAAAAATATTGCTGGCATGAAATTTGACAGTAATTAATATTGGGGTGAAAAATGTAAATTATGCAAACCAAAGCCTTAGAGTAGAATCTCTATTGCTGAGTCTTCCTCTTTACTGTATAGATCCACAATGACTTCTTTGTCATACTGCAATAGCCAGAGCTCACATCAAATATGTTTTTAGCTTCTTTTTGTCAATGTTGGTTTGATGTGCACATTGATCACTTTGACAATGAATGGAAATTGTAAGCTACTGACCAATAAAAATCATACCAGCTAAGAAATTTAATGTATTCTACTTTGCTCCTCTGAAAGGCACAGTTCTTGTAAAAAATTCTTCTATAATTGCATTAAGAAACAAAATGAAAATGCTGAGTTTTGGTGAGATATGGATGTATTCTCAGATAGGTGAAACTATTCAGATACTTACATGGTTAAAACACTGTTATGGATTACTGTAAATTGTGACATTTTGGGATGAACAAAAATAATTGTTTGTAAAGTTTCAAGTAAAGTCTTCAATTTAGAGTTTCAATTTTGGATCCACCTCTGATCTGCAGTCTGAGAGTTGCTTCTGAGAATGTTTTCATGGTGGATATGTTTGGAACATGCAAGAAATAGTAGCACTAAATTTTGTCTACTGTCACAGTCATCTCTGGTTTTATTTTTATCTAGGAAACTTCCTAGTTGCAGCTTTTTGGTCTTATTTACAATTTTCAGATCAAGGCTAAGTGGTGAGCAGTGCTTGGAGATGAGTAGCTTTTTGGTTTTGGAAGCAAGCATGCTAATTTAACATGACTGCTTCTGTTTCTGTGGTCTTTAAGATGTATTGTTTATGTCTTCATTATAGCCAGGAGCAGAGCATATATTTGGCTTTGTAACATCCAGACATATAAAATATGTGTCAGTTGAAGGCAGTTTGGTTATAGCTATTTATTAGTTATGAGCATGACAATGCCAAAGATCTGATACCTTTTATAAAATACCTATCTCAGAATATTTATGCTTTTATAGCATGACCTTGAAAATGCTAGATGATTATTTATTTATTTCTCCCCAACAGCCTACAAATGAGTGTTGTGTCCAAAGACTAAAATGTCAGCTGTTTGCTTATTACTTTTTGGTGCACGTAGCACTTCCTTATTACTTGTGCACTGTAGAACAGAGAGCCTGTAGAGCTTGGGTAGGGTTTGCTTTGTATGAGGACAGTGCTTCTAGGAATCCCTTTCACTTTTGGTAAATGTCTTGGATTTGTGTTTCTTGTTCATCATCTGAACATTCCTATTTATTAGTTATCATTTTCAGTCTATTGAACAGTGTAACTTTGGGGAATAAGCATCAGTTGTAGGTCGGTAAAACCAACAGGAAGGATTTTGTTTCAAATGTAAACATCTCTTGTGTAGAATGTCAGGGCAGATAGGAATAGTGCTGGGACTACTTCCATAACAGAGAATTGCACTGGAACAGAGAATGGAAGAAGGTAGTTTCCATAATTCTCACACTACCCTATCTATTGATATGAGGCTTTTGTACTGCAGAAGAGGCTGTGTTTGTTAAAGGCTTCCTAAATTTGGAACGTGTTTTTGAAAGGTTGCATTAATGATATCACCCAACAGCTCTTAATCACTGGTCAGTCTTTCTATCTGAAGGAGACAAGTTAATCTGGTATTTAATATACTTGTCCTTTAATTCTGCTGTATGCCTAATTTCTCAGCTATCTTTAACTGAAGAAATTATAAAGGGAACTGAGTGAAGCTGACAACAATGGTTATATCTGTACACTCTAGAACACAATATGGAATTGTTAGGTATATTTAGACTCCAGTGGAGCTGTGGATATAAATTAGAAATTGCATCATTCTTCTCTTGATTTTAAAAGGGTGCTGTATTTGTGCCTATTAAATAACACTTCTTCACTTGTGTCTGGTTCTAGATGTATTTGCCTTTTTAGGGACATGATCAATAGAGTCCTCTTGAAGTTTTAAGAGAAGTTAGTTTGTTATCTCTAAAATAAAAGGATGCAATATTCACTGTGAGAATTGACTGTGAACTTTGGAGAAAGACACTTCCAGTATGAACCCAGAGTATGGCTTGATAAAGTGGGAGGAGGTAAAAAGGGGGAAGCAGCCACCTACAGTGGAAACAAAGCATGGTCTAAGGGATCATACCTCTGCACCAAACCATTAATTTTCACAGACTTCTGTGAAACATTCACTTCTGTGAATGTTTCCAGGCAAACCTATTTTTGTCAATTTAAAATTAGTCTACATGTATATAATATATTATATTATCCTAAGCTCTATGAAACATATTACAGAATTATTCCTGACTACTATCTAGGGTGTTAAGAAAGTTAACCTTTGCAGGTTCCTGATTGCTGGTGAAGAATTTTGTGAAGAAGAAAAGTGAATGAAAGGATGTGCTAACTACTAAAATCCAGGTTTTTTCTGAAGCAGGGAATCATCTGAATGCATTTCATAAAATTTTTTTTTTCCCTTGTTAAAATTTTTCTATTCATTTTTGATTACTAAATGTTTGAAGTGATACAATATTGCATTCTTTATTGGATTATTTTTACGATACATCAGGAAGTATCTTCCTCTCGCATACATTTTCCTAAATGGACAGGTTAAAATGTGAAGGGACAATTGCACATGTAATTATGGAATACAAGAAGAAAATTCCATAATATTTAGATTGTTAAATAAATGCATAATCTATTATTTTTGTTTCAGACTGTGAACAAGTACAGCCTCCACTGTGGCTACAGACTTTAATGAATGCTTGCAAGCAGGCAAGCAATTTCAGTGTTCAGGGTGTTACTATTTCCCTTGTGATGGACTTGGTTGGATTGACTCAATCTGTTGCCCTTGTCACTGGAGAAAACCTGAACAGTGTGGAAACTGCTCAGCCTCTTAGTCCTAACCAGGGAAGAGTGGCTGTTGTCATCAGACCTCCTCTTACTCAAGGCAATCTGAGATACATGGCTGAAAAGACAGACTTCTTCAAGGTTAGAGTCTATATCCTATTGCTGTTTTCTTTAGACTTTTTCTGTCTGGTGAAGAATAAGTCTTGGTCCCTTTACCATCCTTGATATGCTAAACCAAATTTTCTTGCTGAATATTTTGTACCCTGTGTTAGAATCTAAACGAAATACACAGAAAGTTTTCTTCCTGCAATTCTCTTACTGACCACTTGTGTGAAATTCCATGTTTAATTGAGTATTTTAAATATATAAACAAAACCTGATTGAATAGCAGCATTAATCAGCAAAGGTATCAAACTGAGATGTACATAACGTAGGACTATGTAAACAATTTTTGCATTTATGTAATTCATGTAAGAAATCTTTTGCAAAAGATAATCAGCAGCAGGGTATATTATGTAGCTAATTATATTTCAATGAAAATTTATTTCTGTTCTGATTCCTTAACAGGAGTTTTTTATGTAGTAAGTTATTGCAGTGTTTTGAACATTTCCTTCTGTTCATATAAAAGGAACTATTTTGCAGATTGCCTCTTGGTCATAGGGTGTCATCAGATGTGATATCTCCCATTGTTGCATAGAGCAGAACAAGGCATGATAGTCATTCACTTGTTTCTTGCAACTTTCCTTTTCACGTACAAAGCATATAGCTTTAACTCTTTGGGACCAGCTGGGTGATGGAACTCCTCAGCATCATCAGAAGAGTGTGGAGCTCTTCTACCAGCTGCACAACCTCGTCCCGTCTTCCAGCATTTGTGAAGATGTTATTAGTCAGCAGCTGACTCACAAAGACAAGGCAAGTTGTTCATGAATTTACTTTAAGATGAGTAAAGTATATACAGAAATATATTGAGATAAAAGACCCCTTAGAGTAGGGTATGAATAAATTCAATATTGAAGGAAATGTTGCCTTGCGTTGTTTCAAATGTTGTTTTAGGTCTGTGATGAGTCTCTAGTTTCATTCTAGACAAGAGATTTTTCACCATTCAGCAACAGACTTATGCAGGAGATGTTCTCTCTTATCAAAGTCGTGTGATGCTTCCCATTCTTAAAGCATGTGCTTAGTTTTTTGCTGTTGTTAGTAGGAGTTCTTGTCATGACAGGTACTTTACTTTTTTTTTTTTTCCCCTCACCTAGAAATTTGTTTCACATAGAGGTTGTCAATTTGACATTCAGCTTGAGAATGAGACCTAGGTAGTGCTTTAAATTTCAGGTATAATTTTCACAGGTCTAACAATATGAATAGTAGGGAATTACTTACACATTCTAGCAACTCGTGGTTGTATGACTTTAGGAGTGCTTACCTTTTTGCCATTCTACCAGATTTACCAGGTCAACAAGAGGGGATGTGAGCCACTGTCAATCAGTGCAATTCACAGCTTGCTGTATTGTTGAAATTTGTGATGATTTTTAGTGTCACCTAGGGTGGTCTGTAAACTGCTGTGACTGTGGATGTAGAACTTGCTCATTTCTGCCTACCTTCTGGAGAAAATAGTGATTTCTTACATCTTCACAGCATGGATTGCAAGGGTTTACATGGAGACACCTCTGTATGTTTGGGAATTGGTATTTAACTCTATTCAGTAACTGTCAGTGTATTGTTTTGTGTAACTGTAAGCCTTTTGCAGCAGTTTTGTGGATGATTTTCCTGTGAGAAACATATTTTTCTAAATACAAGTGATGTTTGTTTTACTTTCTAGAATGCTGCTGTCTCTTTTGGTTTTTGTTTTCGGTGTGGAGAGGTTGTTCTATTTTTAGTCTGTTTAACATGAACTGTTTGTCTTTTTCATAATTTTCATAGCTTTTACCTCAAGTTTTCATTATTGTGGCAGATATTGCATAGATAAGCAGCTGTTGCCAAGCTTCTTAAGTTGTATGATATAAACTAAGTCTGGAAGTACGCCAGATTGTTAGTGGTTTTAACAGTTTTTAGTTTTGTCTAACTTTGGTTAAAGGTAAATATACCATGTCCTATAATCATATATTCTAACATCAAACAAGTTAAAATCTTTGTTCTCTTGTTTTGCTTATCATCTAGTAATTTAGTTTAAGGCCTTATAGTATTTGAAGTAATTTTGATTATTTGATGTAATTGTCCTGATTGCTGTGCTTTGTTCATTCTTACTAATGCTTACTAGCTTCCTTGTCTTTTGGGTGAAGCTGTTTTTATACATGTGTTCAAGTCATACCATGACATTTACTGTTGTTTACAGCCTTGCTGGAATAACTCTGCCTGGATCAGCCTCAGTAAAGAGAGAAACAGAACAATTGTTACTTTACACCATTTTTACCATTAAATATCCTCAGTTGGACTTCAGTGATCCTTGTGGGTCCCTCCCAACTCTGGATATTCTATGATATTCTGGCTATTATTACTTTGACTGTATCAGTCATTATGAATCCTTTTGGCAGTAAGCATGTCCTATTTGTCCAGTTTGTTCCAGAGTTAAATTTTTCATGTTAGTGAAGAGCTCATCTATGTATCTAGCTAGAAAATTATTCTGTTTCTTTCTAGTATGGCAGTAATGGAATGAAAATAAGTTGGCTAGAAAGAGACAGAATAAACTCTAAAACCAGGCAGGATCAAGATAGGAGGGAATCCTTTCATGGTACTAAATTGCTCTCAGGCACCTACTGTTGGCTACTACTGTTTTAAGATTTAAAAACAGTACTTAAACACATAATCAAAGAAGTTAATTTCATTATATCTTATATCATTTAGGATGCTGTATGACTTTCTTTTTCCACTTCTTACCAGAAGTTTTACATTCTGACAAATCTAACTTATGGTTTGGTCCACAGAAAGTAAGAATGGAAGCTCATGCCAAGTTTGCAGTGCTATGGCATCTCACACGAGATCTTCATATTAACAAATCTTCTTCCTTTGGCCGCACCTTTGACAGGTTGGTGATTGCAAGTCTGATTCAGTTGAAATAATTTTACTCCAAAATCTTTGACGGTATTATATGGGCAACATACGGCATTGAAAAATTGAAGAACTACAGTGTAGCTGTGAGAGGAAAGAATAAGGACAAGAAATTAATTTGTGGACAAGAATTTGTGTTAGACAAAATTGTTTTCACAGTGATGATTATGTAAGCTGTAAATTTTTCCTGGAAGCTATAAAGAGTGTGGGAAAGGAATGGTCACAATATTCATTAACCATCATTGGGGTGTATATTGAGCTTAATATCTGAGTTCTTGCTGTTTTGATAAATACAGAAGCAGGAGAAATCAACCCAGAATTGAATTACATTAATTAGAAAGTAACAGTAAAACTAAAAAAACTTAAAAACCAAATTGCAAGCAAGTTTTAAAATATGAATTCTTTTGTTTAATCTGTGTTTTGTGTAAGAGGTCATTTATGGCAAGCAGCAGAGGATTTCTGTTTTGTGTTCTGGTATTGGCCTGTCTTCTTAGAAAATACTGAGAATCTGGACTCTGAACTACTCTTGTCTTCCTCAGCTACCACAAATGTTGTAGAAAAGTGTTTATTTAGATTTTGTATTGCATACTTAGCTATAAGGTGCAGAGTAAAAAGGTTATTTCTTTATCTTATGCAGTCACGCATTGCATAAATGGTGATCAATTCTCTGCATACAGCTAAAAACTTATGAACATGTACTACTGGGGAAGGTAAAATAGTAGATTGCAAGCAAGTTTTAAAATATGAATTCTTTTGTTTAATCTGTGTTTTGTGTAAGAGGTCATTTATGGCAAGCAGCAGAGGATTTCTGTTTTGTGTTCTGGTATTGGCCTGTCTTCTTAGAAAATACTGAGAATCTGGACTCTGAACTACTCTTGTCTTCCTCAGCTACCACAAATGTTGTAGAAAAGTGTTTATTTAGATTTTGTATTGCATACTTAGCTATAAGGTGCAGAGTAAAAAGGTTATTTCTTTATCTTATGCAGTCACGCATTGCATAAATGGTGATCAATTCTCTGCATACAGCTAAAAACTTATGAACACGTACTACTGGGGAAGGTAAAATTCAGAGTCCAATATTGTTTTTCCATAAGTCTGAAAAGGATTCTCAAGGCTAAAACTTAAAAGAAGAAAATAACGGTTGTAGGAGCTGCTGAATTGTCAAGTGTATTTCTCCTCTCTGTTCTTGAAGACAAGATCTTTGAATGTTTTCTTCTTTATATATCCTTGTGAATTGGCTTTTAAAATTGAATATTTTTTTAATGGCATATCACAAGGCAACAAAGACTTGTCATGCTAACAGCTGTACAAATACTTGATCTTGCTACTATTAGAGCAACTGTTATAACTTACTTTGCTACTAGTTCTTCCTGCCCACTCCTTCATTACACTAGACTAAAATATAAAGAGCAGGTTCAAAGTTTTGATTCCAAAGAAAATACTGCATTGTATGGAGAAGAGACTGGAGTATGTACCGACATTAAATTTGTCATATATCAGATTAAAATGGGATTACTCTGTGAGTAGTGTACAATATCCACGAGATTGTTTCTTCTTTCCATTCTAGATCTTTGTTTATCATGCTGGACAGCCTCAATAGCTTGGATGGTTCTACTTGGTCAGTGGGACAAGCCTGGTTAAATCAGGTGCTTCAAAGACATGATATTGCAAGGGTTCTTGAACCTTTGCTCCTACTGCTCCTCCATCCAAAAACTCAGCGAGTTTCTGTTCAGCGAGTACAGGCTGAATGTTACTGGACTAAATCTCCCAATCACCCTGAGGAAGAAAATGAAAAGCAGTTCATGCAGAAGTTCAGCTGTGCTGATGGTATGTACACAAGAAGACTATAGGAAGTTCCCTAATTTCTTTGCTTGCTGTTCACATGCAATGTTAAAGTCGTAGTAGAAATTTTTGAGGGTAACTGAAAAATGTGTTGGAATAAACTACGGCTTATATTTGCATTTGTGTGGTATTTTCCTAATTCAACTTTGTGTGCCCCAAGTATTGTTTAAAGTTGTATTTTTTACATTAAAATTATATGCAAGTATTTTAATGCAGAGCATTTTGTTACATCTTACTGAGACTTGGTAGAACATAGGAATATGGCTTGAAGCTTAACCAAGAAATTAAACATTTTTATGAATAATGTGGGGCTGGCTGAAAACATACCAATAAGTTTTGAGGGTGTTTGCATGTATTGCATAATTTTAGTTTAGAATTTACTAATTCTGTTTCTTGTGAAAACAAAAGCAGATAAGACTGTATAATGTTGTTTTGCTAAGGTGTACTGCTAAAACAATTTTGCTTTGTTTTTGTGAACTTGTCATTTGCTTATTAACTTATTTTTCTTCTGTATGATAGAAAGACATTATTTACCATACCTTCATAATCTGAAGTCTCAATAATAATTTAAATTCTAAATTTTTATTATGAATTCTTATTTGGAAGAACAAAATCTTATATGTATACTTTTTTTTGTGTTTATCAAGCATTCTCCCACATGCCTGTAAGCCAAGGACAACTTATTATACCTAAAGAAGGCAATGAGAAACAACTTGGTGTGGATGAAATGGAGAACTTCAGCCTGACTGTCAATCCTCTGAGTGACAGGCTTTCCTTGTTAAGTACCAGCAGTGAGACCATACCAATGGTTGTGTCTGATTTCGACCTTCCTGATCATCAGGCTGAAATACTGCAGAGTTCTGACTCTGGCTGTTCTCAGTCATCTACTGGAGACAACATCAGTTATGAAGTGGAAACAGAAAGCCTGAGTGCTCAAGATAGCTCTCAGACTCTGAAAGAAGACTCACCTGATGAAATTGTGCAACAAGTTGTTACAGATCTTATATGCAAAGTTGTAAGTGGTCTTGAAGAAGAAGTTGAACCAGTTAAAGACAGTCTGCACTCTGAGGATGCTTCGTGTAAATTCAGCTCATTGGATAGCTCTGTAGAGATTACAAAAAATGACGATCAAAATATTCAAAGTAGCCAGAGTAGTTTACTTAGTAATGACAGCTCACAGTTACTGTCAGCCTCAACTGAGACTGGACTTGAGAGCTTAGGAGATGAAATGTCAAGAAATAACTCTTCACCTTGTATTGCAGAAAGCCAGCAATCCTTCTCTGATCTTACTCTTTCCTCCACTGAATCAAAGTCTAGAAAACATAGCCACAGTAGTATTCAGTTCAGCTTTAAAGGAAAGCAGCCAGAAAAAATGTCAGAAAAGGAAACAATTGTTAAAGAGGCTGGTAAGCAACCAGGTGCAAAACCTAAGGTAAAAATAGCCAAAAAGAAAGATGAAGAGAAGAAGAAAGCACAAACAGAAAAGCTTAAACAAACAAATGTCTTCTTTAGTGATGGTCTTGATTTAGAAAATTGGTACAGTTGTGGAGAAGGAGAAATTTCAGAAATTGAAAGTGATGTTGGATCCCCAGGAATGCGAAAATCTCCTAACTTCAATATCCATCCACTGTATCAACATGTGCTGCTTTATCTCCAGTTGTATGACTCTTCAAGGACATTGTATGCTTTTTCTGCAATTAAGGCAATTCTGAAAACAAATCCTTCAGCTTTTGTAAGTGCCATCTCCACTACCAGTGTCAACAACGCATACACTCCTCAGCTTTCATTGCTCCAAAATCTTCTGGCTAGGCATCGAATATCTGTTATGGGCAAGGATTTCTATAGTCACATCCCAGTTGATTCTAACCATAATTTTCGGAGCTCTATGTACATAGAAATTCTCATCTCCTTGTGTCTGTACTACATGCGGAGCCATTATCCAACTCACGTTAAAGTAACCTCACAAGACCTCATAGGAAACCGCAACATGCAAATGATGAGTATAGAAATTCTGACACTCCTCTTTGCTGAGCTGGCAAAAGTGATAGAAAGCTCTGCCAAGGGATTTCCTAGTTTTATTTCAGACATGTTGTCCAAGTGCAAGGTTCAGAAAGTGATCCTGCATTGTCTGCTGTCGTCTATCTTCAGTGCCCAGAAATGGCACAGTGAAAAGGTAGCTGGAAAAAACATAGTGGCTGTAGAAGAAGGCTTCTCTGAAGACAGCCTTATAAATTTTTCTGAGGATGAGTTTGACAATGGTAGTACTCTGCAGTCACAACTTTTGAAAGTACTTCAGCAGCTGATTGTGCTGGAACACAGAGTAATGACTGTGCCTGAGGAAAATGAAACAGTGTTTGACTTTGTCATAACAGACCTGGAGCACATTGGTCCCCAGCAGCCGATGACTTCTCTGCAGTATTTACATTCCCAGCCAATAACCTGCCAAGGCATGTTTCTGTGTGCAGTGATACGAGCTTTGCACCAGCACTGTGCCTGTAAAATGCATCCCCAGTGGATTGGCCTTATCACTTCTACGTTGCCTTACATGGGAAAAGTTCTTCAAAGGGTGGTTGTTTCAGTGACTCTTCAGCTCTGCAGGAACTTGGATAATTTAATTCAGCAGTATAAATATGAAACTGGGTTATCTGATAATAGGTATGTATAAGTAGAGGTATAATCTTTTTAACTGAATTTGACTTCTTTGAGTTACTTTACTATCAGATTAACTCATTAAAAAAAATTACTCTTCTTTTAGGCCTCTCTGGATGGCATCAGTCACCCCCCCAGATATGGTTCTCACTTTATTAGAAGGGATCACAACAATAATTCATTACTGCCTCCTGGATCCATCTACACAGTATCACCAGGTAAACTTACCTGGGTGTCTGAGACATTCCTATGCAATACATGTCAAATTAAGGACTGTGATTTTATTAGCAATTATGAAGATCTGGTTGACAAAAATAACAAATATATTGTCTTAGCTATAAATATGGGGGTTTATTGACAATACAAATGAAAAAACAGGTTTCTATGAATGATACTTTTAAGGTAATA
This sequence comes from Passer montanus, assembly GCF_014805655.1. NCBI lineage: Eukaryota > Metazoa > Chordata > Aves > Passeriformes > Passeridae > Passer > Passer montanus. Next base: position 13,270,715 of record NW_024357613.1, on the reverse strand, counting down.
CTCTTTTATTTGTTTTCTTCTTTTGGTTGTATATGTTACTCTGAAATAACTAAAGTTGAATTTCTTAACTTTAAGGCCTTTAAAATTCCACTTTTTAGAGCTGCCTTTGTTGTGTTCATCTTGTGATATGTCTAGACATTATCCTTCTGCTCCTTCTGTGTATTCACAATTTTTCTTTGTAGTCAAGCAGTATTTTTAGGTCTGATATTCTGAGCATAGTGTCTGTTAAGAATTTGGTCCAGGTTCCATACAAAGCTTTTGCCCTGCTTTCTCGATAATCTTGTTTTTGTGCTTTTTTCTCCATTCTTACACCCCTTTGCTTGCCATGCATTTAAAAGTGACTGAAAAGTCGGTTTTGTTTATGTAAATAAATAATTTTGCCTAGAGTATTAGCTAGACTTAAAATTCTGAAATAATTGTTTTGCAAAGGTATAGACAGAGGATACAAAATTGATTGCTGTAGACATCAGGCCTCCCATGTTCAGAGTACATTTGATATTGCACAACTCAATCAAAAGTTTCTCTATTATTTTAAAAGTCTCAAAGCTGTACATATTTTGAGAACTAGTGAAAAAATTATAAAAAGGAGTTAAGGTTGAAAGCTCTCATGTTAGGTAAGTCAAAATTTTATCTATTTTAAATATACTCTTTATGTGTACATAAATTTGAATATTTGAATTCAAATATGTATATTTTAATATAAATATTTTTGAATACACCTGTCCTCTTCTCTCCCACTAGCTTTTGGTTAATGTAGATCAGAAGCATTTGGTTGAAGCACGCAACGGGATCCTCTCTATCTTGCACATGATCATGTCTTCTGTGACTTTACTGTGGAGCATCCTGCACCTCGCAGATTCTTCAGAGAAAACTACTGCTGCTGCTGCTGCATCCATCACCACTATTAATCTTGGGTCAACTAAGGTCAGAACATCAGGGATAATATAATTTAAGTTGTTCATTAATGCCATTGTCAAAATAATTTCAATCCTCTTCCCTTAAATCTAAATTTCATTTTTATGCCTTTGTCCTCATCTACTCACTCACCACAAAAACCAGGCTTTTATAAATGAGTATTGGATATGCTTTTAAGCTAAAATATACCAGTTCAATGCAATGTGTCACCTCTTTGCTTTCTGCAGAAAAAAGGTTTTGAACATAATGCTGAGGTGTGTATCTAAAGGGTATGTGTTCTGCTTTCATATTTCAGAATTTGAGGCAACAGATTCTGGAACTTTTGGGTCCAATTTCAATGAATCATGGTGTTCACTTCATGGCTGCTATTGCATTTGTATGGAATGAAAGGAGGCAAAACAAAAATCCTTCAAGGACAAAGGTATGTTTGTATTGCAGTGGTCACTTCAAATAGTTCTAATACTTTTAAGTGATTTAGTGTTAGGAAGAAGAAAATTCAGATATTCCAGTGAAAAAATACAATGAAGTATGGACAGTATTTGCATTTCTAATTAGCACTGTACTGTCAGGGAGATACTATTTCAGAATGGAATAATCTTCCTGAATTCTTCAGGGCAAGAGTAGGTGATACCAGGTCTCTAGATGAGCTCCTAGTTGATGAAACTTCAAATCCCATAAGGACAGCTGCCTTAGTTTTGGCATAGCCATTGTCTGTGTTGATAATCTGTGATATACATCTGGTTCTCTTAGGTTATTCCTGCAGCAGGTGAAGAACAACTTCTGCTGGTTGAGCTGGTTCGCTCTATCAGTGTTATGAGAACAGAGACTGTCATACAGACAGTGAAAGAAGTTCTGAAGCAGCCTCCAGCCATAGCAAAGGACAAGGTATGGAAACTGTACAGATCCTATTAATTTATATTATGTCCTCTTGAAGAAGCTTAGAACTGATGATGTGGGGACTTCATTGACAAAGCTGAGCAGCACACTGTGAAAATTTTCACTATATCCAAGAGATAAATGAAGAGAATTACAACTTTACAGATGGATGTCCGCATGGACACTCTTAATATTCTGCATAATTAAGCTATATGGTTAGACATTGCAGTGGCATTATAGCATTGTCAATTTTACCCTGGTGAGGGGAAAAAAATGCCACTTCTTTTTGACAACACAGGTTTCATATCTTTTTCTAGAAACATCTTTCACTGGAAGTCTGCATGTTGCAGTTTTTCTATGCTTATACTCAAAGGTAAGAAAAGAAGCTAAATTTTACTTCTGTCATTGGGAAGCAGATAATCAATTTGAATATTATACATCTTTTTGTCATAGGGTGATGAACAGTCTGTGTAATATCAGTAGTGAAGAAAGAATGGGTTTGATCAGTAGATTTGTTAAAAAAGGTGGTTTATTTTTGTGTGTTCCATAGTACTGCATACCTTTCTTCCCCCACCTAAAAATCCTGCAGGTAATTTGCCCAAAGAAAGCTGATCTTAATTGTGCTGTAACTAATTCATGCCATTCCAGCTTTGTAATGAAAAGCATCTTTTGAGATTGCTTTACTTCTGCCTTCATCTGTTTCTTAAGGACTTGATATAGAAACCTAGTATTAAAAGAAGCTGTAAGGGTGTTGATTCCCAATATCTGACAGGAGAGATGTGATGTAAAAAGAAATTGGGGGAATACTTGAGGGAGATGATGTTCTCATCATTGACATTGCTGCTCTCTCTCCCTTAGGATTCCAGTGACCAGCTTAGTGGACAGCTGGGCAGCACTGCTGCTTCTCTTAAAGGATTCCATACAGGTTGGTCTTCCAGCACCGGGACAGTTTCTCATACTTGGGTAAGTGCTTCTGATATTTGCAATTTTCAAATCTGCTCAAATGTAGGGTGTGTGAAATTATCCTGAAGTGTTAGTGGTTTTAACTCTGTCTCTTACTTTTGACTTGTAGAGTTATTACCTGAGTTCTGTGGGTCTTATCAAATTAGTTTCTTCTCTGAGGAATGGCCACATATATTAAATTTTATATTATTATATGATATAAGCCACAACCTCACCTTAATGTTAATTTAAGCAACAGATGTACATTTCTGACTTTCCTGAAAATAACAACAATTAATACTTCTTGGGTATTTGAAGTCCACTAGAGTGGGCTGACTTCTCACCATGGAAACAGTTTGTTAACTGTTAAAAATATGACTTTGAATATGTTTTCTATATAATGCTTCAAGGACCATTTTCTTCCATATTTTGAGTTTATCTTCCCTAGTAAACTGTCTCTGAAGATACTTCTGTATATAATCAAGTAAAGCATGTTCTTGGTAAACTCTTATGATCAAAATTAACTTAAGGAACTTGAAAAGTTGTTTCCTGGAATATTGATAAGTAGCAATCCCTGTGGGTTTAGAGAATAAATATTGTGCAAATAAATGTCTTCAGATTTGTCCTAACTCTGAAAACTGCTGAATAATGTATTATGAGAAGAAAATCCATTATTCAACTTCTAAATTTTTTCAGTGTTCTTAATGAGTTCATCATGAAAAACCCAAGTCTGGAGAATAAGAAAGATCAAAGAGATCTACAGGTAAGAAATTTATTGTATGCATTTTTTTTTTAATATTGAACAATAAATCGTAGAGTCGTAGAGTGGCCTGGGTTGGAAAGGGCCTTAAAGATCATCCAGTTCCTAGCACAGAAAAGATACTGACCTCTTGGAGCAAGTCCAGAGGAGGGCCACCAAGTTGATTAGAGCAATGGAGCACCTCTCTTAAGAGAAAAGGCTGTGAAAGAATTTGGTTTGTTCAGCCCGGAAAAGGGAAGGCTTCCCAGTACCTGGAGGAAGCCAAAAGACAGATGGGGAGGGACTGTTTACAAGAACATGCAGTGACAGGGCAAGGGGGAATGGCTTCAAAGTGAGAGTAGATTTAGATTGGATATTAGGAAAAAAATCTGTGCTGTGAAGGTGGTGAGGTGCTGGAACTGGTTACCCAGAGAAGCTGCAGATGCCCCATCACTAGAACTGTTTAAGGCCACTTGGATGAGGTTCTGAACAACTGGTTTAGTGTAAGGTGTCCATGTCCGTGGCAGTGGGGTTGGAACTAGAAGCTTGAATGTACCAGAAATATTTTATATCAGTTCTGTATTATGAAATTACTCTTTAATTTATTCTTCTTATATTTACAATTTTTTTGAAAAAGCTCTCATTTTCTGTGAAGTTATTAATCACTGATAATATAGAAATTACTTGAAAGCAATTCTGTATATGGTTATATGGATTTTCCACATGTCAGGACAATGAATACAGTCCTTCTGCACAATGTTCTTAAAATGCTTGGGTTTGTTTGGTTTTTTCTCTACAAGGATGTAACACACAAGATAGTGGATGCCATTGGGGCCATTGCTGGTTCTTCCTTGGAACAGACCACTTGGCTGAGACGAAACTTAGAGGTTAAACCTTCCCCCAAGATTATGGTTGATGGAAACAACTTAGAATCAGATGTTGAAGGTAGGTTCATTTTCATCTTTATTTAAAACAAAATATTAATTTTCATGCTAATATTAACGAAAAGAACAGCTTTGCTATATTTGAATGTATGTAAAATTCTTCAGTATTGTTCTAGCACCAGTGTGTCTGGCAAAGCTTGTGCATCTTCAAAATGTATGTTTTTAAAATATACTGTAAGGTGAATAATGACTTGATAAAACTAACTTTGGACATTTTTTAATTATTATTATCTTCATTTAGATATGCTGTCTCCAGCAATGGAAACTTCAAATATAACTCCATCTGTTTATAGTGTCCATGCGTTGACATTACTTTCTGAGGTAAATATTTCCTTGAAATAATAATAAGATAATAAAGAGTGTCTTATAATAAACTTATGTATTGTGAAAAGCTTTGGACTAGAAACTTGGAGAAGGAAATTTAATGGGAAACACTGATGTGAGTGGATTCTGGTCTTGTCACATAAAAGTTTGTTACTAACCCATTGAGATAGATAAGGTATAAAGAATGGCCTTTCAGATGTGTAGTATAGCCAACTTTTTTGATTGTAAGCTTTATGTGTTTATCTTTATGGTACATCTAATTTGCTGCTCATAATTGCAGACAGTCTTTGAATTTTTTCTTTGTTTGTAGTTTACTCTCTAGAGTGCTTTAACTAGAAGTTTGTGTTTCTGTGCTTTTACCTTAATGTGTTATAAAGATGATGGAGTCTTTATACTTTGGATTTTGCATAGTACCTGAAATGTGACCACTTCTATCATAAACTTGAATGTTCAGTAAAGAACATTACACACACCAAAAAAATGCTGAATGGTATGTAAATAGCAATTTAAGAATGCACCATAATATATCTTCCTCTCATTTTATAGGTTTTGGCTCATCTCCTGGACATGGTTTTCTACAGTGATGAAAAAGAGAGAGTTATTCCTTTGCTTGTAAATATTATGCACTATGTTGTGCCCTACCTCCGTAATCACAGGTATCTTTAGTTTATTGAATTGATGTAGATGTCTACAGCCAGTAGGAATTTGGATGGTGGCACTTAGGCTGAAACAGGCATGATAAGGATTAGATGTCTATCAAACTTTCTGTAGAGCAACAATTCAAAATTGGTTTATGTTGACTTTTCCTTTGTTTAGTGCTCACAATGCATCCAGCTATCGAGCTTGTGTCCAGTTATTAAGCAGTCTTAGTGGATATCAGTATACAAGGAGAGCATGGAAAAAGGAAGCCTTTGACCTCTTTATGGATTCCAGTTTCTTCCAGATGGATGCTTCCTGTGTTAACCAGTAAGACTTTATTCTTCTGGTTTATATCAATGACCCTTACAAATTTTATATATTCCATTAACATATGGGCCAAAATTTCCCAATAGATCTTTACTGAGAGAAGGAGATTTTCTGTGGTTTAGGTTACCACATGAAATATGAAACTGATATGAGGTATATTTCTATGAGCAAATCTATTTTTAAAAATAATTATCTTAAAATTTAAAAAAAAAAAAGTTCTGTGAGAAAACATGGTTAACATTTTGTAGAAACATAGAATGATTTGCATTGCAAGAGACCTTAAAGATGGTCTAGTTCTAATCTGCCTGCCATGGGCAGGGACACCTTCCACTAGAGCCCCATCCAGCCTGGCCTTGAACACTTCCAGGGATGGGGCATCCACAGCTTCACCAGGCAACCTCTGCCAGGGCATCACCACCCTCACAATAAAGAATTTCTTCCTAGTTTCTAAATATGCCCTCTTTTAAAAAGTGGGATTGCTTTACATTACATGTAATTCCCTCTTGGCCTATCACTCCATGCCCTGGTAAAAAGTCACTCTTCGGCTTCCTGGAGGCTCTTTAGATACTGGAAAGCTGCTAGAAGATCTCCCTGAAGCCTTCTCTATACCAGTCTGAACAACCCAAACTCTCAAGCCTGTCTTCATAAGAGAGGTGCTTCAGCCCTCTGATCATCTTTGTGGTCTTCCCATGGACCCTTCAAAGGAGTCCACATCCTTCTTATGCTGGTGGAGAGAGGTGGATGCAATACTCCCAGTGGGGTCTTACCACAGCAAGGCAGAATCACCTCCCTTGATCTCTTGGCCACACTTCTGGTGCCCTGGATGCAGTTGCCCTTCTGGGCTGTGAGCACACATTGGCAGATAAAATTCAGTTTTTTATCTTCATCCACCATCAGCCACAAGTCCTTCTCCTCTAAGCTACTCTCAGTATTCATTTTGTGCCCAGCCAGTATTTGTGCTTGGAATTGCTCTGACCATTTGTAGGACCTTGCACTTGGCCTCATACTTTGAGGTTTGCGTGGGCCCACTTCTTAAAACTGCCAGGGTCCCTCTGAATGACATCCCTTATTTTCTTGGAGAAGGGGGTTCAAGAAACACAGTTTCAGATCAAGTAACACCACGTAAATGGTACCTTATAAAGCAGAGAGCTTGGATTGGAAGCCTTAGGCTAAACTGAAAGAGCAGAAAAAATTTGCAAATGTTCCTGAAAATTCTTGCTTTTTTCTTGCTTTCCTGATGTGTGTATGATTTTCCTTTTTTAGTTGGAGAGCTATTATGGATAATTTGATGACACATGACAAAACCACATTCAGAGATTTGATGAGTAAGTATTGATATAGTCGTGACTCCTCTCCAGTATAAACATTAAATAAATGAAAAATAAGTATCTTAAAGAAAATGCTTGTTCAACATTCCTTCCAATTTGATTTATTCTGTGGTTTTCATGTTTTCTTTGACTACTTGTTTCTGGAGCTCCATAAATAACACGAAGTGAGAGAATTTTATACCATCCTGGCACGCGGTGAATTTTGCCTATATGGCAAAGCTGATTAAACAGAGTGGGTGGGGTGGTTTTTGTTTGGTTTGGATTAGTAGATCTGACACTAACTGCTTAAAAAAATTTATTCTGCACTTTATAATTTTTTGAGCATCAGTGCATGCTAATTTTACATTTTAAAAAATGGCTAAACTCTTTCCCAAAGTCCCTAAACCCAGACACTATTGTGTGTACTTAGAGGTTTTCTTTCAACTTTTATTTTGAATTTCTGGTCACAGCTTCAAATTGCAAACCATACATCATCTTAACATCTGCTTTCAAACCCCATTATTGCAAAGAAAGAGTTATTTGTGCCTTGAAGTGAAGCAGAATTGAAATTCATCAGCTGTTGGCTGCCTTTCCCTTTTCTCTTTCAGCACGAGTGGCCGTGGCGCAGAGCAGCTCCCTCAATCTGTTCGCGAACAGAGACGCGGAGCTGGAGCAGCGCGCCATGCTCCTCAAGAGACTCGCCTTCGCCATCTTCAGCAGCGAGATAGACCAGTACCAGAAATACCTGCCAGACATACAAGGTCAGGAAATGGGCATCCTTCAGTGGGCTCCTGGAATCCTGCTAGTTCTGGAATGCTGCTGTGACAGAGTAACAGCAGGTTAAATTTTTATCCTGCAAGATCAGTCTGGGATACTGTTTCTGTTGCTGAAACAAAGGTTCTGCAGCTTTTGGTTAAAATGTTTTCAGTCTTAAATGACTACAAAATAGTCAGATTTTGTGGTTGTCAGTTGACTTTAATCCAGATAATTTCACAGATCTGTCATTTTATCCCTTGATCAATATCCTTGGATACCTGCACAATATGCTTTGACATGAACATCTGAGGTACAAAAACCTATCAATTAGGGAGAGATGGGAAAACTGACCTTGACATTTTGAATTCTTGACTTCTTTTGCTGGTGTTTTTTCCTCAGTTCAGTTTATCTGTCTTATTTATCATTGAAGTTTATTTCTTACAATGACCCTTTACCTTAAGTGGCTGGGAATAGAAACTGCTTGGACCTTCTTTTTAAGGTGATGCTAATAGTTAGCAGCAGCTTTTAAATGTATAATTTTTTCATGGCACCAAAGGGATGCTTTGGTCTCTTTTTCTATATGGAAAATCAGTTGCATCAACTTTTTTGTTTCAGTTGTTCTGGAATCTATTTTTTGTAAAATTATTTGGTTCGTTTGTTGGGGTTGGATTTTTTGGGGGCTTTTTTTGTTTGGTTGGGTTTTTTTTAAATTTCCAGTCAAGTCAGTAGCTGAGATTGCTATGTTCATGGAATAAGGTGATTTTTACTGGTCTGAACTACAGTTCTGCCTCTGTATGTACTGAAAGCCTAGAGGTGACCATAATTCAATACAACTGTATCATCCCTTTGTAATTTCTCAAGTACTTTGATGGCTCAGTGTTTTAATAACAATAATACATCCGAGTTGTTCAGGCTGTTTTTGTATTGTTTGGAATCTGTTAACTCCTCCTGTTGTAATGGGTGAAACTCTGCATAAGATAAGCAAAGTTCCCAGATGCACTATTGCATTTATGTAGAGAACTTATCCAAAATAGGCAACTGTACTCTTTAGAGGTTTCTCTATTTTGTTCTTTCTTTGGTGGAGTGTTATTTCTTTATGTTGGCAGAATACAACTAGTAAAGTACTGGAACAGTAGCATGGCAGATACTTAAAGTTAACATTGAGAGTAAAGGAGGGAAGGGGAAGATTCTCATTGGAATTATGCTGAACTGAGGGATCCTTCTTGGCTTTTTGTTTCAGAAAGGCTGGTAGAAAGTCTCCGGTTGCCACAGGTGCCCACTCTTCATTCCCAAGTGTTCCTGTTTTTCAGAGTGTTACTTTTAAGAATGTCTCCACAGCACCTTACCTCACTGTGGCCAACCATGATCACTGAACTGGTGAGTTGCAGGTGCCATTCATTATTTAGAAGACTGGTGCACATCTGAGACACAACCTCATTCCTCCTCAAGATTTTTAATAAAATCTCTTCTAGAGATTGTACAAATAAATGTGCAATGGCCACAAATTGAAAGCTGACTTATTTTCATAGTCCTGATGTCTGTTTTTTGTGATGAAATTTAGTATCTGTTAGCTTACACTGTTTCAGCTGTTCAGCTGTCTCCTGAATTAAATTTGCATTTGCCCTCATTCATCCCTATTGAATCCTGCTTCAGTTTCTGCTTATGTATGTGTACCCCCTCCACCATTCCCACTTCTGCTCTTCTTTTTCAGTGTTCCCTCTTTCTACTTTCCTGGTCATTCTTCTTCAGCAATGGGAATGAGAATCCATGTATAGGAGTCAGAATCCATGTTTTATTGGCAGTTGATGGTCATTCAGTTCACGTTGTGACTAAATTTTGTAACTAGATTTATACAAGGCTCATCTCACATTTCTTCTTTATCATTTTGCTCTTCACAACAAAACAGTAAAAATATCTGTTTCCAGAGTTTCTACCTGCAGAATCTCCTGTGCTGGCTGTTTGACACACTCTTTTGGGTTTCAGCTTTGGCAGTGGGAATGGAGGGGAGTGGTTGGTGCATGCTGTGATCCATTCAGCCTGCTATTCAAGGAGTTCCCAAGGGATTGAGTAACAGAGGGAGAAAACCGGAATCATTGCTATGATTAGTTATTTTTTCAATCTGCAGGTGCCTAACATAGCCCTTGAATAACCACAGATCTAAGCAATAGAAGGAGGAAAGCTATGTAAAATATTTTAAAGTGTGTTGTTTTAGCAGTAGATGTATTTAATTTTAAGCCTGTCAATAGTATAAATAATAGAAAACCCATTCTACTCAGTGTGGTCTTCTGATTCCTGTGCTGTGCCTTGGCCTTTACACAAGTTACCACAGACTTGGCAATACTTTCAGTTAGCAGGACTGTGGTGCTTCTGGGAATTCATACCTGGGCCTGACCTGCTCCATTAAACAGTCCTTTATTCTCATTTTGTTTAGGTCTTGCTCTCTTTTTAGGTAATGGAGGGATTAGCCTTTGAGAGCTTTCCTGGCCATAAAAGAGACAGTTCCTTGTGGCCTTTGTGTTATTCAGGTTATATATAAGGGATGAAAGACCTTTAAGGTGCCAGTGTCCACTCTTACAGGAAAGGAAATAAAGCTCCAAACTATTTGTCTAAGGCTTATTACTCAGGCTTTCCCGAGTCACAGTCCATTGAAAATGGTATTGAAATATAGCATTTGATCTTCAGGTGCAAGTGTTTTTACTGATGGAACAGGAGCTCACTGCTGATGAAGACATTTCCAGGTAAATGTGTGAACTTCCTGCTTCACTTTATAAAAATCCCTTGGTATGCAGATGGAGTGGAGTCTTTATTGAAAATAATTTGTCTTAGAGTTGTTGAGCTCAAATGAGAAGAACAAGTAAAGGGTAGTTCAGTCTGACTGCAGTACCAGGGACAGACTGTTCAGGACAAAACAAAAGTTCTGCTGTCAGACTGATCATAAATCACTAAGGAAAATTATATAAGTGTCTCAGTTCTTACAATATCTGCCTGACTAAAATGCACTGCTGCTGTAATTAAATTCTGTATGGCATGACTTACACCTTTTCTGTGTCTTACACTTACTCTAAATAAGACTGATGCACCTTTTTTGTCTAAATAAAAGCATAGTTTCTTCTCTTATTAGATAAGTGAGGTAGGTAATTCTTCTTGTTTTATTATCCATTTTTATCTCATCTATTTTCTGCACAGTGTGATCCAGTTTCAGTCAATGCTAGCAGCAGAGGCAGATTTCTCAAATGAGCCGGAGTTGTTTGCCCAAGTTTTGCTCACTTTTTTCCTAGGGTTTTTTTGGAGAGTTTTTCCCTCAAATAAAGTAATATCAACATGACTGACAATTTTAAACTTCCTCATAATTTGAATATCTGGGAATAAGATACAGTGCAATACATTCATTATACATTGACATTTTATCACTTATATTTATATATGTATATATGCATACAGAGCTGCACTCATGGCACAGACTTGTGTTGGGATTCGATTTATGAATTCAGGATAATGCTGGTAAATAAAGAGTTGTGTGTTTGTAAAGGCAAGTAAGAAAACTAAAGTTGTTTTAGTGGCAGAATGTGGCAGAAGGTTGTTATGACTCACTTCCCTGCTATAATATATTTTAGAACTTCTGGCCCATCTGTTGCTGGTTTGGAGACAACTTATACAGGCGGCAATGGTTTTTCCACATCCTACAACAGCCAGAGGTGGCTGAACCTGTATTTGTCTGCTTGCAAATTTCTGGACTTGGCTCTAGCTCTACCATCTGAAAACCTGCCTCAATTTCAGATGTGAGTAGAAAACAGTGTCATTTAAGTTTTTGGATGTTTTTCCACGCCTCTTGGTAAAATTTTAGCATATAAAACTATTTGGTTTTCTGTTTCCCTTCTTTCTTTGGATTTCAGCCAGGGCAGCCCACAGTTTGTTCCCTCACAATATCTGAGTGGCCCCCATGGCAAATGATGCTGCATATCAAATTAGTTCAAGCTGGTTTGATTTAGCCTGTGGCGAGAGATTTGCCACACTTGAGAGATCATTAGTAGTAGTGATTTATTCAAGTATTTCATTTTTTAAGTACTTAGTTGCAGTAATGCCTAAGAACTCAAAATACACCCACCCATCTCAGTGAGTAATGCATGAGAGCAGAGGACTGCATGTCATCTCAGCATGACTTGCTTAAATTACTCTGGCACAGTCTGTCTGGAAAATGTGGCAACAAACCTTTGTAGAAAGGGGATCCCATAGGTTTTTATTGATCAGTAGTGGGCATGTGTACAAACTGCTTCCTCAGTGCCTCTGTAATCCTGTTTAATTGGAAAAAAAATGAATGCAAAAGAATTGGCATTTGCTGGAGATCCTGGGAATGAGAGGACATGAAGGACAAAATAAACTATCATGCCTCTTCCTTTACACTGCACTCTGGTGACTGTGTGAGGGCTGCTGCCCTGGCACAGCTCTGTAGACATTGGGTCACCCTTAATTTCCTGCAGTTTAAAAGACACTCATGTGGGTTGGAGACTGGAAGGATTTGTGCACACTGTGTCAGACTGTGCCCTGTAATATTTCTAGATCTAATGTTGAATGTTTTTTCATTTTTTTTTTCTTCTGAGGGTTTACTTGGATTTCTTTTTTCCTCTCTCCTTCTCTGATACTTCACCAGATTTCCTCATCTGTTCATATTTTTGATTGCTCAGAAAAGCCTGCATGTTCAGTATGGATAACATCTGCTTGTGTTATCTCATGGCAGGTATCGTTGGGCTTTTATTCCAGAAGCATCAGATGATTCAGGCTTGGAAGTACGGAGACAAGGAACACATCAGAGGGAATTCAAGCCCTATGTGGTGCGTCTGGCAAAGCTGCTGCGGAAAAAAGCAAAGGTATGTTGCTTTTTTCTTTTCACAGAAAGATTTCATGTACAATAACACACAGCAGTGTTTGGGTTTGAATATTTTAATTTTTTTAACAATGAAGAACAGATTTTTTTTCTGGTGTAGGAGATTCTAGCTGGAAGAATCTCAAGTCAACATCAGGCAAAAAACACATGTAAGTATAGAAAACAAACAAATCAAACAAAAAAGCCCCAAAATGAATCAGACTACAGAAAAATTTATAATCTGCTATGGTCAAAATTATTATGATCACTGACTTTGGATTTCTAAATTAAAAGTATTATTTAAATAAAAAGTAAAATATGCTCCATTATCTGATAATAACATAAACACTCAACATAAAATCACTTCCAGATAGCCAGTCATATATGTAGATAGTAGTTTGACTACCTACTTTTTTGAAGTAGAAAACCAGTTTTGTTAATTACAATCAAAAATTTTAAAAAACTGTTGCATTCTTAAACTTGACAGAACTAAAAGTGTTGAGACTGAGCAGAGCCTGGGACTGTGATGAACAGAAGAAGGAGGAGATCAGTAGAAACAGTTCTGGGGAAATCTTGGCTGCACAGTAGGAAGAGTGGAACAGAATGAGGGTTGTAATTATGTTGGTGCATGGGATGTATTAATAAAGCCCCGGTTTGTGGGGTTGGAGGCCTGATCTGCTGATGCAGCCAATGGAAGCTGGCCAAGCCCTGTCCCAGGGAGATCCCTTCTGCTGCCACAAAGTAAGAACTGTCAGATATTTTTGCTGCTCCTGCTGTGAGGACAGAGCCCCCCTGGGGGCAGTTCACTGGGAAGTGTTGATAGGTGAGCCTGGGAGGAAGTGCAAAGCCTCCTATGGCAGAAAGTTTTGAACTGTTATTCTCAGGTTTCTCTGTATAGATGGCTTTGTCAGGTCTGTAACAGTGGCAGCTTGCTGTAGCTACTGCATTTACAGTCTCCAATGTCTTCAGTGAGTAAAGGAACTGAGATACAAGTGGCTACAGTAAATTTAGGGATAACTTAGTTGCTGGCCGAGTTGAACTATTGAAGCAATTGTTCACAATTATGGGGATAAAACTAGTGTCTGAAGCATATCTGCATTTTATCATTTTTGAACCATGAAGATGAGACTAAATTTCTCTTCTTGCATGTATAAAGGAGTAATGAGTTTTAACTGCCTGCTCCTCAGGCATAGCCTCTAACCCTGGTGTTGAATGTAGTATCTGTTAGAAAGTTTTCACACTCCCAGTGATCTCTGTGCATGAATTTATACATCACGTGTGATTTATAAATATACACGCTGCTGGTAAGTACTGTATGCTGAGATAGATGCCTGAAGTCAGGACTTACACAGTATGCTTTAAGAATTCAGAAAAATTCCTGGAATTTCTGGAACCCCTTAGTCATGGCAGCAGTTGCACACTGAACCATAGGTAGGTGTGTGATGATAAGATAAACACGAGATAATGAATATTGACTTCAGGCCATGTCCTCGTTATGCAGAGGAGAATACTGTTACATATAGCTGTGGGGTTTTAGAAAATAACTACAAAAAATGGAGTGGATCCTTATTTTCCTTCAGGGCATTCTGACTCATGTTTAGATTCATGTAGTATGGTGTTGCTCAGGCTCTGTTATCTGAGGGAAACATGCCTAAAAACCTCCTTTGGCAGTGCTGAAAATAAACAGAGGCACAAACTGGCAGTGCTGGTTTTCTCTAGTAGTGTCTTGGCCATTCTAGCTTGAGTCTGCCATTTCTGGATCACAGACTTGTCGGGGTGGGTGATTTTTCTAGCTGAAGCACAGCACCCAACCAAGCAACGGCATGGCCTTCACGGCAGAGTATTCTTTTCATATATGAAATGCAGTCTGAAAGTTCTCCTCTTTCCTTCCACAGGACAAACAGGAGGACTTTAAGACGATGGTTTTGGAGGGAATGGAGATGGCCAAGCATCAGGTGAGGGTGGCCTTTGATGCTTGAGTTGTGAAATAAGCTTGCCATAATAATACCATCATCTCAAGGCCCTGGGCACTATGTAGCATTCAGTAAGAACTAAGATCAGATTTGTTATAGAACAAAGCTGAGAGAATTTTGAGGTATAAGAACCCTTATCTTTGTAGATAACTTTAATTTTAAATAATGAAAAGTTTTAAAGTTTGTTTCCTGTACAAAATAGATTACAAAAAGCTGATGTTAGTTCTAAGAAGAATTATGATTGCAAATCATTATAAAACTAAATCGTAAAATAATTTTTGTCAAACTGCAGGTGTGAAACACACAATCTCTGGTTGGTCTCCATCAAATTAACTGTCACTTTAAGCATCCATGGAATTAGTGATGTTTTCTTAGCCAATACTGCCATGAGGAAATGCTTTGGACAGGTTGTATTTAATTGCTCAGAGTTGGAATTTGCACATGCACCCCATTTGGTTGGCTGTTGTGTGACAGTGACACTTGCTGTGTGCTGGGAGCACATCCTGTCACCACTGGATAATGCTAAGCATTGTACAGAAACAGTATGGAAAAATCTTCTCCTTAATACAATAAGTTTTTAAGGAAAAACTCTAAAAATTAGTAGCTTCATTTAAAGAAGGAGACATCAACAACTCCTTTTGTGTTGGAAATTTAGTCTTCTCTTTGCTGTGGTTTGGTGTGAGCCTTTCTCTTCAGAAGACTTGTAAAGCTCAAATAGTGGTCTCCTGTGGCAGGGAGCCAAGCCACCAGATACATTCATACTGAATTTAAACATAATTGGGGTTTGCCAAAATGGATGCCCTGTAGGCTTCTCAATTGCAGGACAGTTGCTTCATTTAAAGGGCAAAAACCCGTATTTGTTGAAGTATCTGTACCTGTACCTGAAGTACCTGTATTTCATGAAGTATCATGAAAAAAATCTATTTGCTCAAAGGCAGTGCAGTCAGTGATCCTTACCTTGTGCTCTGCTCCCACTGCTGTCCTTTGCCCTTCATTCTTCTTTCATTACCAGGTGGACCCCCTGCCTCAGCCACAGGTGCTACCAGGGCAGTGGGACAGGGCTGGATCCACAGGTGGCTCTTCTTGGTGAAGCCTTTTGTGCTTCTTTTCTCCTTCCTTGCAGAATAAAATCCAGTACTGCTGGAATTCTACTTCATGGTAGAATGGCTCTCTGTACTGGTTTGTCAGTAACAGTACAAACAAGGTGTTTCTAGTGGTGATAGTACCTTAGTGTCTAGATTTGAGTATGGTTTTTGACTCAGAGATAAAGGAAATAGGGAAGAACTGTACAAGAACCTGGATGCTGGTGCTCAGGTACTTCAGTATGCAGATATTTAAGGCAGCCCTGAGCAGGGTTACAGCAGTGTGCTGCTGCTGGTGCTGCTGGTGGGCACCTGGTGTGTGACTGCTGCCTTTGCTTGTGGGGTTCCTGAAATTCTTTCCTTTGACATTCCCCTCATGAAATGGAAGGAGTATAACAACTGAGTTCTTCTGAGAATACACAATGAGTAACTGAGCCATTTTCCTCTGAAAACAGCTTCAAGTGTTCCTCAGAATGTCTGTGTGTGTTATCTGAGATACTAATAATAGGACTGTTTTTTGCCCTTTCCCAAAACTCTGCTCTCAAGCTGCAAAGTGAAAATGCTTTGTATCTATTTTAACCTTCTCTGGGGTTTATCACCACTGATGCTGGCAGTATCAGCTGGTGGAGTGTGTGTCACCAGAGAGGAGCCTGCTTTGGAAAGCAGCTGAAGTAGCTCACAACTTCCAGCAGTCACCAGCTTGGGCCATTTGTGTTGCCCACAGGATGCTGCCTGGGAGCAGCTCCACAGGGCTGCATGGTGGGGCTGCCTTGCTTTGGGACAGCCCTGGGCTGAGGTGTTGTGAGTGAGTCACAGTCACACTGACTTGAATGCTCACTGTGACTCTTCCATCAGCAGCAGTTGACACTGTTCACTCCCAGCCACTGCCTCTGCAGGGCATGGTGAGGGGGAGCACAGGACCTGCTTTGGAAGCTCCACTTCAGCATTGGTGTGTTTTGTGAAGAGGACAAATGGTTTTGGACTTTAGAAAAGTACTGTATTATGCATCAGTCTTTCATTTTAGCCTGTCCTTTTCCTGTTTTGTCCTGCATTATTTCCCACGTCTCTGTATTTGCAGAAAAACCCGGAGGAGGATGGCTCAGGGAAAACACTAAGCTGGGAACCAGGTCACTTGCTTTTAACCATCTACACCGTTCGCAGCATCGAGCAGCTCCTGCCTTTCTTCAATGTACTCAGCCAAGTGTTTAACAGCAAAGTCACAAGCAGATGTGTTGGACACTCAGGGAGCCCTGTCCTTTACCCCAACTGTTTTCCAAGTAAGGACATAAAAATGGAGAACCTCAAGACCTTCTCCAGCAAAGCAAGACAGAAGATAGAAGAAATGGTTGAGAAGGATTTTCTTGAAGGTGTCATAAAATCATGAACCAAACTGGTACTACTCAGCCTATATGTAGTATAACTATCTAAATGAAATACTGTATCTTTCCCAGTTGTATAGTATTCTTTTCTTATTTTGTATGTAATGAAATACATGTTGTATTTAAGTTAAATATTTGTAAATAAGAGAAGTGCTGGATGTGGCCTGAATCAAGTTTAAATATTGGTGGCTCATATTGATTATGGTGCCTACTATTTACAGTAAATGTTTTGTTGTCTTGAGTTCTGTCTTTAAAAAAAAATGAAAAAAAAATACAAGGTGCACATTTTTTCAATTTGTTTCCAGTTTATTTTTGTCTTTTTTTTTTAAGATCTATTGGAACTTGTGCTTATTTAATAACCTGTAAAATGCTATTATGGCAGGAGTTAATACAGGACTACAATGAACTGTTTGTCAGAGGTAGACACCCTGAACCAAAGTATGCCAAGGAGGATACTGGTGTGTTTAAAACATTGCATCCTGTTGGCCCAGCCCCTTCATGGTGCTGGGGAGCAGTTAAGGCCACAGAAGACAAACTTGTCTCTGTCCCTTCCCTCTCAAGTGTGATTATAAATACTATTACTAAAAATCACTTTCTAAATCATGTCATAAAGTATCTAATGAAGATAATATTGCAATAATAGATTATTATTTGCAAATATTCTTTTTCATTGTATTGTTTCCCCCTCAAAATGAGGTGAACTGAATCTGAAGACTAGTGCCAGCCTCTGTCTGACACTGTTTGCCCAGAGATGATTGGGCTACTGGGAGGAAGGTGGGGATGATGAGCCTGCAGCAGCCACTGTGAGCACAGTCACAGCAGAGCTCTGCTCATGCAGCCATGGCCAGTGCTCTGAGGGTGTGGGTGTTGGATTCCAGGCACAATGTGACAATGAGCTAGGCTGGGGCAGGGAGGGGCAGAATTCCTTCTGGACATGGCCATGGCTTGTCAAGAAGTTAGACAAACGTGGGGAGGGGAACATTCAACAGCAAGAGCATCTCATTCAGAGGTAAGTTGCTAAAAGAGGTTAAGAATAAGGAGAGTGATATTCCACTCAGTTCTGATCAATCCTTGCTGCTCCCAGGAAGGGTTGGCTCTGTGCCCAGCAGCACATGGTAAAAAATGTGATTTTAAAAGAGAAGGGAAGTTGTGTGCTTTAACTGCCATTCATTATATAGGCTGGGGTGGTGCTCCTTTTCCACCAGCAAGGTGGAAAACAGCCAGGCTCACTTCATGGGCGAGTGCATCTGCATTCTCCTGTGGAATGTAGGAACAGTTAGTCATGCTGCTGTCAGCATCAGAAGAATAGAGCAAATACATGATATTATGGCAAGCATTTTCCTGGAAATGTTGTGCTCCCTATATTGCTGTACCAGCCACTGCCATCATGCTGGCAGAGAGAAGCAGGTAGGAGCATGTGAAGTGAGGAGAGCAAGACCACTGCTTCTGCTGTCATCTTTAAGTTCAGATCTGGACTAACTTAGCAGCCAGAATTTTTTTTCTATTCTGCCTCTTACAAAATTGTGTAGTTAAGGATTGCTTTGGTAACTTCCTTTTTAACCCTGAGCTCTCAGAAGGCTGGTTGTCTTTTCAAAATCATCTGGTGTTAAATCTGCCTTTATAAACATTTATATTTTCCTTTTGAAGATAAACATTGAGAACATTAAACATTACTTTTCTAAATAAAAGAAAATCCAAAGTAACTTTTTGTGATGACAGTCTTTTTTCCAAATGTAGCATTGTTAAGTTGATTAAATGACAAGTATGGAAATAGACTTCCTTCATCACCCCCTGCTAGGCAGAAGATTGTTTAATGTGAACAAGCCCTTAAATGAGTCAAGCTCTGACCTGTGTGTCTGCTTCAGCATAGATTCTGACAACATCCTCTGTTCCTGACGGACGGACAAACGCCCGGGACAGTTTGTACTTCTTTACAAGGGCATCAATTTTCTCCTGCAGCCCCGGGGGCGTCAGTGCTCTCCTTTCTGCGTCTGTTGTGTCAATAACGCGCCTGTCCGCGACCTGCGGCATCAGAAATAGGGAAGACAGAAATGCAGGGTTGGCCATGTTGTGCTGCCTGGAGAGTTCAGTTTGGGAGCTAATAAAGGGCTACTCAAGCACTTGGGGTCCCCAGCATCCCTGCAGCATCTGTTAACCAAGTCTTGAGAGGTGTCAGCTGCTCAGTTTAAAAAAAAGGTCCGTTCTGAACGTGAAGCTACAGCTCCTCCCAGTAAATCAGAAACTTAAATTGTTTCCTCCAGTTCAGACAGAGCCCAGAGCTTCTGTACTGTGTCTGACAGAATGCTGCCACATGGCACCTTCTGCTTTAGCTCTTTGAATGTTGGAAAGGACACAGAAGCAAGAGCTTGAACATTCAAGTGTTCAAAGTGGCACAGCAAGAAAAATCCAGCTGCCCAGCAAGCAGAGGCCTTAGAAAAAACAAGATTTTTCTAATTTGAAAGTTGGAATTTCTTAAGTTAAAATTTGAAGTTTTGGTCAGGTTTTAACATAATTGGCTATTATTTAATCTTTTTAAAAGTCATATTTATATTTTAGTTCAAGTGAAATTCTTGTGCCTGCTCCGGGGCTTTTCCCTAGCTTCTTTGGCCTGTTTGCCCTTTCATGGTCAATTGGCCAATTTCAGCTTTAAAATAAAGCTTATCAAAACGTGTGCAGGCAAAAGATGCTGTGAGCAGGGTCCCCAGAGGCTGCTGTGGCCTGAGCCAGCACGGCTGGCACCTCACCTGGACCTTGAGCAGCCGATTGGGAAGGTCGGCGTAGAGCGCGTCCCACTGCTGCACGGTCAGGCCCTTCAGAGCCAGGATTGCCTCAATGACCAGCATGTCCGAGACAGCATCGCCAACCGTCTGCAACAGGAACGAGAAACTGCAGCAGAGAGGCACGGAGGCAGCACTGCCTCAGGAAACTTCCAGCAGGCCCCAGCAGCAGCCTGACAGGAGCTCCCAAACTGCCAACACCGTGCTTCAGCACTCAGTTTTTACCTGATTAATCAGGTCAATCATACTTTCAAGCATCTTTGCTGCTTCTCTTTTTTCATTATCTTTCTCCTCTTTTACCAGCTGTCGTATTTTAGTTTCAGCAGCTTTACTAAACAGTACCTAGAAGAAAAAGATAAGAGCTTGTCAAGATGAAACCAGGATATATGCAGTAGTGAGGACAGAACTTGTACCATCTAAGCCCAAATAGCCAGCATTAATGTTTGCTACCATGAATTCCCATCCCCACTAAAGCACAGAGAGGTGGCAATGCTGTGATAAAGACAGGAGTAAACAAGTCTATTTTCAAACAAGGAGAAAAAGTTTTGTTTATAAAACTAAGCAGAGAATGAAAAGACCTCCTTCTCCAGGTAATTTAACTAAAATTTTGTTCATAGTGGCTGATCACATGGATTACCTGCTCGTACTTACTGTGCCATGTCCGTTTGCCTCAAAATAAACACCCACATCAAACTCCTGGGCCTTGTGGTGCAAGTGTTTCACTCCTGTTTTGACGCAGTGCACAGGTACCTGCAGCCCAAGGGTGTGCAGAGAATGACAACAAGGTCACAGACTCTCCTCAGCAGGCTGGAACTGAGCACCCTCACCTTCCTCAGCCTGGAAGGACTGTTACAAACTAACCCGTGTTTCATGGCCACTGAGCCTCATAGCTAAAATGCTCCACTATTTCTGCTGACCCCCATTAAAAAATATTTCATTTATTCCCGTGAGGAATAAAGGCTAATTAAATAAACTCCAAACCTAGAAAAATCCAATTTAGTTTATAGCTTCAGGGAACACACTAGATTCACATACAAACAGAAATAATGAATACCTTCTCTCAATCCCTGAACATTTAGCTTGCTGCAGAAAATAAATCAGTGTCAAAGTATCAAGGAGGCTTTACTGACTCACTTGGTTGCAAAGCTATAAAGTCCTCAGTTTGTTTAAGTACCAAGGGATTCAATTAAACATTTTTTAAATTAATAAAAGCCAACTAGAACTTTTTAAGCTCTGCTCTCTTGCATCTCCTTTGCCACCAAGAATTTAGTCACTACTGGAGGTTTGAAAGAGTAATTTTTGCTTGATTTTAATTTTCCTAGCAATCATATTACAGTAGCATTTACTTTTAGAATTAAAAAAAAAAGTCAACTACCTAGAAAAAACACGGAGAATACCTTCAGTGTTTCCTGGAGGTAGCGTGTGGAATTCCCATTGGCATATGCTGTTTGTACCACTGCCATCTTGAAGTCCTGTTTCACCTGAGCAAACCAATAAACCAAGTTTTACTGTCCAGCAGGCACACAGCCAAACAAAATGGATAAATGGAAAGATAATCAGAAGAACTTTTAAATGTACAATTAAAACTCCTGGGTACTAGAGGGAGGCACCAGCTCACTGAGAACTTCTGCAGCTTTAAAACAACATGAATTCTGTTCAAATATTTGTACATCCCATACTGATTTTTCCTGGGTCTGGCTGAAGCAGCTCTTCAAGCTCAGACCTTCCAAACCCCTTTTTGGCCACAGCAGTGAGGTACAGGACTGGTTTTTAAAGCTGGTTCACTTTAGGTACATGTAAAGAGACCACATACTAAGCAACACAGCTTCCTTAGACTACTTTATACTTTACAAACTAAAATGCCAGCATTCATTTCATATGTTAGAGTTACCTTGGCAAGAAGTTCTTTTAGGAAGATACTAATTAAAGTTGCTATTTTATCTCCATCGATCAGGTGAAAATGGCCAGCTGTGTCCTTATAATAATAAACAATTCTATCTGCATCCCCATCAAATGAGCAGCATCTCTCATTGGGCTTCATGTCCAGCCCTAGTGCACAGAGTTACAAATGCAAGTTAAAGACAGGAAAAGAAACAAAACCAGGTAATTTATTTCAGTGAGTGATTAGGAAAACACATTTTCTTTTCAGAGCACAGGTCTGCATACAAATGAGTGCACTCAGGCACAGTTAAAGCCAGGACCCAGACAGGAGGCACAAGCATCAATCCCCAGCAGGCCCTGCCACTGTGCTGCTCCCAGCACGACCTTTCTCCAGTACACAGCCAGCATGGGAAGGGGAAGCAACACCACATATTGGTGTTCAGATTTTGTCAGCAGCTGCAGTGAGAGGGCAGCTGTCCAATGCAGAATTTAGTTCAGCTTCACATAATCTCATACCCAAACCAGCCTGCTCTCCCAGTTCAGGGCTTTTCTTTCACACAACTCTCAGAAAACTGACTGAAATCTTTTCCTCACTGTCAATGAGTCAGCCTGCTGGCACCGAGCTGTCAATTAACCCAGCCCTTCTGCAGGAACCCGGAAAAGTGTTTCTTCATAATACAAAGGGGAGTAAAATAAATAACACTAAACCAGTCCTGACTGATCTTTGGACTCTGCCAGCTTAACATTCACCATATTTCAGCCAGTCAGAGAGATGCTGTGCTCCTCCAAGCAGTTCAGGCTAACAGAGATTGCCAAAGCTGGCCAGGCTGTTCCCTCTTGCCATTGCACAAGGAGAGCCATTCATGCAGTCACTTAGTAAGAAACAGGAAGCTACACTTACCCAAGGATGTGCACCCTTGCCAGACCCTGCAGAGGAGGTAAAGCAACATAAAATTACTGACTACTTACCTCCAGGTGGTTTCTGGTGAACTTTCACAAAATCTGCACCACATAAGTGATTGAGTTTCTCCTTGGTTCCATCATTATATATGTGAATTAGCACCTCTTGTGGAAAGTAGGGCTTCATTTCTGATAGTTTCAGGGCTCCTATGCCATTGGCACAGTCAATCTTCAGGTGCCTCTGAAACTCTCCGGAGCAGTGAGACTGCTGGGAAGTGCAAGGGAAGAAGAGGCAGAGTGAACTGTTACCCTAGAGAAACCACACCTAGAGCATGCTGAATAGAAACTTCAGGCCCAAACAGGCCAACAAACAGAAGAGATTAATTTTGTACATTTGTATGAAGAAGACAACACCTGCTATTCACCTGTTTTACCAGTTCCATAAAAGCTTTGGAGAGTTTTTCATAATAACCTTCCAGTGTTGCTTTCCCATACTGCCCTTGGGTGTTTTGACAGCAGACCATGTAGTGGAGCTGTGGTGTCGTCACCAGACCATAATCTAGTGTGAAATAAAAGGAACAACATTCAGAATAGAATTGCAAATTAATTGTTGCTTAAAAGTTGTACAGGGAGCAGACAAGTGCAGTACAGGAAACACCTATGGCATTTTCCAAGTTATGAAAACACGACCCTCCCCTGCCCTGCCTTAAAGCCATGCAACCACCCTGAAATAAAAGTGTTACAAGCAAGGATGGAAATGTGTCTGGGCTGTTGCCTTAGGGCTGTATAAAGGAGTCACATTTACATAAAAATACTTGAAATGAGATTAGAATTGCAGAAGTGTAACGTACCATGGTACTGACCACCTAGAACCTGGATACCATCTATAACTGACTGGGACAGCTTCTTGCTGCTTGGCCTGGAAAACAACAAGTACATCTGAACACCCTGGCAAAGGCATTTATCTATGGATTCTATGGGAAAGGAAAAACACGTGTGGAAGACTCTACAAGCTTTCTGCCACAAGATTTAGACTCACTGTGAAGGAATCCAAACCTTTCTCTGCTGTAGGCAATTCCCAATAAAGTCTGAAAGCCAACACCCCCAGGGATTGCAAACACCTGCAAAGTGCAGGACACCACCCAGTACCCACACAATTCCCCTGAAGACAGCACTGGTACTTCCATAAGAGCAGGATATATCCACAGCCTTTTGTCATTACCTGGTGTCTCTGCCAATAAAAACTGAGGCATCTTTGTGCAGGTTCACTGCTGCTTTTTGGCAGATCTCAGTTATCACCTTCTGTAATTCTTGCTCCTCTGCATTTGCTAGTTGTGTGGCATACTCTTCCCAGGAAGGGTGCAGCATTTCTCCAAGAGGATCAACCAGCTTTACACCATTGTCTTCCTTAGTAGAAAAGCAAAAGGACAAAAAATAGTAAGTCTAAAAGTGGGGAACTAATAAAACCTCTTTGAAGACAGACAACACAGGGTTCAGTCACATTGCTTCTTTAAAAGTGGAGAACTTCTGGGATGCAATAGCTTAGCTGTTCTTTTAAACCTCCAACAAGCCCCCAAAGAAGCACTATAACAAGCACATTGAGTAACCAACTCTTTCTCCCTTATAATTTTGGTGTGAAATTAATTGGATATTAAAAATACCTGAGAGGAGATTCAAATAACCTTCAATGCTCCACAGCAGCAAAAGTCTAAATGCCTGATTTGTAATCAATGCATTTGCACGTTTATTTTTAAAACTTACAGATTTTACTCAAAAAAACTTACAGATTTTACTTTTTCTTCTCTTCTCAGTGTTACTCCTGGCTTCCCAACATTAGAAAGTTACACTGCAACATGAAATGTTTCCTGTGTTACACTATTTCCACAGGAGAAAAAAAATCCTGCTTCTGTGCACAGGGGAAAAGTAACTTCAAATAGACCAGAGATCCTATGCATGGGGGCAGGCTGAGTGCTTTAGGCAGGACCAAATGTCTTCAGGGTCTGGTCTATGATGAGCTTGGACTCGGGCCGCGCCCCCGCCCGGAGCCGCGGCCGCGCAGGCGCAGCCCCGCCCACCCGGGAGCGGCGCGCGGTGAGTGCTTTAGGCAGGACCGAATGTCTTCAGGGTCTGGTCTATGATGAGCTTGGATGCCAACAAGCTGATCACATCTCTCCACCCTTCCACCAGAACACCTCATTCCACCGAGCCGGCGGGGGCAGTGCTTACTTCAGGGTTGTGCGAGGCCGTGACCATGATGCCGATGGTCGCCGTCACGGCCTTGGACCGCAGCACGGCCAGCAGGCCCATGCGGAACACGACGTGGTCCAGCTGCCCGGCCTCGGAGCGGAACCCGGCGGTGCCGTAGTGCAGGGTGAGCCCGGCGGGCTTGGGGTGCAGCGCCGAGAACTTCCTAAGGGCTTCGGCATCCATCGGGACGGCGCGGGTGGAGTGCGAGCAGCCAGCGGCGGGGAGCGGTCCCGCCCAACGGGAAGGAGCCGCGCGCTCCGGGAGGAACAGCGGGATCAGACACACGCACGCCGAGCCAGGAGAGCCACCATTCCCTCACGGAGCCGGCGCGGCCCCGCCCACTCGCGGCGGGACCGACCAACGCGGAACGTCCGGGAATGGCGGCGGCGGGAGCGCGCGGGCCGCGTCCCGCTGGGATGGGCTGGGATGGGATGGCATGGGCTCGGTTCGGCTCGCTGTGACACCTGCCTCGCACAGCTTCGCTGACAGCACGCTCGGATCATAAAGTTGCCCCCCCAGAGCGCTGCTTTTGGCTGGGGCCGCGTTAATTTTCTTCACAGCGGCCGGTACGGGGCTGTGTTCTGGATTTGTGCTGAACAAAGTGGTGATGATGATGATGATGTGATGTTTTTGTGATTGCTGGGCAGGGCTCACGCAGAGCCGAGGCCTTTTCTGATTTCTGTGCTGCCGGGCTGGTGGGGAGGCTGGGGGTGCCTGGGAGGAGACACAGCCCGGACAGGTGACCCCGAGTGACCAAGGGGACATTCCAGACCATGGAACATCCTGCTCGGTGTGTAAGGCAGGGGAAGAAGGAGGAAGGGGAGGATGTTTGCCCTGATGCCATTTGTCTTCCCGAGTCACCGTGAGGTGTGATGGGCCCTGCTCTCCTGGGGATGGCCGAGCACCCACCTGCCCATGGGAAGCAGGGAATTCATTCCTTGTTTCCTTGTGTGCGCGGCTTTTGCTCTCCCTGTGGAGCTGTCTTCATCTCAAGCAGTCAATTTTCTGCCTTTTTCCCTTCCCATTCTCCCCGATGCCGCGGGCGGGGGAGGCGGCTGGGGGCGAACCAGGACACCCAGACAACAGCGGGTGTCTGTGAATTTAAACAACGTAAATAACATAAATAACATAAATAAATAACATAAACAATGCAGCTCTGCCCATGCACATCAGCGCGGCTCTCTGTCCCTGAGCCCGGTGGGGCCCGCAAGGCTCCCCCTGCCCGGCTGGGGCTTCCCTGGGAGGCTGAACCCCACCGGGAGCTGACCCCCACCGGGAGCTGACCCCCACCGTGTGCTGAACCCCACCGGGAGCTGAACCCCACCGGGAGCTGAACCCCACCCTGTGCTAAACCGCGGCCTTGACTCCTCTCCTCTCGTTGCAGGCCCGCGGCGAGGGCAGTGCAATGGCTCCCACGGTGAAAGAATGCCTGGAGCTGCAGCTGCTGGAGGTGGAAATGCTCCTGTCGATGTTCCCCAAAAGAGGAGAGTTCACTCTGGATGCGGATGCCGTGCCCAGCATCCGGCGGTACCTGGGGAATGCTGAGGGAGCCCTGCCCCCGCAGCTGGAATATCGCATCGCTCTCGATGTGGGGGAGGCGAAGGTGAGAGCTGCCAAGGAGAAATGGTCATGGGTGGTGGTGTCTTTACTCCTGCACACACTGCAAAAGGATGCTTGGAAAAAAGGGGGTAAAAAAACCGCCATGTTTTTGTTTGCTCTTTGAGAAGTCTAGAGTAACAGAAAATCTCGGCTGCTGCTAACATGTGTGTGAGAAATGTAATAATGTAAAAATAGCCCCAAATGGCAGACTGCAATTATGAGGAGTCCCAAGGACACCAAAACCAGCCTATGTGCAGAGAACCAAACTCTCAGTATAAGGAGTTCCAACAGTTTAACTGATTGAAGAAAGGGATTGAAGTAATTAGTGTAAATACTTGCACAGAGAACACAGGTCTGAGTGCATACTAATGCAGTGGCTAGAAATTGAGAACAGACAAACTCAGCCTAAAAGCCATTTTCCATGGAACAAAGGTAATCAAACATTAGAACAATTTACTGGGTAATGAGATGGCCTCATGATTTTTTAAACTTTAGGAACAAGCTTAGGTATCTTTCTAAAATGCGCCCTTTCACCAAACTACAGAGAAGTTTTATGAGCCTTGTAGGGGCGGCTTGTGTAGGAGTAGTGGGGTTTTTTCCACAGCAGATCGTCAAGGGACTTGGAAAGATAATTAGTCATTTAATGATTCACTTCTCTCTACAGGACTATTGTGCACTGTAGTGCACTGTAGTGAGTAACCCCTAACAGTCTACAGGAGCTTGAGGCACTGAGGACACATAAATCCTTTCCTGCTCTTGGACTAGAGGCAGGGTTCAGCTCCCAAAGAACTGTGGTGGTCTGTTTGAAGGCACTGTAGGAATAATCAAGAGAAATCCAACAGCCCAATGTTCATAAGAGATCAGATAAGATAATCTTGAGGTCTCCCTGACCTGAAATGTACATAAATCTTTACATCTTCTATAATCCTGATTCCTCTTTATGGTGAATATTTGCTTAAAAAACACACAGAATCATAGAATGGTTTGGGTTGGGAGGGTTATTTCCAACACTCCTGCCACGTGTCCCTATATGCAGTAGGTACAGTCACAAACACCATTCCATGGAACTCTTGGCCTTTATTTCCAGCAGCTGGGCTGAGTTCATTAGTCATGTGCATTTGGTAAGGGATGAGATTCTCAAAAGCCCTTGACTCCAACAGGTCACTGCTGTAGCAACACTGAGCTAGAAATATCCCTGGGTAACTGTGTACCTTCTCCCAGGCCATAGCATTAGTTCTGTGAACAGCACAAAAGCTGCCTGGATAACAGGGGAAGTGTTATGAAAGTGACAGCATGATGCAACACAAGAAGAGGAGCAGACAAAAGAATGGGTTTTGGGACAAAAGGGAAGTGGAAATAGTTCCAGTCAGTAGGATGCTGCAATCTTGATTACATCTCCTCATAATCTGCCTCTGACAGGGAACAAGAATCCTGTGTGTTTTCAGTAGCTGCAGAATTAATTTTCTCTGTGTGTGTGTCTTCTGTTTTTAAGGCAAAGGTGGAATTGCAGGTTCTCCTGCCTCATATGTACCCTCATGTGGCTCCTCAGCTTTTTGCCAGATCAGATGCTCTGCACAGACAGCAACAGTTGCAGCTCAACACGCGTCTCATGTCTCACATCAGCTCTCTGGATCCAGGAGATCTGTGTGTATGTGAGGCTGTGCAGTGGGTGAAGGACAACACCCTGCCCTTCCTGGAAACCTGTCAGGCCTCGTCTGAGTGTGCTCCTGAAGAAGTCAGGGTTAAGGAAATGCTGCATCGCATGTGGATCTACAGCCATCACATATACAGGCAGGAACTCAGGAAAAAGATCTTTGACTGTGCTAAGAAGTTAAATCTGACTGGCTTCTGCCTGACTGGGAAACCTGGTGTCATCTGTGTGGAGGGACTCCAGGAAAACTGTGAGGAGTTCTGGCGTGTTATTAGATATCCCAACTGGAAGCATATTTCATGCAAGCATGTGGAGAATATAGAAACAGAGGGAAGCATTGATAACCTTCGTCTCTTTCACAGTTTTGAAGACCTGCAGTTTCAGGCACATGGTGATTATGGCCTGAGGAATGACTATCACATGGATCTTGGCCAGTTTCTAGAATTCCTAAAACAGCATCAAAGTGGACACATTTTTCAGATTTTATTTGGTGTTGAAGGCAAACTTTCAGACAATTGAGAGAAACTGAGTTCTAATTCTGTAGAGCAAGAGGTGTTGCTAACACTGAAATATTTTGCCTTACAGCTACTGTGAAAAAGGAAACTTTTAACATCTGAGATGAATGGTTAAAGTAGTTAATCCCAGCTTTTGTGCTAAACTGCCATGAATTTTTGAGACGTGTTCACTAATTTTTTAAGACTCTAAAACTGGCAGTTGTCTCTGTAAGCCATGCCTCAAAGCACTTGCAAGGTGATAAATATTCCAGTGTGTCAGGAATTATACACTTCTGTCTTCTCATCTGTACTGTGCTGTGTGAGTTTATTCCCATCTCATCTGAACCTACTCTCTTACAGTTTAAAACATTCCCCCTGTCTTGTCATTATATGCACTTGTAAAAAAGTCCAGCTTTCTTGTAGTACAGGTCCCTTCGGGTACTAGAAGGTGCTATAGGTCTTGCCAAAGCCTACTTCTTCTCCAGGCCGAACAATCCCATTTCTCTCAGGCAGTTATCTAGGAGAGATACTCCAGCCCTCTGACCATTTTTTGTGGCCCTCCTCTGGACTTGCTCTAGCAGGTCTGTGTGTTCCTTTTATGTTCATTTGGGGTCTCACAAAAGTGGAGCAGAGGGTGAGAATCACCTCCCTCAGCTTGCTGGTCATGCTGCTTTTGATGCAGCCTAGGGTACAGCTGGCTTTCTTGGTTTCAACTGCACATCACTGACTCATGTTGAGCTTCTTCTCTACCAGTGCCAAGTCCCTCTCCTCAGAGGTGCTCTCCACCCAGTCTGTGTTTGTGCTTGGGATTGCCCCAACCCAGGGGCAGGACCTTGCACTCAGCCTTCAGCACCACAAGGCTTGCATTTCCCACCTCTCCAGGTCCCTCTGGATAACATCCCTTCCCTCCAGTGTGCTGACTGCTCCTTGCAGCTTGGTGCCACCAGCAGACCTGCTGGGGGTGCAGTTGGTCCCACTGGCCGTGTCACCAACAGCCATGTTAATACCAGCCCCTGAGGAATGCCACTGCCACTGGTCTCACTTGGACACTGAGCCATTGACTGCAACTCTTTACAACCAACCACCTGACCTACCCAGTGGTTCATCCATCAAATCCATGTCTCTTCAGTTAAGGATGTCATGAGGCAAAGTGTCGGTCCGGTTATGTTAATAACAATTTTTCATCTGTTCAGTTTGTGGCATTTTATGTTTACACTCTTAGGCCAAACACCTTGGAAATGAAAATAGGTCAGATGAGACAAAGTTTCGTTTTCCTCGCTACATTACATAAGAAAATACATGTATAATACAGAAAATAGGAAAAATCCCCTATCTATATATATATACATATATTTTTTTTAATATGACATAAAAATACAAATAACTTGAAGAGTCCTTTCTATGTCAAATTAGTGTGGAGAGAATTTTCCAGCAGCTTGTAGTAGGCAATGCTGTTAATGGTTCATTAGGCAGTGTTTTACTGCAGGGAAGCGTGCTGAGTGTGGATGTGGATGGTGAGTGTTCCAGTTTGTAATGCATGATCATATTTAAATATAATATGTATAATATAATGTGTATCAATATGTTTCAATATAATATATAGTTAAAGAACACTACTGAAAAGTCCCCTTGAAGGAACAGCAGCCCACCACCTCCCACTCTGTGCCTGAGTGCCTTCATGTGAAAAAGCAGACTCACTGCTGAGCTGCACCACTCCAACACCCAGGCACTCAGCAGCACCTGGTTAAAGTGTGTTTCAGCACACTTAGCTGATGAGAACATAAATAACAGATATTACTTTATTTCAAATTAAGTACAGGGAAGTGTTTTAATACCCTTCTCACAATAGCAATACATTGAAATGCAGAGGATGGCATTGAAATGCAGAGTGTTTCTGGTTGCTCAGAATATGATTAATGTATTTTTCTTCACTGTGGTAGGTTGTGATAAGTGTACTGTTGTGTGATCGTAACTTCTGCCAAAAGCACAGTGAAACAAAAATGTTGACACGTTCCCATTAGGCAGTGAGGGAGCAAGTGCCTCTCTTTCTGAATCTGGGACCTGTAATCTGCAGCTGTGACAGAGCTGAGGGGCCAGACAAGTGAAATTAGTATTTGGTTTTCTAGAGATAATCTCTCTAGTAAAGATTAGAGAGAAACAGATGGTAGAAAAAATGTTTAAGTAACCTTTGTTTCCAGAACCATCCAGAAAATATTTTACATTTTTCTTGGAGTGTTAATTGTTACCAACTAATAATTCCTTAAAGTCTATTCCTGGCATTTTGATGCCTCCCTTTTTGTCAGGAACATGGAGTTCAAGAAATTAGCACAAACATTTGTAATGGATCAGAACAGTGCTTATCTTGGTGGGGGAATTAAATCCTTGATCTTACACAGGACATCACCTTAGCTAATGTTAAATGTTAGTATTGTTAAATGTTATTGTTAGTAGTGTTAAAATGTTCTGATTAGATGTGAACAAAAGGTTCTGCAGATTTGGTTCTAGAAAATTTTCATTTCGTAACTCCACACAAGAGTGATCAGTAAACATTTTCTCTGGAATAAAACATTCTAACCTTATGGTTGTTTAAAGTTTGGGATTTTTTAAAAAATAATAGGTTTACAAATTATGCAAGTTACACTGTGACTGTAATGGATAAAATATCAAATGTATTTTTAAATGCCCATTTATCTGCTTAAGTTCCCATTGATGTTTGTGACAAAACTTTTGACTCAAGATATAACCACTTTTTAAAAAAAATCTGTCAAACTGTAGTGCAGGATATCTCAATTAAAATAACAATCAAAATAACCAAACACAAATATATCTCTCAGATTAATTTTTATTTTCTGATGTATAATTGACGATGTCTTGATCTGAGTTTCTAACCAACTACTGTGAATTAGAAAAAGTTTTCTGCATCTTAAAAAATTAGCTATTCTTAGGCTCTCTAGGCAGAAACAACCTTAATATTTTAATGCTTTTTAACTGCAGGTGCTTTGTTCATTCTTCATTAAATATTTACAGTTTCACTTTCATGGCCTCTTCAGGCCAGGTGTAGGAGTCAGCCACGAAGCTGTTGTAATCAGTACTGTACACCTGAGAGCGGATGAAGGCTTCGAGGTCCTTGGGCTGAGGATAGGTGGAGGCAGTGTTATTCCTGTAGGCTTCTTCTGCGAGCTGGAAATGCATTAAAATCCTAATTAGTGCTGATAAACTATCTGAGTACACAGGATTTAAAAGTAAGAGTTCAAATTGAAGATGAGACTTCACCCTCTCTGGTGCTGGCAGTCACCTGTGTTCACTGGCTCCAGGTAAGTACCCCGTGAGTAAGAGTACAACAGGATGAGGTTTGTGTTTAAGTGGGTCTGACTTGGGAAACTTTTGAACAGGATTATATGGTCAGACTGTTACAAATACAGTGCTCCTCTCTGCACTTAGCTTTCCCTGTGCAGTGGTGGGTAAAATATTCCACAAGCCCCAAGCACTGAGATACAATTTCTGCTTTTCTCCCATCACTTTATCCTGATTTACACTCTTCCCAAAGCTCTGTAAGAAAAGTGTGATTTTTTCAAAGCTTCCATGCTCCTTGCATATTAGAGAAGTTCAGTATTTGCCATAGCTTGATAACATGCTTCAAAAAAAGTGAACTCATGGGAGAAAAATAGTCCTATGCAGTGCACAGAATGGCTGGGGGAAATACAAATATTTGCTGGCTCTTTTCTCACCCAGACCATACCTAAATGAATTAATTATGCATCCAAATACAGCTGCACAAAAATTAGGTTTAGAAGGGGTTGGAGCTCTCTCCACACATCAAAGTAGCCTCTCACATCTGAAAATCACCTACTTGAGAAACAATCTTCAGACTGGACATTCATCTGTGAAACAAAGGAAGTCTGGCAGACATGTTTTATGCAGTACTGTGAAAAGATCTACTTGAAACTATTTGGCAAACACTCTTGATGCTCCTCTTTTGAATAAAAGGGAGACCTTCTTCCTGCTTTCCTTAGCTCTCTTTAAAACATAAATGTTCTGGTTTGGTGAGAAGCTGAGACCCCAAGTCACCTTATTAAGACTTCTTTTCTAGGATTAATCTGAATCTCAACTCAATTTGATTGAGAAGTACTTTGGGTGTTTATATAAGGATTTCTTCAGGTCTCTGCACATAATTATTGTGGTTGAATAAGGTCTGAATTCATACCCGATGCTTGGTATTCCAAAATATTTTGATAGTGTTCCTCTCCTGGAAAAGGCAGAGGCCTCTTGGGTTGGGTTGTATGAGCCAGAATAAGTATTTTCAGGAATAAAGTTTCAACAGTGAACAGGCAAAAAGAATCACTTGGTAACATTTTCCTTCTTTTGTATTTTCTAAAACATGCACAAATGAGGAGGAATTTCTATCACTGTGTTTCTGCCAAACGCAGAGCCAGTTTGATTTTGCCTGAGGAATTTAAGTAACATTTTCACATCTACAGAACAGAGTTACTACTTGCTGAAGAAGACATGAATTTTGTGATGGATTTTTTTTTTTCTTAAATATACAGAATGAGTGAAGCTATGGAAACTGTTTCAAGTATGAAGGCTCCTTGTTATTCTTTCAAAGGCATATGAAGTGGAATTACTCACAGTAAGGTGACAAAGAAAGAAAACAATAATTTTAGGAGAAAAGGTCACAGAGGACAAACAAAAAGTTGAAACTGATAACCATGAAGGGGCAAAAGCTCTTCAGCTGTGCAGCTGGCATGACTGTGGTGCACAGAAGAATCTGTGCTCTACAGACATACACACTTGCTGTAGATCCACAGCTCTCCTTGTACTTGGATTGCCTTTACATTTATGAATTTAAAATTTAGTTTTGAAACTGCTGCATGTCCAATATCGATTCACGTAAACCAACTTGTGTGAAGGTGTGTTAGGTGATAAAATCAAACCACATAGAGTTGGTGGGAAGACAAAAAGGCACAAAAGGCTGAAATTACTTACCCTCACAGCAATTTTCAGTGACACATCCTGAATAGTGACTAATGGAGGGTAGAGGCGACCTTCCTGTAAATTCTCTTCTGTAACTTGCTGCGCTATAACCTGAAATAACACAAACATGTGTACCTTGACATGCAGATGCAGCTGTAGCTTGATTAGACAGTGATACTGTCTTTAGCAAAGAAATGTTTCTGCTTTGGCAAAATCCACAGATACAGCTTATTCCACCTAGACAGCATTTTTTAGAACCACCTTTGTCATTAGGAGAAGCTACACAAGAATTAGAAATGTACGGAATTACGCCTTTCTCTCACTCAAGCAATAAAAATTACTTAAGGCTTGAGTAAGTCCATGACACACATAAACTAGCAAATAGTTAATTGTGAGATATAAATTCCAGCCAACAACTGCAGTTGGGTCAAAGACTTCTAAAATATAAACAAGCACCCATCATTCTGACAGCTGTCACATTAACCTGTGCAGGGAACAGAACTGAAACCCTTAAGTGGAAAATGCTCTGAAAGAAATTACTGGCAGCTGGTATTTTTGCTATCGTTAGCTACAATTTGTTTGTCATTTGGGGACTTGAAATAGCCTTTCAGGGTGATCCAGATGTGCATAGAAGACAAACTCTGCTCTGGATAACATCTGGTGGAGCCACATATGACACACCAAGAGGTTCTGAAAACAGCAGGAAAGTCCAGGAAACACTGAGACTTAAAACTGATAAAAAAGCCCAAAGAGAAAGCAAGTGCACTTTTGAGGGAATATTCTAGGAAGATTCTTGAAACAAAGCACAAACAAAACTTCCCACAGTTCCTGTCACATTGGGTAACAGGACCCTGTACATATGCTTGTAAACATCTGGGACTGCATCGGAACAGGTGTCTGGATGCATCCCTTCCAGCAGAATTAGGTAAATAGTTTGAAGTAAAGCAACTCCAGGTTCAAAAGAACTCAGTGTTCTCTTGTGCAGTTTAACTAGGTTGTTGGTAGCTGTCCTAAGTATTTAGATTTGGAGTTTAAATGCTGACAAGAGCAATAGGCGCTTTAGTATAACAAGGGAAGAAAAAAATATTTGTTTACATTTAAACCTGATCTTGAGAAATACAGAAGAGAAAAACCCTCTAGGGGGAGCCAAGAGAATGTAAAATCAAGCTACTGCTCTCCATAACAGCAACCAGGTTATTTCAAAAGGATACACAGCCCTTTGATGTGCATCTGAATGTAAGGAGGCACTTACAGCATGAGGTCCCTGATGTTAACAGCTTAAGAGGGCTCTGCAGGAAAGACGAAAGCTGAAGAAATCAACAGCAAGTTGCTCTTACTGCAATGCATCACTGAAAATTAAAGGTTCGGGAGTGGAGTACTTCTCTTTTGTGGTTCTGTTTTTGATAGAATGCAAACCACAAAATATTTGGGTGGTGCTCAAAGTGGGAGAGGTAGCAAGATCAATTGTACAGATGCCATGCTGTTCCTTCAGACATACTCCTGTAACAGCACTGAAAACTGCAAAAACACAAACCCAAGCACTTCCAAAGAGAACACCCTCTTCATGTGGTGTTTGAAAAACACTCTTTGAAAACATCAGATCAGTGGTAGGGGAAAAAAAAGATGAATCAACATGTGGGATTACTGAGAAAATAAGAGGTGTCACAGAAAACATATTTGTGCCAATGTATAAATCCAGAATGTAACACCACTTTGAGCAGGGTGTGGTTTTTCTCCACATACTTCGAACAAGAATGGGGTAGAATCATAAGGGGGATATAGAAAATAAAAAAAAATATTTGGGAGAAAAAGAGAAGTCTGAAAGGAAATGCAAAAGACAACTGAAGGCAAACATTTCTTATGGTGCTGTAAGGAAACCAAATCAAACAGAAAATCCTGAATTTCTTTTTCCACAGGACTCATCATTAAAATGTGACACTAATTGCCAAAACATGTTAAAATGTAAGAACATGTTTAAAAAGCCACTAGGCTCACTTATGAAGGAAAAATCCATACAGGGATAAAACATCCAGCACAGGAGGGCCATACAGTAAATGTTGCCAGAATCTGAGAAGCCATTTCAGCAGAAGGATCACTCTGTACTTCTCTCATTTATCCTCTTTTCCTCAGCTTCTGCTAGTGATTGCTTTCACAGGAAGATATCAAGCGTTTGGATCCTAGGTACCACCCAGTATGGCTATTTTCATATTTTAAATATTAATTAATTCAAGTTTTTAATAGAAAAAATTAGCAATGCTTTATTGCAGTATCTAAAGTAAAGGCAACCAAGACAAAATGGCATAAAGCAAGTGGGGGCATCTTGGTTTTTGGAGGTCATATTCTCCATAATGAAAAGATTTTGTAGGATTATTTCTGAACTAAACTGAAGGTCACACATGCAGGACTATTTCATTAGTTCATAATTCTCTGCCTCTTTTATTGTATTTGGTAGGACTTGAAAGAATAGGCAACATCCCTTGCCATCACAGAACAACTGCCCACAGTTAAGAGGTATTACAGCTTACCTTGATTTATCATCCAAGTCTAAGTTACACTCTATTTTACTTGGCAGGAAGAAAAGAACATTGAAATCAAAATCTGTTCTAGTTAAAACAGCTACTTATTTGTGACTTCAATCGGGTTTAATTGGAGATGTGGCAAAGCAAGAAGCAGGAGGTGCAGGAATGCAGCTTGGGCTGCTTCCTTTTTATAATTTCTTTTCTTCAGGTAAGCTACCTTGGCAATCTAAGAAGGTCCCTCTACCCAAAATGCATGGGTTTGGTTCTCTCAAATTTTGCAGCATCTGGGATGCTTCCATTTCAAATGAGGAATACCAAGCGCAATTCTAAAACCCCCATGAAACTATTCTGATTTTATCATTCCAGAAAAAAAGGCCAAGAACATAAAACAAAAAAAAACCACCAAAAAAACCCACCAAACCAACAAACCCATAAAAAGCCAAGAACATAAAGCATACACTGCTTTTGCTTTGCACTGTGATTATTCAGCTAAGTGCCCACACAGCCCTGCCAACCTTCACAGCCCTGCCACCTCTTCTGGCAGAGCCCTGTGGCACCCATCAGCTCAGCTCACCCAAGCCCCCCACATGTAAGGACACGAGATGTGAAAGCCCTGAGCTGGGAGCAGTAAGGGAAGCAGCTACCCTGCTACTAACAGAACTTTCTGTGCAAGACAAAACCCACATTTTTATATGTCAAACTTTTCTGGAGATTTTACTAGGGGAAGGCAACTGTATAGCAAAGCCTGCATCAAAGAGTCAGGAAAGTATGTCTACCTCAAGTGAGAATTTAAAAGCTTCCTCACAATTTCTGATACTATTTAACTTCCCTGACTGTTACATTTCTTTGTTCAGAACTGATTTTTTTCTGACTTCATAGACTGTCACAAGAAACCCAGTTCAATCCACACATGTGCCACCTTTTGTCATCAGCTCTCACCATTTAGGAACCATTTCACACAAACCAAAATGAAGCAACTTCTACAACGAAGTAGGGCAACTCTAACACAGCATTTTGGACCAGGAATTGAGGATCACCATATCCAACTGAAATTACAGGGGAGGATTTAAAGGGAAGATATAATTACTCAAAGGCTTAGGAGATGGATCATTGCCCTTTTATGATGGTTAAAGCCAGTGGAGACAGGCTGGGCTTTTTACTGGTTTTAAAGATGGAAATTGTGAATGTCTTTCTTAGAGGGCAGGCTGTTAGCAAACCTCTTAAAAGATGCCACAGCATGCACCTTAAAAAACCTCTGAAATTTCTGTCCAACAAGGACAGCATGCAAGTGCCCACCCCTTAAGAAAGCTTTGTATGACATACTGCCTGTCACAGGATCACACTGTCTCTCAGCTGCCCTTGAGTGATAGCCAAGGACCATTTTCTTCCCTTCAAACCATGAAGAGCACAGAAGGAGCAAGAATCTGGAATGAAATATTCCTTAGAGAAGGAGCTGAATAATACATTCACACATCTGCTAATTGGTGCAGCTTTTTTTCCCTATCTTTTTAATGTTCCATAGTTCAAATTCAAACTATTTTTGTAAGCAAAACACTCACATGAGTCACCCCAAAGCTATTAACAACAATCACAGTAATTCCTTTCAATCTAAAATCAAACCTATGCCTGTGCATGCAAACTGTACACATGTGCATTTACCTGTGGTAAATGTAAAACACAGTACTGAAATATTTATTTTTCTTCCTTCCCAACAGAAGGTACAGTTTATGTCAGGTGTCCCTAGGCCACGTGCTAACTTTTTAAAATTACTTGTCCAAATACAATTTATAAAGAACAACACACCTTGCAAATAAAGGCCTTACACAGAAAGCAATTTTTCATGTTTTAAATTTTAGCTCTTCCTGTTTAATTGTTCATTAATACTAAGTCACTAAATTAAGGAATTTAAATAATTTTGAATACAGTACCTCAGCAGTCGTGAGGAATACATTCTCATCAATATGTCTCATTCCACATGAAATAACACCAAGGGCAACTCCTGGGAACACATAGGAATTGTTACCCTGTCCAGGATAGAGAGTTTGTCCACTTGGAAGAGTGACAGGATCAAAAGGACTTCCACTGGCAAAAATCCCACGTCCCTAAATTGCAAGAAGAAAAAGAAAGCACATTAATTGAGAGATTGCTGTTGAAATATTTCTCATATCCTTTTAAATATCCACCACTGTGGAAGCTGGGTTGAATCTCTTTAGCATCTCTTCTGAGTGGGTGTTAGAGCTATTTGCCTGAATATGTTTCTCATCATCTCATCAGGACGCAGATCCTGGAGATCACTGGTGATTCTCTGTGGCTGTCTAACCTGATCTCTACAATTTAGCAGGAGGGAAACTGAATCCAGCAGCCATTATTCACTTTGTGCATTCATGCCAGAAGAAGCTCCATGGGAAGTACAGAGCTGTAAAACCCTAAGTGGGCAATACTGCTATGGTAGCAACAGGTGATGCTACTTTTCCCAATGGCAAAGCACCCAAAAAAGTGACACTAAGGCAACTAAATGTCACGTTCTGGATGGGGTGATTTCTGAGGAGCTGTGGGCAGGCAGAGCTCTCTTTTCTTCCCAATCCCCCACTGCAGGCCCTTGAGCCCATTCCACAGCTCAACAGAATGACCGAGCTGCAGGCTCTGTCCCAGGAACATCATCCCATAGAGCAGCAGCACAAGTCAGTGTGGAACCTGCTCTGCCAGGACCTTGGGGGCCCCTCTTTGTCACACACTGAGCAGGGTGAAGGCACCAACTTGGGCACCTGCCAGGACTGATAAACCATTAGAAAGTTTCCCAGCAGGTTTTTGGGTAATGCCAGGTAGGGCCCAGGCATCATGCCCAGACTGGTGCAGGGAGGCAGTAGGGAAGAGCCAGCCTGCCTTGGGGAAATTAGGGGAATTTAGCTATATGGGTACAGGTCACACCATAACACTTGTCCTGAGGACAAGATCTGCCTCTAACTCAGTTCAGGCTGCAGTTCATGTGGCAGTGGCACTGCACAGGCTTGGTGCCTGCAGCCCTAAGGCCCCTGGCTTCTGCCTCTCTGGGGAGGGAGCACCCTGAAATTTAAGCAGTGAATTTAGGTGGGGAAGAAAAGCCAGCCTTTATTTATGCTAGCACTGCTAAAGTGATAAATATCACTGTTAAATACTTCAGAGGCACTTTGTATCAGAAATATCTCTGCCTGTTTTAGAGAACTGGAAACTGAAATGCACTATAGTGCATTTTAAAATAGTCCACAGTTGTTATTCAGCTCTTCAGAAGGATATTATGTTTAGTTTAGTGTCATGCACTATAATCCTGGCCTGCTTATTATATGTTTTGGTGACAGATCAAATACCTCAGAGTGTCTTTTGCTCTGTTTAGCACTTGTGGATACCCACTACAACCAACCCCTCATGCAGATTGCTTCCCTGGCTCCTGCACTGTGCTGTAATTACATCCGGGCTGCGGAGAATGGACATGCTAAATTTGTCTTTTAAACACTGAGAAACTATCATTCAAAATGCCCTGTATTTGACAAGAAATCCAAATACACCCACTATGAAACACATACAGTCAGGTACATATACATTTTAAATTCTAGGCTGAATTACAGGATAATGTGTTATCAGTACTTCTAAAACAAATACACAAACATAGTTCTCTTAATTTTTACCTACATTTATGTAAAAGAAAATGTTTTAAGAAGAGTCAATTACGCCAGTTCTTAATACAGAATGATTTTAAAGATTCTGTTTCATGTATTGAATTATTTTCTTACCCTAAAGAGTATTTATGAAATCTCAAATGTCACTGTGTGTATATATTACACAAAATGGTATACTTCATAATGCTCTAGTGATTGATGGTGACTGATGCTTTGGTTATAATAAAGATTATATGTGTTGCCTACACCAATAAAAGTCATAAAATGTTTTTATGAGAGTGCAAGCATGCGGTGAATTCAATGAAATTGTCTTGATAAAATATAAAAAAAAAATAATTAGTTTAACTAATTTTATCTATGTACAGAGACATGATTAGTACCTGCTACTCCACCCTCTGTCCTCCTCCCTTTTAAAATTTAATTTCAGACTTTTCATGATTTCTACTGGAAAGACGTTAATCTTTGGTTACCTCTGTGTATTTGTAGCACTGCTCAGCAGTGCATTCTGCTTTGCTGGTGGGATTGCTGAGAGCAAAAATTATAGGACGTTTGTTTAGAGCAGCCATATCCTTGAGAATTTGTGCAGTAAAAGCACCACCAATTGCAGCAACTCCTAAAGAAGAAAAACACACATATAACAAGTAGACAAATTAAATTAGTTCAAGGTAAGACATGCATGTCACTGCAGAGCTCCTTTTTCTCCCTCTTTAAAATGGAGTTCAACCTTTTTCCTAACATGTAGTTGAAATAAAGTTTTGTATAGAAGATTTGCAACAGTGAAACCTCAGTATTATCCCTAGTACAAGGCAGAACCTATTTGCCCCTGTATAATCTGGTGAATTTCTCCTTTCCCTTTTCTCAGGCCCTTTATGTAAGATTAAAATGTCATCACCTAACCTGCAGCTAGGTCCAGTACGGACTAGATAGATGCAGCTCTGGGTCCTATAGTTCTGTGCAACAGACTGGATAGTTTCTCTCAAATCCAGTGTCACAGTTCAGATTTTTCTGACATGATGAGTGAAGTCTCTGCCTTCTACATCTGAGCTGAGCTGACAAATAATAATTTTTAGTCTAGGCCTTCCCTGACAACAACAATTTTTTTAATACATCCCTCTTCATTGCACCAGAGATGCTTTTCTAATCCCTACATTCGCACACTTATAAATGCTATTCATAGACACTGAAAGCCACTCTTGCAGGATGAAATCATCTAACCTAGGCTGCACTCTGCTGCATTGCAGACTTGCAGCCAGTACTTAGATCTTGGACCTCAGACAATGCACAACCAAAGAGGGGTGTGTGTGATGTTTTTGAGATGCCAAGTACATCCGCATTTCTGAATAATCTCCAAGAGCTGGGAATTCAAGGATATCCACACCTTCACTGAAAACAAACAGATAAACAGGTCTTGGAGTAAAACTACTTTATTTTACCACAGGCCTCTCTCACCTGGCTTGGAGAGAACGTAGCCTCCTTCATCCTTAAAGACCTCAGTGCCTGACACTCCATTCTGCTTTCCACACAGCATCTGAGTTTCAAAAGCAGGGAGAAGAGCTTGTTTCCCCTCTCTTGGGGAGTGGGAATGGATTAAAACCCAGGCTGGGACAGGAGAGCCTGGCACCTGAGCCTGTCTTAGGTCAGTACTGTAACATCTTGTCAGTGATGCTCAAATGAGCATCCTGACAGTGCCCAGTCTAAAAGGACATTTGGGATTTGCCTGAGGAGAGCACCAGGTCCTTTGGGGGGAGGTGAAAGGGGCCCTCACAGCCCAGAACTGGCTAAAAGGTTGTGCTTCAGGACTAACATTTCTTTAAGGCATCTCAGAGTAACTTCTGACTGATTCCACATGGAACATGGTATCATCTGTCACACAATACTATTTTTTGCAACTCTGAGCTCTCTGTACTTGACCTTCTATGCATGGACAGGGATGCTTAGATGCAAAAGCTCTGACAGACCAGCTGAGCCACTCTGTCTTTGATGAAAGCTGTATAAGAGCTGTTATACACCTTAGTTTCTGGTTAAATCTGCAGCTGCCAAGTGTTTAATGTCTCCTAAAACTGCTTCTAGACAGCCAACAGTAAGAATGACAACTTTCTTCAGATTTAAGGTAAAACAAAATGCTTACAGTTATTTTTTTTAATTGCAGTTTCTTAGACTGGGTCTATCTAAATTAAGGCTTTTCCTTGAGCCATTGCAGGCAATGAAATAAGGATTTTCTCAGACAGAGCTAAGTAAAACAGTGGGAGGACTATCAGCGTATT
This sequence comes from Passer montanus, assembly GCF_014805655.1. Lineage (NCBI taxonomy): Eukaryota > Metazoa > Chordata > Aves > Passeriformes > Passeridae > Passer > Passer montanus. The sequence goes on along the minus strand of NW_024357613.1, from coordinate 13,228,692 downwards.
TCCCCATGACTCCTGGTACTCCAGGGAACATAGTCAATGTCTAATCATTCAAACCAAAAATCCCCAATATTAGTTTCTATTGCTGTTTCTGATGGAAGAGACTTCACTACATAGAATGATAAGAGAAAGTGACCTTGAGGGAGAGTCACATAGGTTTACACATAAAGATTACACACAGTAAAACCCGTATTTCATAGCAGCAAATCTTCCCTAAGCATCCACACACCTTCATCTGGATAAATATTCATACATTCTACTCTTCTGTCCCTCTAGCTTTTTCAGCCTTGTAGTATACTAAGTAAATTCTCTGGACCACTCTTCCAGTCATATCTTCATGTAGCACAGGAAAACAAACACTTAATTTACCTCACTGATGACCACTGGTAAAAGCGGATTTTACTGAACAAGGACCACGTGGTGTAGGCATAGTAAAAAAGGTAGCTGGTAAAATGTAGGATAATTAGCACTGTGGCATTTCAGTTTTCTAGCACCTGATGAATGACTTTACTAGCCAGATAGATTAATCTTCAAGTCTTATTTAAAAGGAGACCAAGAGTACTTGCAGTTCACTCCTGAAATTGTCACTGAAATACAATAACCAAACTATAGAGAGCTGAGCAATCCATTATTGAGATCACAGTCTTTCAGCTTTTACAAAAGAAAAGGTCTTTGTAAAATCTGCCTTTTGGTCTGCAAAGAGGACTGCTGGCTAAGGACCTAAATGTGAGCAAAAAGAGGACTCAGATACAGCATCCTCATATTTGCATAGCTTTATATGAGCTTAGCTCAGCTTTCTAACTCTAAATTTGAGGTTATTTGTCTTACACCTTCCACATTACACCAGAAGTAATTTAGGAAGGTGGTAAGGTCCTCCATCAGATGTTTAAACCCAGTCAGATTCTTTTCTCTGTAAAATGGATGGCTCAGAATGAAAGCAGTGTTACATGCCTGGATAGTTACTATTTGTTCAGTTCCTTAATAGAGTCCAGTATGCACCCAGTGTTTTCTGAAAACACACAAAGGTAAACTCTGTTCAGAGGAACTTGATCTTCTCTTCAGACAAAGCCACATCCCCTTTTTTTTCAACAAAGAATAAGGTCATTGCCTTAAAGTCAAAGAAATTACCTATTAGCACGGATGGTTTTATATCTTTAACAATATCTTCTAGATTTTTCATTTCACGATGTTCGTGGGCGAAACGCTGTTTCTCATGTGTTAATGAGGCACGGCCCTGAGGATGGAACAAGAAAAATAAATTTATTAGAACCCAATATCCTGTTTATGTATCTGATTTAACACATTCTATTTTCATTTCTATTTTTGCATCTATCACATCAAATGAAGTTACACTGCGTACAGCTAATATGCTCAGGATAATTTAGGACTAATCTATTTGTCTAAGCAGTCAATAAATTCAGTAATTGTACTTTAAATTGAAAATAGCTGTAGAACACCACAGTAGTAACACCTGCTTGAGCAATTATACGAGATTTGTAACTTAGCAAAATAAAAATTTCTCCTAGCTTTTTCAGCTTTGCTCTTGCCTGAAAGCATGGAGACTATATGGTATGAGTATTTAGACTATAGTGGAGCATACATTTTTCTTCACATTTTTCATATTTAAGTCATTCATTATTAAGGCTGGAATATAAAAATAATTCTAACCAGATGTCTGCTGCACCGTTTCTGCATTAGCAAAATTGACTCAGCTGTGAAAAAAATTTTGCCCGATCTCTACTGGCAATTTCCACCCACCGATGGCCAACAAGGTCCAAATGGAATATGAAACATGCAGGAGAAAGGGATATAGAATATCATTGTCATTGACTTGGGCTGCAAAGCGGTTTAAGCTCAGTGTAATGTGGAGTGCAGAGTGAAAATGGGTCAGAGTTTGTGAAAATGCTGATAGTTGTCTAAATATGCAGAGCTTTGTCTCTACACAGACTATTTCAGCAGAAAAGTTTGAAATGAGCACACTTCTGCTCCTTGTTTTAGTCTTGGACCTGCAGAAAATATCACTGCAAAGGCACTTTTCAAACACAAGTCTAGAAGATGGTTCCAGCCCTTCAAACATCTTTCAATTTCAGACAGAAAGATGCAGATTAAACAGATATATAGGGAAGTACATGAGGAAAACTGAATGCTGAATGTAATTTTGACCAAATAGCCAGAACAGGTGTGTATCATCTCCCCAGTCATACCTTTTACAACTGGTAAAATGAAAGTTTCCTTAATCTTAGCAGGATTATTAAGGCTACATGGAAGTATTGAAACAGAATTCATTCCATTATTCCACCAAAGTCTATGAATTTGAACATTTTGGCTTAATTTAGGCCTGCATACACCATCAGACATAAGCCACGATTAGCTTTTCTAACAAAACCGAGAAAGCTGATGCTTCATTTCAGACCACAATTCTGCAGTGTGGCAGCATGTGGCCACACCAGTTCCATGACTGATGCTGGCCCAGCCACTGCCAGAGCTGGTGGGCAGAAGAAGAGGCTGGTTTTCATTTCCATCTGCAAGGAAAGCACTTCCATCCCAGGGGTGCCACAGGAAGCTGCCATGTGGTCAGGGCTGACTGAGCTGCCCTGCCCCACAGCACGCCAGCTTCTTTTGGCTCACCCATGATTACAGGGCATTTCCACAGATCTCTCTTTTCTCTACACATTTTTATGTCTGGATAGGCTTATGCAGGTCTTTAGTGTTCTCCTAGAGTGATCAGCACAGAAATACTGAGATAGGGGCACTTGATTTCCTTTGTGGATAAAATGTGGAATTGTCAGTCCTGAGGGAATGCTGCAGTATTAATCATTTTTGTCATGTTCATGCCCGCATCATACCATCACGGTATGCATTTTACAGTCTGCCATTTCCCAGCATCCCAGCAGATGTCCCCACAGTCTGCACGCACAATTTAGACCCTTCTCATTTTAAAGTAGCAATTTTCCTTAATGTTTTGAAGGGAAAAATATGAAACTTTCTTTTTAGTCAGCAAAGAAAACGAAATCCCAACATTTATGACTTCCAGACCAAAAGCTTGTTGCTAGGATTAACTCAAAACACTTTCATAAAAGCCACTTCTCATTCTAATCTAATGATTGGTTGGAATTGAAATGCTTCATGGAGCCTCACTTGGAGGCAGGTTTGCTGAGGAACCAGGAGTGAGTGCCCTGGGCCAGCATCCAGTCCCAGGCTGCTTCTTGAAATGGCTCCTTAATGGTTCATCATGTTGCTGCTGAGGAGGCCAGTTTTCCACCTGACCTTAAAACACAACCTCTAGGAGACTGCCTTGGGCTACCAAGGAAGAAATCACCTCCAAGGGCTGTGACCAGCTGACTCCTCAGGCTGTGGCAGGCTGGTAGTTCTGAGCCCCTCCAGGATCGGCAGATCTGGACAGATTGCTCAGGAAAGGTGACCTTTGATATTTTTTTTTCACAGCCAAGAGATCAGGCTGACATCTTAGTGGATAAAAGTGTTGCTATTCTTTCATTTTCAATTTCAGTCAAAATAAACAACCAAAATCCTTCATGAAGCAAACTTTCTTTTTTATACAGTTTTACACTTGACTGGCTTTTGAGTAGGTGTTAAAACACTTACTGATGTAACACCAGGGATTCAAAGTACTGACATTGACAATGATCTCTCATTTAATTGGCTACAATGGAGTACTCAAACAGTAAGGATGTGATCCACTGCAATGTTTTTCAGGCTGCTAGGTAAAGAGACTAGTGCTAGACAGATGGGTCAGCTCAGGTCAGATTCACTTCTGCCTTACCCTAATTTCTATCTGCTGTTAATTTCACACATGATATTCTACTATTATAAAAAGTATACTCAAACAAAACAAACAAAAAACCCAATGTAAGTAAAAACCCAAATAATTTAAAATTTACCTATTTATTTAGCTTTGGTCTGAATTAGTTTGATCCCATTAGTCATCATAGATCATGTCTCCAAGTAAATATTTTTCTAGCATATTAACTAAGAATGAAATATTAAGTTATGTGTCTTAGCAAAAATAACAACAGCTATGTGCATAGAGATTTTTGCTTGAAAAACACATAAAAGAAATCATACGGTTGGGTTGGGTTTTTTGTTGTTGTTGGGGGTTTTTTTTGTTTTTTTGTTTGTTTGTTTTGGTTTTTTTGGGGTTTTTTTGTTTGGTTTTTTTTTGGTTTTTTTTTTAGTATTTATATTTTGGGTTGGGTTTTTTTTTTTTGTTTTTTTTTTTTTTGTTTTTTTTTTTTTTTGTTTTTTTTTTTTTTAGTATTTGTATTTTAAAATAAATTAGAATCATAGAATGGTTTGGGTTGGAAGAGACCTTAAAGACCATCTCCTTCCACCCAGCCTGCTGTGGGCATAGACGCTTTCTGCTAGTCCAGGTTGCTCAAAGCCCCCTCTAACCTAGCCTTGAACACTTCCAGGGATGGGGAATCCACAATTTTTCTGGGCAACCTGCTCCACTGTGTCACCACCTTCTCTATAAAAAAGTTTCTTTCTAATGTCTAATATGAATTGACCCTCTTTCAATATAAAGATGAAATCCCTTGTCCTATCACCCCCTGCCCTTATAAAAAGTCCCTCTCCAGGTTTCTTATAGGCCCATTTAGGTACTGGAAGGCCAACAGAAGTCTCCTGAGACCTTCTGTTCTCCAGGATGAACAATCCCAATTCTCTCAGCCTCTCCTCATAGGAGAGGTATCAGAAATGTATCTTCACTGTTAATTCAGTGATCCCAAAGGAACTACATAACACCTCCCTAAGCTCTGCATCCAAGATTTCAAGACCAGCCAGTTGATTGCAAAACTTCAATAGTTTAGAGGCCAGTCCTTTAGACAGTATTTTTTTCTCCACAAACTGATAAATTCTTAAGTTCTGCTCTCCACCAAGTAGAAAGGCAGCAGCAAGAGCATAACTAGCTTTCCTCTGTACCCTGCCAACAGGGCAATCAAGAAGGAATAGACAATTCAGTTTTGTCTATCTTCCTTAAAATAAGGGGTTGCCAGTCCATTTAGTACAAGCTTCCAGACGTTCATCCCTGAATGCCTAGAGCTGGAATAAGAAATTACAGAGTTTTTGTCAGCCAGCAGAAAGAAGAGGATGGAGCCAAAGCGCAGATGTCTCAATTTTGGATTCGTGTGGTTTGCTGTCTTGTCTCCTTCCTGACACTGGAGTGTGCAAAGTGGCTGGACCTGTCAGTGCTGAGCTGCTCTGACTAAAACATCTTCCAGAAGCACAGAGCACATCTTCTGACATGTCCATTTCCAGCCCTGGCTTAGCCAGCTTTTGTACTGTGGCTGCTGGGAAATGAGCAGTAAAGGATCAACACAAAGCAGCATAAATCAGAAATTGCTCTGGTCTGCCTGCATCTCCATAATCCTAAAATACTAATATGGCACAGAGCTTACTGGCATTTCCCTTCTCCTAATAGGAAAAAGAAAAAATGCAAAATACACAGTACTTTGAGGAGTTTGAATGAGATCTGAGGTTCTGTGTATGAAGCTCTGAGTCATTTAAGTAGAAAGTCACATTCAGATATGTCTTCTAAGTCCACTGTCTTGGTCTTTCAGCATCATTAACAATTCATTCAGCCAATGCAAAGGGCTCAGAAAAACCAGCAGTTTGAAGACGTTTGCAGTACACCAAACCTCTGTACAGTCCCATTGTTTCACTGAGCACCTCAATGCTCACCACACAGGGGAGAGATTTTTGGACAGATTTGTTCAAGGAGCTGCTACCAAAGGATGTTATTGCACTGTTGTTTGAATAGCTGTACGAGGACTCCTCCAGGCCAGGCATCAGCTGTCTAAAGGTGTGTTATGTTTTCTATTATGCAGAGCATATGTAGATATACATAAAGATATATGTCTCACTCCTGCATCAAGGGACACTACCCAAATCCAAACAGTCTTTCACACTGAAATCCACAGATGAACCAAGAAATTTAATGTGATACCTGTGCAGCTATTTAGAGGGGAGGACACAAACTCACAAACTCTTTCAACAGAAAGAAGAAGGCAAAGTGAGAAAAAGAGACTATATATTCTTCTTGCTTTTACTTCTCAAATGTATTCCTCATTCCAAGACAGAAACTTTAAAAGCACCAAGATTATTTCCTTATAATTTAAAATGCTATATAATCTCATATGTTTTTATCTTTTATAGAATAAGTAATTTTCTGGGGGCATTTTAATAACTTTGCTTCAATTGAAAAAAAAAAAAAAAGACAAACCAGAAAATAAAAACAGGCAACCAAAAAAACTACTAAAAACTAATATACCACAAAGAAAATCATAGTATTGGATGGATAATCAGACTGCCTCAATAAACCACACAATATACTTTCACTAGAATACTGAAGGTTAAGAATATCAATAACACACAAGATGATTAATAATCCTTAAGTCGAAAAACTCAAAATGAAAATGCCAGAAATTACTTTTTAGTGGAAAAGTATTGCTTCTATCACAGTATCATTCTGCAACAAGAAACCTTTGGGTTATTTTGGATTTGAACAAAAGAGAACAAAGCAGCCTGAAAACAGATACATTAGAAGTCACTGTGGTATCTGAGATGGAAAGTAATATGAACTAAATTCTTTATTAGCAAATGAATTACAAAGGTGGACTGTGTTAAATCAGCAGATGAAGTACAGAGATAAAGAAACAATGGCAGCATTCTCTGATCGTGACATTACGTATGAAAGATGTTGGCAATTCTAAAATGTCTCTACTGCTTAATGGGTCAGAGTCATTGGTATTGTATTTTATTATTACAAAACACAGTCACATGAACACCAGGACTTTCAATTCAAGGAGCAAAAGGAAGTAATAGGACTCAGTAGTTAATAGTTCTATGAAAAAATTGTTTGTGTTTTGGATTTGAAATGAAAGCAGTTCATAGGGAGCAGTTTCAGGGAGGGCTCTGAAGTTCTTAGTTTAAGGGTCTGATCAACAGGGATCAGGTTTCAAGCAAATGTACATCACAGTTTTCACAGAATGCTACCCTTATCATCACATTATAGCCAAATTGAAGCTCAGACAACAAACAAAAATGACCCATCAATAAAACCCTGAGAATTTTCATAGAAAACAGCTGTAAAAACAGGAGACCAGACCGCACAGCAGACATCTATATGGGAATTTAGAAAACGGGAGGCAAACCTTCCAAATGCCACCACTGTGAAGCCCAGTGCCACGGCCGGCTGGAGCTGGCTCTGCCGGGGCTGCTGAAGAGCAGAGCAGCTCCGTGCCTGCTGGAAGCTCTCCAGGGGCTGCTCTTCCCATCAGCTGGGAGCAGCTGCGCGGAGGCAGAGCGTGCTGAGACCGTGCGTCCCACACTCGCGGCTGCGCTGCCTCTCGGCCCCTCTCGCAACCAGGGCGGCACAGATCTATTTATATAAACACTTGCCTCCATTGCACTGTGTCAACTGTGGCTTATTTAAACAAGAGCTCAGAGATCAGTACACAGATAAATTAGTAAAATAATTTGAGTTCTTAAATACTGAAGACATGAGAACCACAAAAGACATGAGAACTGTAGACCAGGGAGCAAAGCAGTCCATTAGTAACTTGAGTATTTCCAACTGCAAATGTTTTAAATGTTTTGGTTTTACTTGCATTTTTCCTGTGAATTCCCTACTGCAGAGTTTAAATACAAACAAACAAAAAAGCAATTGTGAAAAAAAACCCCAAAAATGTGGTTAATAGTCATAGGAGAAGGTAGTGAAGCACCTCTCTTTTGGGAGATGGTCTCTATGTGGCTTTTTTATCTGTTTCATCACAAGTACATCCCTGGTCCAAAGGCTATTGAGAACTCTAGGCAGGGACTACAGACACACCTCCATGGGGAGGCCCCAGAATCATGAAAAGGTGGCACAGGAGGGGCACAGAGAGCGGGCTGGGAGGGGACAGGCCAGGCTGCCCACAACCAGAACTCCAGGACAGCATCAGATACAAGTCACAAAATGCAAAATAAAAAGGGTGGAGTTATGGATATGGACTCACTGGGCAGGGGTTGGCTGAAGACCAAGGGCCTGCAGGTGACAGGTACTCCTGTGCCACCTCATTTAGGAAGCAAAAATCAGAGCCATGTAAGCCCTCCCAAAACCCCAAACCGAGATTCTATAAAGTGACAGTGCCTCCTGATCAGGCCCATCCTCTAACACCTAAAGGTGAAGAAAATACATTAACACTAAACCAGGCAACTTGGGTACACAACTAATAAACAGTTTGTTGCCAACTGTGTGAAAAAACCCCAAGATTTTGAGGCGACAATGTCATAATAGTTGGCAGTAAAATATACAATTACGTTAAGAAATACAATTCGGGCATTGACTTTAAAACTCATCGTTAGAAAAGTAGGGCTGTGTTAGTCCTATAAAATTTATAAAGAACCCTTTCCATGTAAAAAAGCACACATGGTTGATAGGTTAACAGGCAAGATAAAATTTATAAAGATAATGATTTCAAGAAGATACGATCTGAGAACCAGAGCAAATCACAAATCTACAGAACAGCAGAAAATGGAATCAGTAATTTTTTTCAGTAACAGAGCATGAGCAAAAGAAATAATAAACTGCCCAAATTAGGTCCCCATCTCATCAGTATATCTAATGCACACAGTGTCAAAGAGGTAGGTGCCAGCAAAGGCAAAGGGTTTTGGTGGTTTAGAGAAACACCCCACCTATCACCCTTTTCCTCGTGCTCCCTTGTTTTCATACATTACTCACTGACCATGAGTAATGCCACAAGCATTCAGAGAGAAATTAATGTTTCCTTTTTGCAAAACTTGTACTTGATATAGAACATGACAAATATGAGATTTAAGTGCACAAATTAATTCCCCAGGCATCAGAAAAACTGATGAAGCAGACAAGAATTGCTTTGCTGGGATGGTACATGAGTAAAATAAGGCAGAAACTGCTTTGAGTAATTGTGGCACCTTGGAGATATCCAAGGCATTGCATCTTTGCTAAAATGTTAATCATTTTTTTGGCTCAAAGAGTCCCAGCCAGTTGCAGTCAGCCATATAAGAACTGATCAAAAACAGAAGTGTCAGAATAATTGACTGTTGATACAAAGAAAGCTAGAAATAATTAAAAGCTAGCAGAACTGGCAGACAGTGATATATAAAAGTTAAAAACATTATCAAATTAATCTAGTATGAAATTGAAACTTTTTACAAGAATTATTATTGATAAAATTTTTTAAAAAATCAGTAACAGACAGTCTGGATGGGATTCAGTTCAATATTATGATATTTCATTGTGAGCTCTGAAAATTCTTTTACTTGTTATATGAGTCTGGCACTGAAATTCTGGTATCATTCCAAATGTCCCCCTTTCTCTTCCATCATTCTCTAAGCAAAGACTGAACCATGTATTTATTCAGTTTTGACCAAGCCATGAACTTTAATCAGGGTTATATCCAATGACAGTTAATTAGTAGTGAGAATATTCTGCAAATAAAATTGCCAGGGATAATGAAATGGGGGACAGAGGATGAAAAATGAAATACTTTTATGTGATTATCTACAGATTTAACTGGTTACCTCCATTATAATTAATCAGGACCACAGAAATTGTTAATTTTTTGAGATCTATTTCAGTCTTCCTCTGATACTAGAAGATCAATATTTTAGGCCTTCAGCCATCAGACCTCAGTGAATATTCTTGTGCTTGTCATACAGGGTTTAAGATATTTAGAATACATATCACTCGACTAGACACAAGTATTACCGTGCTGAACTAGAAAGAATAGAGTACAAAACTGTAAAAAGAAACATTTCTCCATGGTGACTTACTCTTTAAAATTAAGGATGACATTCATCCCTCTGCAAAGGAACAACTTTTGTGCACTAAAGATTATGTTGTGCACAAAAATGCCTTGCAAATTATAGAAAAACTTCACTGCAAGAGAAGCATGTTTGGCAGCCCAGGAATATTCCCTGTCCATCCTCAGCACAGGAGCAGCCATCCTTGGCGGGGGGTGGGGGAAGTTTCTACTAAGTCTATTTAAATATTAAAAATGCCTTATTAACTGTATGATATTCCTAGGAAGTTTCAAGAATCCTCTTGCCTATCACCCTACCCTGTTCTTGGTTATTGCCTTAAAAACAAACCAAACCAAACCAAACTAAACCAAAAAGCATTAAAAGCCTTTGCAGCACATTACTGAAATGCTCAGACAATGGTGAACATTATAAATATCCCAATATTCTCACGTTCTGCCTCTTCTCAACTAGTTGACACAAAAGAATTTACTGTCTTTAAAGTTCATGGACTAAGACTTGGCTACTAATACAGCTAAACATGACACTATGGCAGCTTTAAAGAAGACACAAAACGTGTTCACCACACATCACACACTTTTGTAATCTGTGGGATTAACAGAAAAAAATATGGGAACACTGAGAATAGGGGAATGGAATGTGGGAGACATTACCCACCAATGTCTTTATACAGAACCCTTATATATTCAGACAGACTGTGATTGTGTGATAATTTAGAAATTCAGAACTAAACGTGAGCCCCAACTGATTATGTATAATCTTCAAGTACACTAGAGTGCAAAACCAACTTTAAAGTGTCTTTTCATTAAGCATTAAAATTTCTACTTGAATGCACTGGGATACTTAAGACTCTAAGTTTCAGAAATTTACACAGTTTTAAGTATATGATATGCAAAACTTCCTTACCCACCTTTGGAAAGCAGTTTCAAAAGGTGAAAGCATTCTGAACAAACTTTAAAAGACCAAACAACGACCCCAAACCAGTATCTACAACACTGTAAATTCTCTAGAAGGGATTATAGAACAAAACTATGGACAGTATAACAAACACAGCTCCATCACCAGCTCTTTTACCACAACATAGCAGAAAAGTTGGTCATCAGGCTTGGTTTAATGAAAACAGATGGTTCCCATGGGGGGAAAATAAAATTAACATGAGAATGAAAACACAGCTGCACTTGAACTAAAATTAAAAAGCCACAAAGGAAAAATTCAGCAACAAAAGCCTGATAAGTGACTTCGTGGCAGCTTTTGAGGGTGGGGGAATAAGAAAAAGGTGGAAACTGCAGCCAGGTCAACAACAGTTCCCAGGTTATTTTTCTTAGAACTGGTTGAAATTCTACAGAAGGTAGATGAAAGGAGAAACAATATTTAAATCTATAATAACACATTGCAAAATTAATGATCAAAGGACAGCACAGAATATAAATGATGTAAAAATTAGTTTAGTTGGACAAAGTAACTGCTGAGTCTTCAGCAATTCTGTTATTCCTCATACTGCTAAAGCAACTGATCAGAATATCTCTAGTACTGAAAAGGTCTCCCTGCTTCACATAAAATTCTTTTGATCAAGCAGGTTTTGGTGAGGGAAATTTTAAGAGACTCTTATTATCAGGTTTCCATTGATACATGTCCTTAGTAGTAAGAAATAAGTGTCAGTGTAGTTTATGCAAAATTTGATAAACTGGTGATCTAGGCTCTGATTTTGGTAATTCTTACCATTGTAATAATGAAAGGGTTTGTAATAATAGAGATCTGATTTTGTTCTCAGAAATCTTTCTCATTTTATTTCTCTTATCTCATCAATGAGTTTGGAAAGTTCTTCAAGCCTTGCAGCACTTTTCTGCAATCAGCTAAAGCCAAAATAATTTCCTAAATGGACCTAAATCACAGCATTCTCTATCAGGCCAGAAAAAGGAACCAGGAATAGTTTAATTATTTACTCACTGTATACATAACTTCCCAGCAGTTAAATCTCAAGCCTCTTGAGGCTTACATTGTATTTTCTTTCTTTGGAGGGAGGGTGTTTTGCCCTTTTTTTTTAACTTTTCAGTGGGGGAACATTTTGCTGCAGAAGAAAGCCAAGAGAGGACTTGCAGAGCCCTAGACCAAGGACACATTTCCTTATGTCAGCCCAGGCCTTGCATTGACAGATGTCCCTCAAACACAGCACAGCAGCAAGCACGCACCCATTCTCCAGCCCCTCAGGACAGCCAGATGGGAAAACTGGTGCTGCCAGGTCTTCCAGGAACACAAGCAATGACCTGAAATATGCACCGTTGGTTCCTGCTGCTTGCATCAACATCTGGCCACAAATTCAGCCCTAATCTACCTCAGACAGCTGTTATGTCTGGCGATCACAAACAGCTCACAAATACACTCCAGGCAGGACATGAAATTCAGTGGACTGCTTTTTGGACAAAACCCAAATTAAAGCTCCACCAAGAAGAATAAGCAGAGGAAAGGAACATCGAGGCTGTGGGAGACACTGATTGGTTTTGGCACTGCTTGAGAGCGCAGAAGCTCAAAGGTGGTGAGGAAAGAATGCAGTCACCGAGTCACTAAAAATTTAGAACCTATGAAAGGAATGAGGCTCTGCTTACCAAGAGCAACAGCCCAGATTCTCAGCTGACTGGCAAATTAGCAGTGAGAGGTGTGAAGAGACTGGGATAAGAAACCAGAGAGTGAGAAGAAAGAGAAAGGCTGGTTAACCACCCCGGCTGGACGGATATGCAGCAGAGACCTCTTTTACTGCTTCAGGGCTGTGAAGTTCCTACACTTCTGCCCCTGTTAGTTTGTTTCCTTAATTACCAGGAGGTGATTTTAGTTCAATAGTATAATTTGATATGCCCAGTTTCTCTGGTGAAAGAAATGGCGCAACTCAATGACTCTTAGGCAGCCTCGAGGTTTCTGCAGGCACAGACAATACACAGGCCTTCAGTCATTTATGTTTGGATGCAAAATCACTTAAAAATTATTAGATGAAAACCAAAAGGATTAAAAATATGCATTGAACAAACAACAAAAGCACCAGAGGGGGAAAAAAAAATAAATCTGTGTCCTAGATACCTGCATTCTTCTGTACCTGATCAGGTTACTTTTCTGCCTTCTTGCAAGGGATGACCAAGATGACCTTGGTAATATTTTCCCATCTCAATGTCTCTGATTGTACTATTTTCCCTTTAACAGTATGAATGAAAGGTGCTGTGATGCTGTTCAATAAGCCAGAGACACTGCCTGAAGAATGCATCCTCCTGATGCACAGATGTGTGAACCACAAAAGCCCTTTAATGTCAGACAGCCAAAGAACACTGTGAAGTGTGGTACCAACAAGGATGACACAAACACTGCAAACTGACCATCAAGGTGAAAAAGCAAAGGCAACTGGCCTCTCATCTATTTCCTTTAAGTAGCTCACAAACTACTAAATACATAACCACCTTTTAAAGCACACCAGTTTCTTTATTCTGGCACATGGAATTAATATGTTTCTTTATTTTGGCACATGGAAGGAATGAGGTAAGGGTGACTGATGAAGTCTCTCAGCAGCTTCAAATTCTGACCAGTGTTGATAGCACTGCAGACCACAACATCTGCAACATGAGCTGTATCACTGGGCAGAGAAGCTTTTTGCTGCAATGCATCTCAGTTCTTGCAGAAGGATGACTTGCCTGCTATCCTAGTAATGTGCCTATACATCTTTGTCCAAGACTGTGCTAACAAATAATAGTCGCATTTAGATGGGAAATATTAAACCCCAAAGTTGAACATTTCTTTTCTTACACGTCTTTTAATGAACTGCTGAAATTTTTTTTCATTTTGTGCTCATCCCTAAGAGAAACAGAACAGGAACGCCAAGCATAATCATCCCCCCCACCAAGTAACATGGCAGTCTGTCATTAATTTAATAAACTTTAGAAAAGAAAAACAACTTGCTATGCCAAGAGAGATATTGTTGCAGTCACTTTCACAAAGAATATGTTCTTGTCTTTATCTACAGAATGCAAGTAAGTATCATGATATTTAAAGTAATGACAAAATTGTATTACCTTTACAACTAATCCCTTCGAGTCAACCAACCAAATTCTTTTGGTAGCTGCATCTTTGGATAGCCCTTCTTTTTCCATAGCCATAAGAATGAGGTTTGCTATCCCCAATGCAGCCTGAAGGAAAAAGAAGAAAAGTAGAGTACAAAACAAGAAATTAAAGAAATCCCCTGCTCACGTGTTTAATTTCCTACTATTTTAGATAAGTTTTATAATTTTAATAAACAATAATATGGAATCATTATTTTTTAATAAAATAAACTTAATTAACTGTAGCTATGATTTGGTAATTAGAAACCATAACGCAGAAGAAGAGCATAGATAAATCTTAAATCATACAGATAAATCGTAGTGTAGATAAATCTTCAGATGGCTCTTAGAGTGTGGAGAGCACAATAAATGTTGAGGCTGGAAACTAAAAAATGCTAGAACTAACACTGATTCCACATAATGACAGTTCCAGCCCTGGAAGTGTGCCAGGTTGGATGGGGCTCTCAGCAACCTGGTCTAGTGGAAGGTTCCCTGCCCATGACAGCAGGGGTCAAACTAGATGGTCTTTAAGGCCCCTTCCAATCCAAACCATTCTATCAGTCCATGATATTCATCTCACAATACATGAAATGTTTTTTCTTCTTTGAAATTTTTGTAATTTAAACGAAAGGAAATAGCAGTCTGTGTGCCAGAAAGTAAAACACAAGAGCTTTTGCTCTTATCTTTTTCTAAGATGTCCATCAGAAAGGTAAGCCTCCTTTTACCTACTATTCATGTGTTTTGTAACTCAAGACTTGGCTGTGCTCCCAGTCAAAGCAGGGGAAAGAAAAACTCATGTATCAATCTTTTGCTGAAATGTTTTTCATTCTTACTGGATTTTATAACATTTCATCCAACAGATTAAATGCCATACAGGTACAGATTGAAAATCAGGCAACAGAACAAGCCAACAAGCTGCTGAATATTTCTGATTACAGACCTGTACATGTATTTTTTGGTGTTGGTTCTGTTTCTTGTTCTTTATCACTGATTTTCACTGAGAACCAAGTGAGGTTTTCCTTTTTTTGTTAAGAAATAAGTAGTTTTATTAAAAAACAGCTCCTGCTGCAGGGATGATAACTACCATTACCTCTTTGCAGCAACAGTCACACTAAAACTATTGACAAAAAAATAAATATTAGACTATAAATTCATCTGCCTGTTGAACATGGAAGAAAACCATGGGAAGGAAATCCAGAAACATGGATAGTCTTGATACAGTAAGGTGATGACATGGCAGATATGGATACAATCCATTTTGAAAACTGCAGACATAGCACCAAATATTTCATGAGATTAAAGAAGCCAGCATGGGTTTGTAGGCTTCATACAAGAGATGACAAGCCACACTACAGATAAGTACAGACTGCACTTGTGTAGGCTTAGAAATTAATACTCAAAAATTAGTATGAAAAAATTGTGTGCATAAAGATCTTCAGAAATGGTTGACCTTAATAAGCAGAATACTGAAAAACTATATTCAATGCAAAAAAAAAAAATCAAAGGGGCACTTCTTACTAAATTACACTGACTCAGGTAAGTATGTAATATTTACTTTCTCCACTGTATTTCCTCATCTTTCAGAAAATGTTTTGCTTGGTTATATCAAGAGCAGTTCAATAATTTACAGTGGAAAAGCTAAAACTTGAAGTTCAAAAAAGATAGCAGATCTCCAAATAATGTCTTATGAAAAACAGAAGGCTTCACCAGATGATCAGAGCTTTTTCTGTAAATTTACATTTGAACTAAAAAACAACTTTCAGCAGGTGTTAGTAATTATTCTACTCATTTAACCGTCTTGTTTACTGGACACATGTAGCTCAAGTAAATATTAATAAAACTCATCATAGTACAATTTCCCCAATGTATAAAAATACCTACCTCTCCAGCTCCCTGGAACAACACTGTGTGATCTGACAATTTGTTCTTGGTGATACGCAGAGCTGCAAGAAGACCAGCAACAGCAACAGATGCAGTTCCTGAAAAAAGAAATTAAAAAAAGAGAATATACCTGGTTATTCTTGAAACAATTACAAAACTTTACATTTTAAGTATCTTTTGGCTAAAAGATACAAGTACTGAGTGTAGCAACAAATAGTGAAGTTACAGTTTGCTCTACTTCATTCTTACAAAAGTTAAATGTAAGTGAGAATATCATCAGAGTAACATTAAATAAAATAGATTGATTCCATGGATGGGTATAATGGCTAGGCCATTCAAACTCTTGTAAAATATTCTAGTTATGACCATTTTTAGAACGAAGGGTATGTGAGTCCAGAGAGAAATATTTTGAAGAAATTCAGATACTGAAAATTAAGTTACTGGTTTCATTCTTCAAATAGATATACTTCAAGTACAGTAAAATACAAGACTAAAATAAAACTTCATTTCTCATGGGGAGGTTGTCAGAATAGAATATCAAACTGAACACTTACAAAGAAGGTAACCCAGCTGAAAGAATAAGGCCAGCTTATTTAAGACTTCAGCCCACTGTGAAAGGAGTTTCAGTTTACTATGTTCTAAAACATTGGAGGTACCTTTTAAATCTATCTTTGAGCTATGCCACACAGGGAAAAAGGCTAACATTTAGTTGCATGATTTAGCCTGGGGAGGTCTTTCTTCTCCAAATCAGAACCCCAGAAAACAAGACACGTGTGTGTCTTTGCATGGAGAAATTTTGGTCCTCATTGTGAGAATCAGCTATGAATAAAAAGTAGAGCAAAAAAAGAATTCAAGCAGGCATCTAACTCAAACTTGTTCACAGTGGCAGAATAAATCTAACCTCTGTGATTGCCAACATATCTTTGTCTAACTTGTCCTTAAGGGCTTCTTTCAAATACTCTTATATCTCCTCAGCAAGCTATTCCAGTGCTGTATTAACTGTACTCTAGGTTGAAAATTTCAAATCTAAACATTTCTTTTCTTCTTTTTCTTCTATTTATTTTCAGCCTCTTATCTACTACTGGAAAGCCTGTTATTTTGCAAAAAAAGCAATGTACTACATTTGAAGACTAATGATGTTCCAATCAGCTTTTCTTATCTGGAACAATACCAATTCTCCCACTCTTTCAGAAAGTTAAGTTTTCTTAACTTGAACTGCTGCACCCAAATTGATACACTGCACTGCAGGTGAATTGTCAGCACTGCTGAGTCAAGTTGTCAGCCTCTGTTGTGCTCAAGGAAGTGGTATTTGGTCACCAGGACCTCACATCTGGCTCTTCTGGCCCAAAGACTGAAGGTGACTCCTCCCCAACAAAGCCTACTGGATGGGGAAGACTCCTTCATGTGTTTGTGACTTCATGCAACAAGTTTGTATTTTTCACAAATTATTATCATCACTAAAGCATAAGCTGAGCCCATAAAAAAATTAAATTCGAATTCTGCAATGAACTTGGATCCCATAAAGACATCCCATGGACAGGAATGTAGTATTGAGGTAGATTATACCTCCAGCAAAGTTGTGGGTTTAGTGGAGATTCTGAAGAACCAACTGCAGACAGCACTGATTTCTCTAGGACTGAAAAAGCTGTCCAGACACTAACAATTAGGTACTGAAAGTCAAAACATGGGTTTCAACAGTCTTTGAAGATTTATAATGCCTATCTGATTCAGAGAGAGCTGGACCACAGGGAGATGAACACAGGCCCTGCAATGTCCAGTTCCAGGAATAAGAAATTAATTCTTCCCTCTCTGGGCAGCAGCTGTCACTGACTCAAGGAAACCAAAGATGAGGCCATGAATTATTTTGAGAAGCCTGCAAGAACTTGCAAGGAGATCTGCTGGCTCCTAGAAGTCTGTTCCTGATCACCACTGCTCTAACTGCAATTGCCTACAAGCCACACAGTTGAGGGGAGAATTCACATTGCTACTGATTTTTCCTTCATAAAAAGTGTGAAAGACCAACACAACAAAAAGCACTTGGCCCAGAATCAACATGCAGCTCCTCTATATTTGCTATTCACAAGTCTATTTTCTCAGAAACACATTGTATTTGCGGGGTGCCCTGACGAAGGAAGGAATGATGAATCTGACTCCATGTTCTCAGAAGGCTAATTTATTATTTTGATACTATATTCAGCTAAAGAATACTAAACTATATTCTACTAAAGAATACAGAAAAGGTACTTACACAATGCTAAAAAGATAATAATGAAAACTCGTGACTCTTTCCAGAATCCTGACACAGCTTGGCACTGATTGGCCAATGAGACAAAACAACTCACACCAGAACCCAGTGAAACAATCACCTGTGGGTAAACAATCTCCAACCACATTCCAAAGGAGCAAAACAGAGGAGAAGCAAATGAGATAATAATTGATTTCCTTTTTTTCGGAGGCTTCCCAGGAGAAAAATCCTGGCAAAAGGATTTTTCAGAGAATGTGAATGTGACAGAAACAAGGTGAATTTTAAAGCTGAGAAAGCAGTAATCCTCACATTAAACTCTGTGAGATGCTCAAAACAGGCATTCATACTCAGGCACACAGACCATAGATTTATATGGAGCTGAAACTACAGGACCTGAAAGAACAGAAGTATTAAGAAGCCTGGTACTGGGTAAACCTTTTATTCAATGACATCATTTGGGTGTTGAAGGCTGGGTTTGAATCTGTGGTTTGTAGGTAGGATCATCTGAGTTTCAAGAATGGTTACTTTTTCAAAAATAAAAGGTAATGCTTAATAAAATTTAAGAACACATTTTAAAGTTAAAAAGTCACTTTTTGAAGTAAATCCACTTAATGAGTTAAAAAACATGTGTCTTCAGAATGCTGTTTGTTACGTGCTTTTGATCACGACTTTTCACTTCAATCATCAGAAATACAGGACATCTTGTTCTCAGCCCACTTAATGATTAGACCATTGGCATTTTTTACTTCTTTAGTAATTTTTATTACTTGTTCTGTTCCTGATTTCTAAATAAAAAAATCTTAAAAATGGTTCCTCTGAGGCATGGCTTTGGGAACAATAACCATCAGGCTGAGACACTTCCATCTCACAGTCTCCAAGAACTAGCTTGTTTCTTTCCCAGATGAAATTAAGTCTTCCTCTGGCAAGTGCCAAGCTGGCAAAGACCAAAAATGGCAAAAAAGAGAAGTCAGAGTGTGCTCTCAGTTTCCCTTGGTACTCTACCAAACAATCCTCATAACCAGGAAGAAAAAAAATCTCATGGTTTCTTTGGATGCCAAATTCTTTCTTGTATTTTATATTACACAGCTGTGCTTGCAGGGGAGGAGGAAACCTACATAACCATAATGCAGCTTATTCCTAGGACGATCAATCTGGTCTCCTGAAAAGGAAAGCTGAGCTGGAGCACTGCAAGATCTGTGTTTTCCTTGAAGCTGTGGTCACCACAGCACCCTGCCCCCATCAGAGGAGTTCTCAGAGGGCCATGAAAGCTGCTCTTCAAGCTGCTTTGTGGTGACAGAGTCAAAATGAAACACCAGAGATTTATTACAAATGAGAATGCTGGGATACCACTTATCATCATGGCTGATGTACTGTTGCTAAGTTTGTAAGGCAGAAAAATGGACTGTCATTAAGTATTACCAGTTGGGATATTTTTACAAACTTTGTCAGTATATGATCTTCCGCTTTAAGGAAAAATAGAAGATATATGAAACATAAATAAAATCCTGCACTGAATGTCAATACATTTTGCACTGAATATTTGCATAGGATGTGAGCTACTGTTACCTGTATGCTCATCATGCGGGTGATTCAGAACAAAGTTTACAACAGCAATAGATAAAGGCTTAAAATATGACATTTCTCTCAAATCACCATTTGCACAGAATTGCTCTAAAAAGGGTGTTTAGAAGTATTCCACAGCAATTTTATTCAGCCTTTTGACTCTGAAAGGAATAATAACCCAGTTTATTAGATTACTGAACCCACTATCACTGCTGCTGGCAGTGGCTGTCATCACTCCTCGTCAGCAGCTTCCCTTATTCCTTCCCACTGAGGGGGGCACCGGCAGCCTGAATAGCAGATCTGTTTAACCGGAACTGCTCTGACTAACGCCATGACCTTACATTTCACCCTGAATTCTGGCTCGAGTTTTGAAACGAATCAAAATGCAATTCACATCCATCCACCAAGGCAGATGCAAACCACTTTTTGTGGACATCACGAGGCACAAACAGAATTTTGTCACTTTTCTGACTGTCATCGATGTAGGAAGGGGAGAATCTTGGCTTGGCCAGAGCACAGGTTAAATCTCTTGTGTGCAGGATAAGATAGACATTGTTCAAGGACATTATTTTGAAAACCCGTTCTAGTCTCCACAGATTTCTAGAAGATTAATCAAAGCAAATTTAACAAAGGATATTTTTCTAAAGCAGTGTCAACTGCTGCAACAGCAAACATTTCATTACAGTTTTCTAGGAAGGTAAGTCATGTCTTGTATAAACACAATAGATGTGAAATATCAAGGTACACTATTCTATACCAAGTCTTCATTTTCTGTGCAAGCTTCTTTAGCCTTGTTACAGTAAACTGCACAACTGAGCATGAATATGTTAAAGGAAATCCACAGCCTTTTGGGGTTGAGATACTATAAATGCTTAGGAGCACAGACTACTTTTTCAGCAGATATAATTGAACAAAAGAAATGGGTAAGAAAGCCCCAAAATGTGAGGTGTAAGAACTTAATTTATATTGGATGTAATTTAATTTAAATTAGTGAGAAAGGGTTTATTGCACTGAAGCCTTTGTCCATTATTTAAAGTTTCAAAAAGTAAAACTTGTAATCAAGTGTTAGTAGTTCCTTTATGTAATTTTACCTATCTAGTTTTAAAAAACTAGCAAACAAGAGGGTAGAACTTTCTGCAGCACATCCAAAAACCTGAGTATTCATTCTGGACTAAAAGATTAAGAAATGGTAAAAGTAAAATTCATATTTTTCAATACACAGCATAATAGAAGTCACATGTTTCACTTGAAAGTCAATGTCTCTGAAAGTAAAGCACCTGTCTATGAAAGAAGTTTTCTATAGTTTTCATATTTTATCAGAAGTTGAGATATATGATATAAATATCTGAGCTATTATATGTCATTCCACCCATTTCAAAATCCTGGTCAGAGAGAAAACTGAAGACCTATGCCCATCACAGCTGTAACAACAAATCCAAAATCTTCTCTACAATTTGATTTGAAGAACTGAAATTTCCTGGTACCAAATATATAAATTTTTATATTAATGTTAAAAGAATTGAATCTTAAAAAGGATGTTTGCAACACAAAAATTCTGATTTCTGAGAATGGCACTAACTTAACATTGAATTGGTCACAACATAACCTCCAGGTATAATTTTCCTACTTATTCAAATGGCAGTCTGCTGAACACAACATATATTTTAAATAAAATCAAAATGTAAAATGAAATAATTATATTAGTTATATGTGGTCTCCATTTTTTACTTTATTTCTCTTTCTTTTCATAATATGTTGATGCAAACAAACAACACAGCTGTTCAAAACAAATGACATCTAAGGTCATGACAGATACTGAAGTTAATGCCAATCCAGAGCAATCTCTCTGTGTAAGTATTTTTATTGGCATAAAATACAGGCCCTGTGTCCATTGTGGGGGAAAGCACTACACAGTTGTGGGCACAGTGAAGCTACAAGAACTGTAACTCCAGTATTACAGAGCACAGAAACACTTATTTTATGTAGAATGTTTCATACTACAGAAGTTTGTCATTGTCATTCGAGACAATTTTTAAGTACAGAAGGGGGGGGGAAAAGATCAAGCCAATTTTAATAATTGAAATAATTGACCAACATAGAGGCAGCAAGGCTAGAGAAATTTATGCCACTATTTGAACTGTATACATGTCAGCAGTGACTGCAACCAGAGACCACGTGATAAGCACCAAAAGACCCACAGAAGAAATGCATGTCTCTTAAGACATGCAAACGTGCCTTAAGCCACTGATTGTGCCCAAGTAGCAAAAACTCCTTGAACAGCCTCACCAAAGTCAACATGGGTGTGGAAAGGGAGCACTGTGGCACCCTGGGTCTGGGAGAGGCAGGAAGGTGTGGCCCAAGCCAATCCCACCCACAAGCAGGATTTCTGCACTGCCTTGTACTTAGGACTGGTTTTAGCAGATCTTAAGAGACTTGTTCAACCTCCCTGCAGCAGGCAAGGGAACTGGTTTGTTTCTTGAAGGAAATTTTTAAACTGTGAATCCCAAGCCTGCTTCCTTTGAGGGCGGTCACACAGAGAACATCTCTCAGCCCAAGAAACAGCTTTGTTTGGTAACACAGGCCCCATGGGTCCATTCCCAGGCAGGGGTTGGAAAGAAAAAAAAAATCACATATCATATCTTTTAGAAAATTCCACCCTTTCCTTACGACACCTCCTTCCTAAATATATTGGAGATGAGCAAAGCTAGCAATCTGACCTAATTCTAAATGTTGTGAAGTTTGACATTACAAAATTAATTTATATTTCTCCCATATGGGAAATTATGATCAAACCCCTCTCAGTTTTGGAAAAGGTTCTCTAATAGCTAAATCCAGATAAAAGTATTTGTTTTAAACTAAAAGCTTTCTCTAATTTTCATTTCCAATAATCTGTCTCAGTATTTCAGAGAGAGAGGAAAGAAAAGCATCAAGCTGATTTGTGGTTAGAAAAAAAACAGATAGCAATCCAAGGGAAAATGTGAATATTTTCTCCCTAAGGAAACATTGCTATTGTGTTTGTAAGAAGATATTTTGAAAATACAAATATGGAGAAAATATTATAATTTCAGAGGGAAGAAATTCACCACCTATCCAAAACCAAAGATGGTTTCTAAAATGCTAAAGAATTTTATTATTCCAATATAGATTTATACCATTTGGTCAGAATCCTGTTCACCTTTGTTCTCAATTCCTTGTGTACAGAGAGGTAATGCAGAAAAAGTTACAGTGCTTTCTCCAGAGTAAAGGATATGACCGTACTGTAGCAGGGATTGAGACTGTTTCCAGAAATTCTTAAATATATCTATAGGTGATCCTTAATGGTCAGTCTTTAGTGGTTTTCTGTGACCAGTGTTTTGGCAGACTTTTCCGAATGTTCTGCAATCGTCAGTAAGGGGCAGGCTGACCCCCTGTAAATAGCTGTGAGCTAAGAGAGGGTGACTGCATTTGTCCAGGTCACTACTTGGAGCTTACCATGTTTTCTTTATCTATTTCAGTCTCTGTCAGAAATCAGGATCATATATTAGGGTATTTTTTAGACTTGAAATACTGAAAGGTCCTCATTGCATCACTAAGATATATAGGGATCCTTTCTCTGAATATCTTAGAGAGAAATCCTCAAGTCTTTCTATGAAAGATATTAAATGTTTCTTTTGATCTTAAAGTAGCTTTCTCTTGAAAAATATTAGTACTAGGAGAAACTGTGTTTAAAATACCATGTAAGCACTATCTTCAGAAGGTGACAGCAAATTAGAGGCAGTGTTATATTTCTTTGCTTTTATTGGACTGGCACAACTTGTCAGCTTTACTGTTATAGAAAATACAGCTTGCATACAGAGAAAGCCACTCTTTGAAGTAGCCGGGAAAAAGTCATGCTATTTATAATCTGAAAATCTCAAAGGATTGATAAACAAGTTAGCACCATCCATTCTCATTATAGCTGCTAGGTGAAAGATCCTTAGGGTTTATAAAGCTGGAAGAAGAAGAGTGATGAAAGATCAATGGGCTGTTATTCTACTTCCACATTACAGGAGAAGATGACATGCTATGAAAAACAAAGTTACTGAATGTAACTACAGGGATATGATGACAAACGACAGAGACCAGAAATAAATGCAACCACTTTCACCTCTTAGAAACGACACAAATATCAAGGATGGAGGTCACCCAAAAGTCACAGGCATTGTTTGTGAAAATATCAAAGGCCTCATAAGCACAAATTAGGTTGCAGAAAATTAATAAATTAAAAGACTGCACATGGCAGTACTTCTGAGGAAGGCTGATAGCTGCTACAACAGCTGAGACAAAAGCCAAAGGGACACCTTCCGACACTTCTATACATCAAGACACTTCCTTCCAAGGCTTCCAAGGCGTAGGAGAGAGAGTGAAGTGGTTTGAAAATGCAGACACACACAAAAGACCTTGTCAAGTAAGTTTTACCCATAGTTGGTCCACGTTTGCTGAAAAACTCCCATCCCTCTGAAACCACATTCTATTTGAGTCTCTTTCTGATTTGGTTTAAGAACCTCCATCCTGTAAGGAAAGGGAATTCCCTGTGGGAACCAGGCCTCTAAACAACCAGGGAGAATTCCAGATGCTGTTTGGCCTGCTATAATGTGCTGTAGCCATGGCTACACTCAGACCCTTTGGGGTGGGAAGCACTATGCTTCTTACAAAAGGAAATTACATTCTGTAATTAGTTTATTTCCCATCTGGGAGGTTGTCCTCCATAATCTGTTTCAGATGAAGAAGTAGAACTCAACCAGGCTTACAACAGGAACAAGGTTCGTGTGGATAGTCAAATCCCTAACACCAGAAAGACAAGAACTGTTTGAATCCACTGCCATGCACTGAGTCACTGATATATGACCTAGGTCCCAAGCATGACTCAATAAAGACTTCCGGAAAGCTCCAGCTCCTAATAGTTGGCTTAAAGTGTCACTGAAAACCATGAGAAATTAAGACAGGTTAACTTTCATTTTGACGTGTCACTGCTGAGACCTTCATATACCCAAGGAAACATGAGGGATAAGAGGCAGCTGGATACCCAGGGCCCTTTCTGGATACCTTTCTCCAGCAGCTCATTTGACTTCAAGCATCTTCAAGCATCAAACTCCTCTCAAGGATGGAAGTCACTGCCCTAGAGAAAGTTATTTTCCCGTGCTCTTTTTCTGACCAGATATAAGGCTGAGTAGTAGCACACACCACTTCAGCCCTACTTGTCTGTCTTCTCAGGAGGGAGGAACAAGATGCCTGTTTAGATTGAGCACTGGGGAATCCCCCTTATTGACATTTCCCACCCTAGATATTTTCCTTTTTCCAGCTGCCACAAATGATTCACATGGGAAAAAGAGAGCCAAGTGGTTTCAGCCTCAAATTGAGTGACACTGCGAGGAAAATTAATTTAATATTTAACTGAGTTGTCAGCTTAAGAACTGAAAAACAGTTTGACATTTATCAATCCAGTTGCATGGAGGAACAGTGGAGCAGTTGTCACTAAAGTGACAAAAAACCAAGACAGTACAGTCCAGATTTGAGCTTTGACATTTGCTCAAAGAAGTCAGTAATTTATATGGGGAGAGCCATTTACATTCTAAACTATTAAAAAACTCCCAAACCTAAAGAGTGAACATCTAAATAAAGTATGAGGTATAAATGAGAGGTGAAAGTTTAAGAAAAAATTCAGCTTACCAAAACTTCATGCTGAGGAAACCCAAGGCCATGTGACCTGTACATCTATAAATATCACAAGAAAGTTGATAGATTTTTTTCCCCCTCTGGAAATTATTTTTCTGGCTTGTGGGAACAACAAGAGGGAGAAGGAGAGGAGAGGTTGTTACCTTGAATGTCATCATTGAAAGTGCAATACTTGTTACGGTACTTGTTCAGGAGGCGGAATGCATTGGCATTAGCAAAATCCTCAAACTGAATGAGGCAGTTCATGCCATATCTAGAAAAACAAGAAATTATACATTATGTTTAAAAAGTTTCAAAATTACACACTAAAATGCTAGTAACATTTTTAGTCAGATTTTGAATGCAAGTATAATGTGAATCATACAACTCTCAACATGTTTCTGTTATATTTGTTATCTTTACATTCATACAGATTATTTAGAAGGCATAATCATACTACTAATAGTATTTACTCAGTTCTAAGTTCTGAATAGAAGATCAGTGGAAAAGGCATTCACCCTCTGCAGACATCTCAACAGAAGTCTCCACAGAGCAATTACCTACTGAACAAAAAAAGGTCCCTCCCAACATAGACCACACTGTAATTCTGTGGTTGTTTTTTTTTGTTTTGTTTTTGTTTTTTTTTTTAATATGGAAACTCAAGACTCCTGGCACTAGATTTGTATGTAAATACCTAACAAGTCAACATTTGCCCTGCTGTGCTAGTAAAGTTAGTCCTAAAATGAAAGTTAGTAAGAAGTTAAATTAAATTAATATTACCACTATAGATTGTGGAATGATTTGGATTGGGAGGGACCTTAATGATCATCTTGTTCCAATTCCCTGCCATGGGCAGGGACATCTTTCACTAGACCAGGTTTCTCAGACCTTCATCCAACCTGGCCTTGAACAATTCCAGGGATAGGGCATCCACAGCTTCTCTGGGCAACCTGTTCCAATGCCTCACCACCCTCAGAGTAAAGAATTTCTTCCCAGTATCTAACCTAATCCTACCTTCAGTCTGAGGCCATTCCTCCCTGTCCTGTCACTGCATGTTCTTGTAAATATAGCCCAGTCCTTATATGCATTTTTAGTAGTACTGTTTCTGGATTCTTTGCATAACAGTAATGTATGGCATTTTCAATTACTTTCTTACAACAAAAGCAAAAAAAAAAACAAACCACAAAGCAATGAAAATATATCTACAAAAACTACATAAAGACTGGATTCAAGCTCAGACATTTGCAAGCAGGCAAGATCTCAGCAGCACTATCTCAATCCTGACTGAGCTAAAGGAGGTTTTCTTTATTTGCTAACAGCACAAATGGATGAGACAGTCAAGCTGTCAATTCATGCTTCATCCAGAAAAACAGTACATACATATAGTGAGCAGTTTAGTGTAAACTCAACTTTAACTGAGTTTTTCTTTAAACCGTACATGTGTTTGGCAACCACATTAAGAAAAGCTATCAGTACTTTAAAAAAAACCCAAAAATTCCTGTGACTAAACTCATTTCCATGGAAAACACGTATTTACAGACATATTACAATTAGCCAAATCTATGGGGATTCCACTGGCAGGAATGGTAATCCTTACTGAAAATAAATACATCTTCAGGTTTGATGGAAAAATCTGGACTTCTTCAGCAGCATAATGACAGGCAACTGTTTAAAAGAAAATTTGGCAAGTCCAGTACTGTAAATCACAACCGAGTTCAAATAAAAAACTAGAGCTAATTTCTAATTAATTTAAATTTCTAACCTGCTTCAGTTTCTGACATAAGTTTCTGTGACTCCAAAAGGGTCTAGCAGTTGACAGTTCCATAATAATATGAAACTAATGAGATTATCATTCTGGAATCCTGGAGCTTGGATATATGTGTTTCTTGGATGTCATTAGGCTAGTCTGTTTCTTTATTTTATCATAAATAACATTCCATTTTCTCATCTGCATTTTATTTTTCTCTGTTTTCTTATCCATTACCTTTATAGACAAAGACCAAAACTCCCTGTGAGTTATATTAAAAGAGTGTCCCTGTAGAAAATAATCATCCTATACTGGACACACTAGCCTTATGCATTCTCTGAGCCAGATACTGTGGCTGTTTAATTAAAATGGAAAAAATGCAGGCAGTCTAACTCTGGGCCTCTGAGATTATGGCATCATAGCAGAAAAATTTCTAAGCAGCATTCTTCTGCATCGCATGTGTAACACCTGACATCCAGGTAAATACCTGAGACTTCAGTGCTGCACACAACCAGCAGTACCTCATAAGACTTGTGAATTTTGAGGTCTGTGTTCTCAAAAAAGAGACAAGAAAATTATGCACTATTTCTCTGCTTGGAATATTCTTGTCTCAAAACCACTAACAGATGAGACATAAAGATGAGGTAATACAAAATAGTTCATATCAGGCATTCCAGAAAATCCCTTAGCAATAACGAATTGGCTACAAAGGTGCCACACAGTTCTGGAAGCGGTGACCATACCAAAGGAGTCATCAATTCTTCTATGACCTCCACATCTTCCTATCACAATCCTTTAAAGCAGAAAGTTGAGCCAAAACCTACACCAGTATTTTCTCCCCTGTATCACTCTGCAATAACGTTCCACCCTTCTCACACTCTGATGAACAGTTTTCATTTTAGTGGCTTGTGCACTATAAAGGGTAACTGCTTGAATCAACCCTCGGGGAAGCAGAACATGTCCTCTCTGTTTGCACCTCATACCCTGCTGTCATTGCAAATTTTTGGCTTGGATCTGCACCTCTTTCCAGGTGGGTAGAGAACACAAATGACTACGAGAAGAGAAGGGAACCAAGCCCTTTGGTGCTTGTCCATGTGCAGTCATCAAACTCTGCTGTGTCTTTCAAACCACTCGAATTCCAGCAACTGTGGGCCGCTACAATTCTGTGAGTCATATTACCTTTCAAACATTATGAAAAAACAAAGCCTGCAGCTATCCTAAAATTTGACCATCTCAACATCTTCTATCAATACTAGCTATAGCACAGACTGACTTCACTGCTCACTGAGCTTACTCTGATGATACAGAGTGCCTGATCAGGAAAGTCCAGACACCAGTAATAGATGTGCTACAAACAAAATAATCACATTTAAAATCACCATTCAGTGACTGTGGTTGACTACTAAAAGGGAGCATGTTAGAAGACAGCAACTTCAGGCATTTCAAGAAGATTAGGAGACAAAATTAGGAGAAATTGCCATGACAGAAAACTCTCTAAGAGGTAACTAATTTTAAAAGTAGTGGACTACCTATTTAATATGATAGTGTGAAAGAACAGAATGTACTGCTTATTTAAGTAGCTAAACTTAATAGTCATAGACCTTAGGACAATTTTATCGCCCTCTTTGAAATCTGAAGACATTCAGATGTCCAACATAAACAAAAAATATTTTATTTTGAATATGTCACCACTAGCAGAGTTCCTGATACAGAGTGCCTGATCAGGAAAGTCCAGACACCAGTAATAGATGTGCTACAAACAAAATAATCACATTTAAAACCACCATTGAGTGACTGTGGTTGACTACTAAAATGGAACACGTTAAAAGACTTCAGGCATGTCAAGAAGATTAGGAGACAAAATTAGAAGAAATTGCCATGACAGAAAACTCTCTTAAGAGGTAACTTTAATTTCAAAAGTAGTGGACTACCTATTTAGTATGACAGTGTGAAAGAATAGAACGGACTGCTTATTTAAGTAGCTAAAATTAATAGTCATAGGTCTTAGGACAATTTTATTGTCCTCTGTGAAACCTGAAGACATTCAGATGTCCAACATAAACAAAAATGTTTTATTTTGAATATGTCACCAGCAGCAGAGTTCCCGAAGCAAGCAGACATTTTATTTAGTTACAATGCTGCACAAATGGGGGTGGGAGTGTTGATCTGCAGAAAGGCTCTGCAGAGGGATCTGGGTAGGGTGGATCTACAAGCCAACACAGCAGTATGAGGTTCAACAAGACCAAGTGTCACGTCCTACACTTAGGTCACAACAACCCCATGCAGGGCTACAGGCTGGGGAAAAAGCAGCTGGAAAGCTGCTTAGCAGAAAAAAACATGGGGATGCTAGTTGACAGTGGCTGAACATGAGCCAGCATGTGCTCAGGTGGTGAGGAAGGCCGATGGCATCCTCAGCTACAGGCTGGGGGAAAAGCAGCTGGAAAGCTGCTTAGCAGAAAAAAACATGGGGATGCTAGTTGACAGTGGCTGAACATGAGCCAGCATGTGCTCAGGTGGCTAGGAAGGCTGATGGCATGCTGGCCTCTATCAGCAATATTGTGGCCAGCAGGACCAGGGCAGTGATTGTTTCCCTGTGCTGGCACTGGTGGGGCTGCACCTCAAGTGCTGAGTCCAGTTCTGAGCCCCTCAAGTCAGGAAGGACATTGAGGTGCTGGAGCAAGCCCAGAGAAAGGGCAATGAAATTGGTGAAGAGACTGGAACATAACTCTTGTGAGGAGCAATTGAGGAAGCTGGGGTTCTTTAGCCCGAGAGAAGGAGACTCAAGGGTGACCTTAACACTCTCTACAACCAGCCACAAGAAAGCTGTAGCCAGGCTGGGGTCAGCCTCTTCTCCCAGGCAAACAATGACAGGATAAGGGGACACAGTCTCAAGCTGCTCCAGGGGATGTTTAGGCTGGACATTAGGAGGAATTTCTTCACAGAAAGGGTGATTAGACATTGGAATGGGCTGCCCAGGGAGGTGGTGGAATCACCATCCCTGGAGGTGTTTAAGGAGAGAAGGATGTGGCACTCAGTGCCATGGTCTAATTGATGTGATGGTGTTTGCTCATAGGTTGGACTTGATCTCAGAGGTCTTTTCCAATCTACCTGACTCTGTGATATGAGTCACATAAAACATATCATATAATGGCTTGCTCAAAGCAGAGCCAACAGTTCTCCTGCTATCACTGCTTTTGACCCAAAGCTACACAAGGGATAGCTGGGGATGTGGAGGAGCATGTAACCAACATAGATATTCATACTGAAAGGTGGTACAAATAAATGGAAGAAAGAACCTACCCAGTGGGCAACAACTGTCTTAATCAGAAGAAATGATGACATCTAGTTCTACACTGTCAAAACTAAACAAAAAAATTTTAAAAAATTATTTAAAAAAATCTTTTAGACATTCCTCCTTAGGGTGAAATCATAACAAATGCACTAATGAATTCTTTAATATTTTTGTGCTCTGGAAAACACTTCTCTGATAGCAATAGCTTGGCTTGAGTTCTGCCTAGGACTGATGGACTTTTGTAAGCAAGTGTTTTGTAGTTGTGAATTCCTCTCTTCTGGCTGTTAAGGATTTGTCACTGCAGTAGCTGATTAAACAAATATAAATTGTCTCTAGAAAGTGATAATCCAGATCACTGTTTCCCCTTGTAAATCCTGTTTTGTCACCCACGCCTTTCTGTGTACTTGGATTTTAGATTCCTGCTCCAAGTCACACAGGCAGTCTGAATCAGGATCCAACTGGATAGAAGTTCAAAGCTGTATTGCCTTTGTTTTGTTATGAACAGAAAATGCAGACGAGAGGTGGCAAGCATGCAACATCATATTTGTCATCAAGTATGAGAGGCAAATGCTGGACAATGGATTAAAATGAACCATCCCACTGAATAACATGTGGTTGCCAAAAAACATTTCCAATTCTTTTCCCAATTTACAACATATTTTTTGTGACAGTCTTAGCTAAGTCTCCCCATATATAAGCAAATTTATATTCAGTTGTCTATGACAACAATGTTAATGTTCCAAATAATTCTATGGAGTATATCTTTATGTAACAGGCTTGAGAAAAATGTCCACAGTTATATAACCATCCTAAATATACAGTACAAATATTTTGGCAATTCAATGCTCTTAAGACCTCAACAGGGAAAACCCTCAAGAATCTGGCTTTTGGTGACAGTGGGAGCTATAAAATTTGGGCATAATTTTGAATTCAAACCATATGATCAGTAAAATCCATGCTTACTTATACAGCTAAGAAGGTTTTCTGGACGTATATTTGGATCATTTATTCTTACTGCCAGCCATTGTTTTGGAAACCTTCCTGAAGGAACAAGTGGTCGCTTTTTAGGTTTTTAGAGCTTCCAAACTCCTATTTGGCTACTTTTTTCTTTTTTTTTTCATTCATACATGCCTGGAACTGAAAAAGCCTTAGAAACCATCAGAATTGGTTGCTGCCTCCCATTCCTAAGAAGGAGCAAACCAAAATGATAGCAACATTGGCGCTGTGTTCCTTGCCTTGTGCGTCATGCAGCTGCTCTGCCAGCCAGAACCATTTATAGTCCACCAGGACAATGTGGAAATTATCTCCTTCCTCCCCGCTCCAAATGCTGTAAGCTTGCTCATTACCATATATCCCACTGCTCAAAACAGATTGAAAGGATAAAGAACACTGCTACAAACTCCTCTTTGTGCCAGGGTTTGCCTGGATGCCTCCCTCCTAAAAACTCTTAGGACCAGGGTGCCTTCTCCTCCTCCTCTCCTCAGAGCTATCTTTAACTTCATTTCACAAGGCAATGAAACTGCTGCAATGAGGTCATACAACCATCCCAGCTCCTCTTCTGTTACAACTGTAGCCCACTGCTTAAATTCATGCAATTGAACGAGGGGGTTAGAGTTTTACACAATAAATGCTACATATATATTCTGTGGAAAAGGTGGCCCAGATGAGATAACCCCCAGCAAACACCCCAGCCCTTCTGCAGCAGATGGTACTACTCATGCTGCCTCTCCAGCAGCCTGGAGTGTGCTACAGCTCCACAGGATAAAAATCTGTCCAGGGTGCACTGAGCTCCAGCCAGTTCTACAATGCAAATACCTTTCCAGAAGAGGTATCATTAAATTACAAATAACTTTCTCTGTCCTGAATTGGACCAGCAAGTCAGACAGGACATTCTTCACAGGAAGAGATTTTCTAAAGAACTTAATAGAAACTGTCAGCATCTCTGCTTTCCACATGAAGGACTCTGCTTAAAATTCCTTTTTTATTCCCCTGTAGGCAACCACTGGTTTTATTTTAGCTACAGAAAGCGCATACTTTCATAGGACTGTTTTTCATAGCCATTTTCCATTTCCAAACCAATCCTTTCCTCAATGAGCTCAGTCCATATCCAAAGTAGGCATGGAGATGTGGGAGATGGCAGCATTTAGCACCCACCCTAGCACCAGCAGCAGACCCTTTCTTCATTCACATTCTCTAAAGGAAATAAAATCCTACTAAAGGTTTCCGTATTACTGTTCCCTGGCACAACCACAGTGCTCTGGCACTGTACCAGTGCTTCTAACACTTCTGCTTGCTCCTTCCCTGTCCTGAACATATGTGGTATTCATTTCCATGGCCTTTCTGTCCCAGGAGTACTGAGGAGAATGGGCTGGAGATGACTCATAATATTCTCCCTTTTTTCTCCCCAGCCAACAGCACAGCTCCAGGTGTGGACTTCACAACCCTGGGAATAGAAAGGCTTAGGAACAGAGAAGTGTCCATTTAGGAAGGTCTTGAGGGTGGTAGTCCTCGATGTTGTTCATAAGCAGAGGAGCAAAACCAGATTCTCAGCCCACAGTCATGCCCTATGTACATAAAGAGCTTCTCTTAAGACAAAAGGTAATTAAATCATAAGCTTTTGTGGTATGCTAACAGAAACACTTGCTACAAGAAAAGGATGGTTGCTGTTTTTAACCTAATTTGTCATCAGCCATTTGTGTGGTTGCATCACACTGTAGCAGGGACTACTTGCTCTTTAAATTGAAGTCTTTCAAAGTCCATCTACTGAGACAATAAATTGACAACAGGTCTAAACACACCCAATTTTAAGTTTTTGTGCATTTTCAAAGTGCTGTTGAAGGATTAATATGGATGCTCACTAGAATCAGCCATTTGTGTGGTTGCATCACACTGTAGCAGGGACTACTTGCTCTTTAAATTGAAGTCTTTCAAAGTCCATCCTACTGAGACATTAAATTGACAACAGTTCTAAACACACCCAATTTTAAGTTTTTGTGCATTTTCAAAGTGCTGTTGAAGGATTAATATGGATGCTCACTAGTGAACCTGAACTAGATTTCTTCTACTTCAATACCTGATGGAATTAACTCCCAAATGTCTTAGGATTGTAATATATAAAGGCTGCAAAAGAAGTGAGCTACCACACTGTAAAATTTTATTTATTATTGTTGCAAAACTATTTGTTTTTTATTTATTTTGATATTTGTTCTAAAGTATACCACACAACAATGTTGTCAAGAACTGGGCTTGATCATAACTTAGATGTTTCCAGTTCACCTATATAGACTTTTGTAACAAATTAGGGAGGGTGGTGTGAATGAAGTATGAATGGAAATGTGTGCACTACTGGAAGCAGCAGCAGAACAGAGCTGAAAACGGCGACACACAAAGATAACAAAGAACAAAGCTTACTGAAGGAAAAATTTAAATGTCTCATTTACACCAAGATGAGCAGGCCTGAAGCTCTAGTAAGGCCAGAGCAAAGACACCTCTGGAACCAGGACCCTGCACCTTGAAAACTCAACAATCCCTGCCACAGCACATCACCTGTGCCACTCTTCATCCTACAGGCACAGAAGGAAGTCATTGCAATCTGAAGAAATTCAACATGAAGACATACAGACACAAAAAATTTATGGAGGCTGAAGTAAGAAATAACCTGAGGCAAAATAAGCATGCCAGCACAGCTGCTGGATCTTAAAGGCATAGAAGACCTATATAAAATCTAATCCATCACCACTTATCACCAGAAGCCCAGATAAAGCATTGAAGACATGATAACCAGGACACTTTTGCCTTCAATGTCACACATGAGCAACCCTGGTCAGACCATAAAAACACAAACATGCTGATGCTTTGAATATGTAGGTATGAGACTGATTAATAAAATCAACTTTTTTGAACACTCTTAACATAAATCCACCTCTCTCTTCCATAAGAACTTCCACTGAGTGCCGTCAAATCAATTTCCTCTGGTGGATTGTGTCAAGTTGCCTCCTCTCTGCTGTGAAGTACTCCTCTCAGCAGGAAGGTGGACGGATGACACGGAACCGAGATACAGCATAATGCAATTATACAAATAAATTACCCTCCTGAAAGTTCACAAAGTCAGACATGAGTCAAACTCTTAGACTCAGTTCTTGACATACCCAAACATCAGCCCCAGCAGACCAGATCACTGCCATGAAAAAATACACCACACAAAGTTCCACAAATGCAGAGGTATGAGGGCTTGCCTAACAACCAGGTTAAATTGGAAGAGGCAGAAAACTATATTGTAAATTTTGGTAGTTTTCCTGCTTAGGGGAAAAAAATGGTTCCATGAGAATTTGAAGTAAACAGCAAATTGAATTACTGTGACGGTTTCTCATGAATTTGTACTGGTTCACTTCTTACCTGATCCTGACCCCACCTAAGTCAAAAGTAAAACTCCAGGAGCCTAAAAATGTAATTCCACTTGTCTCCTAGCTTTTCTACTGCTCTTTCCAGTGTTACCACTTAACTGATTTAACTGTGACTTAGACCAAAGAACAATCTCAAATTACCTTCAGTTTTACATTCACTTAAAAGAGATGAGTGCAGATTTGAAACAGATGACCTGAGATTTCTTTTGTTTTTCTTTTCAGTCTCTTCAATTCTTCTTTAGAGACTTGGCACTGTTACACTTTTGGCTGAGGGAAGGAATGGTACTCAACAGATGGATTGGTCAAGTGTCTGAGCAGACTAAATCAGAAAAACAGAGAATCAAGAAAGAAATCCATCTCAGCTGGAAACAGTAAGCAGTTTTATTCCTCATGAATCTTTAGCTGTAGCTAAAGATGTGTGTCACTTCTTGCCCTCCCAAAAGATAGAGTGGTCTTTGTTAAAAACGTCAAGCTTATTTTTAAAATTTTAATTAAATGGCTTTATGGTAAACCAAAAAAGAAATGTTGTTATCAAAAAAGAGCATGTAAAATGCCTTACACTGTTTGCTAAGTCATCCTACACAACTTAAAATCATTTGAACTTAGTTTCAAATTGGTGTTTCCTGGTTACTTCACAACTGCAATCCTTAAAAGTTATTGATTATTACTGCCTGGTAAGATTGTCAGCAATTTTACTTTGCCAAGAAAAATACCATAAGTTCTGAGGTTTGCCTGGTCTTGGTATGCAGCTGCACACCCTACAAATTAGATTTTTGATGCTATTAATTTTGCAAAAGTCATCAAAAATAAATAAGTACCGCAGCACTTGAACAGTGGTCAACAGTTGCACAGAGCTGTCACAGGGAATTCCTCTACAGATCTTTTAGGATGAAAGATATTGTGTTACATATATTACTATTCATAATTACTGTGATTAGTGGAATCATCTATTCCAAGAAGCCTGGACTCCTAAATCCAGGCAAGAGATGTTTCTCTGGACACATTCTCAGATTTCTGTATGAAAAGGAGAGCTGCTCTTGGAAAGGTAAAGGCTTCAATTTGGCTGGACAAATTAGATTTACATTGATTGTGTGTGGCATTTTGCTTATAAGAGATGAATTTTCTTGCGAATGAGCCTTCGTATGTTCACTGCCCAGACAGCAACTTTTCCCACTTTCCAAAATGGAGAAGGGTCTGGATTATAGGAAAAAAAAAAAAAAGATCCTTGGCTGATAATCCTACACCAGAAAGTTTCCTAATAATTTTCAATTGTATTTATTTAACTGAATCTAATAGTATTGAAAGACACTACCTAAACAAAGCTTAAATTATTAAGGTATTAACTTAAACATATGAGAATTCCAGCTTGGGTGAAGAGGACTACACCTTTGCTTTAATGTAAATGCCTGTTTTGATGCCTCAGTGAATCAGGCCCAAGTGATTAATGGCAAATCCAATGCCTTTTTGGAAAAGGTATTGTATCTTTTGCCAGAATCTAAAGATTGCTAAGTAGTCTTAGGAGACTGAACCAAGATGACTGCATTTCCTTACATATTTGATGATATTTGTATGAGATTATAGGTAATTTTCCCAAAATAAAAGAGGCAGCTGGATAGCCAAATTAGTAGAATGCCTGGGGCAGCACATCTGCTCTTTCCCTTTAGTACTTAAGGTATAATGAACAGATGGAAATCTCAATTCCACCACTGACAGCCTTCATCTTGACTGTTAAAAGGCAAAGAAGTAATGAGCTTTCAGAAATGTCAAAAGGAGGTTGTAACAGGAATACTTAAAGCATTTCTGATAGATGAAATACACTCCAAATATTTGTACTGTTTGATCATTTATGAAACACACCTCTTCCTTTCCAAGTTCTTGATGGTGTTTTAAGGCATTGAAATATCTTCTGTATCTGCAACACAAATTGCACTTGAGAGAAAAGCAGCATATTGGAGGCTAGACTGAAGAAATGGACAATGTAGAATTTTAAGAAAAAGGGAGCTTACTGTTTTAAAGTATTACTTAGACAGCATATTGTTTGACTTGAGGAACTGTGACTGTTACAGTGGAATATTACAGAATCACAGAAGGGCTGAGGCTGCCAGGCACCTCTGGGGATCATCTCGCCACCCACCCACCCAAGCAGGGTCAGCGAAAGCAGGCTGCAGGGACAGAGACTCCACAACTTCTTTGGGAGACCTGTGCCAAGGCTCAGCCACACTGACAGTAAAATGTTTTTTTCAATGCTGAAATTTCTCTTACATTTAAGCAAAATGTTTGTGTCTTATTTTCTCCTGTCCTGTCATTGGGCACAACTTATAAACAGCTTAGCTCAGTCTACTTCAAACCCTGCCTTCTAGTATTTGTACATGCCTATGAGCTGCTGCTTCACTAGAATAGATTGCCTCACCTCCCAGTTTCTCCTCACAAATGTAAATTTATAAACCAAGGATCAAAAGTGAAGGATGCGACTCTGGATTAAAAAAAAAATTAAAAAATCCATAGCTAATGGACAAATGTTATTGCTCAGCAACTATCACAGCAAAAAAGGTTAACATAAATGAGGGCTGAAGAGATAAGGGGTTATCAAGTATGGATAGAGCAATCTCACCTTTATATTTTTTACAGCACTATAATGACCATTACTGATATCTGTAATTAAATATTTAAATATCAAACCAAATTGATTCTAACCAAATGCCTCATTTGAAGGAAAAGGCCAAACCCATTCACAAAATGTTTTCTGTCTTTATAAACTTGTAATACACTGAACATGGCTAAAAAAATGCTTAAATAACATAGATCCCCAAATATTTAATTAAGTTGACATGCTCAGCACTCTGGGATGACTGAAAGGGCTTACAAAAGGTAGGTGTTGAATGGCTATCTGAAAGAAACGAAGAAAAGTTGCATTGTAGAAGTAACAGGAGAAGGTATTCCACATTAATGGAAAGAAATCCCCAAATCTTCCTAAGCAAAACATGAAAAAATAAAAGGTAGCAGAGCTGCATAACTAAAGCAGAAATGAAGTAGAGGTTGCAATAAAGCTGTGTAGAACCATGAAAGAACAAAAACTATTTTTGGTATAGGAAAGCCAATAAAGACATTTTCTCCAGAGGAAGTGTGAACACAGCGCATCAGAGGAAGGAGAATTTGGCAGCAACATTTGGACCACCTGGAAGGAAACCCTTTTAGTATCACAAAGGCTAGAAAGTACTATAATCCACAAGGGAGAATATCCAAGACTATAAATGTTTTGGAATCTATTCCAATAAAACATAAACACAGAGAATGACTATGCCCAGGGTCCTACACATCCTAGCAACAAGGAGAGCAGTTACTTCCTTGGAGAAGATGGGCAAGTTCTGTTTGAGTAGCATTTCTGGTGCCATTTAATTTTCCATCTCAGTACTACTCAGCAGAAATTAAATATGAATAAAAATAGGCAACATTTCCATTGCACATGCCATGTAAGATACCCCAAACCAGATAACATTATAAAAATCAATGTAAGCATGTGTTCAAACAAACTCTTTAGGTTCTGCGAATGGTAATGCCATTCCTCAGACAGCATTCTTCCTTCTTTCTGCCCTTCCCTAAGTAGACTTGATACAAAATAGTGAAAACCTGGATTATAGCTTCCATACCTTGCATGATTGTAGGAGTACCAGATATTCTTTAAAGATAAGAGCACCAGGCACTTTTGGGCCACAAATTTACTATCCTGTATTAAAAAGCTTTTCCAATCACCTCTGCAAGTGGAACTGCAACCCAAGTTAATAAATACACATTTAATCTGCAGCAGTTGGCATCAGCAAGCTAAAGGAAATAATTTTCTTTCATAAGAAAAGAAAATTTAATAGAAGTTCAGAAGGTTTTACATAGAAGTTCACAGGCTTTACATAGTCCCTTTAAGCACACTTCTCCTAGACTTGTGATGGTTGGCCTAAAACTGGAGTGCTTCCCACTCAGTTGTAGCACATTTTGCGTCTCTCTTAGCACACATGGTTTTCTGACCAATCACATCAGTATTACAAAACCAGGTTGTGACTGCTTGGTTGCTCTCTGATTTCACATGTGATGATTGATTTAAGTTATTCTGGACCAGGAAAGGAATGGTTCACACACTAAAAACGCCCCAAAGCTTTTTTGGATCAATGACCACAAAAAATCAGTTCAGAACCAATCAGAAATATTTAAACAAAAATTTGTCCTCAAGAAATTTGGTATTATGCAAAGGTAAGAAAGAAAACAAAACTGAGAGATCACTTTTCTTAAGTACTCAAAATATTAACCAGAATTTAAGGGAAAATTACATTTTATTACTACAACCTAAACACATTTTTCTACTTTACCGATATGGTTTTCTTAAGTCACAATGTTCAAAGCTCCACACAAAGATTAAAGCTTCAAAGATTAACCAAAACTCCTTTAATGGCTCCTCAACACTCCAAAAGTTGCCAGCACTATTAATATTTAAATGAAGTCAAGACTTCATGTATTAACTTGAAAATCACTCCTAATTAGATTTTTAATGGGGAAAAATTGGAGGAATGTTTATGACCTTTGCCACAGAACTGGAATACTCAAGCTCAATAAAATGGTGTATTTATAAGGGTAATGTTTTTTCCAGAAGCCATCATCAAGAAGTAACAGCCGCTCTTGCCTTCATTGCAGAAACAGAATCTGGAATCCTGAGAGAAAGGGAAAGTATGAACATTGTATTTTACATTGAAAAACTGGCAGCACTTCCAGCTCACCTACACTGGACATATTAATACTGCCTGTGCTAGTGGTTATGGTTACTCTTTATCATCGTGGATTTAGCTTTCTTAAAAACTGCCTTTGAAGTAAGTTCAAATTTTCAGTCCAAACTCTCTCACTGGTAAATTTATATTCAAATATTTATTAAAAATGACTGGAAAAAGGTTAATTGGAGACTAAATTAAGGTCCCAGAAGTGTTCTAACTCTATTTTGACATTTTAAACAGGTGGTTAGAAGTTCTAAATGGCTCCTCCTCATCATCTCAAATATTCAAGATCCTGGGGATTATATCAGTGATCTTGAAAGAGCACCATGACTGGAAAAAGGTTAATTGGAGACTAAATTAAGGTCCCAGAAGTGTTCTAACTCTATTTTGACATTTTAAACAGGTGGTTAGAAGTTCTAAATGGCTCCTCCTCATCATCTCCTTAAATATTCAAGATCCTGCAGATTATATCAGTGATCTTGAAAGAGCACTGTATAAAATTATAGCTCTTATAATCAGGGACTAAGTGAGAAAAGGAAGTGGCTGTATGCTCCTCAGAACCATTTATAATCCTCTGCTAAAGCAAATACTTACTACCTATGCTCTTCACACTATTATTTACACTTTCCCCAGGGTACATTAGATGTGCACCAAATGGTCTCCCCTATGTCTGTCACAGAGTGAAGAAAGAAATTAATGTTTAAGATATTATTTTGCATTATAGGGGTAGCACACTGAGATGCACTTTTTCTCTGATTTTATTTCAGGATGTTTAGAACATAACACTAGATCTAAACCAGAGTCCTTGCATAAGGCTGTGGCATATTGACTTTGCAGAATATACGTGCATTTCAAATTAGCTGGCTCAGATACCACCTACAGAGGACTGCAAAAGTAGGATGTACCAAATAGTTCAAAAGAATATTTTAAATGGTTTTTCTAAATTCTTTCATATTATTTGCTTTTTGTACATAACTTGCTTATGACTTCAATTTTTCAATATTAATTCAACAAAAAAAAACCTTTGTATCTATTTTAATGGACTTGTTAAATTGATTTCTTTGAGATAAACTGTTGAAATTCTTATTGGATTCAAGCACCATTGAAGATACACTGAAACTAGATCCAAGTCATACCTTTTTAGAAGGACTGGAGGGAAGGAAAGTTTTATACTCATTCCAGATTCTCTTTTTTGTGTTTGACACAAAACCTTTCTGTGGATTGTAATTACTGTTAAATTCTATGACTTCTATGATCCAAAGTCATGAACACATATAAGTATTCCAATTACTTCAGAGAATTGATAGGTAGGTTCAGGTTATCTTGCCCAAAAAATGTATCTTGGTTACTTCAGTAAGTCCCTTGTTCATGATGCATTGATGAAAGATCCACATGCCTTTTAAGATTAGTTAATAGTCCTTTTAATTATCCAATAATCTGATTTTCATTCTTTCTTGTCTAGTGAATATTGAAATGTTCACATTGAAATGTTCTAACACTTGGTCTACTAGAGTACTTATTGAGTGTATTATATAGACAATAGTGTAGCACCTACTGAGATGAGTTTAAGAGTGCCAGTTAATGCAACTTCACTGTTTTCTGGGGTCACTCATTCACAGAGCTATAGAGTTGGATTCTCCAGCTTCCTAAGAAGGAATGCATACCCTGCATCCCAAAAACCCAGAACCTTAGATCACAGCAGAAATTAAAGAATTTTGCTTACAGAGATGAATGATCCTGTCACTTAATGCCAGCCAGAAATTTAACTTCTGAGTAAGGAAAGGGTATTTAATAGGTTTTGTAGAAAAAATATGTCCACATGGGAAAAAAAAGGCAAAGTATTCTACTCCTGTGCAATGTCTACACTACACAATGAAGTGCATAACAAAGAAAGAGTTTTTTTCCTTTCTGCAATGCTTTCTTGAGAATAAACAAGCTCAGTTTGAGCTTCCTTTGAATGGCAATTATTATAACATATCATAAAGCAGAGCTTTTGATTTGTTGGTGTACTTCCTGTGACTGTGAGTTTTCTGAAAGAGGCTGATAATGTATTATTAGTAATAGATTACATAGTCTAAAAAGTGTAAAAGGTTAATTATGCTTATTCTATGTTAATAATATTACCTATTTCTTTCAACTACCTCTCTGAAAGCTGTTTTCCCTGTCACCTGATACACATGACCTTTTTAAAGGCTATGTTCAGGTGATGCCAAGCACAGAACACCCACAAAAAGCCCTGTGTGACCCAACACTCTCAAAATACTTTTTTTTTTTTTTTTTCAGAAATGTGGGGAGGAAGCAGAAGGCAGGTATTACAATCACTTTTCTTCCAGTCATTCAGAAGTAAATACACATGTGCATGATCACCCTTCTGGGAAGTAATGTTTGCATGGGGAGAAGTTTTATGAAGAAATGTGAAACAGATTGAATGATGCTTCCAACTTGCAGAGTTTCAGACCAATATCTTAATGTGCACATTCACATTCACTGTGGCATCTGAGGTGGCTCCAAAAACCCATCACTCACTTGCTAGTTGTAATTCACTGTCTCCAAATTCCACCTTTGTGAGACAAAGACAGACTTAGATCTTGGTTTGAATAATATTTTTATTTGCTGGTAGGCTTTAGTAGCTAAAAATATAAATAAGGTCAGAATGATTATATCATAAGATTTTGTTCATACTGGCAGGATCATCTGTATATTAAAATGAAAACAAAAAATAGCAAGTAAATAGGAAATGTCTCTACTCACTGCCAATAGACAAAAAACAAAAACTGTTTCCTAACCCTGTATCACATTGAATCACATGGTCAAGCAATGCAAAAAGTAATGAAGAAAACATTGCTTCCACTACAAGAAGCTATGAACGACGGGTTGACAAAAAATAAGTGTAGCACAAAGGAGAATAAGCGTTACACCTTGAAACTGCTTATTTACTTAATTGTACATTCCATTGTAACATTCCATTTAATGGATTAAAAGGGTAAGCTGTTATAGTAGCAAACACCAGGAAATATCTGAATGTTCTATCCTGCAATTATCTTGTATTTTCATAATTAATTTTTGTGAGCTGCAATAATCAGCAAAACTTAAATTGTATGTGATTTATATTAATGAAAATGATGAATTGTAAAATGTATTTTTCACAAGTTTTAGGAGAGCTGCCATCTGACCCCAATTACTTAATGAAAGGATGACCAACTGAACATGAAGAGTGCTGTCAGTAGGGTATTGCACCACTATGGAACACCCTCCTTCAGGGTTCTGGAAGAAACTCCTCCAGGATTCAGGAAAATGTTTTCTTGCACAGAAAGCCAGCCAATTTCTTTTTGTTTTCATTTATCTCAGGGCTCTGACAGGCAGCGATAAACTGAATTCAGCCAAAAAATTAGGATCAGATGGTGAACTGAGATTAGTTCTGCCAACTTCTCTCAATCTGACAAACATGGCAGAAAAAGATCTCTCCTCATTCTACATCTCTCCTCTATATTATTTAGGAAGCTAGATCATCCAGACCAAGACATTGGCTACTGTAGTCAGGGAATACTTTTTTGTTGTTGTTGAATTTATTCAGTTTCTCATTCAAATGCTCACAGGACATTGACATGGATGGATTTTTGGTCAGGAAACACATGTCCATTTCACTGCTTCCCTCCCCCACTTCCCTCAAAAAAGCCAGGAAAGATGTACAATAACTGTAGCTGTCTGCAAAGACTCTTCCCTAGAGATGAGAATAATGAGCTCTTGGAAATGTTTAAAGTCTACTAAATAAGAAAAGCATCTAGCAATGATCTGGTAAAACAGTTTTAAAGCCATGAGAATCCACTCAATATCTCCAGCACTATTATTTTTAACTGAAAAACTAGGACTACAGCCAATTTTATACTTCTGGAATTATTATTGTTTTAGAAATTTATACATATTTACACACATATGCCTCTTTTAAAATGTCTACATTTCCTGGCATTCCATATAGACAACTAGGGCTTTAAATCTTCACAAAATTCAGCTAAATAATCAAGTCCCCACCCATATCTAAGTATTTGAAGTATAGATGTGTCCAAAATGCTTTCAGTTCTTTTGTTTGCCATTTAAAAAAAAAGTCACATTAAGATTTTGCAAATTTATAAATATTATATAATTTCTGAGATAACAATTTGGAACAGTGATAAGAGACGGTCTCTAGGGATTCCTTCATGAACCTCCTGGCTGGGGGCATGGATAGTGCTGTGAAAATAGTGAAAACATTTAAATACAGTGAAGGGAACTCAGCTGATGCAGTCTGAGTCGTTGCACAATGGCTATGACGTACGAGCTAGCACACAGCATAAAGACTATTAATCCCCTACAGACACCCTACAAGTAACAGCCCTGGATATCCACTTGGCAATTTCCAGATGTTGTTTCTTACCCTTCAACAACCAACGAAGCTAGAAGCATCACAAGAGCTATCCTGCACTAGCCACATGCCCAGAGGTGGGCTCTTAGATGTAGCACTCAGCAGCTACACTTTGCCAAGGCTTGGCTTGAGTCTCCAGCAAAAATTCTCAAACCCTTCTGAAGTCAT
Source organism: Passer montanus (assembly GCF_014805655.1). Classification (NCBI taxonomy): domain Eukaryota; kingdom Metazoa; phylum Chordata; class Aves; order Passeriformes; family Passeridae; genus Passer; species Passer montanus. Next base: position 13,184,699 of record NW_024357613.1, on the reverse strand, counting down.
GAGCAATAAATGCCATGACCTGAGCTCCAAAGGAATCTCTTCCCTGTGAGGATGAGTGACACTGTGGCTTTCTCCTACAAAAATCTCCTCGTCAGCTCTCAACTTTCATATCTAGTTCAAAAAGACCTATATTGCCCTTTTTTGTAGCTTCAAAGTACTTTAAAGAAAGACTTTCTTAATACACTGAAGTGGTTTTAGATGCTGGACTCTCACATTTTTCCTGATCTTCTTGCAGTGTTTGCTTGGTAGAATTTGAACACAGATCTAGTACATTTTGCTGTACAGGACAGCCTTATCTTTATGCCAAGAGACAAATTGTTCTCTTAGAAGTACAGGGTATGCCCTAAGCAGGACTATCTGGAACATACCAGATCTCCAAAAAAGCCAAGTTTTCAAACTGCAGAACCACAAACAAGTCATAGAATCCATATTTACTCCACCATTGATGTCTCCTCAGCAAACTGTACAATCCAAAATAAAAATACATACTTCTTTCAACAGAGCCAAAGCTCACAGAAAATAGAATAGTTCCAGTTGAAAGGGACCTATAGGTATCATCTATTCTAAGTAATCATCTATTCGATTATTACCTCAGGGCTGACCATAAGTCAAGGCATATTATTAAGGCCATTACCCAAAAACATTGAGATAATGTGCTTCTCTTTCCTACAAGAGATGGCTAGGGAAATACAAAAAAGCTTGCTGGTGCAGAAGTAAGGCTGTGCAAAATTTAATGTTTATCTGGTTCCCTCTAAACAAATTAGCTCTGCATGCCACTACTTGACCAAGCAGATCTAACTGGAAGAGACTGAGCAAGCGAAAAAAGGGGGCTGCATCCCTAGCATTAAGACCAGATGGTTGTTACATGGGAAACAGGTGTGGTCTGTCACTGGAAAGGAACAGATCCACAGGCAAAAAAAGGAAAAAAGGCATGTGGAGCAAACCTTTTTCAAATATATTCCCATCTATTTACAGTAAAACTCACTCATAATGACAATACACTTTTGACTGTAATTTTATGTTGCAAGATTAATCATATATTACATATCATCTACAAAAATAGTCCCCATGTTTTTACTTTTCATTTTTGTTTAGTGATATATAACAGATTTGGAATGATACTAACAAAATTAATAGTAGTATAGGAGCAGTCTTTGGGACAGTAGGATACGTGGCGAAAGTTCTGAGTCTGTATTCACCACACAGCTTTTTTTTGGATATTTTGCAGAATTTAAATCATAAACAGATGTTTGTGGGAAGAAACTGTCTCCTCTTTCTTACAAACAATGTATTAATCACTCTAAAATAAGACTATAAAGATAGTATCTTGCTGAGTCCTTTGTACTTAGCAATGTTACTAAATACTTAATTGACATCCCATTTGGGACAAAGTTTTAGAAGCAAAACTTGGGATGCTAGAGTGATCTACAAAAACAGTTCTAAAAACTATTTAAGTATTCCTTATTTTTAGTGAGGACAGTGATAGCAAGGAAGTATTAATGAAGCTGAAAATCAGCAATTGTTGCTTATCATCTGTTTATCCCTTAATAGGGGAAGAGCGGGAACTGTGGTGTGCTATGACAGAACCGAGCAAGGAACCAAGGACATGGGACATAACAGCAGCCAGCCAGAGCATGACAGAGACAACAGAAGTCAGGAGATCATGAAACAAAGTCATTAAATAACCAAGACAATGCATTTAGAAAACCTGACTTAGAACTGCACATCAGGAACCCAGGGAAATATAAAAGAGAGAACAGCTGTGACAAAAAAGGGATTAGAGATAATTATAGGTGAGAACAAAATTGGCTAAGAACATGGGTGGGATTAGGATTGAACAAACCCATCCAGAGAGAAGTGGGGTTCATGTTCTCATTTACCAGTGAGGTAAATTGCTGCCATGTTAAGCAAAAAACATCCAAGACACATCACACCAGACGAAGTTATTGTCTTTAAAAGCTTCTACTCCTGCCCCACCAAGGAAGGAAAAAAATTCAAACAGACCACATAAAATTGTGTCATGACATTCAAAACCTAACTAAGTTCTATACAATATTAGGGGAAAAAACCTGCTTGAATACACAAAATCTGGCAAATGACTTTTTTACTCTGGTTTTGGTTTGGGTTTTGGATGGGTTTTTCAGATGCCTTCACTATCCTTAATCCACAGCATCACTGGGATAGAAGTTGCAGTGGTGGTGTAGTTCCCCTGGTGTAGTTCCCACACTCATCATGATCCTTGCAGCCAGGAACCTCACTTTAGAGAAGAAAAGACCCACTGATGGCCTCACACAGCACACACAAGAGGAAAGCATACAAAAAGAAAGCATAAGATTTTTCCCAGCAGAGGACCATGTCTTATCACATCCTCTTTCTGAGGATACTGCAGTCATGTCTGCATTAGGAGTTTCAAGCTGACACCTCTGAGCAGCAGAACACTGGACTTTAATCACTAATAAATAAGTAAGAAAAAAATCAAATGTTAACCTTAATAAAAATGAAGGAACTCAGTTTCCTGTAAATGTGACATTTAAGCAGTCTTCAACCACAGGCACAGTCTGAATCCCAGTGTCAGGTGATGAAAGTGAAGAGTGTCCTTAGCACAGATGGTCGTTAAGTCTATAGTTACTATAAACTGCATAACATTTCACAATGACAAAAGCACTCTAAGCCAGGTGTATTATGGTACCATGAGTGCTGCTCAGAACTTCAAAATTAGTTCATAGCACACTCTTACTTTATGACTGACAAGTGAGTAGAATGCTAGCAATTGTTTTCCTGCATCCTAGTTCTGCCAAAAGTTAGGCCCTTCTATTTCAAAAGCATTATACTACCAAAAATGGAGCAAAATTAAAACATTTTCTTTTCCAATTAAAATAACTACATTCAAAATGGAACTGCTTTCCATTCTAGCCATTCTTATCTAAATGAGATTCTTACTACTGTTTGTACTATACATCCACATTTAACTTCTAGAACTGAACACAGGAGTGGAGTTTGAGGCCTTTTTTAAAATAACACTTGTGTGTGAAGAAGCAGAAGTTAGCCTTGGCCATTTCTCTTGGAATTATTCAACTGCTTCAAGGACACTTCTGTAACCCAGGAGAATAATGAAAAAAACCTCAACATCCTGGGCAGTTTAGTTAATATTCATTTTTCACATGTAGGTTTTACCTTACAGAACTGAGTATTTGTTTAAAAGTCTCTTCAAACTCTGATTTCATATTTACCACCTTGCGTACTTTATATCAGTGCAGTTCAATTACATACCTGAAACCCCACTAAAACACCTACACGCAAAACAATAATTTCAAATACTCGGGCACAGAACATGACTTAAAACCTCCATCAGCAACACTGCTGTGTTATCAGCCAAAAAATGTAACTTAGGTGAATTTTCCCATTTTTTCCAATCACATCAGGATTTCTAACACAGAAAGAAGACAAGGCAACAAAAATGAGATGAAATTTGAAAACCGTGGCAGTATTTATTCAAGCTAAAACTTGTGGTTTAGTGGTTTTCTTTGGAGTGCAGATTATGTTCTTTGTCAAAAATCTGTTTGTCCCACATTCTGTTAAGTGGTTCCTTGACATTACCTCTGGTTTGTGAGCCAAAACTGCTGCCAAGCCTCAAATAAGAAAACCCTATAGCTCTGTTGACCTCGTCAACTGTTTATATTCATATTAGCTCCTTGTTCTTGACCACCTGACCTCCTGCTCCCAAATACAGAGCAAAAAAAATTTGGTTTAGCACCTTATTCTGTCCTGCATACCTAAAGTTGTATGAAATATCTACTTCCTTGTCTTCTACTTTAAAGTTTTCTCCATAATATGGTTTTATACCAATAGGTGCAGTTACAAAATAAAAGAATAATGGAGTTTTTAATACAACCAAAATCCAGAGAAGCAGAATGATGGTTACCAGACATCATCAAAACAGCTCTGCCAGTAGAGCTCAATGGAGAAGGCATCTGGAACAAAAGCACAGCAGTGCCAGCTCTTATGTCCAGAGACCAATTCTTAGGAGCCGTCTGCCCAGCTGGAGGTGTCTGTTAATGCAATAGAGCAGCACAGCTGCAAGAGGCTGAGTAATTCAGGTAGAATGCTGGTTAAAAATGCACAGTGGATTCTATACACCATGATCTGCTCCTTGATTCTGGATTTTTTTGCCAACAAGTCACTTAAGTGTCTTTAGGCTATGGGCCTGCAGCATTTGAAGGTGCTGCGGCGATTAAGTGAGGCTGTGCAGCTGAATTTGACATCAGGATCATACCCAGTACTTATCACATATATCATTTCAAAAATGGCCACCATGCATTTTAGTTAACAGCTACAGATGAGCAGCTGGTTCCCATTTTGAAATCTGATTTGGAAAATATACAAAACCAGCTGCACTCAGTTCTCTTATCCCAAAAATATCATTCTTTAAAAATATTTTCCATATATAATTTACAGCTTCTATACTTTTCTGGCAAAGAAAAGAAAACAAGTCCTTAGACTGTGTAGCCTAGCTTAAACTGAAAAACCACTCCTTTTATACAAATTTAGGATAATTAACAAATTTTAAAAAGCATTCCTTTATATCTGTTATGGCATTTTTAAACCAGCTGGTATAAATGTGAAGGATGAATTATTTAACTAACTGTTTTCCCAGTATAACTTCAGTAGAATCACTGTTGTCTCACAGCCGAAGAAATGTAGCATTTCAGAAATCAAACGTGCTCATATTATAATTAATTTTTCAGAAGGCAAGACTGTAATCAAACATTTTAATAAAAACTTGATAGTGTAAAATTATCTCTTAATGTCTGGATCACGATATCCTGCCAGAGAAACGGACTCCATACGTTTTCAGGTGACTCCAGGGCTGCCAAATGCAAAACCTCTAACAAGACAGGCTTTCTATTTTGCAGCTACTGAAAAAAGGCTAAATAAATAAATACATTCATTTTAATGGTGCAGAACCAAAATATATGTAAGAAAGTGGACTTAAATATTATTGCTAAATTTGGAGATTCTCATGGTTAGTTAAAGCACATGAGATGTGAGGTTACTATGAGAATTGTAGAATTTCAGAGACTTGCACAAGTGTTTTCTGTTCTCATATATGGGACCACAAACACAGATGACATCTAGGCAAAAAATAAGTTGATTAAACATTTGCAAAGCACTTACACTACCTGAAATTAACACTAGATAAATTCTTTGTGGCAGCTTACGGCTTAGTGAAAGAATTGCAGCTACTGAAAAAAGGCTAAATAAATAAATACATTCATTTTAATGGTGCAGAACCAAAATATATGTAAGAAAGTGGACTTAAATATTATTGCTAAATTTGGAGATTCTCATGGTTAGTTAAAGCACATGAGATGTGAGGTTACTATGAGAATTGTAGAATTTCAGAGACTTGCACAAGTGTTTTCTGTTCTCATATATGGGACCACAAACACAGATGACATCTAGGCAAAAAATAAGCTGATTAAACATTTGCAAAGCACTTACACTACCTGAAATTAACACTAGATAAATTCTTCATGCACTGTTTTTTTCCTGCAGTTTCTCTTCAGATTTGACGACTCTTCCATTACTAGTAACTGTCACAACATCTCAGTCTATCTAGCAGACACAAATAAGCCTGCTCCTATTCATGTGTTCTGTTGAAGGAAGAATAACTCCTGTACATAGTTTCAGAGATAGAAACAAAATTCATAGATCAGAGCTCTATCCCAAGAAAGAGCAAAGATCCCAAATATCTATTCCACCAAGGTCTTTTAAAATAAGGAGAGGAAAAAAAAAGAAATAATTTACTTATAGCAGTAGAAATTAATCACAAAGCAATTATAATCAAATTAAATTTATACATCCTCAGTATTTCAGAAATAGTATCATCTATGGTTCTGTGATTCTAGAAAGGAGGTTTTACTTTTTCTAGCAGTACTTAACTCCATTTTTATTAAATGCTGCGTAGTTCATTTTGAACAATCCCTGCCAGCAATCTCTTTCCAGTAACCATTTAGGCTTACTGCAGATCAGCAAGTACATGAACAATGAACTCTGATGATAAAATCCACCAAATTCTGAAGTGCACTTCACTAATTATTCTCTCACTGTTTCAAAAGTATAATGTTTGAAATGGACAGCTTTCTGGTTTTGTACAAAGTCAGACCCCATTTTTAAAAGGAGAAATATCAGTGACATGGTACCAGAGATAAAACAGTGAAGACTTTTCTTCTGCAGGAGCCAATGCAGGGAGAGCAGTAGGTATACTTCCCACCACATTATAAGGAAGATCTAAAAACATAGGATTAAGAAAAAAGGATCTTTCAATCACTCATACCCCAGTCTACTTTTCAAAATGCGTTCTTTTTTTTCTCTCATATACACCCCCAGTCATATAAAGATGACCTACCAGATGATTATTATCTGTTGCTGGGGATATAATCAGTTCCTTTGGAACTCCAAAATCTAGTTATTAAAATAAATTCACTTACAGAACTGCAAAGAACTTTCATGGTTTTGCAATTAAACAAACACATTAGCTTAACAGATAATGTGATTTATTCAGAAGTTCTTAGCACCGGCAGCACTGTTGAGTGTCTGCAAAGTGTCAGTTGACTGCACTTACATATGGTAGTGGGCTTGAAGTGTCAGATTGCATTTTTCAGCCATGGGTAATATTTTTTACAGCGGTTTATAAACACCAGTGATTGCTAATGCAAAAATAAGATGTGAATCTGGAATTTCCAAAAAGGATAAAAAATTCTGTGGATACCAAATACTGTCTCCTTACCTCCAGATTAAAAAAACAACAATGAATCAGTGAAATGAATCAATTGTGTGATGTTGCAATTAAGAGCATCAGTCTTTAGCTCCATTCAATTAAGCAAGCTCTCAGTTTGCTTTATTGGCATGAAATTGGTATAGAGAGACTGCAGGGACAGAAGGAGTGAAGCAGTTCCCAGCATTCAACTGATAATGTATACAACTCCAGAATTCAGCTCTGGAATGCTTTTGAATCCCAGTCCCACAATCCTGGCAAAGAGTTCATATGACAAGGCTTGCACAGCTGAAACATTAACACAGCCATAACCTCAGTATACAGTTAAATACTTGCATTTTACAAGTCAGCATTGAAATCCATATTTAAGCACCAAAAGAGAAGTATCCTGATTTTCAGAAGTGCTGTTTGTCCACATTTCAGCACACTACATGGCTAGGCAAGGACATATGGAATACTGCTAGGATTGTAGGATGGCCAGGGAAGCCACTGAAGTTTCCACTGCAATTTTCCTAGGAAGACTAAAAAAAAAAGTTGTTGAGTCTAGCAAGTGCCCTGTCTTGCAACAATCTCAAGGAGCATCGATAATTAAATTCTGGCAAGACACTTATTTGCCTAATCTGGGACTATAACTCTTTGGCTAATGTCACTCTTAATTTTTAATACAGTGATGATAACACTTAAAATAAAATTATACTTGGGCATGAAAAAATCTAAACTTCAGTTCTAAGATAAACACCGAAGATCCATGGCAATGTCTCTATTCTCTCATGGTATATTTTATTTAAAAAGGATACAACTGCAATGAAAAATTGTATAAAAATGCAGTTATACAGCAATTTGCAAGTGTCTGACATACAGAACAGCGAGCCATGATGGTTTATTGCTAAGTCAGCCAGTGGCAAAACCAGTCAGTAACAACCAAATGATGAATAGGTTATGTCAGTGGTATTTGTTAATGGCTTACTATTTGTAGGCAACCAGGCAGCAGAGGCACCCATGGACACGGGCTGATCCACTGCCATGGATCAGCAATCTCAGCAGCAGCAGTTTGGGTGGCATACTCTGAATAAAGCACAGCAGTGTTGGTCTCTGGTAGAGGTAAAGGACCAAAGAGAGATGAAGCACTGAGGTATTGAAATCCAATTAGCCAGACTGTCAGTGACTGAAAGTTTTCTTGAGAGCTGCAATATAGGTAGAAATACTTCTTGACTTCTAGTGGGAAAGAGACAGAGCTGGGATAAAAGGGACAGATAATTTACTGCATTGTGATGTGAACTGAAGCCAAACTTTTGATATTTAACTTTACTAGAGTTTCCAAAAGGGGAAAAAATAAAAGAAAAAGTTAAAAAAAAAAAGAAACTGCTGCTTCTGACAGCCTGGAAAACTACTGTACTTCCGTAACAACAATATAAACCTTGTTAAAATATTACACTCCCACAAATTATTCAAATAAATCAACATTCACTCCATTTACAATACAGTGCACCAGCTAACTTCTGTTGGGAATGCTGCCCACCATTTGCTGGAGCTATAAAAGATGAAGGAAAGTAACTGAGATTATCCAGGCCTTTTCCATTTGAAAAATCCCTTTCTAAAATAGTTTGGAGAAGAAAAGACTAGGAACAGCATGTTCTACAATTCTTGAGTTTTGAATGGCCGCAGCAAGTCTGGGACATAATTAAGCATTATTAGAATACATGAATACATCCAATTTGAGCTACAGATTCAGTTTTGGTACAAGAGGCATATTAAAAATACTAAAATATTCCTCCACTTTCTCTATGTTATCCCAAAACAACAGCCTTCCCTCTCAGTACCATATTTGAGGATTGTGTTACTTTTTGTTTTCTTTAAAGGATTAATGAGGTTTTATTTTTTCAAGGCTCCTCTGCTGATCTTTGCTAAGAACTTCTCTAAAGTCTTGCACCACAAACACTAATAGGTTTCTCTCTGCAAATAAACTTGATGTGATTAGGTTCTGTCTATCCTGCTATGATTTTGCTTCACTGACAGACTCACTTTTCCTTATACAACTTACTGCATCCAGGAAGTCCATAGAGCATATATTTGTAACATTTCCAGCAACCATATATGATTTAACCACTAAATGAACCAACAGGAAAGGGAAGAAGGATACAAGGTACTAAATAACAAAACCAAACCAACCAACCAACAAAATTGCTTGCCTACATTCTTCTTTTTGTGATGCATTTATAAAGATATTTCTACTAGGAGTGAATTAATTAACCTACTCCCCCTTATATAATGGAACACACAAAAGCAGATGTCTTCTACCAAGTCTTCTTTCCTCCATGTCAGAGTTCCCTGGATCTGGCAACTGAAGGAGTGCCAAATGTGCACACAGGCATCCCATCACGGGATGCACACAGTACAGTTAGTTTACTTCTCTTTTTCTCCTACACAGGCAGGTGAGGACAATTCCAAGCAGGGTACCCCACTAAGCACTGCAACCTGGGGAGTGATTCAGAGTTCCTCAACAAGCTTCCTGTAGGTGGCATCATCTGTTGACAATTTAAATGTCACAAACTGGAATCAGTTACAAGTCATCATGGTTAATCACAAAATTTACAGATTTTACAGATTCTCCTCAGGCAAACCATCAAAGTTGCTTGACCTATTATAACAAAATAAACCCTGATTACAAAACTGTTTGAGTTTTCCTCTTCCACTGTCCATTATCCAAAGAAACAGTTCCTTGTTTAAAACCACAATGTAGGTTTTTTTTTTAGTCCAAGAGCCTTTTCTAATAGTCAAGCCAAGGAGCCTTCTGAATGGTCTTATCTTGTGAGTATAAAAAAGTCCACCTGAGAGTCTAGGTGAGCAAGGAAGCCTGGACCCAGGTAGTTTCAGGAAGAACACAAACCCATCAATGACTGGAAATGAGACTCAGTTGTAAGCACAGGAAGGAATTGAGAGTAGGTTCAAAGAGCAATTGTAGCTGTAGTCAAGGCAGCCTACAGGCCCTGCCAAAGGACACACCTTTCTCACTTCCTGCTATCCACAGTGATCCTCATTAGGAAGTTAATATTCACAGCGTGGTGGAAGGAGGAGGTAGTCACAGACTTGAAAAATTGCTTCAAAGGGCCTAAGTCCCAATGAGGGGAAAAAATCTCTGTACAGAAGGATCTTCACTAAGTCTGCCATAGGAGGGAGTTGTTGCAGCAACATTTCTTCTGCACACTTTCTGACAGCCACTTTAGCTTGATCAATATGGGAAACATAGAGGCACGATGTAAGTCTTGGTCTTGCACCACTACAGTGCAAAAGAGGACAGAGGCACCAATGCTCCCACAACCTGTGCTTGGACATACTGTCAGAATGACCATGTGGTCCAAGCACTCCCTTAATAATGCACAGCTATATGCACCTTTTAAGTTGACTTCTTGCCAGTATAGTCTCTTGCCAAAAGTAAGGCCTGTATTAATTAATTAATTTAGTCACAAATTGAACTATATTCTAGTGTAATCTAAATGAAAACAGCTATTAAAATATTTTTCTATTTTGATTCTGTGGACATATTGCTTTTACAGTTGTTCTCAAAGTTAGCTAAACCATATTTACCATAAAACACTGCTTTAAAGTAGTACATGAAGTGAAATGAAATACTGCTACCATCTGTGAATAATGTAATCAGGCAAATGAGGAATAATGACTACATCGTGGTAATTTAGGATGGAACACAGTGAATTGCAATTGTCAGCAGCTTGGTTTATAGCTCACAAACTTGAGAAAAGCATATAAAAAGAATGGGGAAGGATTTAATCAAAATATCATTTTAGAAGAGAACGTAAACAACACATGGCATTACTTTTCAACGGTCCACCACTTTTATTTGTATCTTGGAGTGTAATGAAAACTTACCATTGCACACAGAGAGAAAGAATCTCAGTGATACGGGGCTGGTCATACACATCACAAATCCACAGGGTTTAGGTCTTAACAGAGGAATAATTCCATCCAGCTCTTTGGGGTTGTCGTAGGTAGGCAAGGAAATAATGTATGGAAATTCCACCAGATTCTTTCCATTTTCTAAGTTTCCTATCTGTTCATAGGCCAGAGGTGCAAGTCAGTATTCTCCCTGCCCACTATAATGACTTCTGTTGGGGGTGATCTGAAGCAGAAAACAAGCTGGTAGGATGCTGTTCTTCCCTACTCTGACATTCTGATGAGGGTTCAGGGTGGAGTCAACTTTACCAGATTTGTGAAAATGAAATATCATTTGAAATGGAAAAAAAATTTCCATACTCTTTAAATCTCCTCCTTGCATTAGACAAGGAAATTCAAGTCCCTGTTATTGAAAAGATGCTTTTTTCCTCTCCTTTCATTTCTTGTTCCGTCTCCATTCTACATATTTTCCCCTCAAGCATTTCCATAATCCTTTCACTGTTGTACATGAATACCTCTTGGCCATTGATATATTTATCTTTGCATCATCACAGTCAAGCAGAAAAGAAAGAGTAACTGGAATAAAAACAGAGTTATTTTCTCTGGTTACACAGGAAGCTTTGGTGGATCAATCCCAGCTACCAAAGTGTTGTTTAGCAATCCCTCCTCTCAAAGTTTCCTCTGTAAACATAGACATTTAAGAACAACTTGTCATTTGGAAAAAATTTACATGTCTGTATAAAATGTTTTATGACCCATTTCTCCACAGGGCAGAAACTTAAACGTTTCTGAATTCCAGTTGGTATTATGTTCTTCACTGATGAAGACAACTGTCCATCTTTTTCTCCTGTCATAAAATATTCCTGCCACTTAGAATATTTTTGTTCCACTAAATTACTACACTGATACAAAAGCATTACCACCTGGTAATGCCCAGAGAAATTATAGTATCTGCCCTCAGAGAAGGTAGCTGCTGGCACTAGTAATAAATAAATAATCAGATAAATGTGTATGTATGTGAATAAATAAAAGCTGTTCACTGGATTTTTGTCACCAGAAATCCAGATACTTTCCGTATGTTTCTGCCTTCCCTCATCTGGGAAAAATTATAATGTACTAGTTCCATTCTGCCATGATAGCACACTGGATACTGTACCAAAATCTTTTAGTAATGATTAGTTTATGTTTTGGGTTTGTTGGTTTGGTTTGGGGTTTCCTTTTCTTTTAATCCTGACTATTTCATAAACAATTTCGTTTCATAAGTGGAACTTTTTTTAGGGTGAATATCAGCAGAGGCTGAGAAGGAGGAAAGTATTGCAGTTGATGAAACTATACCTTTATATAAAGTATTTTCTTTATTATCATGCCATTCATTGTATAAAGGTGACATTTCAACATGAAACACTATAAATTGTGCTGCATAAAAATTTATAAAAATATAGATTTTCAAAATTTAACAATCATTCAAGATGACATCTAGGAAAGTTCCCTGGAAGCCAATAAAAAGCCTGTATAGAGTGCACCACCCTGTACTGCTGCCCACTCCTTCTTGCTCCCAGGCAATGCTGCTAAAACCTGGCTCTCACTTCTGTTAGCATTTGGCCTTTCTGGAGAATTATGAAGATGAAAAAGATCCAAAATAGGTATTTCACATAGCTTTCTGACTTGAAAATATCTGTCATCACTCTATCTTTAATTTAAACTTATTAAAAATACACGACAGCCTCGTGCTTTACAATATTCATGATTATGTATGTCTTGGAGACATACTAAAAACACCATGACAGCAGATTTCACCAGAATTTATCCCATTCCCAGAACTGATTAGGCAGTGCTAAATAAGAAAGCTTCTTTTGGAGCACCATGGCAATAACTAACAATAAATATGACTAACATAAAATATAACAGACCAAACATGCACCTAAGATTAGCAAAGCAAATATTCCCTCAGTGAAACAGAAGGCCAAGAAAAGTGAAAAGAGGAAAAACACAATAGAAACTTTCGTAAGGAAAAAATAACTATCATGTAACCAAAGTATACAATTACCTAGATCACCACAATGTTTGTAAAGGGAATCATGACCTGCATGTTTAATAGTCAGACCTGCTATACCAGAATCAGCTGTAAGTGCTAAGTCTGCCAGCAGCACTTTAAACACAAATCTGAATTTAAGGAAATGTAAAATTATTGAGCAATTGGATTCAATTTGGATTTCACTACATCACTTTTCCCTTCACCTTTGTAAATGGGTATCTCAATGTTTTGCCTGTCACACTACAGGCAAAACAATTCACAAGTAAACCATGCAAAGTTGGAATTACAGTTTTTAAGTGTTCCACTTCAAACATGAACTTCAACCACTGCTGACCATGACAGATTTAGCTGAGAACAAAGTGATCTTTCTGAAGGTCAAGCAAACACAAATTGCTCAAAATTACAGAGCTTTAAAGACTTTTAAGTAAAAAGTGCATGTCAACCAGACCTTCAAACATTACTGAGATGATCTTCTGCTTGACTCTGATTATTTCCTTTAGTATGAAGAACAGTGGTTCATTTTAAAGAAAGGGCAAGTTAGAGAATGCATTATGCTAGAGATTCTCAAAACACAGACCACAGAGCAATTTCTAGTGCTCTAAACATTCTTTTAGGGAGGTTACTCTGTTAGAAGGGTTCATCAATGTTATCTGCAGTGTTATTCAGCAGAGTAGTAAGCATACAATAGGACAGAGTCACAGCAGCAACTTCCGTAAGAGATTATGAACAAAGGAGTGGCAGTGGGGATGATGGGGAAGAGTATGAGTAGTACATGAAAGAATATGGGTTTCAGGCACAGAAATTAATACCACTTCTTGACCAAGTTTCTTTTGCACAACAACCAAGAAGAAAGAACAGAAGTTGTGTATGTTCAGGTAAGGTCTCACATGCAGGTGGGGCACAAGGCAAGACTGAGGAGCTGGAAAGCATTTCCAGGTTCCACAGCTCAGCCTCACCTTTGGGAGGCACATGCAGAAAACACATTCCTCTAATGATCCTGGCAGCTGAGCTATTTCAGACATACACATTGAAGGCAGAGCTAGAACTCAAAATACTTTAACAAACAAGGAAACTATGACCAAATGTGTTAAAAGACGTGTTATAAGACAAGGAGAACTATTTCATGCATCACAGTCTAATAATAAATTTAACTACTTTCTGTATATAAAAAGAGAAGCAGTGAAAGACCTGACTTGGTACGAACACCACGACATTTAAAATTAAAACACTGAAAAGTTAGTCCTGTCATAGGTTTGGTGGGGGCAGAGGCAGGGGTTTCCAAGTATGACAACTTCTTTAGGGCTGCTCACATCTCATGTATGAAATCACAGAGACAGAGATCATGTAGGCACAGCACTAGGCACAGAAAATTATAAGGCAAATATTTAACAATATAAATCTTGAAAAGGAAGTTTGAAAGACTAGTTATATCCAGATGAATTTTACTGCCCATACAAGTAATGAAACAGCAATATTGAAGGTAAATACCTAAGGCAGTTATAAATTCATAAAATACTATGCTCAAAAAAAATTATCTGGCACCTAACAACTCTGTTGTCTTTTCATAAGCTACTGACCTTTATTTCTCTCAAGATGGAGTTCACAGTGGAATTCCTCAATAAGTAGCACAGATATATCACTTACCTTGCAGTCACAGCTTCCATGAATTCATCAAGAAGATCATCGTAGGCTTGACCTCTAATTCTCTTGTGTCTCAGCCCAATATACAAAGGATCATTCAGCAATGTCTGTTCAAAAAAAAAAGTTTGAAATATTACATGAGCAAGTTACCATACTACACTCTTAGTTAATAAGAAGGGGACAAAAATACAGTGTTTGAGGATTAACTGAAGCATATGAAGTACATATCAATTTATCCACCTCTACATTAAGACCAAAGAAACATAGAGATTAAAGAAACACCCATTTTATCAAGGAAAAGAGATACCCTAGTCTCAAAGCAAGTGTATAGTTCCCAAGTGAAAAAGTAAAGTTTACTCTGAAACCTCAGGTTTCAAAAGTATCTTTTAAAGCTTTAATAAGTAATTTTCAATTTTTCTTTTATATCCTGAAAGTACTGACATTTAAAAAAAGCCATATCCCTTAATTTTTTCACAAATCTCTCCCAGCGTGCATAATTTCAACTGTGTTGATGAGCAGATACCCAGAAAAAGTTCAGTTTTCTAAAATTTAATATGCCATAACATAACCAACCCTTTCTCTTTTCCTTCCAAACTTATTAGATTATCAGTTGATATTCTAGAATTCTTCATTTCAGCTATCCATGTTCCATCACTTGGATATGATTTTTGAATTTGCCTATGCTTAAATCTTGTACTTCTTTCTTCTTTAGCTTTATGATCCATACTTCCCATAAAAACACTAAGCCTGTATCACTCCATGTCTTCATTACTAGAAGGCCTGATGTATTTCTAAATTATAACTTATTAATTGCTAAATTTGTACTTTCCCACAGCACGTGTCACACCTCCACTGGCTTTCCCAGGAACTCAGGTATAAAGACACTGTTATTATTTCTCACATGCCTCTGAAAACAAATAAGCTAACTTCCCCATTGTATATAATGTGCAATCCTCCCACACATGCCCAAACAGCTTGCAGAATAGGTCAGAAGCTTGACTAAACATTTTTCACCCAAAAACAATTTGTAAACTCAACAGGGTAGCAGAAATTTTTTGTACATCAGCTTTAACTAGAAAAACATTGTATAGAAAAATACAGACCAACTTGCCTTTCCAAGAGAGACTCTTTAGAATGCAAAATGAAGCAAAAAGTCTGGAAAGCTTTCTCTTCCTTGACCCAGACTGGGAAACAGAAATACGATTTCTGAATTTTAGAGAAGTGCCTACATTCCCATCCCAGCTTCTTCTCTCCACTTCCACAAAGATGTAAAGAAATAAGATTAGAATGTTTGAAAAATTCAAGCAGGTTTAAAAGCTGAATTTTCTTGTAAATAAAACTTGCTAAATTAATCACCAATTCAGAACAATTTGTAATACATTACTTACGGCTATTTAGAAGTTGTTAGTTCAGCTTTTTGAAGTGAAACACGAATAAAGCTCAAAATTAAAATTACTTTGTAAGTGAAGGTGACATCATTACACTGTATTTTATTTATTCCCTTCACCAATACACTGTAGCATTCATGTCTAAGTCGTACATTTTTTTCAGAAATAATTTTGCCTGTGTATTCACATTATCCTTAATAGTCTAGCAGCAAAATCAAAATAATAATTCTGTACCTATTCTAGATACTGCAGGAAAAACTGGCAAGAGTTTGATCTGATATCTGTCAACATAATTTTCTCTTTTGTATAGTCTCTTGTTTTGATATAATCACTTCAAACTTTATAGTCAAGAACTATTTCTGAAATTATTTTTTCATTTCCAGTTTGAGTTGGTCTAGTTAAAATAACCTCAAGAAAACCTGAAAAATCAAGGATAAATTTATATATCTGAGAGATTAATTCCCACAAAGTGCAAATTAACTTTTTAACAACAGGAAATCTTCAGGCAATTTTGGAGAGCCCATATGAGTTGTCTCACACTTCTCATCAGACTGAGCACACAAGGCTGGAAAGAAGAACTGCCAAGCCTCAGGAGCCTCCCTCAGGAACATCACAGTAGGACTCAAAAACAGCAATCTCACTTCTAAAATCCCATTGCTGCAGTTTTCCATGCCAGTGGGCTTCTGCAATTCCATGTCTTCTGCATGGATACCGCATGTTCCACTGTCCAATTCAGAGTAAAGAACTTAATCCCTTTCCAACTCCCCTAATTTTTCTTCCTAAACTGATTTGCTCTTTTCAAAGAGCTTCCACAAGCTTTTCATTAAGCAATGTCTGTTTTCTCATTTTATAAAACAATGCTCAAAGTGCAAAAAAATTATTTTTTGGTCCCTTTATTTTTTAAATTCTGAAGACATGTTTCTAAAACACTTTGCAGCCAGACTGAATCAGTCTGATTCCCTCAAGAAGGCAGTTTAGATGGGCAGTGATTCTGTGAAAGTTCAAGAGAAACAGGCATCACATTACTCTGTTCAAAAAGTGCTAAACCAACCATGGGTCCGCCTTTAAACATACACAGGCTCTTACAGTCCTTTTGCTACTTCTGCACTTTTCATGAAATTTTTAATAGAAAATAGAAATGTCTGTGAGCATTTAAATCTATAGTCAACACAAAAACTCAGAACTCCAATGCAGTTTCATTTACAGGATTACTGCTTGAGTTTATTCACCTATCTTCAATGCTGAAATTTAATGTGAAATATTTAAAACAATTATTAAAGTGTTTCTGGAGTGTTTATAAACCTCTAGCCTGGGAAGTCTCACAAGCAGAGACAATTAATTCAGTGACACATCTCCGATGAAAAGCCTGGCCAGCTATATACTCAGAGTTCAGAATTCCTTTACAGCTCAGTGCATTCTGCTTAACAAACGTTACAGTTTGACATGAAATAGCCCCAAAAAGTTCCTTCATGGTCCTGTTTGGAGCAACGTATGAAGAAACCCGTGGCGGACACAAAAGAATGAAACATTCAGCAAGTGAAAAGAACAGTGGTCACGTCTGCGCCCTGAGTGGCGAACCATTGTGGAGCCGCTCCCTTTCCAAAGGCCGCTGAAGAATGAATAAGCTGCTTAAGCACATTATCCCCTTATTCAGGTCAACACCATGCAAACCAGGACCGTGGTGCTTGTTTTTCTTAGAGGGTTCACACATCTTGAGAGATTAACATTTGCTACCAACTATTTCATGGCTTTCAAAACAGATTACCAAAAAAAGAAGTTCCGTCATACAATCGAGTATGTCAAACTGACATGATGATTAGGTACTTTTCCTCAATGACTTGGGTTTCTTTTGTGACCTAGCTTGTTGTCAAAGCTTAAACTTTGTTTTGTTCTTTTGGAAATCAAATCTCCCTCAAAACATAACTCATTTTTCCAGGTTAGTGGGTTTGTTATGCATATCACACGACACTGAAAAAGTTGATGCCAGCTTATTTTTAGACATGTTTATTCTAAGACTAAAAAAGAGTTCTGAAACATTTAGGTTTACCAATGTGGTATATTCAAGCTTTAACAGAAATAGTGTTTTCTAAGAATAAAGAGCTTCTTATTTAAAGTTCTAGTAGTGGTAGTGGAAATATCAGGTAGATCTATTTAGAATTAGATGTGCAAAATAACGAGTTCTTTAAAGCACTATCCGAGCACATTAAAACTGTAATGACCTTTGGGGGTTTTAAGAAAAAGGCAAATCGTTTATGCCATCTTACTGAAAGAGATCAGCAAACCATCAAAGTTCAAGCAAGGCTGAGCTGTGCACCTGGCTCTAATTTAGCTACAAAAGCCAAACCAGTGAGAAACAGAAAACTGTACATTTAAATATTTCATCAGTTGAGCATAAACACACTGAAATGTAATTTATTCCCAAACTTGGCACTGAGATGTTTCTTTGGAATGAATACATACTTCAGTGAACAGCTTCATGGAAAATTGTAGGGGAACATCTGCAAGACCCTGAGTCTTTCCACAGACAAAGATGGAGCAGAGATAGTTCAGAACCTGTGAACTGATAGTTCAGAATCAGTGCTACCTAGACAGTGTTTGGTGTACGGTAATGATTCAGAGTAGCAGCTAACCCCCCGCCAGTAAAATGCCAAAACCCTCCAGCAGCTCTACAATGGGAAATGATCTGCACTAGAGCCACAGTTACAGAGCTAAAAGAGGACTGTGTTTGCATGGGACATCTGAAGCTTTGGGACAAAGACATGCCACATGCCAGAAATTAAACACATTTCAGAGCATGGTTCATCTAACAGGGCACACAGTTACCAAAAACACCAGGGAGAGGCCACTGCTTTTTCAAGTCTTAATATTTTCTTACATTAATACACTCTAAATTATTTTTCTAACTTTCTTGTCTCACTTTTAACAGGTTGGGGAAGGGCTGGTGCACAAAGGAGGGTTTCTGTTCTCCAGAAAAGTTGCATATTCTAAACTTTTATTTTTGTTCCACAAGACTGAAATTTCTCTTGATGTGAAACTTTTTCCAATAAAAACAGTTAGCCAGTTAGGAACATGCCAATGTTTTGGACTTAATTTCAGCTTTCATCAATACTCATTATCCAGTAATCAATCTGCATTCATTTAAAGTTTCAGTTTGTAAGCATTAACATGCTGAATCATGATTTTCTGTCCTTCAAGAACTTCTTACAGCTGCAAAGTGTTTTTCACGGCATTAAAAAGAGTGTGTAAGACTTCAGCTTACACTAGACTAGAAGGCCTTTCCTTTTCTTTGAATAAGCTTGTTTTGAAGCCTGAAATACAGGATGATGCCCTTAAAATGTGTAACAAATTCTGTGTTTCCAAGTGCTAAGTGAACTTTGGATGGGTTTAATGCTAGTAATTGGGTTTGAGGGTGTAGAATACTTTGCAAAATAAGTTGCATAATCAAAGAACTAAAGACTTTTTCTGAAATTTTGTTTTCTTTGAATTACACTAGCCATATGACATACTCACTAAGAAATCACGGCCCCTCCTATCTAAACACCAGACCTTTATCAACACATTTGCAAATGTTAGCAAGGGGCCACTTGCAAGGAAAAAAGGAGCCTTACTCTCTGTTTCTCCCTAAAAGAAGGAGAGCTCATCTTTGGGAGTCTCAGCTGATATTTTATCTAGTATTAGTATTATTTGTATCTCCAAAAAAACAGGTATTGGCATACAGGGTAGTAGCTCTCTTTGTCTCTCAGTTTCCTCCACGGGCTCCTCCACAGGACAGGACGTCACAAAAGATCCCAAAATATAATGTCAAAAATGGGCCATTCTAGCTATAAAAAAGGTTGAAAAACCCTACACAATGGACATGAGTTTTAACATTTGAGTGTGCTCACCTTCCCAAAATCAAGTGGCTATCAATTCTTTAGAGACAAAGATATGGCCATACTATAATTACTATTTTCCCACCTCTAACCCTAAAAACATCACTGAAAATTGTCCTTTGTCTGTTCAGAGAAAATTCTAGACCTTCAATAATCACGAGTTTAAAAGATAATACATTCATAGTGCTCCTTTGTAATCAGTCTTGAATGCGGTGCTTGAAAATAATTACTTCTGTGGAATAAAGTTATTAACAAAGAGTATTATGAATTTTTGAGGCAGTTCAAAATACAAAAATTTATTAAAACTCTGTCGAAGCAATATCCTAATGTAACAGAAAAATAGTTATGGTGTTTAAAAATGCTGCTTAAAAGAATTTAAGGTTGTGGTAAAAAATACAGAGAATATATTCTCTTTCATGTATGTATAATGATACTACAGATTTGCATGCCTGGACTAGACTTTTTAAATTATTTTTCCTTAAAGACAGGCTTCATTTATTAATCTCAACTTGTTATTTAATTTCATGAGGTTATTAAAGTGTCAATGTGACCTTTACTTCCTGTGCTTGCTTCTGCTCAGGGATCTTACTCATTTCTAACCTGAAGAGGAATTACCAGCTGTAGCTTCGAATGCTCACTGAACCTTGTCGCTTATATTCCAGTGATTTCCCACGCATGCAGACAGCCCTGCCCAGCTGAAAAACTGTCAGCTCCAGCGAACTTTAACAACAAAATAAAAATCCCTCTAATGGCTGGAAAGAATGCCTCATGAAGGAATCTTGTAACACGCTATGAAATTACCACAGCCCATCCCCAAGCAAGACTGCACAAAGCCAGGCTGTGCCAAGGACATTCTGTGGGATGTTTCCGGCGCATGTATGTGGCACTGCATAAAGGCCCCAGTGTGCGAGTGCTGCGGGCAGGCTGTGGCTGTGTGCCCAGGGGCACCAGCCTCCAGCCCCCTCGCACGGCACCATCTGCCTCATCCCTCCATCCCGTGCCATGGCTACCAGAAGGGCTCTTCCAGGAAGTCAGACACATTGCTGTGAATGAGCACGCAAAGCTAAAGAGCACTCGGCCTCCTGAGGGTAACATTTACAAACATACCTGAGATACACAACTGTCTGGTTATGTGAGCCCTCATTAGCAAGGGATCACCAAGTGCAAAATCCAAAGACAGAAATTTGCAGCAGCAAGAGGCAAGATGCACTTGGTTTTTCAAGGGACTGATGCCTCTTCCAAGTCAGACAATGCATTTGTGTTTAGGGCATGACTCACTTGTGTCCACGAGTCAGTTTGTGGAACCAAGTGATGGATGAAGAGCTCAAGGGCTGTTGATGGTGCAGGGGCAGAGAGCAGTGTTGCCTTCTGGTGTGAGTCTCTAGATACACCTGAGTCACTCTCATAGCTAAACTTCAAAATTCTGGGAATGATAAAATATTTAATAGAAATTATACTTTTATAGAAAATTTCTTATGATTTTTAAGTGTAATTCAAGATTTCTGAGCACTTGAAATACATAACACTAATTACAGCCAGTGGTCCATTAATGATGCATATGCCCAAGAGGTTCCTTTTGAAACAAACTCGAATTCACAATGACACCTGAACCTCTCTACTTAAGTAGTGGGCTCTGAAAACTACAAGTAATACACACTACAGCTAGGCTAACAATATATTTCCATACTTGATATTGAATACTAAAATTTAAAAAATCTTAAAGCAATAACACATCTGACATCAGATGAATTATATATGTTTCAGAGCAATTTGACTTTTGTTCCACCACCAGTACACAGTACAAGAGACTCACACAACAATAACAAAGCTTTTTCAGTAAGTTACCACTGACATAAAAAAAAAATAAATCTTGCAGTAAATTTACTTGGAAAATCAGGCAAAAACTGCTCAGTGCACCTCAATCTTTATGACAGTTTCCAAACAGGAAAGACCTAGGAAGAGCTGAGTAGTGAAACATACCTCAAGCACAACTTTGCTAGCCAACAGATAAAGCAAAAAATAATGCCATTTCCCTGAAACTTAAATGCCATTGGAACCTTTTTTCAGGTCAAACAGCTTACATTGATTATTTTCAGCCAGTTTAACTTCTAAAAACTATTAGAAATATGTTTCAGAGAATAGCCATCATGAGTCATACCCTGTTCATAAGGAGAAAAGATATTTTCCTGAGGATTGGATTAGATGTTGTTTATGAAAGTACCATAATTCAAAAAAGAAAAAACTGCTTTCAAATCTAGCAAGTTTGGTTGATAATTTTTCATACTAGAAAATGAACATCTAAAAAGTTTTTCAATTCTAAACAGACAATTGTGCCAACATCTTCCATTACATAAAGTTAGCTTCAAAACTAACATAATAAATTCCTTGTTAGACTGATCTTTAAAGCACCAGAGTTCTCGTAGTACCATGCTTGTGTATCACCACCATAGGGATTCAAAAGGTTTTTCTTTTAAATCTACATTTACTTATGCACCAAGTAGCAGCTGTCACAAGCAGCTCATAACTAAGGCACATAGGATGAAGGGGAAATAACTTCTAATCTTGGAAAAATACTGAGAAAAAGTATAGAAAGATCCATTTCCTGTGTTAATTGTGGCAATCTGAAAATAATGGAATGCTTTCTATGAACAGGGCACTGTCACCATGGATGAAGTACATGTTCTTTACAGAACAGCTTCTCAGGGATCAGAACAAGCTGCCCAGGGAAGTGGTTGAGTTCCCATCCCCGGAGGTATTTAAAAGTACATGTGGCACTTCAGGACATGGTTTAATGGTGGACTTGGCAGAGCTAGCTTAACAGTGGGACCCAGTGATCTTATAGGTCTTTTCAAATCTAAATGATTCTATGATTCAACCTGCTACCAGAACCATATCTAGCAGAGTTAGCAAGGAACACAGGGAGGGTAATTCATTGTGCATTTTAAGAAAACAAAACAAAGCAAAATAGCAAGAGAAATATTCTGCATTATGTTTAATAGTCTGAGAGACCTCTCCTGATGTTAACATCTGTCTGGAGGGATAGGGACAATGCCAGTTCCACAAATGTCTGTAATTTGAGTTGGAACTTGGAAGACACTCAGAACCATGGTTTTGGAGGAACATTTCATCAGACACAATTTTAGCATGCATAACTCTTTTACACAGTAAAACTGAAAACAAATGGTTGTCTGCATGCCAGTGGCATTTCTTGAAAAAGTTAATTATTTGCCTATTGAGAAAACAATAGTCCTGAAGAATCCAACATCGTTTAGGACTTCAGCACATTGTCCTGCATGTAATCGCTAATATTTTAACATACAAACAATAGTCAGAAAAGAAATCTGAGAAATCTCATGTATTTTATTAATATAATTTGCAGAAGAAATCTCACAAGAAATCTCCTAAAACTCCTGATATCTACTTTCTATAAAAGCCCTTACTGACTCACAGAAAAGGCGCAGGTAGACCATTAAGCTCCCTACAAAACTGACCCCCTCAGGCACCACAGAGTTAATGACTACAGTTTCTTCTTCATGATCCACAGCTGCTATATGGCTTAAATCTCAGTCACATATCCTGTCACACATCAAGAAACATGTTACAATACCCTACACTTTGAAATACAGCTGATGGATAATGGGAAGCGGAAGCTACAAAAATAGATTACTGCAACCAAAGTTTCAGAAGTTTCTTGCTCTCAAAAACCATGAGAGAAGACATTCTAAAACCTACTTAAAGGTCCAGCCATAAGTGCTTATAATAAATCACAGAAGGTGGCCAAACAATACTCTTCTTAAAGAGCCCAAGCAGTACTCATGGCAGCCTACACAGTACCCTAAAGAACAAGTTTAGCCTCAGTGCAATGCTTTAGAGAAGTTGGAGATATTTATAGTTTTTTTCCCCTTTACTTAGCAGGAGTGTAGCTACCTCAATATATTACATTTTTTAGCTTAATCAAGAGAGTGACAAAATACAGCTGCTTGGGGTGATTCAAACACTTTTAATACATCTAACTTCTCTATACTACTTTTGCAAACCGAGAAACATATATCATTCCCTTTATGTTCATGCACTTACATTTACAAATTTTGTTTAGGATAGGTAACTGGAATGTCTAATTATAAGAATTCATCCAGCTTTCAAAGCCAGACAAAAATACAGAGAAGAATCCCAAACAAAACCAAAATCAAAAAGAGAACTACCAACAAAGTGAATCAGCATAATGTAAAGACTTATTGTTTTGAAGATGACACCAATAAAGGCTTGTTATTAATTAGCAACATTCAGAAGAATGCCATCTTAATAATTTTTCTTCATCTGAAAAATTACAAAGATAACATAAGCCTTAAAAAACCTTCAAAGACCTTTTTCACTCATATTCAATATTATACTAAGAGGATTTTGCTAATATTTTATCGGCTCGCACATTATGACAGCAGAGAGTCTCAAGTTCATCAGATTGAACAGAATTTTAACATATCAACAGATACCATTTACAGAACTGAAAATCTTGTTCTAGGTTACCAGTATAGCTAATTTCTATCCCAACAGTTCCAATATTTTGGTTTTATTTTTTTTCCATTCACATGTAACTACAAATCCCCACCACTTGTTTTGACCTCTCATCAGTTTTATTAAACTTATGTCTATTTATTTCATTTACTTCCATAAGCTATTTCCACATGGTCTTTCCTTTGACCCTGACATCCCTGTCTCCTGTGCTGACATTCAGACATTTTCCTCCTTAGAGCCAAATGGGTTGGACCTCTTCCAACACCAACAAGTCACATCAACAGTGTCCCCTGGACTGAAAAAATATGTTGATATTATTTTGGTGCTGGCATCTCAATCTGTCATATCACTAGTCAAAAAAAGAAAGTCATTCTGTGCACAAAGCACAAGTGTTAGTGCAAGGCCAACAATTATACGAGCACCTTTACAAATCAAGCGTGACAACTTTGTCCCAGATGCTAGGCTGTCTTATGTGGAGCCATAAATAATACGTTTTCCCACCTTCTGTGATAATAGCTCTATTTATACCCATTCCTTCTCTTGTCTTCCCCACTGCCTGTGAAATTGCTGAGGAGGTTGACAGCAGTTACTGTGAAAGCCAATGAAAACAAACACTATCTGTTGCTGTCTTCTGAACATAAAGAATTGGATATGTCCAATGTATCTTCAAACAAAGTCTGCCATCAATTTAGTCTAAGGATATTCATGCATGTATTCCAAAATAAGCATTTCCAGATATGAATTTCTGCCCACTTTCATAGATCCCCTTGCTCTGGAAAGTCAAGTAAGAAGAAATTAAATGGACTGACAGAACTGCCTTTAACATAAGTACACAGCTCGTTCTCTCTAGTGTCAGCTGAAACTGACACTTCAATCCTGTGTCACTTAAATCCACCTATATTCTTTCTTCTAAAACCCTTTTCTCTTCAGCTTCTCAGGTCTTAAAAATCATTGCCAACACATTGTTTGGTAAATGTGAAAATCTGAGGCACCACCTAGTTTTGTCATATTTTCCGTGGTCTAACAAAATAGAACATTTCACAAAAGAAATAATGATAAATAGAAAATTTCACAATAATAAATTAACAGTCTCAGAAAAAGAATACCATATATTCCTAGCCAAAATGACAATATTTAAAGGATGAAAGTAGATCAAAAGTAGCAGACAATTGCTGAGGTCTTCTCACGCACTAAGCAGTGGAATGGCATTTCTCAAAGTGCAGCAGAATGACACTTCTCAAAGATAACAAGTTTGTTTAATAAGAGGTTGACATAAGTTCAAAACCAAGTTTCAGTCTCTGTCAAAGTCTCCTGAGTCACACAGTAACCACATATCAGATGCAGAGAGAGGCGAGTGAAGGGCAAACTGTGTATGAATTCACGTTAGCTAACTTAAGAACCTATACTGGATACTTCTACATCTAAACTAGTCTGGGCTCTCTTTATAGTCAACAAGTTAAAATATTAAAAAACATTTTAAAATACAATTTATCAGACCCATTTGAGACATTTCCTCTACAAGAAGCAGCACCTGTTCCCCTTACAAAATTAGCTTAGGAGGACTAGCTTAGGTTAAGATGAAAAGCTCCACATCTCTTTTTAAGTCTTTCTGAGCTTACCTCGTTTGGCTCCAGACTCTCAAGACTAATCATTCAAACACAAGATTATGACTGTCCATTCCAATGAACCTTAAGTATGGGAAAGAAAGAGGCAGAAACATTGCTGCCTAAGTGGGTATACCAGAAAAGTCTAGATTTGGGTTTAGTACACAGGCACCATGGAAAAGCTGCATGGTTACAAGAAGACTGCAAACACATCTTTAGTAATTTATGAAAGCATAAGAGAACTTCAGGAAAGGCAATTGAGAATGATGGTGGATGTAAGTCTGGCACTGAAATATACAACAATAAAAGGATGTATTTTTGTATTTCATACAACATGCATCCTAAAAAGATCATATGTACTTAAAAGTCTCCTTTATTTTAATTATACTGGAACAACTGGATGAATTTTTAAAAAATGCAATAACATTTTGTTGTACAATAATAATAGTAAGTTCTTGGTGAAAAAAAAATATTTCCCCATTGTTTTTTTAATGTATTTAGAAAGGACTGTAAGTACTTTTGCTACTGACAGGAAATGAGGATCAAGGTATTTTTCACCCCCTATTAGGGTAAAAGAAGATGAGCACCATAACAGTAGCAATGTAAACACAGAATGCCTTTCTACTGCAACAGTAAAGAACAAAGGCCATTACAAGTGACTGCAACATTCAAGAAAATGCTGATAGTGTACATATTCTGAAATGAAGAAAAATATTTAAAGAGAAAAAATGTTTAAAATCCAGGCCCATTTATATTTGAGTTTTATTGGTAAAAGCACTGGTACTCACAGCTGCTGATGTATGCCTAACAAAATATGAGAAAAGCAGCTAAACGAAAACAAGAGAGGAGATGCAATATGGTCCCCTGGGAAAACCATGTAAAGAATAGCAAATGATCTTCCACATTTGAAAAGAAGTCAAAACTTTTAACAGTTCTAAATACTGTGGGAAATGCTGTTCCCCTCTGGGTACAATTACTTCATAAAAGGGGTAGGCAATGTTTTGTTTTTCAGCTCTCTTAATATATCATTAGTAGAACGCATTCCCTAGGAAGCAGAGGACATTTGTACACAGTCTTCTTGAAGGTTTAATAGGGCCACGGAAATTCATAGTAAGACAGAAGATACAGAAGAAAAAGTAATTAAAAATTGCAGAAGTCTAGGGACAAAATAGACAACAAACTCAAAGAGGTTGTCTTTAGAAGACTGAAACACACTGGAAATATCAGTATCTTGGGTAAATCTAGATTTATTACTATACTTAAAAATTCTCAACCCATCTGAGTAAAAACACTGAGTAAAAATAACTTATGAAATTTTGAAGTTGTGAATGTATTACAGACAAATTGTAGCTATTCAATAAGAGCACTAAAGAGCAGGACTAGAAAAACTTTCAAAAATTACTGACAAACATCCACTGTCAGATACTCACGATCCACTCAAACATGTCAGCCACCAGTCCCTGCACTGGGGGAAAATGATGAGTCTGGATGTAAGTGCCATCCCTTCTTCAGAGCATTTTTTAAGTCTGCAAGTGTAATATGGATGCTGACACAGTTCCAGGAGTTCATGTTACATAAATAAAGCATGTTTAGGAGAGATTGATGATGCCATATTTATTTTAGATGTGGATATTTTGTAACACACTGGAAAGATAACACTAAACCCCTCAATTTTAGAACATGCATCTATAAAATCAGTGTCCATTCCCTCTTCTAACACAAACTCAGTCCACTTCAAATAATTGAACTGACTTAAAAGGAGACTACGTTGACAAAATAAACCAGTGTGGGCTTTTTCTCCTTCACAATGGGCTAGACAGGACTTTGAGCTCAGATATCACTTTACTTTTCAATACTTCTTAACACTGAAGAGAGAATGGAAAAAATTACTCATGACACTGACTCTAAAGAAACTTGTATCCAATCACATTGTTTTCTTGCCAACCCAAAGTTCAGAAAGGGGAAGAAAGGAATGGTCATCTATTTTCTCCCTTCATCAAGTGCTGACTGTATACTACCAGGGAAGGCAGTACAGCAGCAAGATCTAAGGAGAAAAAAATCCACTTGTAAAATAAAATTTAACTGGTAAAGGAAAGTGCAATTATCTCCTTCCAGACTGGCACAGACAGGCAGCAATCAAAAAATAAAAAACACAGAATATTTACTCCATCAGTAGTTTTACAAATGTTAATTAATGCTTGGAACTCAGCACCATTGAGCCACACCATTACCTCTGAGCACTTTCCTTGGCCTGACTATTTTGTGGAGCATGTTAAAAAGGTTAATATGGTCAGTAACATTTCAACACACATAAATGAAAAGCTGCACATAGAACCTGTTCTGATCACACATAGGTGTCATTTCTGTTGCAGAAACGTGCAAAACTACTAGGGAACACACTGGAGAATATAACCTAGAAATGAGATTCTCATATATACACCAGATACAAAAATAGATTATTTTTATATAGATGGGACCAACCTCTATTCACAGAATTCAGGAACTGTTACTGCTATGTTACAGTAAAACTGTCACTGAAATGTCTCCAGTACTAACAATCATCATTCAAGGGGAAGGCCACAGGACCTTTTTAAAACCAGAGAGCATAATCATTCCCATTACATATTTACTACATTAAAAAAAAAAATGCAAAAGTGCCACAACTCTACATATGAATGCAAATTGTGATTTTCTTTTATTTAGAAATCCCTGCAGCTCTGCACAATTTAAATTATTTACTTGACGCATTTGTATCTTCAGATTGATAAGGTATGAAATTGCAGCTTTCCTCTACAATCAGTTTTCTACTGTCCAGGTTTCTGTTTTGGTTGAAATATGAATAATAAAATCAGGTTTGTTTCTGTTTTCTCATCAGTTTTCATTTGCACATTTATGTGTAAGTACTCCTCAAGAGTAAGAATCTTGGAAGGGTAGTACTAATTCTTACAACAGTTGGAAATAATATGGGGAAATACAGAAAGCTAACTAGAACAAACTGAAAAGATGAGCTTGAATTTGCACTTCAGCTTTTCTGGACTGCATATTCCAGCACAGATGCCTGTCATTCCTCCAGAGGAGTCAGAACTGCCAGCCCAGGCATGCTCATTGACCTATTTAGGGCAACTGTGAGAACCGTCACATTCCTGTACTTCAGTATTTTAGTAAGTTAAGAGAAAAAGATATTCCAAAGCAAGCATGCAGGAAACAACTTGAAATAGCAACCCACAAGTCCCTGAACTGTCACAGAGGAAGGAGTAGCTGCCCTAACAGCTGTCCTGCACATTTCTCCCTCTTGTGCACTTTTCAGTGCTTAAATCATAGAATTATAGAATTACTTAGGTCAGAAAATACCTTTAAGATCAGTGAGTCCAACTGTTAACCCAGTACTGCCAAGTCCAGCACTAAACCATGTCTCTAAGCACCAACTACATAGCTTTTAAATACTTCCAGGGGTGGGGACTCTACCACTTCCCTGGGCAGTCTGTTCCAATGTTTAACAACCCCTTCTGTGAAAAAATTCTTCCTAATATCCCACATAAAACCCACCCGGTGCAGCTTCATGCCATGTTCTCTCATCCTATCTCTTATTACTTTGGAGAAGACATCACGTTTTTAGAAATGTGTCTCTTTGGAGAAGATACACATTTTTAAAAAGCAAACTGGCCATCATGATTCATCTGCACATTAAGGGCATATATATGTTACCCATCAGTTTTTTAGCTGTATCTACACAGGGCAAGAGAATATTTGTGTGTCCAGCTTCCTTGCAGCCATTGCAGCTGCAGCTGGAATCCACTCTGACCCCTGGGCAATCCACATGGCACTGTGCTGGTGCTCGGAGCACCATGATGTCTTCTGCTAGAACTGCCTGTGTAAAAAGTCCTTTCAATATGAGCTGTCCCGGCTCTTCCATATTGTGTAAAGGTATTGTTTGAAAGAGCTGGATGCTTTCTACCTAAATTGAAATTCATGGTAAACGGTTTAAATTTGAAACTAACACACAATCTTCCCAAATCTCCCACAACTAGCCACTGCCAATATTGCATTTACACATGCGATTAGTTTAGAATTGGCCTGGCAGCCATGACCTTGTCAAACCTTCTTTTCTAAGGTATCAAATAAACACAGTTCTCATTCCTCTGCTAAGCATTCAGTATTAGATTAAAAATTTTTATGGTCAAAATAAACCCTTTCACCATTGGTCTGACTTCTGTATAACATAAGGCATCAATCTTGCCAGATTTCATTACTCCTCTGTCTGGATAATAGTACTTTAACTAGACCATGTCTCTTTTGTGACCCTTGAACAATAAAATATTGCCTCCAAGTCACTGATAAAGATAGTGAACATTGCAGAGCTGAAAAAAAACCCACAAGTGTTTTATTATTCCTCACAGAAATACATATGTTAAATTGCATTTTCTCCAGTATTACAGGAGGCCTGGTTTGCTTTTTCATTATTCTTGTTTCTTAAAAGAAACAGTAAGAATCCAATCAAGGGTAAAAAAATAAGTCAACCGAAATTCTGAAAACCCTCAACGGACCAGAATCATTGCAATTTCAATAAGAGCCTTACCTTTAATCTAATCTTCCAGATTTTTTTCAATTCATCCCAGATCCACCTAAGAAAAAACTAATACTTCCTCCACACCCAGCTCAGCATGGTACAGAGAAAGCTTTTACTACATCTTTTTAAAAAATAACTGACAAAGCATTATTTGGACATTCTGATTTAAGGATCTTGACAAACTTTTAAAGCTTTTTCAACATATTCATTTGCTGTTAATAAAATGGGAAAAAAAGATAATCTTCTTGCCAAGATAGATAAAACTTAGAATTAAGAAGTATCTACCATATTTATAGGGACAATCTAATACTTCCATATGTACCATCACTAAGGATAAGCATCAGGAAAAACAGAAAACTTCATTCTTACTATTCATATTTTCATTAAGTTACTTTTCTTTAGTGTCTTTTGCTTTTTTACTGCCTATAGGTTTTGACCTTGATTTCTATTACTAAGAATTGGCTCTGCTGTTTGGTTGGTTTTATTAAACTGCCACTTTCCACATCCCTTTAAGCCAGACTGATTTTTAACGAAGGCTTGTCTCAACTGGTTTTATTAAACTGCCACTTTCCACATCCCTTTAAGCCAGACTGATTTTTAACCAAGGCTTGTCTCAACATTGTTTTCTACTCCAAAGATCTGAATGAACTCTCACAAAATAAACAATCAAGATTGTTTATTTTGTGAGAGTTCATTCAGATCTTTGGAGCAGAAAACAATCACCACTCAAATGTTGATGTTTAAATGTTTCCCTTTGATCCAGCTTGATTATTTCCATCCTCCTTAAACCATCCCTCTTCCAGTGCTGAACATGTGTTTCAGGTAGATCGCCACTAAATTGCAGCTTTGTGTATCTTGACAATTATTCATTTTTCTTCCACAGCTGATTTCTTTAAACATTGCAAGGTAATTTAATATATATCTCTGCAAAATCAGATGAACACTCACGATCTAGAGATCATACCACCTCAGGATTTCCAACAACACTTTCATATCAGCACTCCGAGTAATGCCTCAGTATGTTTTCATTGCACTGAAATCCCAACTAAGAAGCACCACCCTCACACCTAAAATATACATGTCTACTGGTAAGGCATAACTTTTAGTGAGATTGCCATGGTTTGTAGTAAATAACTAGCAGTACTCCAAATAATGTTTTAAATGCTTTGAATAAAAATGTTCCTCAGTAATGACTCGCCCTGTCAATACCTTACAAAACAGGCCTGTTATTTTTGGCAGCAGTCAACACCACTTCTTTTGGATGCTCAGTCCCACACTGACTACATGGAACCATTTACTGGCTTGGTCACACGGGACTTTCAACTAGGTCAAGTTTTTAACCATAAATAAGCAGTTTCCATTTCTCTTGCTTATTATCTAGGCAATTGTATAAAAATGCTCTACTTGCTTCTCTTTTCTTTCCTTGATTTTATGAGTAAGAGGATAATATCCTAGCTAAAAATACCTCTGCTAAAACTAACAGTAACAAGGACTTTAATAACCATCTCAAACGGAGTGAGTTGCTCCTCAAAGTTATGTGTTTTGAGTTCTGTACCCAACAAAACAATATAGCATGACAGCTTGTGAAGTTGGGGGTTTCTTGCAATCTGCTTTTGAGTCTTCCTGGAAAATTTGCAGGTTGTGCACCTCCGCATTATAGTTGCCAAAAGTACATTTTTAAAACTTCCTTTGAAGCAGGGAGGCCCCCACAGAATGGGAGAAGGAACTAATCTAAATGGAAAACATCTGCACATTTTAAAAAACATGTTCAGCATAATTATTATTTATATATGCACAAGTTTTAAGAGTGATTTCTATTGTGTCTTACTGTGGAAAATCCTGACTAGGCTAAGAAAATACAGCCTAACAATATACTTATTTGTTCAAGAGTAGCTTTAAAGATAAGGAATTGCAATGCAACTCCATGTCAGATTGGCCTAATATAATCAGTTTAGCCAGCAAAATATGGATGCTTTTTGGTCATTTCAGTTCTCTATAGTGACTCATCAACTGGTTACCTGAACATAAGTGTTAAGGAAGGAACAGGTATGTGCCACTGGGTGAGAGGAAGAGTGTTGAGGGAAGAAACTAAGAGAGATGGTGCCCCAGGATCCCTAACTTTGACTAAAGAAGCCTGAGACCTATAGCCAAACTCCCATTAATGAATACTGTCAGGCCCATGTCCTGTAATTAGTTAAGGGGTACAGCAACAAAGTCACACCTGTTCACATCCCAAGAGCCGAATTCAGGGGTCTCATTCCCTATGGTCTTAATAAGAAGCCATATCCCAAAATGAAAAAAAGCCAAAAGGCATCCTCCTGATCAGAAGATATTTCAGAGCATCAATAAACTTCAGGTCACACAAATTTTATGCCCATTGTAATACTTTGTGTGCCACTCCTTCACAGACATTGAACTCAATGCTTAATTACATGAACAGTGACATAAAAGTTGGGCTACTAGCATGGATAAGCCCATTTTGCTGTTGCTGTGTGTATATACAGATGTTTGGTATCTTTCAAGCAAATAATATACTACAAAAATTTAAAATTACTATAAAACACAAGCATAAAAGCAAAATGAAAAGTCTACTGAAGTGTCACAAGTAGCCAATGCAATTAACTGCCGAGAAACATTCATTAATAGATTACAAAACTGGCCCAACTGCTCAAAACCAAAATAACTGCTCAAACCAAAATTAAAAATATTTTATATCTAATGAGAATTATATGTGAATGATATGTCAACTTGCTACAGTGTTCAGACACATCACAAGAAAGCTTGTTTTTAAAAGGGGGCTCTGGTGGGACAGAGAGAGAGGGGAGCAGACGTTTCTTGTTCAGTAGTGCTTTCATCATGCAGTATCTAAATGACCCCACTGGGGCAGGGGTGAGGGTGTGTGTGAAGCTGAAGCTGTACACACCCAACCAAACAATCCAGAAGCCCGAGCTAAATTTACTGGTGCAGGAATGCTTTGTTCAGCTACAATACACATCGATCTCTGATACATTTGTCATGCATACAGTTTAACACATGTATCATTTATAATACAACATCTTTACTTCTACAAAAGCATAAATACATTGCAGGTGATTTTTTTTTTAACTTTACATAATTCAGAGTCTTCAAGTATTCAAATATTCTTTCAGACAAAAAAAAAAAAAGGAAGATCAAGGCCAAGTAATCCCAAGAGTACTAGAAAGAAGAGAGCCAATTTTCTACAAGTTGAAATCTCTGAATTTCACACAAATGGGAAGCCAAGTTAGAGAGGGTAAGATCCACCTACTTGAAGCACTTGGGTGAAATTTACAGTGCTTTTTATAACTACAGGGAACATACAACAAATTACACAGGCACATCATGCCAGCACAAATCAGACTATAGCCTCAAGCAGTTCACCAAAATGAGGGGCATAATTATTCTGAATCTGAATTCAAACTTCACATTGAAAATCACATTAGAGAAATTCAGTGACAGAAGTGTGTTGCCGTCCTATTACAAAGGTTTCATACCTTCTTGGAGATATCTCATGGGCAGCCCCTCACAGCACTGACTCCTTCTCAACACAGCCAACAAACTCCATCTCCCCTCTCAACCAGCCAACCTGCTCTTTTATAATACCCCTCTTAATTGGCTCCAGCTGTGGCCTATTAAGGGCAGGCTTGTTCTTAATGCTTGCTAATTGGCACAGCTGTAACTCTTTAGGGGTGAGATTACTTTTACCACTATCTCTAGTCTCCTGCCTTCTATCTATCCACAGAGGTGGAGAAAGTATCCTGCCTTGAATTATATTTTGAACTCTATCATTCTCCTTTTCTTGAGACCAAATTACCTATACCACATTTTAACATGTACAGTGTATGCAGCACATTTTTACAGACAACAGTGTCCTTAATTACTTAAACATTACAAAACAGTCTACACTGCACATTAGGATGAGTATGTCTACACTGTATATTAGGATGAGACATTTTCCTTATGACTTTTTAGTTTGCACAGAGTCAAAGCCAGTATTGTAACAAAAACCCTTCACTACACCTCAGAAAAGGATTTACCTCATTATCTGTTCCCACATCCAACATCACTGGTAGACACTCATGAGGTTTCACTCCTCCACATGCTGTATAAAGTGCCAGTTTACCAACAGGAATGCCCATTCCATAACAGCCAAGGTCTCCAAGCCCAAGAATACGTTCACCATCAGTCACCACAATAGCCTGGAGGAAGAAATGAAGGCACTGTAAAAATCACTTCCTTGCCTGTATGTACCATGTATTCCATTATTTTCTTACATTTTTTGTTTTACATGTAAAAACTGTAACAGGTGCAAACAAATCAATAGTACAACAAAAGCAAAAATAGTTTTATTATATTTTACTGTGGTTTTGTTACACTATTTTAGACTCTTGCTTCACTGTAAATGGGCCTTTCATACAAAACTTTTACAAATACACAAGAGAGGCATTTAGTATTACATTACAAGAGAACTGGCATTGTTCCCTCTCACATTTTTTCTGTCAACAGTATGAAAACAGAATAGGAAGGGAAAGGAAGCTATCCCAAAAAAAAGAAGAACCACAAACTCCTGGGTCATGTCTGTTTTCAGCAGAACCAGAGCCAGTCACTCCTACTGGCCTTTGTCACAGCTGTCTACAAGCACCTGGTTCTTACCCTTCAAAGATGTACGTCTTCCTCCCTTGAGTAAATAACACACTCCATCACACTTATACATATCAGGAAGCATGTGCTCTCATTGACAGAAATATAATAATTTAGTGAACCCCAAAAACTGTCTATGCTAATAAGAAAGACTTTTCATAATAAAGGAGAGAAATGCTCAGTACGGCAAACAGCTGACAACACAATAATTTTCTTGTCATACTCCGTAGCAAGCCATTTTAATTGGAAATTCAAGATTTTTTTTAAGAGAGATCATGAAGCACTTTAAGTGGAGAACTACTAACTCAAACTCTAGAGTGAGGTTTCCAAGAGATCATGTGGGGTCTCTACCCTTGGAGATACTAAAACTCAAAGGCTGGACATAGCCCTGCGTAACCTGTCCTCGTTTGAGAAGGAGGATGGCCTAGATGAGTGCCTTCCTACCTCAACTATTCTTTGATTTCCTGAAATGCAGAAAAAGCATTCAGGTTTGGGTTTTTTTGTTGGTTTTTTTTTTTTGTTTTACATAATATTGCATATAATTGATCAATTAATCTGTAAAGGACACCTATAGCTAAAAAACTAAGTGTTAAATGCCTCAAACTTTGGCTGTAACAGCATTCTTTCTGTTGAAAAAGTAAATTAAGAAATCACTGAAATCTAAACTGAGAAAAAGTTTATAAAAAATATCTTAACCAATTCATCTTGGGTACAAAACAGCATCAGCTTTGTTATGCAACTAAAACCATACTTACCTTGATGACACTTTCTGGCCAGGATTTAAGCATTGTAGCAATGTGACCCCGGTCATGGATAGAAATGAAAAGACCTCTGAAAAAAACAACAAAACCAAAAAACTTTTCGTATAAACAGGTAAATAAATAATTATAAATCAAAGTAATATAAATAAGTATGACTGAATCAAATAATACATTAAATCTATGCAAATGTATCCCTAACATACATAAATTCAGTTTGATAATAAGAGCTTAATTTTGTATGAATAAGTAAATTAATCATCTACACTTAGAAGTGAGGGAACAAGGAACTCAGCAAAGATTTGCAGAGCAGAGAGAACCTGTAAGAGTCCTTTCTGAAACCAACACACTCAGCACTTGGTCTGTTCAAATGTGTTCATTAGCTGCTCCTGATCACAAAATGAGTGCCTCTTAGGACAGTGATCACTACTGCCCCAGCAGCCCTGACATTTACAAAGAAGAATAGGCCAAAGCTTCAAACTATGAACAAAACCAGAAATAAGACAGATATTATCATTACATAAAATAAATCAGGAGCATTCACTTATGTGTTTAGAAAACAGTTTCCCTATTTCATTAGATTGCCATTTTGAGTCCACTCAGAGTTCCTTTAATTCTATTTATTATCTGTTTTTTTCATGTGAGATAGTAGAAAAATGCCATCTCTCAAAACCCATGAATGCACTTAAATGCAACCTCTCAAAATCCAAAGAAAGCATCAATGAAGAAGCCCATGTCAAAGATGTCTTCTCATAATTACATTTTGCATTAGTAAAATGTAATAAGGCATTGTCTTTTACAACTATTCTAAAGAATTTTCCATTACCTACTTTAAAAATTTTAAAGTAAAAATTAGAGAAAACTTTTGAAAAAATAATTGAAATCTAAGTCTACCAGAATATGACCTCACATTCCTACAAGTGGGTCTTATAGGTCTAAATAAAACTAATAAATCAGGAAAAGGCTTATCAGATATGACTGCACATATACCAAGTCAAGCAAAAGATTTCCTGCAGTGTTAAATGTGTACTAATGAAGACAGGAAAAACTAGTCCAAACATTATATTTAATATGTTTAAATATTTCAAATATATTATATGATATATTTATCTACAGATCATAATGCAATTTATATTTTTATATTGATTTTTTTATTTAATATTTAAGTGTCTTCTTCCCTCTTTGATGTCAAAAATGTGCAACTGAAATTCTTTATTATTTAGGACAAAAGGCAATGTAAGCCATGCTGTAATTAACCAAAGTATTTCATTTTAGGCATTTTCCCCTAGAGCTAGAAATTCTCTCACCCTGGCATTTCTAATTCATTCTCTTTCTGTGTCCATTTCCCATGCTCAGAACTAACAGACCAGGCTGGATATTAATGTATCTCAGTTGTTCCTTAATAAGTAGCATCTGTCAGCAAATTAATTTGTTCATCCCAGTGGAGGCAACAGGTCTTCAGGGACAGGTCTTCTTTTACCACACTTTGGAAGAGTTCTGGTATTTACTGCACAAAATCATACCTATTTGTGAGCCAGCTACCTGAAAAAAGATCTCCCTTAACAATGAAATCCATAAAACCGCAAAGAAAAATAATGATGCTTCCTTTCTGATGTATTCTACCATGCATCATTTTATAAAACAGCCTGTAAACTGTTAAATCATAAAGTACACCTCAACAAAATTGCTAGCCTCAAGAGACAGCTGTGACAGATGAGTGTGTGAAAGCAAGCACAGAGTGCTGGAAGAAAGCAATCTTGTGGGACCACTCCTCTCCTTGTCTCCATTCTCCAATTTACACCAACCTAATAGATTTGTGTTAAATGAAGCAAGATTTTGTATTGATTTTCTAAAGAGTCAGAGCCCAGCCCAGTGTGCCGAAATGCCCTCTTCCTTGCAAGCTAGGGAGAGAGGTCACCATGGAATAAATTCCCCAGCAGAGGAAAATAAAGGCAGGGTGGCTGCTCCTGAAGGAATTTTGTTAGAACATTTGTAAGGACCTTTGAATAAGTATTGAGAGCGTATTTCAAAAATCTGTTCAAGCAGGATCAGATTCAAGCCACAAAGCAAAATAGAAGCTGAAGTGTAAATAGTGATGTCAAAAGCATTCCACTCCCCTCTTTCTCCCTTTCCCTCCATTATTTCTGTAGTTTAGTAAGACATTTCTGGATACACTGGCCTGACCAAGAAGCTGCTCTAAAATTTAAGGGAACAGAATAAGATAGAGTATTTTTAAAAAATTCTTTTATCTGGATCTCTTTTCATTATCCTTCATTTCTTTAACTAAAACACTTTTCTTCTGTAAGTTACTCTCTGCAAGCAGGTACACCAGGTCGGTAAGAGGAACCCTGACTTGCAAAGGTGTCAGCCACAAGAATACTCAGCCAGTATTACTGGGACTGAATTCACTGCAATTCTACTTGCAGACAGCCATCAAAAGGTAGCACTACATGTGTATTTTTTCTTTTCCATGAGGCCATGTTATAGCCAGGGAAAGTACCAACTGCGTAGGTTTATTTTAAGTGGGACAGGGCTGAGAAGGTGAAAAGGTAGCCAGTAATTTGGCTACCTAGCAGACATAGTTATTTTGGGGCTATCATAGCACAGCTACAAGAAGAATGAAGCATGGGGCAAGCTAATGATTTAAACTGGATTCAGTTCTACATGGAATTCAATCTGGAAATATGACTCAATTATCCATTTGAGTATAATGTTAATGATAAAAATAAGCATGGTCATGCCAGTGATGCACACCCTGTTCTGCTGGACGAGGAAGAGATGGCCTGCAGGATGTGCACTTGTCTGACAAAGCACTTCAGAATGGGACTGCTAAAGCAGATGGACAAATAATACATAGAATCACATGGAGAAAGAAGCAAGACATAGGGAAAATATTATGGAGAAGAATATGCTGCTTGATTTTCAGTGTGCACATATTCACATTTCTAAGAAGAAAAGCAACTCCTGGGGAAGCAGGATTAAGTTCTCTTGCACACACTTTCAGAGCAGTCCAGGTTGGCAAGCTCAGTGGAAAAGCAGCTGTAGGTTTTATAACACAGTGTGGTCCTTTCTATTTTAATTGGTATCTCAGTTATGCATAGTATCTTTTCTTGCAAGGCAAGAAGGCTAATTACCAAAACTGCGAGTTAAAACTGTTCTGAAGCTTGCAGCCTGAGATCAATTTTCTAATTCATGTGTTCACTTTGAACATGGCGCAGTGCAGATTGTCTTGCCTAAGCACATAGGATAGAACTCGCCTAAGCACATACACAGTAGTGCTTATCTAGAACCAGTTTGCCCCAGTGAGCCCCCAGCTCAGCACTGGCTGATACCAGCCCAGCCAAAGCAAGCACTGCTAGTCACACCCACTTCAGCTAGCCAGAAAATGTATGAAACTACAGCAGAGGAATAATTAGGCAAAGAAGTAACTATGCCTTCTTTCTTCTCATCACACCAGCAATAAGGCTGAAGAGTAAGGGGGAGAGCCCACATGAGGACATCCAAGATCCACTCAACAAAGGGTGGATCTATTTTGGGTCACTGAGCTCACTACACTGTAGCAAATTTTACCAGTTATGTGGAGGTCAATCTACAGCACATGATTTGGGTCTGTTTTATTAAAATTCTCATCTATGAGAACAAAGTCAACAGAATTAAATGGAGCATTTGTTTATTATGTTTTGAGGAAGCAATGATCTACCAGCAATGTACTTGTCTATTTTCTATTAAAGAACAGTTTAGGAAAATGTGTCATTCTAACAGAATAATCCTTTCTTTCCTCTTCTTATAACAACAGGAGGCAATCTTAACATGTCTCAGAAAATGCCAAACATGTTTAATGAAAAGAAGTTCAGGCTTTTCTCACAACCCTACAACCCTACATATTCAAGACTGCTATTTGAATTATGAACTCTACATAGACTTATAGTAGAGGTGACTTCACTTCCCCAGGCAGCCTAAACCAACAAGCTTAATAATAATAACAAAAAAAAAAAATCTCAGGGCAAGACACAGTTTATTTCTGAGCCTAGATTCTTCCAAACTTGTGCACTTGGCAAGGAAGAGGTAAACTACTTCCCTGGTCCCCACTGAAATTCCCTCTTATTTTTAAAATCATAAAAAGCAATACAATTGCTTTTACAATTATACTAGAAACTAAGAGTACCTATATCCTCCCCAAAGAACATTCTGCTCTTTTTTCACCACATTTCTAATTGTGACTGTTTAATGTGGTCTCATTTCTTCATATAAAACATCCTCAAAGTTTTCATTACACCTTACCATAGCAGGTTACTTCGCATTGCAAGGCCACTGAGGCCTGATAAATACAAGAGATGGGCTGATTTAAGAAATGCAGCTGTTGACAGCTTTATTTTCTTTACCTTCCCTTTGTGCAGGGATGAATTTCATTACTTTGCAATACACAGGTATGTTTTTCAATATATAATATAGTTGATGCTGAAATAGCAGCTGCTACTGACTGTCAGCCTGAATTCATCATTGTTAAAGAAACCTAGGCTTTACATTTTCTAGATGTGGCACACTCAAATTGTATTTAAACAGAAAAATTTGTAAGAAGCAAAATAAAGACTAAATCAAAAACAAAAATCAAAAATAGGACAGGAGCATTAAGAGAACAGAAGGTACCGCTAAACCTCCGAAAGTGTGGAGCTATACATGAGTAAGATGTAGTTCATAAAAAAATAAATTCTAGCAGCATATGAATGACAATGAGGGTAAGATACTAATCCTGAAAAGACATAAAAGTTTATAAATATTATGTGTTATTTCATGTTTAGTATTTGGTTTTGTAAATGACTACTGATTATAAAATTTATTTTGTAGAAGACATCAAATACTCTGCAAGATAGATGCTAACATCTGCCAACTCCACTTTGCTATACATAAAAGAATAATGAAAGCTTCCTGTATTTTTATAGTGACTCAAATGCCCAATTTGGCACAAGACTGTAGGGAAATTATTAAAACACAGAAAAACACAGTCTTCATAATCCCTGTAAATGGGAAATGCTTACGTCAAGGGGTCTGAACAGTCTATCTTCAGCTACAGGAGCAAACCAGCATTTAGTTTTCTTTCAAGAATCTCTTCTGAAAAACACTGTTTCGTGACAGTCTTTATCCAGTGTTGGCAGCCTCTGTAGCCTTCTTTCACATGCCCAAGTCCATCAAAGCTGCTCATCAATCCCTGTTAGTGAGTGTCACGCTCCAATAGTCACTACAGTTAAAAATAACATCTACAGAGAAGTACATTTGGACCACTTACAGAACCATACAGTTCCAATGTGAATTAGCCTTTAAAGCAGGAAAGTGATAAAGTTAACCTGAAAGACAGCAGCTGTAAGCCTGACATTTGAAAATATGACCTCAGGGGAATGCAGTTTCAGAAAAGAAAGGATAAGGTTTGGAGAAATAAAAGGTACATAACTCTAGTGACACAAAGATTCAGATGCTGGGAAAATCTTTTAGTACAAATATATAATGTTAAAAAAATTGAAAATACAACTGGGGTAGATAACTACTTAAGATTATAATTTTTCTGTTGCAAGCCCCAGCAAGTTGCAGTGCTCTTGATGCTGCCAGAATCATTCCAGTACCCACACTATGCTCAAGCCTGCCCAAGATCTTCAACTAGAGTCCATGGCTCTGCCTTCTTTCTTTGACAAATGACACTGTGTGCTTCAAAGAGACTGATCCAGGTGGCACTCGGTCAGAAGAGCTGAGTGCTAATCTAGAAGTGCTAATCTAGAACC
This sequence comes from Passer montanus, assembly GCF_014805655.1. Taxonomy (NCBI): domain Eukaryota; kingdom Metazoa; phylum Chordata; class Aves; order Passeriformes; family Passeridae; genus Passer; species Passer montanus. The sequence continues at coordinate 13,143,205 of NW_024357613.1, read as the reverse complement.
AGTTCCCATGGGGCTTCAAAGAGACTGATCCAGGTGGCACTCAGTCAGAAGAGCTGAGTGCTAATCTAGAACCAGTTCCCATGGTTTCCAGGAACTTGCACATAAAACTCCTTCTGCCCACATCTTGGGTTTACTCAGAAAACTGACTTCAGGTTCATTCCCTCCTTCTTCTTCTTCTGACATTCCCTCTTCCACCTCAAGTGGGATTAGGGAAGCAGGAAGCAGGGGCTGCTATTCCACAATTTGCAACATAATGAGTTATGCAACTTGCTATAACAGAGCTGATACACCTGCAGCCAGGAGCCAGATCACACAGACATTGCCCCATCTGCCCTTCTGCATCTGACACAGGCTCCAGAGCTTGCATACAGCATACATTTTCTAAACTGTAACACAAGAGAGAGTGACAGTGAAAAAAAAATTACAAGCCACCCATAGCAGTCAGACTGAAGGCAAATGACAAAGGAACAGAGACAAACCTGCATCAGTCCTGTCTTACTATTTTTCTCCAAAATGTCTGGACTTTTTCAGCCCCTTGAGATTCTTGCTACCAAAGCATATAATCTCTACATTATACACTTGAGTGTACACAGATTTTTGCAAAAAGCATATTTTTTTTCTTGAAACATTTTGCTTTTACTCTGTAAAATACCCATCAGATAGGGTCCAGAAGAGGGCAAAGAAGGCAAGGCTTTGGTACAATAAAAAGCAACCCAATGAAGTAATTCCACGACTGCTGTCATTCGACCCCCAAAAAATTACATTGTAAAAAAAGTTGGAGTAACAGCATTACAAGCCTTACACTGGAAAACTTTAAAACCAATTTTACATGGTACCAAGAATAATTATAGCTTGACACTTCACTAATAATCAAAAAACCTCTAGTTAATTTTGGAAACCATACAGTTCACCTCAAACTATATTAAAATACTTCATAGTAAAAACTTCATGGACTTAGTCATTGCAGATGTTTTGCATTACTCATATAAAATACTCTTTACTGTATATCTAGATATCTAACCCTGTTTTTCATTTAGTGCCTCACCTCCTCTACTTGCACAGCATTTTGTGGTCTGAATGTCCAAACTAATGATGCATCCTTTTCATACAGAAAAAGACTAAATCAAGTAATATTTTTATAGTCACTCCTTAAAACATGAATTTAATGATGTTCCTATATTCCTAAAGCATCACTAATCCAGACAATCAGCTTTTACATATTGCTGCTTAACCACACAGCTGCAATTCAATGGGATGGGTTTGTTTGCAAAGGAAAAGGCAGACTGTGCAAAATACTATGGTTTAAGCACTGCAGCTCTTTTGCTCCAGAAGCTACTTAAATTCCTCTGGCAGTTGCTCAATAAATAACTTAATTACTTACACTCTAATGGACACAAATAGAACTATTTGAAGACTATGAATGAGAGAATGGTTTAATAGAGCCAGACCCATTCATTTTTAAGACAAAAAATAACCTACTGTTCTGTTTCAACAGCTATCATGTTTGTATTATTTTATGCTAGTGTTAACTGCACAGAAAGCCATCAACAAACATCAACCATGTTATCTACTAGGAATGTTGCAATGCTGGTGATGCTTTTCTAAAAAAAAAACAACTTTTAAATGCTACTTAAACTGTGAAATACTCAAACAAGTGAGATCACTGTCCTTCTATTTACTTCAACAACTTGTGCTGCCTTGGCTCATTGGAACATGGAAAATTTCCTGTATTTGGACAATAACGTCCTTTAAGGCCTGTTAACTGACCTTTAAATCACCACAATTTGCTCTCAGTAACTATTAACCAGGACAAAAGTCAAAACTTATTAAAAAATGCTTCTTCTTATGGCATATCCTACCCAACTTCGATGAAAAAATCACTCCTAAAATGAGACACTATCTCCCTTAGCAGAGTTGATTCTAACTGCTGAAAATGAACACCATGAAAAAGTACAAATCTCCCTTTACCATATGCACATTTTTAAAAATGCAAACAACCTGATGAGCAGCACTATTTCTGTACTTACTTCCTGTTAAATTTACAGCATGAATGAATGTACGAGACAGACCAAATTTTTAGTACTGTGTTCAATAACAATTTTTAACATGGGAAACACACCTGCAGGTCCAGCTCTATCTCAGACAGAGAAACTGAGAAGCAGCATGATTATTCTTAAAACCTTTGCAATCTGATGTTAACAAAGTTCCAAGACATCAATTGTTTTCTGAAATTCACTCACAGAAAAATATTTTTTCAGAAAAACCTAGGACATATATACTACCTGTACAAAGTGGTTTTAATCACAGGAATCAAATATATTTAAGAAAAAATGTAATTATTCTCTGACTCAATTAAAAATTACTAGAAGCCTTTATCATAAAACTTGAGAAAATAATTATAATAGATGGAACCCCAAGGAAACATTTTGAGCATTAAAAATCTGTAACATATCTGGTCTGTGCTAAAAATTAACCTCGTCCATCAGAGGCAAATAGCCTTATACTTTCTCTCCTTTTTATAAAACTTCAGTCATGACCCCATGTAAAGATTTTCATTTCATTAAATCAGGATCAACATTTTGGGAAAAAACACAGCATGCAACGATCCCAGCTACCACAACCTGATATTGCTGGTCTTCACTACACACATACAGGAAAAAAAGCACAGGATACAGAAAGGATCCAGCAAGGAGTCAGAGCCAGTCCTGTGGGGTGATAGAGTATTCAAATAACACCATTTAGCAGTCACAACAGAAATGGTTCTGAAACGTCATTAGGGAGCTTCCAGCCTCTTCAAGGGAATCAAAGGCTCAAGTCTGGCGTCAGAAAGCACACAAGCTTTTCTGAGGATATTGCCTTTGGAAGCCTACATGCCATATTTGATGTCGTCTTTCAAAGATGACATTTGTTTCACTGTAAGACTTAATGAACAAACCATTCACCAAATGACTGGCATTACAACCACCCTCATGAAGAATCCCATTTCAATGCACGAACTGGAGCATTGCTACATTCTATGTTAAGTGACAAAGTAAAAGTAGAAATTGGCACATTGCTTGAAGAATAAGGCAAAACTCTTTCAATATACTATTTTCTTGAGAATGACAAGTTCCTCATGCTCATAGACTACTTATTCATTAAAAAACATTATTAATTGAACAGAAAGCAAACCATGTTTTGTATTTTCATTGCCAGAGATAAATATCTAAGTGCCATGTTGAAGAAGCTCCCTTTGGATGACCAAGGGAAACTCTCAGATATACTGTTGCCTAAAACAGGCTGTATGAATAACGCGACCCTCAACATACAGTGCAAACCTGTACATTCATATGTACATAGAATAAATCCAAAGAATGCTAAGAGAAAAGTTAAAAGCAACCAAAAATACCCTCTGATACAATAAAGTTGTCATAATATTGTGAACTTTTGAAATGGAAATGTGCTGCTGTGTCTCTGTAAACTACATTACAGCTTCATCTCAGGAACAGGAAGCTCTTCCTTGAGGTGGAAAATTCCACCAGAATGCCGAAAACAATAGTTAATTTCAGTATATTAGAGTACTAAAATGAAGTTGTGAGACCTCCTAAACTCCCTTTTTCCTTAAGACTGAACAAAAATTCATGTTAAAAGTAGTCACTTTGGAAATTAAGGAGCAAAAATGAGAACTAGCTTTTGACCATCTTTGTGCCAAAGGCATGGGTTCTCATTCAGTACAAACTGAAGCTTGCTTTTCTTTTTTTTTATTTCTCAGTAAATGTTTCCTTTATTTCTGCCAGCTGTTTTAAGCTTATCATGGTCTACCTTCAGCTGGAAGTCCTTGCTTTTCTTACAAGAATGACTTGTTTTGTTTAGTTTATGCACATACATCTATTTGATCTATGCTCCCAGCAGGCCCTTACCAACCATTTTCTAAAACATAGTGGATTTCCTGCATGTGGCTTAATCACTTAATAGTTATTAGCCAAAAAGCAGATCTGACATTTTAGTGCACCACTTAACTCCAAGAGCAGTGGTCAGGACGTCAGATGCCTTGCAAACATTTCTCCACCCAGCTGCAAATTACATGACGTTACTGCTACTACTCTACAATAGGTACAGTAATGTTATTATGACCTAGTATTTTTATTTTTAAGTTTATTATAATTAACAATGATGACTTTTTTTATTCGGCTGTGCCCATAAGAAAACAATTTTATGCAGCTGTAAAACTTCGCTAAAAAGGACAGAAGTGCCTTGCAAGAAATAAAAGGGTCTACTTCTATCCCAAAACTTTTTCCTTGTCTTTTTCAGAAGTCTCCTATGCATATGGCTCTCCCAAATGCAATATGCAAAAAGCTCCTGGACCAAAACATCTAGCCATAAATATAGAGAAACACAAGATAGATTACAACACACAATCACCCCATTTGTTATGCTCTTAAAGGCTGAAATTATTAATGCTTTGTCTTCACTTTTGATATTTCATTTTTAGACTTGTCTATCTATTTAGAAAGCTTGCAAACAGAGACAGAAAACTGTGATGTTAGAATAGCGAAGCTACTGCAAATTTGCAGTGATTTTACTAGGGTTTTTCCTTCCTCTTTCGGACTTCAGCAAACACAGTTACAGGAATCACTGTAGGGGTTTTTTTTAAAGTTACTAAATATCTTGTATTGGAAATGCAACAATGAGACAGTGTTGGACTGCTGAGTAATGACAGAATTTTGAACAGAGGAGCTGCTGAATGTGGAAGCAGGGGATTTGGGTGGTGCCAAAGGACGTGCAACAAATGTACAGAAAATGGGAGCTGGAGAAACTCCAGTGTAAGCACACCCCTAAAGGAAAACATCCTCTGGGCATGGGTTGGGATATATACAGAATGAGCTAATAAAGCAGTGTAATGCTTCTAAATCACTGGCATCTGATCTGATACTACTGGTACCATGTTTTGCAGTATCAGATGGTAACATTGGGAATTACTGGGGACACAGAAAACTCTTTGCATAGAAGGACAGCATAGGATTCCTCTATCTCTAAGAAGTTCTCAATATTGAAACAAAAAAAACCCTGCTCTAGATGTTTATCAGTCAAATATAACAATTCTCTGCTACAAGCTCATGTTACCAATACAAAAATCCCTACTGCTGGTGATACCTTATTGTAAACACATGCAGCAACACCATTTATTTTTCATCCCACTGATACCTGGAAGAAGTTCTTTCCCTTCCACAGCATAGCCCTAGGATGAGAGAAAGATACCCACACGTTTTTCTTAGTACTTCCCAAGCAATGAGTTGCAAGGTGTTTGTTTTCTGTTGCAGTTGTCTGTTTGTTCATGTGGCATGAACTACTGCTACTGTTTGGGTTGTCCTAAATGAGAACAAGAATGGTGCAGAATCCCAGCCCATGGAGATGCATACAATATGCAAACTACTGTCAAGACCAAGCTACAACTTCAGGGCTGTCCCAGGGCCACTCAAGGCAGAAGGGAGGCAACTGTACCTATCATTCTGTACAGAAGGAAGGATGGAGTAATGTCATTTGCATACACTGTATGGGATTTGATAGGCTGTCCTTGAAAAGGTATTGAACTAAGGAAAGTTAAAGTTCTCTTCTTGAAACGAAATGACTCTTAAGGTTTGTTTTGGAAGTCAAATTATGTTGACAATTAGGAAACTAAAAATCTGTCAGGTTTACAGAGGCTGTTTCATGAGGGGAAAATCTTAGTAGATAAATATGGCTTGTATAGAAAGAGCTAATAAATAGACCTCTCCTGTACTGTATGACCTGATACTTTGGTGTTGCCAGTGAAATCTTTGGCCAAGTAAAGGTGTGAAATCGAAATAAAATCTCTGCCCTTAAATTACATTTCATTAAGGAATATACTGCTTTGGGAAATCAGGGAGCTTGTAACCACAAGGCAGGCATAGAATCAAAATCTCCCTAAAACTCCAGGAAAATAGGAAAATATTGAAAAGTAAGATGGTTATACATTGATACAAGTCATAGTTGTTGATATGAAACTGTAACATGCCAAAATAATACCTTTATTTTAAAATGCAGATACATAGTTTATTTGTTGCAAAGGATATAGCCTACCTTTTATGTGGTATTGGCACTAGAAAGAAAAGATTAGTCAGAGTAAAGACATTTCACTTGGGATCATGTACTTTTTGTCCAGTCTTCTGCACGTAGATCCACAAAATGACTGTTTTAGTAAAGGAAACAAGAAGGTTCTAATAAATACTGCATTACTAACTGTCACACAAACTGTCTTTCCAATTTAGTGAAAAGCATCTGTATGAAACTTCTTTGTTTCAGAGGACTGTCTCAGTAGGATATAATGAAATGAGGACGATAATCACATGCCAAAATCCACAGAAGTAAGTTCCCATTAGCTCAAAGTGCCGATGCCCTTGAAAAGATAAATTGGAGTCCCCCAAATTTGTGGAGAAGGGAGAACATTCAGTTCTAACTTCACACAACAGATATTAGAAATTATTAAAAAATAACAGTACAAGCCAAATGAGGACAGGGATCCCCTGGAAACATCCAGGACTCTGTGAAGGAAGTGAACAAGGGAACAGAAAGGCATGGCCAGTATTTAAATTTTGGCCCTCTTGCTCAGAAACCACCAAGGATGTCTGTAGAAAAGCACAGAGTTTTGCTATCCATCTTCCTTAGAAGACTGTGTTAAGAATGACCAAACATTGACTGCTGCCAAACATTTTGAGAGTTATGTTTTGAGAAAGGATGGCCTCATTTCCTCCTGCTCACAGCCAAGATGTACTCCATCCAGAAAAAACAGAGCAATGCACCTACAAACTTAGGTCTGAAAGCCAGAAATTCCATGCTTGTGATGTGCTTTAGGATAAAGCTTTTATGACCATGATTAAAAGTCCCTGAAATATTACCTGCAGAAGAAATCATGTGTGAAGTTTATAAGAACAGGAAGAGGCTAATAATAGATAAAGCTCCAACTCAGACAAGACTAAATGGAAGAACAACTCCAAGTGCTACTTCTGTAAATACCACTGCCTCCAAGTACTGTAGGTTATGCCTACATGAAAGCACCAAGTACATACAAAAAACATGGAGGATGTTATATTTCATAATGCTAGGTCAGGACTACCTACTCTCAGTTTGGCACAGGCTAGTCATTCATGATTTTATTCTAATAAAATGATAAAAATTCACACTGTACCTAAATGGTGAAACCTATTGCCAAAATATTATGAAAGGCCATGAATTTAACGGTTCTAGAGAGACCAGATGACTACATGCATATAAACTGAAGAATATCATAATGTTTTCAAAAATCAAGACATAACTGTTTTTCCTTCAATAACTTCTTACATGAGAAACTGGCTTAATATTTACAAAGCACTCTAAGATCAAAATGAGGCCCACGGACATCTTTTGTGCAAGATCATCACACCTTTCTCTGCAGCACCATTACTGTCTGCTGACAGACCAAGTTAAATACACATTGGTCACAATCCAGTCTACAAGACAATCCAAGAGAAAAGAGGAGTTTAACACTCTGCTAATTCTCCTTTTCCAGCTTTTCAGAGCAGAGCAAATATTTTGCTGGGAAGATTCTATTAGTCTTACCTTCAAGCCCCAGAAGCATCAGAATGCTAAGCAAAGTTTTAGCTTGATGAAAGTAAAAGCAGATCAGAATCATGCCAGAAAGTAAAATTAGTGGATGCCATGAATGCAATGGCAAGGCTATACACAGGGATTAAAAAAAGGAAAGACAAAACAGTTGCCTGGAATATGTCAACAGTTGTCGTCTTCACAGAAGACGAAAGTGAAAAATGACCAACATGTATTCCAAAACTGCTGGGTGAGAGGTTGCAACTGGCATCATTGTGAGGCTTTAGAGGCCATTAAGAGAAAGGTTGTCTAGAATTAGAAGAGATGCTACAGCTATACTAATTCTCTGTTGAAATGCGACAAAGTAACTTGCCACTCAAACTAGGTCCTTCTGCAGAATAGAATTCCAACAGTTTATTTTCAAAGAAGCATTTTGCTGTTGTTTATGCCTTAATTGCAAAACATTTTGATTCCATATGCTGTCCTAACAGTCAGGACCTTACAAGAGATCAGTTAAAAAGCCTGCACCTTTCCTTTTTTCCACTTACGGATTAAAATTCTACATAGTTTTCAGAGAAGAAAATACTAGGAAAACTAACTGTGAAACTAGTGCTTTGTTACATCTTTTAATATAATTTTATGTTACACAGTAATCACTTTGAACTAAATGAAGATACTAAGATAATTATGTAGGGCAACAATTAGATTAATAAAGTCCCTAAACAGACATATGTACACATATACATGCTTTTCTAGGGGAGGAAGAAACATCTAGATGTGCTGAAAAAAACCTAAGGGAGCTGATATACTGGTGAAGAAGTAACGTGAAATAAATCCAGACATTCTAGTAGTCTCAATCATGAAAACACAACACATCTGAAGGAGAGGCAGTCTCAAAAAACTTCCAGGAATTGAACTTTCTTGGCTCATGTGATCATGGAGTACTTGACAAGATTCTGGCCTCCAGTAAGCAAAATCTGGTTTTTGAAGAGACTTGGATGCCACAGACATCCATTGGAATTAAGAAAAATAATTCCAATAAAAGCCTCATTAAAAACCACAAAAATATTATTAAATGTACCACAGGATCAACCTTGTGCTGGCAAGCAGACTGCAACTTCAGATGCCAAGGTCTAACATTTTGCATGTTCTGTCACAGGAAATAAATACTTCTCCATTCTCTATTTCTTTTCTTTATTAAAAAGCAATGCTATCTTGCAGCTGGCAATCTCACCATGTAAATATTTGTCAACAAAATAAGAACTCACATTTGTAACATTTGCATTCAATACCGTGCATCTGAATCATTGCAAATGTAAATACATAAAAGAAATGTAAACAAATACATTCTTTTTGAGAAACATACGGAATGGGCTAAGTCTCAAATTTGTATGTGCTGAGTGACTACACACTTCAGTGAGGAGGAAATCTGGTAAACAATTTCAAAGCTGACATACTTTGCCTTTTAAGAGACTGCATCAGACCCAGCAGAGGTGCTTTAAAAATGGTTCCTAGTCAGCCTGATAGTTTCTGACTGCACAGTCTGTGACTCTGGAAGTTATTTCAGAGAACTCTGCCATGCCTGTGTAGCTGCATCAGCTACCCGAGCTTGCTCAGTTTATATTCTGATCGAAATGGCTTTTCCTTCTAGGAATGGCAATATATAAACAGTCACCAACATTTTAACAAGGTCAAAAGTCTTCAGCATAGCAGTATTTGGCAATTATACCTCCCTTCTCTGAATGCTGAGTTTACACAAGAATCTTAAACTCCTGGGCGTTCTCTATACAATGTAAAAAGTTGATTTTGGATCCTTAGAGGAAATTTCCATTGAGTTTTCCTATATTTATTCTTGTTGGATGAAAGAACTGTTTTATTTCAGAAATCTATTTACAGAAATAGATTCTTTCTTGGTAAGTAATCAAAAGCTGTCATATCTACGTACATGCCTTGTGCAACTTAAGAATTTTTTCTTTAGGAGTTTAAATGATGGACAGAAACTTTGAACCAAGAAGTGATCTAGTAGATTCTGAGATAATGCTTTTAATGATAGCGTGAGCATTACAATAGAAGCAGAACCCGATTATATTCCCAGCATAAGTAAAGCTTTTATTTGTAGAGGTCCAAATTCCTTCTCTGACCAACTCCCTGAAGGATCCTTTCTTCCTTCATCCTCCTCAACGGTTAGCAAGAAGACCAGACAGACTGGACTTCTAAATTATGTTTATGTAACAATGTGGTATAGGTAGGTGCATGTTACAGATCTGGTATCAGATCTGTACTGTTTACTTCTACAATAATACTTTTATTCATTAAACTGGTGGATTTAAAGCTGAATATTCAGAGTAAGTAATGCAATCTTGAGTTGAGTCTGAATATTACAAAAAATGTCAACTATAAAGATGAGTTTCAAACCAGTGAGTCAAGTTACATTGCAGCTGGTTCTCTTGAGAAATGATGCTTAATCAGGTGGTTGGCTGGTCAGCCACAAATGTTTATTCTAAAATTGCAAACTATTGCTTCAGGATGAAAACCTTTTCCTGAGCCAGTGTCCTTCTGTGACTGTAAGCATATCATGTGAGCCCATAAAGTCTTCTAAAAACACACAAGGGAGTCACAGAAGATTATCTCGTTTAGTGATTCCACGAGACACCTACTTTTTGAACTCTAAACTAATTTTGTTGTTCCTTGCCTCAAGAGATAACTTGTGAGCCAGGTGCTTCAAATTCATTTAACAAGGTAAAGAAGTATAACTGAATATTGGAAAACATCCCTACAGACGTAAACTAAATATGACACTGCCTTACAACCTGCAGTGAGATAAATAAGATCTGCAGCAAATGAGTAATTTTTAACTCATTTACCTCCAAATCTGTTTCTAATGGGATCTGTATTAAATTATGAAATAGTAAACATTTCCTGAGCTCTGGAAAGAGGCAGTATTAAAAATACTCTGAAATAAAAAACCATTGTGAAAGAAAAACAGTCACTTGTAAAGACAGCACTTACATATGAGTCAGCATAAAGCAGATACAGACAGTTCTTATGGATGAGAATATTTTTTTTTAAGGTATGATCAAATTATATACCTTGTTCCTTGATTGCAACTTCTTGAAAAAAATCAACTTCTTGAAAAAAATCAATCAAAATTGTAAGATGATATAGCCTGGACTAAATCTTGCATATTTTACTACTTTTTGCCTGCAGAATATTAAATTTTATGTTTATATTTTCTGCTCCATCCATCTCACGGAGGATGTTTATGAGGTATGCTGGCATATAAGGCTTAATGCTAACTGAGTCATGTTCTAGAATGCAATTTTAAATGAAATTATATTGCTTGCTTTGCATAGTTGGTTTTGGAGTAATTTAGAAAAGGTTTTTCTCAGGAAAAAAAACATATCTCTGTAATGGCGCAGTGGAAGACTGCATTGTGGGTATTCTTCTTAAGCATTAATGAGTCTGTTAAAGATCATAGAACCATGGAATGGTTTGGATTGTGAGGGACCTTAAAGATTATTTAGTTCCAACCCTGCTGCAAAAGAGACATTGAGGTACTAGAACACATCCAGAGAAGGGCAAAAGAGGTGATGAAGGTTCTGGAGCACAAGTCATGAGAGGAGTGGCTGAGGGAACCGGGGTTGTTTAGCCCTGAGGAGGCTCAGGGTAACCTTATCACTCTCCACAACTGCCTGAAAGGAGGCTGTAGCCAGGCAGGGGTTGGCCTCTTCTGGCAGGCAATAATTGACAGGATAAGAGGAAATAGCCTCAAGCTGTGCCAGGGAGTTTCAGGTTGGACATCAGGAGGAATTCTTCACTGGAAAGGTGGCTAAGCATTGGAACAGGCTGTCCAGGGAGGGGGTGGAGTTGCCATCCCTGGAAGTGCTCAAGAAATGACTGGATGTGGCACTTAGTCCTATGGTTTAGTTGACATGGTGGTTTTCAGTCAAAAGCTGGACTCAATAACCTTGGAGGTCTTTTGAAAGCTTAATAATTCCATGACTCTAATTAAACTGGATGTTTTTCTCCACAGATGCTTCATTCATCTAGGGAGAAAGGGAAAAGTACGTGCATGGGCAGAGGTGCTCCTTTGCCATATTTATATGGCAAAGAATATCAAAATGAGGAGTAATGAGGCCAGTGTAAGCAAAGACTTAATTTCTAGACACATTTAGATCTTCCTGGAAGGCCAATAAAATCACCATGGTGGTAAATACTGGGGCACAAAAAGGAGATGACTTCTCTTACTAAGGGAGGCACCTAAAAGCCACAGATCATTAAGCAGGTTTAAATAAGGATTCTTGAGGTATTTTTGAACCTTTTACTGTGCACAGAAGTGGGAATTCTTGTTTTCTGCAGTTGACCAGATGGTCCTGACTCATTCTGTCAGTCACAAGGCCAAAATGATTTTCACATTAAGAATGAAACCTTGATGCCATAAGTCTCTCTGAAATATCTCCTGCTGAAGAATTTGTGAGCAATTTCTTCCCTTACATCTTGCAAGGTTCTTACTTTTGATCAATGCCTTCACTGTAAAAAACCCATTTCTATTAACAGCTAGGCACATACAGCTCATTTATCTCTTTCTTTGCCAGAAAATTCTGCAGAAGGCTCCAAAGTGTTGTTCCAGTTTGCACATGAAGGCAGTGATATACACAATGTTCTCAAACAGCAACTCACACTCTGAGTTGATGTTCAAGAGGCAGAGTGAAACAGAAGTGTCTATCCTTCTTTCATACCACTTCCTCATCATTCTATAAATACAGATATTGTACACAGAATAAAAACACTCCAATAACCAACACATGAAGCAAGAAATCATTAAGCAGTGAAACAGACACTTTGATGATTTGTGATAATTTTTAAGATATCAGTAGATACATACATAATGCATCCTTAGTTTGTACACATATTGTTTTAACATATATATGTGTGTGTGTGTATGTATAAAACACCAATAACAAATATTTATTCAGGCAGACGTCTATGCTTTTCAAGTTTCTAAGACAAATCTAAAACAAAAGTTCTATTCTTCTGTCTTCTAATGTGTAGCTAGGATTCTAAAACTATAATAGTTATACTATACAGTATAATACAGTACATATACTATACAGTTTAATAATCAGTCAATAAGATTAAAATATATTCATGTTTTAATGCAAATCAACCAACCCTTTGCCTTCTCAATACAGATAAGAAATGCACAAACTATTGTTTAATGTAGACCAAAAATGTAGCTTGAATGATCTCAATTACTGCAGTTTTGGCTTACATGCAGCTGTTAGAAAACTCCTACAGAAATCTGCCAAGAGGAAAATAAGATACAATTACTTTTATTTGAAGTACAAACTCACATACCTTGGCCTCCGGAATGCTAAACCATATTGTTGGCAAGCCAGTCCCACAGTGGGAGTATAAACAATAGGCATAAACTTTTCAATGTCAGAAGCCAGCACTTTATAGAAAAGCTTTTCATTTCGATCCTGAAGACTCATTAGCAGCATGTATCTGTGGAGAATTACATATAATTAGACAAACATCAAGAGAACATATGAAGTAGATTTAGAAAGAGATTTGGTGTTTGGATAATTAAAATAATGTTTGTTCTATAATACTCTCTGTCTTATTGAAAGTATTCAAATTCCTCCTAGTTTTAACAGCACAAATGGTTCAGATACAAAGCATAACAAACTGTTAGAGACAGAGAACCTGAAGCCATCACAGAGTTGTCAAACTCTACTTACTCAGGAAGGTAATCCCTCTCAGGTATAAAACAATGTGCTGCAATTGAGGATTTGGTCTGTCAGAACCTAATCTGTGTATATCACTTGTTCCACTTGAAATGAGACCAGCATTAAATATAACTTAAACAAGCTTACTCACTTGCCCAAAGAAAACAGAACTAAAAACATGAAGCTTTGCATGCTCTTTCCTAGATAGAAATTTATCTTAAATCCAAACTAATACTTCAAATAAATACTGAAAAACAAATTTTTTGAAAACACAGCATACAAACATGACCCCTCATCCCCTAAGCCCATGTTTGAGTTGAAATCTGCAATGTTATATCTCCTAACTAAATCCAATTTTGAGGAAGTTCTATATTTATTTAAAAATAAAATCAATGAGAAAAAAAGAATAATATAAACAAGATTGAAAGAATGTTCATGTTTAGCTTGACCTACTTTTTATTACCATCACACTTATATTGAATAATTACATTACTGTTTCAAGATACCAATCAGGAAGCCAAATTACAGTGCTGAGTGTGACAAATTATATCAGTCTATGAGCGACTTCAAGTTATACCATACCAAGTTCACATAAGTATGACTCTGTCACTTTGTGAACACTTAAATTTAGAAATTTAATGATCTTACACCTTACCTGTCTATTCACTACTTTAGCAACATTAAGTATTCCTGTAAAAATTAAGTAGTCTTCTATACCAATTGGCTTATACAAAATCTTTAACTTATGTATACCATTTATGTAGATTTTTTTTAAATTTTAAATGGATTACTAATTACTTACATTCAAAAAGTTCAATATGCCCATCATTCCATTACAGAGGTGTTGAGGATACATATAGAACACATTCCTTCCAAAAGCCTAGAAATTTGTATACTTAACTATTATTCATATGAACTTTCCTTCTGCATACTTAGGCATCACGTGCACCAATAAAATCTAATTCATTCTTTAGGAAGACACAAATATAGCCAGGTAACCATCTGACAAAGAACAGCTAGGTAACCATCTGACAAAGAACAGCTTAGTAAATCAGAATGAATTCCACTCAAGCTTAGCTCCCTACCCCTGTATATCAGGGAAGCACTCCTTTTGGGATCTGTTCTGTAAACCTTTAACGAGCACTATAAGCAAGGCAAGCAAAGCCAGTTTGGCAGTTGGTGACTGTAATGAGGTGACAGAAGTGAGGCAAAACAATATCCCTGCCCTTGTGTCATGAAGGGTATTTTAGACCCTAAACAGATAAAGATCTAGAAACCAAGGAGTTGCAGTGTTCTCTAAATACCATCACCATGAGGCAGTTGGAACCACCTTCCTTCATACACATTAGTTTTGAATGTTCTCCAAGGTTAAATTATATCCTGCTCTTGTTGTTCTCAGCTACAAATATACATACATATATATTAATTTTCTTTTATATTATTATATTTCCCTGTAGCCTCTCATTTTCCCAGTATTTCATTATGATATAGCATATATTGCAATGTCCTTGAATTCTCAGAGCATTTTCTTTATTAAAACCTTTCTCCTGAGGGTGACTATACCAACATTTAACCTGAAATACAAGTTCTTGCACATGTAGTTGTGAATACACATGAAGACTTTCCCTTTATCAACAGGGAACATTTAAAGTGATTTTAGAGAATATCATGCATATTTTTGGCCCTCACTCTATACTGGACACTTCAACACCATGTGAGCCACAACACCATTCCAAAGCAGTTGCCGGTTTTGCTGGGGTCTTTTTATCAATTTCTTTTAAAATGAGGTGTGGCTTAAGAGTATGAAATACCTTTTCATCATCCTTTCTTATTACTCAGATCAAGCCTAGATTTTAAATGGGGTAAAGGAATCTTTTACAAAATAAACTAGCAATTTGGCAAAAGGCTTCCTTGGGGCTTCAAATGAAAAACGTGTTTGTTAAAACTCTGCACTTTATTTTTTACTGTCTTATAGCATTAAACTGGGGTTTTATTTTCTAGCTTGTATTTATCATGCCACTTTTATATTCATGATATACTAAAGAACTTGCAAAAGGAGTAACTGCATACTACTTATATTTTCAAATATTACATACTTGATCATATCCACATCAGTATAAGAAATATTATTCTAAAATGAAAAATATTTCTAGGGAAGTGCAATTTTTATCAGGCTTTTTCAATGGTAGGTATATGTCTTCTTTCTTAGCATTGTAATTTGCTTAGTTAAGGGTACCAAATTTCTCAAAAATTCTTTCTAAAGGGAAAACCCAAAAGACTTCATACTCATTGTGGGGTTGTTTACAATACATTAGACAACGAGTATGCATCTTTTAGCAACATCCAAGTATCTACACAACTAAAAGCATGAAGTGCTTTTCAGCATTGTGTTGAAAAATATATTTAAAATTCAGTATTTAATGGAATCTTTTACTGAAGCCCATATTTAATCAAAACCATAATGAAAACAAGCAATAAAACAATGAAAACAATCATTTGTGCTATAAAAAGGGAGAAAAGTATTATCTGTCCTCAGACAAGGAGTCTTGAAGGAAGATTTCAGGGAAGAGTTTCAGAGGACAAAAACCAAAGTCTGGCAAGTCAGACAGAGGAGATTGCCAAGCATCCAAATTTCAGTGTCACTCTTCTCTGGCCTTTGCTTCACCTAAGATTGTTTCATACTAGTCTGCCATTATAAAGGGAATGAAATGCAGTAGCAACAAAAGGATGTAAACCACATATCATCCAAAATCCAAAAGAAAACTGACATGATTACCAGAAAGTTACTGATAATTTCTTAGAATAACTGGTGGGACTATCACTGGCATACACTTCACAAGGCAAAATGGAGAGGTGAAAATAGAACAAATCCCACTTTGTTTTCTCTTATCTTGAAAAATATGAGCGTAAATAAAGAAGGTGGGAGGAAAGGCTATTATTTTTAACCTTTCTAAGACACTTAGCTCTGTTACTCTGCATCATCAGTATTTATATAAAAATTCATTAAAGACAGGGAACTTTAACAAAAAAACAAAATAAGACAGTGTTCTCTGGAAAAGCAATTTGATGGCCCCTCTCCTAATGTTAACACATCCAGTATAACATTTTACAGCGTGACTCTTTGAAGAAAGAAAAGCTCAGGCAGAAGATGTCACCGTGCCAGGAGCAACAATTTCAGTATCAATACAGATCAAGAAGAAAGACAATTAAGAACATACAGGGGAGAAAAAAAAATTAATTACTTGCAGAATCCATCACAGCTTTTCCAAATTAAGTTAGAGAAATCGAATTTTTCCTCTTAGTGGTGTCCCTTTTGCCAAGCATACCAGCAACTGACTTGCTGTTCCACATTCATTTTGTTTATGAACTCTTGGTATTTCAGAGCATAACAATTTCATGCTACAAGTTCACAAAGGCGTTTCAGCAGTGCCAAAACATGTCATACCATGGCACTAGCTAGAAACTTGGCTTTATGAATTTACACACACTCTCTTTCCAGGCAAAATCCTGCCAATGTAAAATGCTGCCATACACAGCATTTATGTTTCATCAGATGATACAGTTCTGTCTAAAGTATTTAAGAGCTTCCACTTCTGCAATATCTAAATGCCTGTACTTAATCTTTTGTATTTGGACGTAAAACACACAAGTATACACCTACTGCCAAGCTCTAGAAGGAAGACAATAGCCTCCCTTCACCTCTTTTCAATTACTGTTTCTATGAGAGCAAAGACTATGCCAGATGCATACTGCAAGAAACACTGGAGTTTTCCTGAAATTAGGACATTTACACTCACTAGAAGACAATAACTGCATGCTCTTATACACGATTGTCCTTGAGCACCTGCCTTTACATGGATCCCTTGAGATTTCAAGTTCCAGTTAGAAGAGACAAAGTTTCTGACATTCTCCATCAGTGAAGAGATTCAAGGTAAAATTGTGGTAGGATCACATTCACTCTTCTTTAAAATTCTTTGATATAAGTATAACTATAGGACACCAGAGTTCACATGTTGCCTTGAGGACTGAGCTCACCACTTGTAATGCACATGTTCTGCAAGCAGGCTCTTTACTGACATCCTCCAATGAAACTGTCAGACACTTGACTTACAAACACACCTGCAAGTCAAGTTTTGCACATGCAGATTTTTGCACATGCAGATTTTCCGCTCTCAATTCACAGAAGAATTTTATCTGCAAAGGAGCCCAAGATGTCAATGTTTACAGTCTTAAAAGGAAGTATCTTCTTCATGCAAATTACCAAGTTACCAAGTCTTTTCATCAGTGGTCTCAAATGTAGACCTCTGCATGTAACACAGTGTTATTTTGCTAAAAAAATAGAGAAAACATCACAGCTATATAAAGCCTCAATAATACATGAGGAAAATATTTTTTATCAAAACACAGCATGATATGAATAGTCAATTTAGAACTGCTGGGTGTTTAGACAGAGTATAACTATGATTTCTTAAAAAAAAAATTCCATTTGGGAGATACTTCTGGATTTATATAGTTTAATATTCCTAAAGGATGACCTGACTTAATTTGCACAATTGCATCGATCCAAGATTACCCCTGAAAACTTATTTAAGTACTATGGAGTTGTGATATGAAAGCATACACTAGCTCAGGTTGGAAGGGACCTCTGGAGATTGCCTCATCTGATCCCCTGCTCAAAGCAGAGTCAGCTAGAGCAGCTTGCCCAGGACCATGTTCAGTCAGGTTTGGAATATTTCCCATGGATGGAGATCCTACCACAGCTTCTCCAACATTACAAATGGGGCCACAACGTTTATTCACACTGTAAGGGGAAGGAGAAGATTCAAATATTGGACCAAAAATTACAACTGAGAAAATAGCACAGACACATGTCACAGAATAAAACTGAAAAATAAATACAGCCATTCACTTTTTTTATATGTTAATTACTAAAATCTTATTTGAAGTATTCTGACTAGTGGACACATTAGTGAGAAAAAAGCCTAACTTGTAGTAGTTTCAAGTTATTTCTGTGAATGGAAGACTTGCTAGTTTTCTCAGTTGAACTGCATCACTAAAACCGAATTAAGAAGAATAAATTTGTACTGCAAAGCTGCACAGTACAATATAACCTTTGTACTAAAGCAGGCATTATAATAAAACTGGCTTTATAGTATAAAATGGCAAGCTACAGTCCAATGCTCAAGACACATGGATGGAATAATTTAATGTTAGCACTTCTGTTTTACAGATGTCTGGTCACAGGAGCTGGAAACAAATTTCATCCTGACCCAACTATGTATCTGGAAAAGAGAAAATGCCAAAGAAGACTCATAGGTGGGAAAGAATGACACCAAGTTTTTGTTTAATTTAATATTTACAGATTTTAAGGTTAACAGGGGCAGTTTTGGAATAATATTCTCTGAAGCACATGTTTGTGGTTACATTTATTTGTAACCACACTATATTTCTTTATACTTTTGTATTATTTTTGTCTATCATACATGGATTAGTTACACTTTAGAAAATTCCCCACCCCCAAGACAGACAGGTTTATCTTTCCTTATTTTTTGACATAATAAAGACAGCCACAAAGTATTGCCATGATACTTCGAGACAGTTATTTTTATTTCAATATTCCCACTGCAATCAAAACTTCAGCATACAGTGTTTTAATGCATTTCAAAAGCCATATCATTCAAAGTTTCAATACTCTGTCATTTAAAACTGACAGATTAATTATTTTTTTCCTTTCCTGAGAAATTTTTCATTTTGGCAAAAAGCCACTTGAATATCCAGAATTTATTTTTTTTTTGCTAAAAGAATAAAGAATTAAGATATTAAAATACTGCTATGTTGAATAGTTAGACCTGTGACATTCCATCTGTGATGTTTTGAGAAGCAGGAGTGTTTTTCTGCTATGACCTGAAGTAGGAGGGAAATTTTTTCCTAGTTAAAAAACACATACAGCAATGGGGTAAGACTTTTTTTCTTATGGTTTTCAAGCTATAGGTGAAGAGAAATTCAATTCAAGCCAAAACAAGCGGTTGGAACTGCTCTAAATGTCCTGAAACACATGAAACAACAAGGTGTATCCTGAAGGAACTACCTCAATGCAGAGTTAAGGGGGAGAAGGGGACAGAAGGAAAGTGTTCTCCTATGGTAACATCGATGATTGAATCAGGGGGCTTCATGAAATTTTACACTTTTCTAAATGCTGGAACTCAGACTTATAAATATTCCAGCCTGGGAAGCTACCACTCTGACAATAACTGACTGGCCATCCTGAGAGCACTGGAGAATAGTTAACCCACAAAAGACACCACAATTGCAAGCTCTTCACATGCAAGGAAGGCCATCCTCATCCTATCCTGACTCCACAAAAAACAAAGGTTGTGGCAACTTTAAATTATAAAAAAGCCTTGTCACCAACAGATGGGTACCTAGAGGCCACATATTGCACACTGATAGAAAGATATCCCATGACAGAGAAGAGCAAGGCACAGGAGGAAGAAATGAAGAAACAGTGTTTTGTTCTAGAGCCTATAAAATACAATTTTTTTAGGAAAAAATTCTAGTATTCATAAATCTAAAGCCCTTCCCAGATTTTTTCCCTTAAAAATACCCAAGCACAGAAATTCTATGTTACATATTAGTTTTACAACATTTTACATGTTTACTGTGCTTTAATGCATATGTATCTATATGTATATATATCTAATGCATGTAAAGTCATTATTGACTTTTAGTTTCACTTAAGTTCATTTGCTTCCGATGACCTTTGTATCATTTGGTTATCAAAGAAAATTCATGTGAACAGCTCTGGAAGATTACAATTTTAAAGTAGGAGTTTATTTTTTTTGGAAGGAAGTTTCCAGCAAAATAGGTATATAGCTTAACAATTCCCAATAGTCAACACCCACAGCCTAAAAAAATACCTCAAAATTTCATTTATACTACCATATAAAAAAAAAGTAAGTGACCTGTGAATTGGTGAGTAAGATAAAGTTTCATAGACTTTACCTGTCTAGGTCACATGTCAGCCTTTCAAAATTCTTAAGAATTGTATAAACCTGAGCATCTTGACCAAGAAAGCAAGGTGGCAATAGTCCATGAATATTCAATTGTTGCCTCTCCTCCAAGGTGAAAGCCATACCCTGAAAAAAACAAAAATAAAATAAAACCCATGTATAGATGTACACAAGAGATAATTAATTTAAGAAAACTTCTGCAGCAAATCATAGCCCGGGTAAAGTCAGCATCATGAAATCTATTTAAAATTAAACGGAATTTTGAATTGTGCAAGTATTTTGGGTAAAAGGTTTTATTGAGCCATAAAAAGACCTGTACAGATACAATAACTCCATCTCAACACAGAACAAGTTAACATCTCCCAACACCACAAGAGTAGCACCTGCAAAACTGCTAAGTTACAACTGAAGAAGAAAGCAGCCATATATTCACTCCACTAATTTTTTTAATGAGATCTGTCTGTCTAAAACATCTTCAGAAATTACCCCAGCTACTCTAAGAAAGATGGTGCCTTTTCAACAGAAACATGACTGTGGTTTAGCACACCAGCATTGAGCACTCTGGCTGCTGACCCTTTACTCTGCTGCTGTAACTACAGCCAGTTAGCTTGGTTACCTAGACTGATTTTTTGTTACTGTTTTACCTTGGTTTTTTTTCCTCAGAAATAGCCACCACATAGGGTATATTCTTACAGAACAAAAACATATTACAAAATCTTCCGTATCTTACTCAGCTACATTTCGTACACCATTTTTAATCTAAATTTTGAAGTGGTTATGTCACTGTGACTTGAAAAAAAGTAGGAAAAAAGCCCTAAAGCAACCCCTGTCTTTAGGGAAAAAAGCCCTAAAGCAATCACACTGTCTGCTCTATAATGACATTAATCAAGTTGTTACCTTAAGTGAAATGAAGACTCAAGAAAAAGAAATATGTTATAATGAACACTTTAAAAAAACATCAAACTTTTCCAAAATGTGTTTCTCCTTCCCTAGACAGGAAATGAAGGGAAACCAAGTTTAATAAAGATCAGTAACAGTTTTGCTGTAGTTCTCCATGCATGTGAGATTTCAGAGGGTCCCAAATGTGTACACAAAGATTGCATTTTTTTCCCTAATGAACTTTCTGTGACCAGATAGGTCATGAGTGTCTTCAGCTGCTCTCCCATCTTGAAAAATCATGGAAGAAGGAAGAGTCAACCCTTCTCACAAGTTTATTCAGTGTTGATCCCCCTTATCTCCACTAGACTTTTTTGGACTTAAAAAACCCATGTGTGCTCATGCACACTTCAGAATCAGTTCCAAGTGACCAGACTTCAGGGAGATGCATAGTTTTAATGGATCTTCTAGTGCTAGTAGTAAAGTGACAATCCAGTTATTCTCTGCAATTCTCCTTTCCCCTATTTCCATTAGTCAAATGGAATGAAAAAAAATTCTGAATGTCTGTGTTTGGCTTTACATTAGGAATAAAATATGGACTTTAATTACTATAATAGGGTTTCCCCTCTTACTGGAAAATATATTTTATTTTAAAACAAACACATGTGTTACATCTTGCCAAATGCCTTTTTTAAGAAGTACCTCAACTTGGAATAGTCTGTTCTCCATGTATTACTACAGCTTTATAGTAAGTGTTAATTTCTTTGGTTCATTACTACAAAAACACAGCATCCACCTACACCCCTAAGATTTATATGGTTAGAAAATCCTTTACTTGAATATTCTTGTTTGGCACAGATATTATGAATTCTTCACATTTCTAAGATGAAATGTTAATTCTTTTCTTTCCCTCTCAGATGCCATATTTACTCAGAAGAAAAGAATTATTAAAATATATCACCTGATAATTTAATAAGAGAAGACCATTTTATGAAATAAGTGTATCATATTCCATCTGCTTATAATAGGGAAGACTTCAACTATGTAGGATTTATGGTTTATGTCTAGATTTCTTGCACTAGCTTCAGATTTTCTTTTCTGCATAAAAATTCTTATTTTTTCTGTTTGAAGTGTTGTTTCCCAGCCGTCCAGCAGAGAGGGCTCTAGGTCCAGCTTGGTTTACACGCTCCTTTCCCTCCCAGAGAGGCATATTTTGTGCACACCTGGATGGGACAGACTTCCATCACCTAGCATCCAAACTATTATAAACGATTTGAATATTTTTATTCTGTAGCTTGCATTACAAATAAATTTTTTAAGAAGACCAACAGTATGACAATCTAAAAGTAGCATAAGGGCAAGAGACCACAACCATCAATATTAACCTCTGCCAAATTAGTTTTGATTTATTCACTTCTTTCTGCTTCATATACATCATGGAGATGAAAAGTATAGTTATTATTAACCCTCCCATTTAAGAGTTTGCAATTTTTCAAGAGCTGCACTTCATATATTTCATTATATGCTCTGGTTTGCTTTTGGCAAAACCAAGTTGTTCTTCAGCCACCTCATTACCTTCCTTTCTGATAGACCTCTTGATCAAAATTTTGGTCTGTATTTTTTTACTGCTCCTTAGGCATAAATACTCTTTCAGACTCTCATTTGTACATTAAAAGCTCTGTGCATTTTCAAAAAATTTAACTCATTGCAAATAGACATAATTCTGAATTTGTCTCTCCATTTGTAATCTTGTGAAGTTTTGTAATTGTAGCAGTGATTTCTGCACATCATTCAGTACTCTTTCATTATTTAATGTCTATCAGTTTATCAACTCCACTCTTAACTATCTGTCCTCTGCTCATAATCTCTCATTCCCCAAAGCCCTTCATCGACAATGCTGTTGTAGGACAATTACACATACATCAATACCCTTCCTCAGTTGCAATACTGAAAAAACACAAAACAGAATAAACAGCAAAGCACATTTTGTATCAGACAGTTTTTTGCACTGGCTTTCAACCACATTTTCAAGCAGTGCATGAAAAGACAGAAAGCACATTCAAAATACTTCAAGAGCTGTCTCAGTCTCTGTTCAGAGAACAGAGACAAGTTTCCTCTCTTAATACAAACTAGATTGCCCTGACACAGGTTTTTCTTCAGATAGAATACCTGAAAGTCATATAATTGCCAGGTTTATATAAACCTCTCTAGAAAAAGAGAGTGCACTAAAGCAATATGTACATCCTGTCCATGCACTAATGAGATTCAGCTTCACTAAAGGGCAGCCAGTATTCATTGTAGGATCTTTCTCCAATTTCTCCCAAGACCTAGCCATCTTCTGTTCTAGTAGGTCAAAACTTTCATTTTTAAAATCTCCAACTCATTTAGAAGAATAGCTCATCTCCTCCTTTTGGCCTCACTGCAGGTGTGCCACAGAAGTATTAGCCTAAGAGCACGTAGAAGGAGGCTGGCTTAGAAGAGGAAACTATGTCCACATCCAAGGTTCTCTGTCTCACTGACTCTTTCATCAAGAAAGAGTTTGGAAGGGCAAAATCAAGGCTCTTAAGGCTTCAGGGGTTCAGGAGACAACCACCACCAGCAGTACTCAAGCTCAAGTACTTGCATGTATATTTGAGCCTCCAGTATCTGTGAAGGAGGAAGGAAGAAATGAGGAGGAAGGTGAAAAGGTATAGCAAGGATGTATATCTAGAAGTACCATAATCTGAATTGCTGCGGTCTAATATACTGCTGGAGGAAAATTACAGTCTCTAGAGTATTTTGGGGATGAACAAGTAGGTTCATCACTCTCTCAGAGTCCATCAAAAAGTAAAACTCTGTTAAAAAAAAACAGTCTCTAGAGTATTTTGGGGATGGACAAGTAGGTTCATCACTCTCTCAGAGTCTATCAAAAAGTAAAACTCTCTCTGTTAAAAAACTCATTCTGTATATATAAATCATAAAAGTGCAGTAAACAAATTTCAAATATATTGTGTAAAAAAGCACACAAGTCTGAGGGACTCAGATGTGCTCAACATCTGCTGCCACGGCCAGAAAGAGGAGAGGTGGCACCTTGCCACTCCTTGCAGGTTCCCACCACAGCAGTTGGTATCCCTGAGCAGAGACCAGGGAGCTCTCTGCCAGACAAAGCTCTGAGAAAACCCCACAGCTGCCTGCAATACTTGTCTGCTCAAGATCTGAATAATTTTTTTCAACAAATGAACTACAGAACCCCACAATTCCACTCTTAAAAATTCTGTTCTCAAAAACAAACAAAAAAAGGACATCACGCAAACACGATGAATGCTTTTGGCTGGAAGACTGAAAACATTCTCCAATTACTAGGGAAGAGTTTTTTCCCAAACACATCCCAAATGAAAACTCAGTGGCATCACTTCTAGTTGCCAGTCACACATCATCCCACGCTGCTCACACCATTTCATGTACAAGTCTCCAGGAGAAATTCAACTGCAGAACTACATGCAGTCCTTAGGAAACCATGATCTTTGGTATGCATGACTGTTTGCAGGCAATTCTTTTGCTGGTCAAGCTGTAGCCTTCAGCAATTTTGGCTTTTCATCCTACGCTAGTACTGTTAGAGAGGAATCCAAGTCAAAATTAGTTTATTTTAAGGAAAACTACTTTGGCTGAGGAAGCAAAAAAAATGTATGCATAATCCTGCTAGGTATGAGCTACACAAAAACAGTTTCAGGTTTGGATTTATTCACTTCATTTATGCTTCATATCCCTCACAGAGATGAAAAGTATCATTATTATTAACTCTCCCAGTTAAGAGTTTGCAATTCTTCAAGAGCTGCAGTAGTATCAATTATAAATCCTAAATGGTTACGGCACCAATGTCATAAACATTTAAGACCAAAATATTAAAAAAACCACACAAACAAATGAACTAAAAACACAACTCTGCAAAATTTCACACATTCAAAGAAATTTTTATAAACCTCTATAAAAATATAGAACATATGGGTTTTCAAGCATTTTAAGCTACATTTAAGAGTTCAATGATCTGCAAATCCCTTTGAGATATTTTATATAATTTGTGTTTTTTTGAAAAGCTGCCTTATGAACAGGCAAAAATAAAGTTTTACAACCATTTCCTCTCAATTTTTCATTTTTATTTTCCAAACATGACTCCAGAGAAATCAGATAAATACTTCTAATACTCCATGTCCAACACTTGTGTCAAGGCAGAATACACCAGGAAATACTTAGAATAACTAATCTGAGCAGAACACTCCATAATGAACTCATTCTGCTGAAAACAAATGTGGTTCATGGCAAGCAATTGGTGTTGGAGCAGTATATATGGCTAAAGATGTTTCTTCTGTTTTCTCTACCCATACTTGTCATGACTGCCAAAAACTATTACAAGCAGAGGCAGCTCATGCAGCTATTTGGGTGAACATCTCTTCTGCAACCAGTGCTTCAGACCACACCAGTCACAGGAAGCACCCCAGTAGGTAAGAAAAGGGACTGGTTTTTTTTTTTTTTTTTAATGGTGCAAATTCACACACAGTTTTCTGTTAAGGTGGTTTCTTTTGGACCTGAAGGAAAAAATATTTCTGCAAAATGTCAGTTTGCATTAACTTCCATGTTCATGTTTCTTCTTAAGAATATTTGCTGTTAAGTCTACATACAAAAGAAGGGCTTGATATCTGAATCTTATTTCAATTTAAAAAAAACCAAAATCCTCATTATTAAAATTCTGGAGAAAAAAAATCCTTTCAAATGGTGTTTATGAAGGCTAGGGAGAAAGATGACAAATACAAATTGATAAGAAGAAAAAATATGCTCAACAGCAGAAAGTTATCACAGTTCAAAGATGAATAGCATAGAGTTAAGTAATGAAAACTGAATATGAAAATACAAATTTTCTGCTGCAATCATCTGGCAACACATACAGATGACAGCTTTGCTTTCAGAACCAAAGGACATCAATAAACCATTTATAACGTACACTTTATTTAAAGTATTATTAGACTAGAAGTAGAAAAGTCACAGTGTGACAGATCTGCTATCTTTCAAAAAAGTTCTTTTTCCCCAAAACTATGCTCAGGTTCTCTATCTGGTATTTCATGAGGCATATTGGTTAGTTCTGGATTATGCATCTCAGATTAAGGTTTAAAAATCAGTATACTGACTAATGATTAACAGTCCATTAGATCCTCTGGCAGAGAAAAGGTGGTTTTCTTGCCTTTCTACAGTACCTAACACACAGACCTTGTACAGGTCTTGGCCTACCACAGTCCATTAGATTCTCTGGCAGAGAAAAGGTGGTTTTCTTGCCTTTCTAACACACAGATCTTGTACAGGTCTTGGCCTACTGCTAAAATCCCTGAATTAGCAATGAATCCTGCTAATTAAGTGCCTTCACTGGAGTTTGAAAAGCCAGACACAGACAGGCATCTACCCTGGTTAAGATGAGGAACAAGAAAAGCTAGAGAAGGAAGACTGGTGAAGAGTAAACAGCAGAAACCAACTGAGATACAGCATTTGTGCTCCTTTTGATAAGCCCCCATGCACAGGCATCCATCAGGACCTGTCAGACTGTGAGGCATGCTGAAGGTAAATTAAAATTTTTAAAAAATACAATAGCTGATGGGCACAGCTCTGAACATACAAGAAAAGAAGAAATTGTCCTAATTTCAGCTATAAAATGCCCAAAGGCACAGGGCTTTATGCACTTTTCTTTAAACACAGCTTTTTAGCAAGTACTTTATGTTGAAAAACTGTATCTAGACTTGTGGTAGATCTGCTGCAGTGTGTTGAACATACAATTTTTTTTCCCAGAAACATAAGTGACCTGAAGCCTACTCATAGCTCAATTCTAAGTCCATAGGATTTTCAAAAGCAAACTTAAAAATTCAAGTCAACAGAGGAAACTGAAACAAAAGTCAAAACCATCTTCCAACAAGTAAAGCCCAGATAAATACAGTAGCTAATACACACACCCATGGACTTATAACTCAAAACAAACGCAGATGGCCAGAAGGAGATGAGACTTCTCTTGGCAAATTCATCCTGGGAATGTGTAGGCAGCTTGGCAGCCATGCCGTGAGCTGATACGGTGATTGCACACAAGCATGATTCAGACCAGCACAGTATAAATGACACATCACAGCATTCTTATTTTTACAATCCTTTAAGCTAAGGTAAACAATTATCTGAACTTAAGCAAGCAAACCAGTCTTAAGAAACTATTTCTATATATGTGTTTTATATATACAGATAAAGAATAAAATCTTTTTGCATTGCATAATTTCCCCTCACCCTGAGAAGACTGTATTACACAAACAGCAGACAGTAACAAATAAACAGTAAAAGAAGTTTACCAAGATAATAATGTACAAAAATATATTGCATGCTGTGCTTTAATGTAGGATGATGGCTTGGGTCTAGTTAAAATTCTAAATTTAGTTATTCATAAGCAATATAGGCACTTATCCATCCGTGATAATTATAAGATAAAGTTAAAGCTCACTCTAGAACAAGTACTTTGCAATCACTAATCCAAATTGCTCCAATTATGATATTGACTACAGACCAAATTCAGATTTGCACACACAAGCACTTACTGAGAACTGGGAAGCTCAAAGGTATTGGAACAATAAACACTGCTCATTATGGCAACAGTATCAACTATAAATCCACTGCATAGCAGGCTACCACAGCACCAGGCAACAGCCAGGCACAACACTCCTCTGCATCTCAGGGGACACTAATTGCCTGTATGTGGCTGCTACATCAAGCTTCTACCATCCTTCTGACTCCTCAATCCACATGTCCCATTGAAAAATCATACTACTCTGAATTATTCATACTGTTTGGGATACTTAATCCCAAAGCAGCTAGAGAAATTGCTAAAGCTGCATTTGTACACTTTCAAATCAGAGTTGGCTATCTCAAAATGTGGCTGTCTCCCTGTTGCTGCTCCCACATTGGAGCTACAGAGAACATAGGCATGAGCAAACCGGGAGCTGGATCAATGGATGTGGTTATTTTTCATTAACAGCAACCTGAGTATGTTTGTAAGAGCAGCTAAATTAATAACAGGCTTACTAACTAATATCAGCTGTGGTCTGTGTGTCTCCTGACTCAATTCCCTAGCAGAGATATCCCAGCAGTGGAGAGAGACCTGTCTTGGCTCTTTTGGTTGCCCCTAGCAGACAAGAACAGCCGCCTAAAACACAGTTTAAACTGTAGAGCCTGAGAAGCTGAACAAATATCCTTATGTTGGGGTTTGGGTTTGTTGTAGGGCTTTTTTTGTTTGTTTGTTTGTTTGTTTTGGTTTTTTGTTTTGTTTTGGGTTTGTTTGTTTGTTTGTTGGGGTTTTTTTGTTTGGTTGGTTGTTTTTTTGTCCGTGGATATTTCTGAGCCATTTTTATTCTTTTATAACTCCTTTGGGATATACTGACCCTCAAAGATTACTGCTTCGGAAAGCTCTGCCTATGGGAACCAGCGACAAGAGCAGTTTACCACATCAATTTGTTGAGCGTGTTCTTAGAACAGATTTTAATTTTCAACACAGCTTACCTATGTTATAGATTAAAAGCACTGGTTGTAGCCACGTCAGAGCTCTAGCCCCCTGGGTGAAGCACGGTAACAAAAATAATTTTGTTAATTACCACCTTTGTCAATAGTGTTTGTCTTCCAAAGATATATCAATGTGCAGATTTATTTTTAGATATTAAATTTATATAATAATAGCATAAGAAATTATAATATATTATATATTATATATTATAATATATTAATTATATATGGAACAATAGTTGTTTTAAAAAAATAAAAATGTAAAAATAAAAAGAAAGTGGTTTTACTACACCATATCTGAAATTCTACTTAAAATTACAATTTACTTGTATAGTAGATGCTATGAGTCAGTACCCTATATCTGTAATATGTAACTCCACTCAAAGTTTGCTTGCAATGCTATCAGTGGAATAACTGACATGGAATTCCTATTTGCAAAGGGAATTTAGATGAAAATAATGACAGCTGACATAAAATATATTGTTAACTAGAATTATTCCAAACAAAATGCCAAATAATACCTCTCTAACTGTACAATTTTACAAATAAAGCACAGTCACCAGGCATGCAGTCTCCAATATACAATATTTACATTTGCAAAATCAGGTGTTATTTGAGAATCAGGCATGATTTCCATGTAAGTAGGAGAGGAATTTCAGTAACTGCCAAAAATTCCATCTGTCTGAAATAAGTACTTAACCAAATACAGGTTAGTAAGCCCTGAAATCATGAGGGGATTTGATAAACCTGATATGCTTAGCAGATTTTATTGTTGCCTTTCAGAGACTAAACAGATTACCAACTACTGTATTCTGGGCTTCTGATAGGACTAAGCAACTAATTTCATTTCACTGGCATGATAAGCAATTACAAAAATAAATATTTTAAATACTCTAACACAGAGTTGTGTAGAGCAGAGAACAATCTCAATGCTATGCTCTTTGCTTCTACTACTACAATTGTACACATTCTCCCTACTGTCCCAAGTGGTGACAGGGGCACTGGCCAGCCTGGTGAACCACAGAGGTGTGACCTGAAAGCCCATGGCACTGTGGTGTTGAGCAACACCAGGCACACAGATTATTGGGTTACTCATGGGTAGTGTACTGTTTTACTGTGCCTAAAGTGACGTGTCTATTCAAAATTAGCCCTCTGGGCATCCTCCACAGACTGAGGACAGTCTGAGTGGGACCCTAGGTGGTGCCCTTTACTCTTTTTTAGGATTACAATGAACTATTTCAGTCATAATAAACGGGATTAATACCTTCCATTGTCATAGGTAATCCTATAGTTAAAGTATTTCTATTACCACAGCTTGGTAATGTGATCTGTAAGTCTTTCTGTCATATACATTTATTGCATGTATTGTATACCTATTGAGCATTTCCCATTTTACAGATGGAAATTTACTTTCATTTAATTATCTCAGTCTAAGGGGTGGTAGTACATGTATACATGAAAAAAGCCTCTGTTTCAGGAGCTTGTTACACCAAATCGTGGCATTTTTTTCTCAGAACTGGGTAGTACTCTAGAACAAAGTGTAAAGCAACGTGCAAAATTTACACTCTGAATGTACCTGATCCATAAGCACAGCTTTAACTGCTGTCCAGCAGGTAGGCAGTCATTCATAGAGTCATTTTACTGTAACCATAGGCATCCTATTTGCAAGAGAATCCTGCAAATAAAGTACTTTCCTTCTTGCTGAAAAGTTACTGAGGATTCATATTATCATGAACAAAGTGACACACAAATTTGCTAATTTAAGACTTTGAGTAAGCTCATTATTATTTTTGCATTTTGAATTCTTAAGCACTCCATCTAGTCATCAGTAGCCACAGTCATTACTAGAACCACAGGCGGAGACTATTACAGCATCTGAAATAACAGCTATGGGATAGAAGAGTACACATTGTCATACATCATACACCTTCCTGAAAACTGTAATCTTACCTGAATTTTGCTACAATTTTTTTTGGTTCCATCCGTTTAGAATAAGGAAGGAGGAAAATACAATGAAGGGCAAGATTGACTGGGCAGGTAAACTCTTTAAAACTCAACAGAGAAAAAAAGACATACCAGTCTAAAAGTTTAGTGTGACTTCTAATTTCGTAACCTAAAACTGTTACTTAGCCAGTTCTACAGAGACAGCAAAGTCATGCAAAGCCTTCCAGAGTATGCAAAAAGTTAGCTGATTGAAGGAAGATATCTACTAACAGCAGAACAATTCCATTTAAATTTGCTGCACCAGCTGCATTCGCATAGCTCTGCTTTTGCCAAGATGCAACCTGCATATCAATAGTATCTGCTTGCATAGAAAAGATTAGACTGAAAAAAATCACAGAAAAAGCTGTGATAAATGGGGTATATATCACTTTTCTTTTTATTTGACTGCTCTCCAAAAGAGCTTGACTCAACAAAGCAAATAGTAGACTGAAGTGAGCATTATGGAAATAAAATCTGAGTGGTAGTTAAGGAAAACAGCCATCTGATTTTGCTATCAGGCACACAAGAGTGCTACCTGAAAGAAAATTCACGAAAGTGAAAAAATGGCAAGAATCCCCTCTCAGGAGAACCGATGCAGTTCAAGTTACTACCATTTTCAAAGCAAACCAAGGATTAGTTGCCCCTTTATCTAACTGGGCTGCACACAGAAATTCAAGTCTAAAACAACATGAAAAGCAAAATTAGACAGAAAAAAATCCACCAAAACAAACCAAAACAAAACAGCAATCAACAAACTAATAACCAAATCTGTATATTAAAAAGCCATTTTCTATGTTGATGTTGAAAAATGTAACCTGACAGTAAATATTAAACTCAAGTCTATTTGAATCTAAAGGAAATATTACTCCTCTATTCTAACTTTTCGTATTTCCTATAATCTAATTATGCAGACCCATTATAAGATTTTTCTAGCTAGATAACAGAATAACTGCTCCTTTCCCTAACAGAAACTTTGATGCCAGACCTATCACTTGTATAAAATAAGAATATCGTGTTTAAACCTAATTAATCTGGAGTGAGCTTTAACCACTGTCCTTGGTGTAAAGTTGTTCTGGACACACTGAGTTAGCAGACCTATAAACACAGAATCTACACAAGACAGTATGGAGCAACCAGAAACACAGAGGAGGAAGAAGTTTTGAGACAAACTGGCAAAACACAGTATTTTCAGACTAATAGCTGAGGCATTTCACAAAAAAAAACCCACAAAAAAGCATTTATGCAGTGAAGGGAGAGTAAAATAAGATGACAGATCTAAGGAAATACTTTTAACAGTATTTTTAAAGACTTTCATGGGATCCTTAAGCTTAAGACACCAATTTGCAACATATTTTAGGCAACAATCAGAGATGCACTCCAGTTAAGAAAGATGAAGGATCATCAATTTTCACCAATTTTATAACCACTGAACTACAAAGTAACTCTGTCCATTTCATAATGTTAATGTGTCAACCAGACTAGTAACACCAATATTAAGCCCCTTTCACGCAAAATTGAACAAAAAATCCACTAACAAAACCAACTCAGAAAGACATTTGTATTCTATTTGTTTATTAACTTCCACATTACAAACCAGCACACTCAACTTATTTTATTAGTTCCTAAAGTTCAAATAGCATATTCTTGTTACAGAAAATGGAAATATGCAAAAGACCACAGATACCAAGGGCTATATTAAGGAAAAAAATCCTCTCCAACAAAGTCCTAACTGAATTCCATGTCCCAGT
Organism: Passer montanus; assembly: GCF_014805655.1. NCBI lineage: Eukaryota > Metazoa > Chordata > Aves > Passeriformes > Passeridae > Passer > Passer montanus. The sequence continues at coordinate 13,110,727 of NW_024357613.1, read as the reverse complement.
GGATCCAAAGGTGTTGAACAAGCATCACTTCCAGCCCGGATCACCCAAGGGAAAGTTTCCTATGAGGCACATTGACTTTCTGTACATTTTTATGCAAAAAGGAGGAGGGAGTGCTGGTTTGCTGCTTCAATTAAATAAATTTTAGTGTTCACTAGGTACCTGCTGGTTAAAAGATCAGCTGAGGAAGAGAACCATAGTAGAGAAATATTAGTTCATCTAGGGCAGGCAATATAGCCATAGCCATCACTGAGGTTTTGTTAGTTTTAGTATTTCTACATATATTTGAGAGTATATCTTATTTCCAGGCTTGGAGTAAGTAGATAACACTTCAAATGCATTTGCTGCACACTGTTACATGAATTCCCACGTGAGAATGTCAAGGATCTGCACTGTCTTCAAGGGCAAAAAACAGGGAGATAAGAAAAGAAACAGGAACAAGAAAACTCAGCGCAGACAGATTTTGACACTAACAGAAAATTTTCCATGTCTAGGTGTCATGCTTTTTCTCTAGAAGATTAAATAAAGGATCACAATAAAATGGCTGAAAAGCTCATGTAACAAAACACATACTTTGTTTCAGAACTCAAATGGCAAAACAAATGGAACCAACAGAATTTCAAAGAGCACAAAAATCTGCTCTTTAGTTTTAGTCAACCGAACTGCCTTTGGGGGGTTTTAGACAGCTTATGATAGGAACTTTAAGTGGAAAAGTAGACCAAATTCATCGTGGTATTGTACCTTGGCTATTTATACTGTAGTGACACTGCCAGATGCTATTCAGACCATTTCACATGAAGGTGTAGGAGCCTTCAGATATTCACAATCACTCAATGACTATGTACTGAGAGCTTAATGGCAAGCTTCACAACAAAATAAAACCTTTTATTTCACCACTAGTCTTGGCTGTTTTGGCAAAGGTTACACTACTTGCTGTGTGAAGTGGGAGTGGCAACCTTCCAAAACAGGATGACTAGTTTCAAGAGGGACTAGTTAGATTCTCCTTCCCCAAAAGTGTTGGTCTCAAAAGTAGTTTCTGCTGTTGTACAGAAGCATCAGTTTTAAGTCTCTCAGTATAGCAAAGCAATCCTTGAAAGAAACAGATTTATTTCACCAGTACTGGCATGCAAAATAAGACCATATGTCTAAGCTATAATATGCAAGATTTTCCAAAGACAGCTTATTTTTCTAGTAGGAAATGTAATTTACATAGACTGAACTTTAAGATTCGTTTACAAGATTCATGAGAAAAATTGGTTCCTTATAGTACAGAAAAACCACTGCTCACAGGGAGCAAGCTTTAACACTGCAAAGTCACTAGCCTTACTGAGGACACCAACCCAATTTAGTTGTGTGTATCTGCCTCTCACAGTGGCCAAGAGAAGTAGCTGACTTTTCTAGAAGAAACGTAAGAATAGTAAAGGCACAAGAAGGAGTTGCTTGGAGCTGCTGAAAGAGCACGACACTAAGCAGAGAAAGCAAGCCAAACTGGTGTGGCTGAAAGCAATGGGAATGGAAAAGTTAAGCAGAAGGCCCAAGCAGATGGGGAATGAAGAGCCAGCAAAGCAAGTGAAACAGTAACAGGATTTATTTTCAACTAATAACTGAAAGAGAGCTCAAAGGTAGGAGTCACAGACAAAATAGAGCAAGTCCAACCTGCGTAAGGAACACTAAGATCAGAGAACACACACGAATGCAAATGTGAAGGCTGAAGAAATGAAGCTCAGATGAACACAAGAAGGAAAAAACAGGTGCTGCAAGTAATTGTGCCAGAAGAGTTTTGGACTGCTGCAATCTGCTTCACACACACTGCACACACAAAGAACCTTACTTTGCCGTCTGTTCCTAATTATGCCTGGATTGAAAGCTCAAATCACACTGCAAAAGGCAACATTTCTTTTCCCAGGCAGGGGTGGGCAGCATTATCCCACTGGAAGCTCACAAGGATGAATCCAGAACCCCAGTTGGCTTTCAGCGGGAATTATAAATCACACAATTTAGAGGGGAATATGAAGTCCCTCAAACAAATCAGGTACCCAAAACACATCATCAATGGGGAAAGCATCTCCCAGTTTGGCAACTTTTAAAGCTGGAATCTTTAAATTACTGTATTGAACTAGAACTATTTATTAGTATTCTGTAAAATGAATGCTTTTGTTTAATAGCTTAAACTAGTCTATCATTAGTAGTACTACAGAAAACATTAAAAATCCCTCTACTAGATAATCTTAACTTCTTCCACATGTGGGAGAATGAACTGAGAGGCATTCAGAGATTTCTAACCTTTTACATTCTAAAGTAGAGACACAGGTTGTGAAAGGTATATATACGCAACTCAAATAAACACAGATAATTAGAAAATTCTGATTGTATGTGTCCAGAATCCACATTTATCCTGTTACACATACAGACATATTCTTGAAAAACTAGGTAACTTCCTCCATAGACTACACAATTTGCCAAAGAAACATCTTCTGGCACAAACAACAAGAAGGAAAACACAATTTCAAAGGAAAAGTAATTAAGTCTCAAAGGTTTTAGTTTGGGTTGCTACCTATGATACTATGGTATCTAATGTTTTCATTTCTCAAGTGTCAGTGATAGCCAAGTTTGTTACCTAAAAGTAGGTCAGGAGAACCTCTTGGCTGAGCTCATGTAGCTCTGCAGATCAGTAGATCTTGTACTAACAACTGTGTCAAGTTTGAATGCCTTCTCATTCTTTGCTATCAGTTACACTGTTAAAGAAATCTGCCTGTTCAAAACCAAAAACCAGTCAACTCACCTCCTTCTAAGAGGAATTTTACATTACAGGAAATTCACAGACCTTCAGAAATAAAACATTTATGCTTGTTTGTTTCAGATGAAACCTTGAGTGAAAATACACAGCACTGGCAGAAGTCCACAATAAAATTCCAGAGATTTTAGCATACCTTCTAACCCATTAACACAAAACTTATCTAGATCATTACGTATGTTTTCACTCACTTCAGACAAATGCACAACAATATTACAAAAATCACCATTGCTTATTCTGTTTACAAAACAACACTTCTTTCTTTCTGCTCTTTGCTTTCTATAAGCTTTCCAAGCATTTGCACTGATTTTAGACATATGGTCTGACTTCAGGGGTGGATTATTTAATAAAGAAATTGTAACATCCATAAATAATACTGCAGGCAGCTTGAATAAAATCCAAGTAAAAGAAAACACATCACTGTATATCTTCTTCCTCCATCATCTCTCCACAAATCCAACCACATGCTGGGCTCTGAAACAGCTGACCATAAACTGAGAATACCTGCTCAGGTTAGCACTATATGATAAATAATTATCATTGGAGAGGGAGCAGGTCTAGACTGGTTCCTATTGTTTGATTTTTTTTTTCCTCTAAAGAGAGGAAAGCACTAAAATACATCCTGAGCTTTCTCCAAAGTTAGACAGGAAAAAAGTCATGCCAATATCAGACAGTTTTAAGGGGCCTTAATTCATACATAGCCAGACATACAATGCCCTACATAGGCTTGTTTTTAGGGGCAGATATATATTAACTGAAAAAATCCCAAACTTGTTTCCTCCTTTGATAAGAGCACTCAAAAAAAAAAGTTTTAGTTATTACTTTGTGGATGTAATGAACTCACACATCACTTAATATTTTCCTGGCAGCTAGTCCCCATTAAAGCAATTATAAACTTTACGACTAAAGTATTTCATTTAGAAAAAAATTTTGCCCTTAAGTTGATAGAATGTCCATGAGAGATATAAAACCACAGATGACAACACTTTACACTAGTCACTATTGGGTTGAGAAATGAAAAACAGAACAACAGATAAGAAATAATGGGATTTCTCAGGTTAATATCTTTTAGTAGCACCTAACCTGCACATATTGGCTGTATCACCTAACAGGCATTTTGGCTGTATCAAAGTGAAAACAGAAATGCTGGTTTTAACCAGATAATTTACAGTCCCACGTAACCCATAAAACCATTGCAATGTTTTAACCATCTGAACCATCCTTACCCATTTATATTAGCTTTCATTGCTCCCTAGAAGTCAGATGTCACTACTATGAATCAATTTGAACAAAGTCTTTTTAAAAATATGGGAAAACAGTTAACAACTGGACAAAAGTTTAAGAGAACAAATGTTTATAATGTATTTATCCATGAAGTCCAAAGCATTATATGCACAGAGTTCATGACAGTCACAAATATAAGAGAATCATGCAGCTTGGAAAGGCCTTAAGGAGGTCCACTGCTCCAGCCCTACTCAGAGCAGGTCCAGCTGGGCCAGGATGCTCAAGATCAGCTCCAGGTCAGTAGTGACTCTCTCCAAGGACAGAGATCCCACTTCTCTCTAAGCAGCCTCCCACTGCACTTGACTGTCCTCAATTTTTCCTTCTATGTCTCCTCAGAACTATTTCAAATTTCCCACACTCAGACTTGTCTTCCTGGCCTCTGACTCTCCCACTGTGGTCACCCAGGTCTCTTCCTACAGGTCTCTTCTTTCTACTTGTTTCCCAGCCTGTTCTCTTGCACAGAGTTATTCCATCCTAATTGCTGGGCTGCTCATCTGCCTTTATCTAAATTCATGACATTCCTGTCAGCCCATTTTTCCATCGTTTCTAGGTCACTCCAAAAAGCAGCTTGCCTTATAACATGTGCAGTCCTCAGGCTTGCAGACAGTGCAGCATTACACAGCTCTCTCATTACACAGCTTATTCATACAGTTGCTAAATTGCTCAGCCCATTATGCTTTAACCACAGTATTTCATTATCTCAAATAACAACTTTGTTCTACTCCCCAGTGGAACAGAAATCATAAGTAGAGCATAAAAGTAGTGGTCTGAACTGAGCAGCTCTCAACATTGCTCCCAAGTTTCCTCTCATACAATTAAAATCTAGAACAAGCCATGTGTAATTTCAGTGATACCCCTGTGAATTTTAACTTTCTCCTTCAAGGCTTTTCTCATAACATTGAGATATGTGTTCTTTCCTTATCTTCCCTAGGCATGGTTTGCCTTCCTTCAGCCTCTATTCCCCTGTGGTCTTTGACAGGATTTTCTGGATTGTGGAGTTCGGGTGTGGATTTGTATTTTGTTTCTAAATTCAGGTTTTTAGAAATTGAAAGTATAAGTTTTCAATAATTCTTTAAAAATGAAAAAAAAGGTTGCAGAAATATTTTTGAAAGAAAATTTTAAGTATTTATTTTCACATTCTTATTTTAGAAAATGAGTAAGAAGTTCTAAGAAACTTCTTCTAACTTCATCTTTTTCTGGGCAGAATATAGCAGTTAATTTGTTTCTTTGTTCAACAGGTGAAAAATCTGCAAAAAAATTGAAAGAAAATTTTAAGTATTTATTTTCACATTCTTATTTTAGAAAATGAGTAAGAAGTTCTAAGAAACCTCTTCTAACTTCATCTTTTTCTGGGCAGAATATAGCAGTTAATTTGTTTCTCTGTTCAACGGGTGAATAATCTGCAAAAAAAAAAGACATAATAAATATCTGATAATTACTAGCAGCATTACTGGGTTTATTTGAATCAAACTTTTCAATTTTGAGGAAAATTTTTGTAGCATCATCTACTGGTCTTCCTTGAGAAAATTTTAGTTGGGATTATGAAAAGTGGGAAAATTAATCTAACCTCATTTTCTCCTACTAACAATATCATTTTATCCATAGTTTAATGTAAACTAATGTAAATTACTAATGGCTGAAAGACAGACATCTCATGTTCTTTGTATTGTCCTAATTATAATCAATATTGCTTCTAAGGTAGATCATAGAAATATTTATAGCCTCAACATGATTTTTTTTTGTTTCAGCATTGTTCTTAGATAATTAGAGACAGATCATTTTTGTCCTCGGTATATATATTGTGTTTACTCACATTATTTGACAAATTAGAAAAAAAATCTAAAGTCTGACTTTGTAAAAAATTACATTGGTGGAGGGATTTTTTATGTCAATTCTGAGCCTTGAAGAAAGAAACAAACAAAAAAGCCAGTGTACACTGTAAAAACCTTAAAGAACACTGATTCTGAGAGGATTATCAAACCTACAAATATTGTATTGGTAAACAGCTCCAATTATCACAGTTCAACAATAATTCAGTATCAGTTAATGGATTTGTATATTTTAAGGTAAAATTCCAGAAAAGATCCTTTTCATCTGCATACAGAAAAGTAATTCAGCATATTTTTTTTTAAACACTACAGATGGTAAGATAAACAGCTCCAATTATCACAGTTCAACAATTCAGTATCAGTTAATGGATTTATATATTTTAAGATAAAATTCCAGAAGAGATCATTTTCATCTGCATACAGAAAAGTAATTGAGAATATTATTTTTTTAAAACACTACAGATGGTAAGAAGTGTCAGCAAAGGAGGAGGGAGAGAGAGAGATGCCTCTCTCAGGGATGTTGCTTCAGCTCAGACTCTGCAGACACCAAGTCCCAGCAGAGCTCTGTGTCTGCTCTTGTCCAACACAGGACCAGCCCACACAAAGCCGACACTGACAGCTGTGCCAGGCTGGATCACGTGGAGGGAATCACAAACTCCAGCCAAGCAGTTACATGAGCAACAGCCCTGCTGGATGTGCCAACACAAGAATGCTTTTGGAAGATCACTTCCTGGTGTCTAAGACAGCAGCAAAGCTATGCTGACAAAACACTTCCTCCTGCAAGGCACGCATCCCATCTCCATGAGAGGGCTCTACTGACACAGCTGCTTCAGCAGAGCTTCTGTTCAGCCCTCCCCGAAATCACTGCCCATCTCTCCCCAAGAGAACCTTTGAGAGCTCTTCACGTCATTGCCATAAAAAACAAAGCGAGTCTGGTTAAATAATTTTTGGTCTGTATCTTGTTTGTGCTGAACAGCCTGTGTGAACCACCCTTTAACACATACACTCACAAAAAACTGCTTCAATCTGGTCACACATTTGCAACCAAATGAAATGAAAACTAATATATAACCCTGGTTAATGCAGTACCATGTTTGAAATTAAGAGTGTTGTTACTCTCTTTGCTTAAGGGAGAGCCGATAGCAATGTCACATGTCATTTTTTGAAGTACAGAAGGGGAAATGGAACATCAGTCAGGACACTTTTGCAGTAGAACACACTTACACAACCTGAAGTGTTCCAGCCCCTTCGCCAAATGAAATGAAAACTAATATATAACCCTGGTTAATGCAGTACCATGTTTGAAATTAAGAGTGTTGTTACTCTCTTTGCTTAAGGGAGAGCCGATAGCAATGTCACATGTCATTTTTTTCAAGTAGAGAAGGGGAAATGGAACATCAGTCAGGACACTTTTGCAGTAGAACACACACAACCTGAAGTGTTCCAGCCCCTTCAATGAGGTGATTCTTGCATGCACTTCACCAGCTTTCTCTTCTAGAAATACAAGAAAACACTTAACTACTCTGACAATAAAAAACATTCTGGAAACCTTTTAGGCTGGGACATTCAAAAATGCTGAAGTACACAATTTGTACTCTGTCTTGGTTTTCAAAACCCCTCACCAGACCTGCTCTATATCCTATAAATGAATATTTTACATTGTCAAGGATTCATGTCTAACCATCAGAAAGATTTACAGAACGATGTAAAAACAATTTTCCAGGTGATCATTCTATTAGATGACTTTTTAACTCTAGAAGTTTTTTCCTGGGTATACACACAGCAGTGAACCAAAATAAGAATGAGAGGATAATCACTAATACTAATGAATATAAACATTCTTGTATGTTCTTAGCTACACTTCCCATACTATGAGAATGCATGGGAAAGCTGGCCTGCAGATGGTCTTACAAGCTATCAGAACATGGTTTACACCTAAAAAGCTGGTTCTTTATTCTGTTCTTCAATTCCACATGTTGGTAAAACAAGCTCTAAAATCCCTTTGTTAATTTGTTTTATGGAGTTTGTGCCTTGAATGAATATGCAGAAAAGCATATTAATGGAGGGCCTACAATTTTTTTTTTTTCAAAACCAGCAGGGTTTGGGAATTTAAATGCTGTATTTTGCTGCCAGCATGAGGAGCTGCAGAGAGATTAGGATCCTGGCAGCAGGTCAGCAATGGGTAAGGCTGATAGACCAGCCTTTCTCATCCACTGAACCCTAGATCAGATGCAACTGTTTGTATTTGAACTGGCACTAAGCAATAGCAAGACAGATTTTATGACATTATTCTATCAGCTTAACAGCATAAAGGCACTTAGCTGTTTAATTCTTTTTAATGGCTCCTATGAAACAGTACTTTATCAAGACATTAGACAGGAAGGTAGCAATAGCCATCCAGCAGTGGAAAGAGATGCAGGAATTTGAGCACTTGGTTTGATCTCTGTATGTCACCAGTAACATGTTACTAGTAGCTATGGACATGGGACCCCACCTAATTTTTAGAACACCAATTAAAAGTAAGCACAGCAGAAATATTTCCATCACTCTAACTCACTAACTCTAAGACCCTATCTTATAGTCACACAGAGCAAGCGCTGCTCCCAAGTGAGGTTTTCACTACATATAAGTGGAAAAAAGCAATACATGGTGTACATAGGCAGGTCTACATGTCAATGTTTTTCACTATTTCATCATTACATTCTAGCAAATCACATACTTCTCTCAACTACAGCAAATTATCTGTAGGTAGCAAGCCAGCAGTATTTTGCTAGTTTTAACAACTCAGTCAGCTGGGGCAGATGACAGCTTGGAAGAGAAATGACAGGACACTCCCAGGAAAGTGCTGCCTGCATTTTGGTGCATGTCAAATCTCACTGATCTTATTACAGGTGAAATTCTCTCACTTCCTTGTTATGAGAAGGATGGTTGCTCAAGCAGAAACAAACCACAGTATTTCAGCACTAACTTTAAGCCCCAGCAAGATCATAAATTGCATCTGATCAAAGTGAAATTTGTATAAAGGCTATTGTCTTCTCTTGCATGGATTTAAACCACAGCATATATCTGTGTACATTTAAAACATTCAAGGAAACATTTTTACTGCACTGAAACATGTTGGGGCCTACAGAATTGCCTAAACCCTGACAACTAAAGGCTTTGAACCCCTTATTTCTTCATGATACATATTAGGTACATGCACATTAGGTATTTTGCTTGAACTGGAGGCAGACTTCTGAATCAAATTTCCTGGCTGTCACCACTCACTGTATTTTGCTCATGTTATGGAACAGTCTCGTAGCACTTGAAGTGAATTCTGTTTGGATAAAAACTAGTTAGAAATAGGTTCCAGGAGTTCATCTCATATGCCTGAACTGTATGTAGATGTTCAGTTCATGGGATCAGACTATAGTTAGCTCAAAAGTACAAAAAAACCCCAAACCAGCCAAACACAAAACCACCACAAATATTCTGCTGGCTAACAAGGCAAATAAAACAAACAAAAAAAAGAAATTAATCAATTTTTAATAGCTCCAAGCCTCAAAATCTCATTAAAAATCCTTAACATTATATATCATGGATGACTGATCTACAGATCTATGACATTTGCTATTGAAAATACAGGCCATCAACCACAGCATTTACTATTTGCATACTGTTTGCAAATCTATACATGTGAGCACATAACTTTATTTAAGATGTAAGAGATTGGTATGGAAACTATTTTAATATGACCACAGGCTATAGCAAGTGTTATGTTTTTCTCTCCAACAGAATAAAGAAAAATGTCACATTCTTTTTTATTACATACTTGTTAGATTTCCACTGACATGTTAACATAAGCAAGAATAATATGATTAAATTATTCTGAGTTGTGCAGTCATAAGAATTGCACATGACTCAGAAAAACTGCAAATTGAAAAAAACAGCTGTACCTCCAACAGGAACTACAGCAACAGATTTTGGCTTTCTCTCTGAAGAGCTTCCTGAATAGTGGGGATTCTGACTCATGAAACCTTTTTTTGGTGCTACTTCTACTCTATTATCATTGATTAAGTCAAGTGCAGCCCCAATATGTCTTCTTTATTGCCAGCCAAGCTTTACAGTTTACTCGTATCTCTTGTAACTCCATAGTTATCAAACCTCTAGCAGACAAGTTTCTTCTCTAGTCATCAAGATTGCTGAGCCTGTAGAGCTCCAGCTTGTTTGAAAGTCTAGAACACAACAAGGAAGGTGGTCAATTGGCCAGTAAATGCCATGGAGGTCGCTTTACACCTTTGAAGTAGACAGTACATTCAGCAACCTTTCAATGCAGTGGGAAAAGCTTTTTAAGGAACTCAAAGGTAAAAGTATACAGGCATCCCTCTTTCCTCTAGGCTATAGATGCACGAGGCTCCTTTTGATCTGGCTGCATTATATTCATACATGTTGCAGTATTTTGAAGCTGTCCCTGCTTTGAGGAAAAAGCTGCACTATAGAAGCTCCAGGGGTTCCTTTCAACCCAAATTATCCTGTGACTCTGAGTCTCGGTTTCTAAGCTGCTATTAGGACATCCAGAAAACACAGAGAATCCAAGCAAAACTTAAAGCTGTACAACAGCTTTAAGAAAGGTACTTGGCCTGGGAACAGCTGTGAGCTGAAAATACACAGAAAAAACAGAGAACTAAAGATTCCAAATATCAGACGCAGAATTCTAGCAAGACCAATTATACCTTTTTTCAAGTGAGTGAAATCAGTTATGACAGCAAGACAGACCATGCTTTGAACTCTTAACTACAGCAACCTATCTGTAGGTTGCTAACCAGGAGAGTTTCAAGTTGCCATTGCTAGCTTTTGTACTACTTTATTTAGCAACAGAGGTAGTAGCTACTTTAATAATTCACTCAACTGGAGCAGAAGCCAGCTTGACACAGTTCCTGAGGAGGCTTTGAAAAGCTTCCCTTTATGTCTCCTCTGCAGCACACTTGGACTGTGGCTTGCAGTTTAATTTCCAAGCACCAAAACCTAAATTAGCTGAGGACAGCAAAAACAACTAGGGTAAAGAAAATAAAAGAAATAAAATCATCACAGCTTAGTTGCTCTGTAGACCCAGCCAGACGGTTGTGCATGTGTGAAATTAAGTTCTTTAGTGATGATGGGATTGTTCACTTATTAGTTATTAGAATTCCTTGAACTTACTATGAACAATTTTGTTTCAGAAACAGCCCCAGATGGCCTTCTCTTGGGCCAGAAAGAGCAAGACTGGATGAGAACTAGAGGGTTCTGATAGACCTTCCCCTCACAATAGCTACTTACACAAACAGAATGAATGTCTACTGGAGTAAGTATTTCCCCAGCTTCTAGAGGAGCTTCCCTAATTACTCTGTATTTGCTTTACAGAAGTGATGATTTCAAAATCACACACACACACAAAAAAAAAAAACAAAAACAAATCACACTTTTAGAATTCCACAAATAGCAGCAGGGGAACCAGAAACACAATAACTTCTCTTTTCTGAAAGTATCCCAAAACTTGCACAATATTGCTAAGAGACACCTATTCAACAAAATGTACAAGTTTGACATAGAGATCATACACATAGGCAATATGTACGCAAACATTTCCTCCTCCTGCTGCTGTTTTTATAAGAAGAATATAAATGCTTAGCCAAGTAATTAAAATCTCTGAATGCAGCAGGTAGCAATAATAGTAATCCCATATCAGGCTGACAAACTGTTCTTGTATGTTCCTTGAGTACATACAAGATAAGTTTCTAGATCACAGTTCCCTGTTCTTATGATAGTCTTTAATTGCCTTCATTTCTGCTAGAAGAACAGGACAAGACACAAGCAATCCAGAAGACTACTGGGAAGTGTCAGAGATGATATAGGAGATTCTGGGTGAACTAGTCAGTGGTGATGCAAAACTGGATTGGCTTTTCACAACTTAGGAAGACTCGAGTGGGAATACAATAATCAGTGCCAGCCTTAGATGTAATGACCATGAACTACTACAGTTCAAGATCATAAGTGAATAGAAAAAGGCAAGCTGGAAAACACAGAATGGACTTAAGCCAAGGGTAAATCATCCCTGATCAACCTGATTGTCTTCTATGGTAAAATGACTGCACTTACAGACAAGTGAACATAGGATATGCCATTTATGTCACTTTAATGAAGGCTTTGACAATTGGATCCAAAAAAATTAATGTACCCAAGCTGGGATACTACAGTGTAAATGGGTGGGCAACCAGATGGGAAAAAGGCTGCTGTAGGATGATGGGGCTAAGAAGAAATCAGTTAATGGGTTCCACTGCACCTCCCACTAAGAGTGCTGCAGGAGTCTGTAACAGGACCTGTCCTGTTTAACATCTTTATCAACGACCTGGAGAGCGCAGTGGAGCACAAAATCACCAGGTGTGCAGGTGGCACCAAAGAGGGGCAACTGTGGATATACACACACAAGAGCAGAGCTGGCATCCAAAGGGACTTAGCCTGGAGACATGGGCTGACAGGAACATTACGAAATTCAACAAAGATAAATGCAAAATGCCGCAATCCAGAAAGTAAACAATACAGGCTGCAATGATTCAGGCTGGCAACAGACTGACTGGCTGGGAAGAAGTGGGTCTGTCAAAAAGGACATGGTGGACAGCAAACCGAGCAGGAGCCACTGGTGTGCACAGGCAAAGGCAGCCAATAGTATCCTGGGCTGTATCAGCAGCAGTATGGTATGACATGGGCTGAGGGAAATGACCACCCTGCTTACCTGGCACTCATTAGACTGCAGAGTCCAACTCTGAGTCCTTAACATTGGAAAGACACCGACAGACTTGAGCAAGTTCAGTAAAGGGCCCCCAAGATGATTTGGGCTGAAGCACATCCCCCATTATGGAACTAAGCTTTTTTAGCCTGGAAAAGAGAATGTTTTGGGAGGAACCTAGAGCAGCCTTCCAGCACCTATGCAGAGGCTATCTAGAAGACAGATCCAGGCTCTCTACAGCAGTACACAGCAGAAGGACAGGAGACAACAAGCATAAGATAAAAGAGAGGCTCAGACTAAATATAATGAAAAAAGAAATTCCTCTTGAGTACAAACACATACATAGGTTGCCCAGAGGAGCTGTACAGTTTCTATCTTAGAGATTTTCCTGACCTGGCAGAATACAGCCCTGAGCAATCTGTCCTGTCTCCATATCTGACCCTGTCTTGAGTAGGAGGTTTGACTTCTGAGATCCCTTTCAACAGGAATTATATTATGGTTTTATAATAATATTTCACTCACATTCCCTGTGATATTACAACCATCTTTCACTAAGCAGCATTCAGACAACAATCTTCACAGAAAAAAGGATCATTTCAAGAAGCACCAAAGTTTTTAGCAACAGAAAAAAACTAATTCATGAATCTGGGTCAAAATATTGCAAAACCTCATTGAGACAGGCCAATTGCAGTGCAATACACAATAAAATACACCCCCAAAAATTTCCCCAAAATTAAACTAACATGCTTTGACAAAACTTACTATACAGATTAAATGTCAGAGCACTAACTAAATTGGATAAGTTAAATAATGGAAAACATTTATAAAAATACTGTCTTTGCAAGGTCCTTAGCATGGAAAACTCTAAGAGAGGGAGTACTCTTGTTTACAAGGTATTATTTTAAAACCAAGACATGCTGTTGTGATTACTTCAAATACTGCAGTGCCACAAGCCACATCAAACAAAACCACTCAATGGTTAACATGCATTTTCCTTTAACTACTCATTTCAAGGCAGAGTCAAACACCAGCAAACACAATCTAGAGAGGCTGAGGCTCTCTTCAAGATATGACTCAAAAGAAGTTTCCAGCCAAAACAGGTTCTGCTCCTGCAAACATTTATTTTGTGTTGGAAACAGAAATCCATTTGCCTATAACAACATATAATGTGAAGTGAAGAAAGGACAGGACCAGTAGGAAAAAATTTCTTTTAATACCATCTTTAACCCAAGCTGCATTTGTCACAGCACTAGCACAACACCCACAGCACCAAAATGAGATTAATGAGGATTTGACTATTAGTATTATTTATTAGATTTGCTGAGGATAACAGATGCAGGGAATGCAGAGCAGACTCACCAAAAGAGATGCAGCTTTGGATCCCTACAGCTGTATGTCTAATACTGCCCTATTGCTCTGCTCTCCACACGGGAGCTTCGCCTGTGTAAAGTAATGAAGTGTAAGTAACAGGTCAGTACAAGATAAATGGGGCTTTTATGCATGTGCCACATTTCCTCATGGTAGCTGAAAGATTATTTCTTTGTATTTAAGTAAATAGATGCATGTAAGTATTTTCAGGGACAAAAAAAATGCTTACCATGTATACTTTGAGAGTTGCACTGCTGGCAAGTTGGAGCACAGCCAGACAAGCATTAGATTTCTGTAGCTACTTAAATAATTATTTTCAGGATTAGATTCACAGATATCAATTCCTCATGTAGGCTTTCTGGTCACTGCTGAAACCCATAACAGAAAAAAGGAATCCACTTTGAATTAAGAAGTTATTACAAAATAGGAGAGTATTAGGATATCATTCAATATTTTGATGTGCAAATAGATTAATTTTGCTAACTGTTAAAACTTCACTGAGTTATCTTTCAAAGAAAATCTTATTTTCCTGGGTATTTACACTACAGAAATCTGATTCCCAAGAATATAATAAGAATTCATACCTAAAGAAAATATATGCAGCTCCTTCTATTTACAAGACATGTGCATGTATTTCTTTTAGCACATTTTAGGAAATAACAAAAAAATTTCTAAAAGTTATCTTTGACAGTAATAGCTCCAGCATACAAGGTGGTTTCATTCAGCCTTTATACACAATTTTTGTGCAGGACAATTTCTCTAGGGAATAAACATCAAAATTCTTAAGTTTGGGAAAACAGTGGGTGTCAGATTTGTATCACCTCTACCTATTCAGTAGCTAGCAAAATCATCAGACAGCTAAATATACCCTTAAAAAGTCAACCTTCATTCACATCATGACATGCATTTAAGTCCTGGAGACATGAATTCTAGCTTCTTAAAGAAGTGAAGTTTCACTGAGTTAAAAACTACTGAACAGTGCCTAGCTGGAGGTTAAAATACCTTTTCTTGCAGGAAGTATTGACCTGAGTTTCCCCAGGCATTCAGGTGATAAATCCTGAACACTTTCTCACCTCTTCTCCCCATTTAGCTCGAAGGGAGGCAACCCTCAGAATGCTGCCCAGGACCAGGAGGCTTAGAGGAGGCAGCCAAGGGTCAGCTACCACTTCACCTAATTGGAACTAATCTGCATGTGGCACAGCATGGCCTGAAGCCAGGAGCAGGTTTAGCTACACAGATGGATGAGCTCTTCCTGCCTATTTAGATCTTCATTTTCCCCCCACAGCATTCAGTATGGGCCATGATTTACAGTCCTGTCTAATGGATTTTCATGGATCTAGGAAATTGTATGTTCAGGAGACTGCATATCCATTAATATCCCCTCCACTTTTAATTGCAATAGAGCAGAAAGTAAAAGGACATGGATAAAATATATCAGGACTTACAGATTCAACAAGGGTCTACTTAGATATACTTTTAAAGAGCTATCAGCTTGCTGACTGATTACTGCAAAAACTAAAAGATGATTCCCCCCACCAGGGAAAGAAATTGTATATGGAAACTATTATAGCAGTATGAAGACAACAATGTAAACATTATCTAAAATGACTAATTATACAAGACCAAGTACTTCATACTAGTTTTCATCCTGAACACTTCTCAAATGCTGTTTCCCTATTCAGATGAGAAAACTAAATTGCTAACATTTAATATTCTTAGTGCATGACCTAGTTTCCAGTCCAGTGCCCAATCTACTACAATATTTTGTCTCTCTTGATAAAGCAGAGCTCAGTAATTAAGGGGGGAAAATGTGTGTACTCACATGCATTACATAGTTCTGAAGACAAAGAAAGCCTTTAAAGATTTGTCAAGTGTATCTCAAAGCAGCCCAGAAAGGGTGTGTGTCAGCCACACCCCCTGTTTAAATTGCTGGTGGTACACAATGACAACTATATGATGCTTTCCTATATTCATCTATTCTTCTTACCTCTGTTTTAACCACTACTCCTTACTAGTAGTAAGGAGTAATTATAGTTACCAAGTCCTCTAATAGTTAGAGGACTTGGTAACTATAAAACCAAAAGAAAGTTACTTCTTGCCACAAATGACACAAAGTTCCTGAAGTTTTGGAAATAATGTTAGTTTGAACGATGAGTGTCTCTATCCTAGAGAAATATTTCTTTTCCCAAGAATTACACCTCAAAAGAAAGCACTCACTTTTTTTTCCTCCTTGGTGTTTATCCCTGTACTCCAAGAAGCACAAGAGCTCAGTACCATAAACAGCCTGGCAGGAGCTCAGAGGCTCCAGTTCCACATAGACTCCTGACCCGGAACGCTTTGCTCTTACGGCAAACACAACACGAGTGGCTACAAGACAGAGCCACACTGGTTCTGTTTCCCCAGGTAAGATGAAAAGTGAGATGCTCTGCTTTTTCTGAGCTTAGATAAATTGCTCCTTTTAAGCAGCTGCTGAGTTTGAGTGCTGCAAGTCCTCTTGGTACTGCAGTACACAGTAAGACATCTTTTCTAATACCTCTTTACTCACTCAGATTTATTTATTTATCCCCAGATACAATAGATGCACTTAGTTGATCCACTGTGTTGTGCTAAATGAAAGAATTGCCATGCTCTATAGGCATTAAAAAACGTAACTCAGAATTAGCAAGCAGGTTTTTACCTGACCCTTGACTGACCTAAAAACCAGGCAGATGCCAAATTCTCTATTACATGAACAAGAGTAATGCTTTATCCAGACTCCATTTACAGAAAGCTATGCAATTGGTAAGCCTCAACCTCAGAGAATCCGTCATGAACTCTTGTCTTAACAAAAAGCAACAAATACAAAAACAGATAAACCACACTGATTTTATGCTCTCCCAAGACTATAGTAAGTCATAAATTTGCATCACTGAATTTCAAAACACTCCTGGGATAAAGGCAACTTGAAACATACCAAGATGATGTCTTGGAATTGAAAGGACAACTGTCCCACATGAGCTCCAGCTGAAGCAAGAGAATAATTTCAGAGAAAACTTTGGAATTAACATGTCAAGCAGTCACCTAAAACATATGATCTGAGGAAGACTGAAACGACTGGAAAGAGATAACAAAACTGCTGCAAGATCTCACTCCTGCAGAAGGCCCAAGAGCCTGAATCCCAATCCCTTGAAAGAAGGCTCTCCATTCTTCCCCAGCCCTTCTTCCTATGACCTAACTTTTAAAACTGGCTTATGCCTGGGCTAAACCAAAGCTACACAAACCTAAGGACCTTAGGGAATTACTCCAATAACTGCTACAGCACAAAATCAAAACTTTGAAATTAATTTTAACAATTTTTTTCCATTTCCCTGTAAAGAGCAGCATATAAATTTACCTTTCAATAGTAGAGATTCAAGTCAAATAAAAATGTTAAGTGCTTTGGCAAACTCAGTTATTCATTTTACTTGGACAATACTATGTTCTTCTATTCTGACTTTTATCTGTAACTAATGAATTCTCTTTTACTATTTGAGTAAAGAGGCTTTACTGTCTCTTTCGTAAATACATCCCACACACATAAATCTGCTTTGTAAAGTCAGGTATCTGGAGGATGAAATCCAGTAAGTCAGCCAGATACCAGTACCATAAATGTTACAGCATGCTTCATAATCATTACTATGCACTCCGTTCCAGCACTGATTTAAGGCAAAGATTTTTTTTTTTCTTGGTCGTTAAAAAGCCAGAATTATTTTTGCCTTTCTGGAAAAAGGAATTATGTACTTCAAAATAATTCATGCTCTTCTCATGCAGAGCAGTACTATCTAAACTCCATGCCAAAAGAAAACTTAAAAGGGTATCACCCACAAGGGACAAGAGGAAGAAAACTAAACTGTGATATCCAATCTGAACTGGATACCAAAATGATTTCATACCTCATAGCACCTACTCTGTTATAAAGATAAACACAATTCATTAATAAGACAGATGAATCTAAAATACTAACAGAAGACTCAAGACTGCATCTATTTAAGCGAAGTTACATTGAACCAAAGGTGTTTTCAATTTTTTAAATCACTTCTAATGATAAGAGGGATAAGGAGAAGCAGAACAGTAATTTAGTTTTAATATTAGACTTCGTTTTTTGAGGGAAAAAAAAATTCTAAGCCAGAAATGGGTAACAGCTGCTACTAAAAAAAACAAAGCAAGCAAAACCTAAGCATAAACATGCAATGATAAAATTCATGGTTGCTCTATGTCTCACTTATATCTTAGGACTGAGGAATGTGCTTTCTGAGCTCCCACACCAGACAATTACATCCTGACATATTTCCACATCTTTGGCTGAAAGGCTGAAATAATCAGATCATAAGAGCTTTTTTCCCTTCAGTTCTACGTTATGTGTTCTTTATGTATATAAAAAGCGCTTCCTCTGCTTCCTCTATACTGTAAACAAATTCAGGCCCTGCTCAGAGTATTATGTTTCACACAGAAATAGGCACTAACAGTGTTCAAGTAAATTACAAACACTGATTTGAACAGAAAGTACACAGTGGCCTGCAAGGACTGCCTCCAGGGTGCCCCGTGACCTCCTTCTTCTAAGGCAGGATTTTTGCTTCCGGAATTATGCAACAAATTACATTAGCAAAGCTTAAGACCAAAACATGTTTCCTTATGCATGCAATGCAGGGGTTATTTTTCATTAACTCCTAAAATAAGCTATACCAAGGTATATGCATAAGTAATTCTCAGACAAAATTAGAGACTTGTTTTTAACAGAAACAAACTTAGCTTTCTCCACAGCATTTCTTATCACTGAAATTAACCAAAGATTTGGATTGTTAAAATCATCTTAACTAAACATAAAATGAGATACTGTAATATTCATGACTTTAAACAAATTAGTCAGACTAGACAAAACCACTTACCCTGTAAACTATTAATATTTCAACATTTCTTTCTACACTGGCTGCTAGGAAACAAGCAATCTGTGAAGGTTAAAGGCACTCAAACTCTCCAGATGACAATGGGTTGGGTTTTTTGGTATTTTTAAGGATTAATGCATTATTAATTTCATGGCAGTTTTGCAGCTGCTTCCTCTCTTGAATCCTTCTATCATTCATTTACTCTCATTTACTCTACCAAAACTGGTATTAGGGTCAGGTTCTTAGGTCTTTCCCTAATATCTCCTACACAAATTTATCATCCTTATAAATGCCATGAGCTTATTTGTGAGAATGTTCCAACCCTTAGCTTTCCTGTGGCTGGGAGATCCTGTCAGCTCCAGCTCCTGGAGCTATCTGTAGTGTGTCACACTGACAGTCCTTTGAGGCAACCTTAAAATTCCTACTATCACGCGGCACATCACGAAATCAAGAAAATTGGTCATAATGATAACCCAACACATAATTACACAGCAATTTTCTTATTTCTCTGGAAGCATATAATTTCATTCTAGAAAAAAAAAAAGAAATATTTCTAAAATGTAAATTCATGGAGATTCAGTATCAATATGTGTGAGAGCAATCATTTACTTCTCAATTAAAGGTATAAATTTGCTGCTGAGGGGAGAAAGGTTAAGGTAAAGAAAAGAGTGACTGACAGCAGCTCAATCTATGAAGGCTGCATAGGGTGAACAGTAATAAAAATTATTCAATTCATTTTGACAATTTCTTAAAGCACCTATTAGGTGGCTTCCTCATCTTCCTTGACTCTTCATCCATGACTTTGATTTTTTATTCAATTCATTTTGACAATTTCTTAAAGCACCTATTAGGTGGCTTCCTCATCATCCATGACGTTGATTTTTTATTTTTTTTTAGGATGAGCAGATATACAACACAACCCACAGAGAGCATGCACAGTTGCAATTTCAGAACCAGAAATCACTTCATAGGTTTTGAGAACAGGACATCAACAATAAATAATACTTCTTAATATATCAGTTGGGTAAGGTAGATTTCTCATGATTGCAAGCCCTTCCAAAAAGCAGTGCTGGTGACTGTGTGCTCTTCTCCTGTGACTCTTCTCCCTGAATGGTATGGCAGAACATCCTAGCATCAAGCCAAATTCATCCTCTGCCTCTGAATAGAAACCATCAGCATCTTAATTTAAATATTTGAATTCCTGCATCAGATAAAACACTTGGAAGCACCAAAGCCTTTCCCCAGTCTCCTGCAATTTAATGCATAGCCTTGCTGCTTCTACCTATCCATGGGGAAGTTTGTTCCAAGTCCCACCTATCCTAGTTTGTAGGTACATATTTGCTGTGTCATGTTTGCCTGCAGTTTCCTGTACAAAATTTTGGCTACCATATATCACAAACTGTTAATCCTACCCACATTCTATTGCCTTTTTCCTATACCAGATTTAGCTCCTCGGTGTTATGTTAAACCAGACAGCAGAGATAATTTCTGTAAAACTATTCACAGGCCAGGCCTGATCTAGACACAGAGCACAGAGAAAGCACCTCCAAGAATGACAAGAACATTCAAACAAAGCTTAACTAATGACCTACAACCAACAAACTTTATTATTGTATAACCAATCTCATTAGACAGGCACAAAACCCAACAGTGTTATTTCTGTTATTTTCTGCACTTTCCATGCTAGTCTTCCAGCCATGATGGGCCACAGAGCCCACAGGCAAGCTCCATACATTTACTCCCTCCAAGGGAGCACAAATGACACCTTACAGGAGCTCTTCAGATTTGCAGGGAGGACAAACCACTTGCTATTGCAGCTGAAATCCCAGGATCATGTCCTCCATGAATGATCCTTTTGAAGCTTCTTCAAAACATCTGTTCCACTAAAAATTCTCAACTATATACTGGAAAAAACTTTATGAAGGATCTAATTGAAGGGTATTAATACTCTCTTTCAGACCTCCAGAGCCTGTAGCAAGCAGACCTTTGGCACGAAACTCTGCATCAACCCCTGCAGGCATGGGAAACAGCAGGCAGAAGCAAGTAATGAATGAAATACACAGCCCACCTGAGCAGGCAAGGAAGGAAAGCATGACAAAGCAGAGATGGCACATTTTAACCTCTGGTCATTGGTTAATAAGAAACATTGCTGTCACACGCGGTTCTCTTCCTCCTCTCCTCCACAAGGTAAGCAGGGCTGGGGGGAGGGAACCTTGTGCCTCCTACGGTGGCATCTTCTGTTTTTTTCAGCAACAGCTCAATACAAGACACTGATTCAGCAGAATTGGATATATGAAGTGCAGAATGCAAAGTAAGAACCTCTCTGCAGTTTATTTTACCTAGACAGAAGTAAAATTTCTCAGTGAACTCTACTCCTATTTACTGTCAGCATCCATAAGCAGGATTAAAAAAACAACACTCAAGTACTCTGGCCAGCATCTCTATAAAACCTACCGTCAAAAGGCACATTTAACTCAATTTAAATACAGAGATCCTGTTTACATGGTGCTCTGTGCCAAGATTAATGTTTCTATTCAAGCAGCATTTAATCAACAACTATAGGATTTCTCAATCAAAAGTAAAAAGGTCAATTTTGTATTCAACTATTGAAGTTCACAAGAAAATTGCACAACTGCAAATAGTTTTTAATGCCTGAAGCAGATTTGCAGGAAAACAGTTCTAGGTTTCAGCTTCCTGTGACAACTTACACCACTATTCAGTTGCTATTAATGCTTTTTAGCTTACTGCATAACTTCTTCTCCTTCATTTTATTTGCTTTTAATTCAAGTCACAGAACTTTGTTCCCAACTTGCTGTCTCAGCACTGTTTCATAACTGCAAGCAAAGAACTGGAGGCCAACAGGAAGAAAAGAACATAACACCAACCACAGCAACTTACCTACTAGGTCAGAAGCAAAGTATTGGAAGCAATGAACACTGCGAGCTGTATACATTAAATAGAAGACAGTGATAAAATAATCTGATTTAAACTCTCTGTGCTTTTTCCAAGACTTTCTCCTTATTAATAGTATACAGGACAACCTGCCTTAAAATAAGAAAATTGGAAAAAAAGCACAGAATTTATTGTTAAAGCCACTCCACACATACTGAAAATAAAAGCAGTCATACAAAAGACATCCCACATGATTACTCCTCCCTCACACCTCAACAAGGTGTTTACAGAAAGGAGGAATATGCTACCAGTGTGACAACCTCCTCACCCAGCCCTGTGGTACCCACCAGTGAGCCACCATCAAGCTCACACCCTTGCCCAAAACCCAAACACACAAGGTGGCTGCATTCTGCCACTCTGCAACTTATGATCCTGATTGTTGAAGAGAAAACAGTTCTTGTACGAGCCAATCTCACACATGAAGAACCTCCTGTTTAAATTGCCATTTTGCAGAACAGCAACTAGTGTTGAATATCCCAGTAAGAGACAAAAAATGCAATGCTTGTCAAAAACATGGGCAAAATTGATAGAAGTTCACTCTAAAATGCTTCAAAGACCATATTTATTCACTTTTTGTGCTAGCACAACCACTATACCACATACTCTTGTCAAAAACCTGAAAAATCACATGGTTATCCCTACCAAGATAACCTAGACTTGATAGGTTATCACTACCAAGATCAGAATTGCTCTGCTATATGATCTGGAAAGGATAAGAACCAAGAACAACTACTTTTAAAAAGTTCAAAGTTTTAAAGGGCAAAAAGTTAAAGGAAGTAGAACACAGTAAGAGCGATCAGCAACTATACTAAAAAGAATTCCTCAAATTATATCTTTACTTTCACATGGAATTAACGATTTTCTCATCTAAAAAGCACTCTCATTCCTACTACCACTTAGATTTTTTGGAAGTTACTTCATATTGCAAGGGATTATTTAATTTTATCTCACAAATTAATTATGAATTGTAGATAATTCTAATATGCAATTTAAAGAAGTGTTTTCCTCTTCCATCCCCAATGTCATCAGCTTTCTTCCAGAACAGCTATCTAGAGGCAAGGCAATGGCAACATTCACTGGGCATTGGCCACTCCACAAGACCCACCCAAAGCACACACAAGTTTAAGATATGAAAATACAAACATTATCTATGGAAGGAAAAATAATTTTCTATTGCTTGATATTTGATAAAGGAATATATTTATTTAAAGGAAGTTCTTAAATGCATCTTGTATTTTACCCATCAGATAGAGAAAATCTCCCTGGAATACTTCTGATTTTTTACTGAGGTTTGGGTTTTCTGAGACCTGTTGCAGGGTTGCCCACTAATGTCAAAGTCATAAAACCTTTTTCATATGTCACCCCATCAAAATCAAATTTGCTTTTATAGAGGCAACTCGTTGTGTACAGAACATAATCTATCTGTATTTCACAAGCTTGCTCATCCCACTGTGTGAAATGTAGAGCAAAATGGGAAGTCCGTGAGTCTCTCTAAGAAGTTTGCAATTGATTGTTAGTAAATTAGTACACCTAGCATGTGTAAACTGATAGGAGAGATATACGTTCATATCTTAATGACCCTCTAATCACCTGCTCATTTCCTCAGCCTGGAACTGATTATTCACCAGAGGCACCTTCACTCTTCAGCCTCTCCTGAGGGTTCCAGTTGAGCCACTGTTAGAAATAAGACACTGGGATGAATGGACCTTCGCTCTGTTCCAGTATGGTCCTTCTAGAGGAAATCCCATGGAAAGTCAATGCACTGACAATCAACTCCAGCCAACAACTAATGTCACTTAGTGAGAACCTGCTAAGGCTCAGGGGCATCACATCTGGGAGACATAAGGGTAAAACACCAATGCAATTGCAGGTGGGATGGACACTGAGTGCTCTCAGATATTCAGCAGCCCTATCAGACAGTCTGTTCTGAAATTCTACAGTGCTTTAGTGCAACTTAAATAAAGAGAAAGAAAACAGTTTGCACGCACATTATACTCAGCAATGACAACAGCAGTCACTCAGTAGAGGAGTTAAAATTAGATAACTGGGGAGGAGAAAGAGCCCTCCAGCACTTAGATTTAATAGAGTCACTTATTTACTGCTCACTGAATTGCTCTGCAAGAATATAAAAGCAGCCTGGAAACAAAGCATTTCTCCAATGGCAAAGTTTCTCAGTCAGGGAAGAGTTTACACTTGGCAACCAATACAGGCTGTTGGGAAAGTTTTGTATTGAAATATGTGATTGTTTATCTTCACACCAAGATTCTGAAAATAACCAGCTTACAGGAAAATATTATTTGCTTAAATATTAAAAGGTAAAAAATAAAAGATGAAACTGTAGTGTTAAACTGTTTGTGAGCCTTAAAATTGTAAACTTGTCCACTGAACAAAGCATGCATGAGATTTACAGTAGGGAAAGAGCAAATTACTTCCACACTTCTGTAGCTCATCAGCTTAAAGAGCATACAACTCCCAGCCAAATCTATTTCAGTGAAAAGAAGTGAAACTGTGTTTGTTTTCCTTGTAACTGCTATTTACAATGTGTTTGGTTGCCTAAGGGAAAAAGACAATTACCAGAAAGGTTCTAAATATACTTTTAAACACTAACAGCCTAAAATTTCAGACAATAAACTGAATTACAATTATTGTCCATATACTTGGACACACATCCTCAAGTAATTAAATTCAGTCTGTTACAATCCACTGTTTGTCATGATTTTTGATGTATCACTGCTGCTGAGATGGCACAAACCATTCAGGGACCCAAAATGCTTTGTAGGGGGTGGGGAGGGAGTGGAAACAAATCACAAAACCACCAAACATTTTTTATTGAACTTTTTCCCGCTGAAGACTGGACATGTTTGTGAATTACTAACATAGTCAAACATTAAGGATTTACAAATGACATTGCTTAGGGAGTCAATTTTGCCATCCAAGTAGAAGTAGAGGCCAAGCAAAAAATAAGAAATTTGAGTTTACCCTGGCATTTACACATCCTTTTCTCTCAAAAGCCAGGAAGATTAAGTATAAAAAGGGACAAGTGTGCAGAAATCCAGTTTTATTATTGAATGAGTGGGACACTCAAATGGAGCACCTAAATAGAGACAGGGTTTGGGGATTGAGTTTTCTGTTTTGATTGGGGTTTTTCTTTTTAAATCTAGCACTTATTCCTTCTTACATCTATTTTTAAAGATGTTCAAGTATGAATGGTTCCATGAAAAATTTTCAATTTGTCGGAGAAAAGGAATGTGTTATTTGAGGACACAGGCCCCAAGCTCCCACATCCTGAAGCTTCCAAGCTGAAGCTGGCAAGCAGGTAAAACAATTCCGGTTTTTACCTCTGCCTTCCTTTCTACAAGTCACTGCTAGATACCACTATTTAGTACTTACAGTCTACTTCTGCCACATAAGTGGAAATAGGCCGCTTAAAACTGGCACCATATCCAAAAGAAAGTGCTGACCCTAAGAAATTGCAACTCCTTGACAGGGCCAAGATAGCAGAAAGTTCTGGCACCTTGCAGGACTGCAAGAAATCCCTGTACTTTAGAATCATTAAAGGAAATATTTTATCTACTTTGAATTGAATTCTCAGCAACCTGATGCTTGTTTAACGGCCTTGACAACAGAAAGTGAACTGGGAGTAGCAGGTCCATGTGTGCAGGCAGGCCACAAGCTATCAAACTGGCAACCATGTGAGCAGCCCTCAACATATCTGAATTTAGTGCACCTACACAGAATCAAATGTACACATATTAGGGTGTAGTACATCGACACCCACAAAAATATCACCTGTCTCAGTCAGAAAACGGGATTACCTATCCTTCACCAGACCAGGACCAGACTTTTCTCACAGGCACAAAGACCAGATTTTTCAGCTGAGCATTTCTAACATCAAATTCTGTTCACTGGTAATGAACAACAATCTTTTCCTGCTTCTCTTCTTTATGGTACACATGTGCTATAACACAACTGAGAGAGTATGAAAGAATAAAGCCTAACCCAGGAAGAGCATGGTGCTAACCCACCAAGACTGGCAGTCTGATCTTCACACAGGCCATTTACTTAAGAGCCGGACTTGATAATCCTTGTGGGTCTCTTCCAACTCAGAATATTCTGTAACTCCTCTCTCCTGTATATTAAAATCAAGTAATGTCCTTCCTCTTTAGCACCTCATCTGGGATGACCCATCCCTTCTGTACACTGTCCAGAGGCAAGATGTAAGGTGTGTAAGCATCACAATGAGCCTGCCTCTGACTGCCCTTCAGTCAATGCATTTTAGAACAGGCCCCTTTTATTTCTTTAAACAAGGTGAGTTTTCTGTTGGGTTGGCCTTCCTGGCTATGCTGAATCAGACTTTTTCCATTAATATTACAGCTGCTTAAATGCAAACTCAGGCAAAACAGCCTGGTTTCTTCTTGGGAGAGCTATATTTTGGTAAATTTTCCTTTCTTCTGACCTCAGGAGACCTTCTCAGGCCTACACAGACTTAAGACAGGCTCTAAGGAAACTTTGTAGTCGAGCACCAAGACCAATAAAAGCACTATTCATCTAACTTACACATGGAGCCTTTAGTGATGAGTCAACCTGTCCAGTAAAACGAGAGACACAGTTTTTGTCAATTTATCCAACCTGTCAATAAGCAAAATGACTGTATATATATTCTAATGCGGATGGACAAATCAGAGCACCATTCCAGCTAATGTGCAAGGTGAAATTTGGAGGTAAGGGTCTGACCAAGGTTTCATGTGCTAGGTGTGGCTCATTACCTACCTTTAACCAATTTTCATTTTGGCAGTAAATTCAGGGTTTGTCATATCAATTTAATTATTCTATTAGATGAACTTTGCATCTTTATCAAGGCAGTTGTGCAAACACTTCTCTTTGTTTCCCAGATTAGTTTTACACGTTTAGAAAGTTTGATGAAGCTGAATTATTGTTCTTAAGCAAACTGGAAACGCGTCAAAAAGGTTTTGCTGTGCTGTGGCATCTCTCAGAAAAGCTGACTGCATTAGCTGATGCAGAGCGGGGAGGAAACTGCAGTTGCATTTTAGAGCTCCAAGAGGAATAGTTGCGATAAACACATTTTCCACCCTGCCAGGGAGAAAACGCAGGACAGCACCAACAGCCACTTCTGCCCGCAGGAAACGAGGTGGGGCATCCGTGCAGAAGAGGATTGGAAAAGAAGGAGGGTACCGGGAAAACAGAAGCACGGCAGCAGGAACTCGCATCAGAGCGGCGTAACTTTCAGCAGCATCCTCCTCCTCCAGTGCTGCTGCTGCAGCTCCTGTCCCCTGGGGCTGCCGAGGGATGGCTCCGCGGCCCGGGCCCGCAGAGGCGGCGGCGGGCAGGGCACCGGCCGCCCCCCGCCGCCCGGAGGAAGAGGAAGCGGCGTCTTGGCAGGACCGCCCGTCACCCGCGGGGCCGCGGCGAGGGCGAGGGCGAGGGCAGCCGCCCTCCTCGCCCAGCGGCGCACCTGCCCTGCCCGCCCCTACCTTGTTGAGGTGGGGGTCGCGGAGCACCTCGTAGCCCCGCTTCATGGTGAGCTGCAGGGTCCGGGCGCCGTCCCGCTTCTTGTGGTCTCCCTTCCCTGCTTGCATGGTGCGGCGCGGCGGGGCTGACTGCCGTCAGGTCGCTGCCGGAGCGGAGGCAAAGTGGCGGCGGCTCCTCCTGCTGAGGTGACCGCCCGGCGGGGTGGGATGATCCTACCGGAGGGCGGGAGGGAGAGGGAGGGGGCAGAGCCGCGGCGAGGCGCCGCCGCCGCGGGAGGGGGTCACCGGCGAGCCGCTGAGTCACGGGCGGCTCCACGGGCGGCCGCCCAGGTGCGAAGGGCAGCGGGGTGCGGGCCCGCAGCCCTGCCCTGCCCGGGGATGCAGGCTGCGCTGCCTTCTAGCGCAGCGCAGGGGCCCCCGGAGAAGAAGGCCGGTCCGGGATCACCTGCTGCGGGGGGCTGGCAGGCGGCTCTGCCTCGTCACGCCGGGTTCGGCACAGGGGCTGCCGAGCGCCGCGCCCGGACCCCATGGGCCCGGACACCGCTGACCCCCCTGGCGCGGCCTCACGCAGGAGCCGGGCCTCTGCGCTTGGGTCACGTTCAAGTTTCACTTTCCTTCTGCTATTTAAATGGCCATGAAATCCAATCCTTCCCGAAGGGGACGGGCTGCATAGCTTCGTACAGTCCGGAGCACATGTTTGATGCAATTAGCTGTGGTGGCTGGGGTTGTGCCTGGTCAGGATGGAGAGCACCGGGGCAGAGCAGGTGCTTAGCTGGTTTGTACCGCTAGCCCTGACATTTGTTTTCAGTATGTTCTGAAATTCTTTGTGTGCAACCCATTGTGTGCTGTATCACTGTGGCCTTATTCATCTAAATTCAAGTATGTAAGCAAAAATAATTTCCATATGGATGCTGTAGTCCTGCTGGAGAATTTGCACAGCTTTAGATGTGTGACTAGAGGATTAATTTAGAAGGGTTTTGTTTCTGTTGTCAGGCAGCAATGAACAGATACAAATTCTGCAGCTCTTTCAAACTTACCTCTCCACATTTAATCAGTAGACCTTGTATCCATGCACTAATGGATACAAGGCCTACTGATTAATCTTTTATTAAAAAAAAAATCTTTTATTTAAAAAAAATACTTCCACAGAATCTGGTTTTACCAAATTTCCTATTAAGTAGCTCTGAGAAGTTTCTTTGCAGATAACTAACAGAGGAAATTTGGAAGCATTCCAAGTCTCTATTCTGGAAAGTTGACTTGCAAGTCAGCAGAAAATTCAGTAAATAGCTTTGTCCCTTGCTCCACCATCTCAGTATTATGGAAAGCAGTAAACTAAAATTAAAATTTTCTTCAAAACTTTAAACCTGAAATCTTTCTGATCAGTTATCCAGCTTTCCTTGGATTTCTCTGACTAGCTAAATACCTTCCTCCCCACCCAAGCCCTGAATATTACTTTTAGTAAGTATCAGGCATATGTGGTTTCATCTCGGCTCTTTCTTAGTTATAAACTTGAAAAGCAACATAGAAACATCCTTTCTCCTTTCTTTGTGAGTACACTGAAACCATTCTGATAGAATGCTTACCTAGTGCAATATTTTATCTGAGAGTAATGTCTACTGATGTAATTTTAATCTTCATGTTGCAACACTGTTTATAAAAAAAACCCTCTTTGATTTATGTGAAAAGTCACTGCAATCATTGTGAGTACCTGCTCAGAGGTCTGATCCCAGCATTTGTCCTGACTCACTTTGCCCAAGTTATAAAAGGTATGTAATGAAGCAGCTAAATAAAGTCAGATTTATTGGGATATATACTTTTTTTACATGTAATCAGAATTGAGAAATCATTTACTACTGTGTTTTTAGTGTGAATTTACTCCTCCCTATCTTCCTAAAAATACTATTTATTTGCATTTATGTTCAAACACTAATAAAAACAAAATCATAACTATCTTTTGAGATGAATGAGTTGTAAGAATGGCAACAGATCTTTTCAGCTCAAAAGGAAGACCAAAGAAACAAGCAAAAATGGTGTCATGTGTCACCTGTCACCTGTAAAAATCTTCCACTTGAGACCTGGAACATTTTACCATTTAATGAGATTAGTAGGGATTTATTTGTCCAAGTCTGCTGTTAGTGATTACTTTTCTCCTAGACGTTATACCTTCCTTCAAATTCAGTTGTTTATTTGTATTGCCTTCACAGAGTATCTTTGATCAAGAGAAATTTTAGAGTGGCTGTTCTAGGACCTCAAAATGTTCAAACTGTATAAATAATTCCAAAGGAGTAATGCTCAGCAGTTACATCTGCAGTCAAAGGTCATTATTTATTCCAAAAGAGGACTGCATTGCATAATAATGGCACAATATAGTCCTATTTATAGGACTATAAATAAAGCTTTTGTAAGTGACCAAATTATTTGTAATGGCTGTGTACACAATATAGATTTTTTGGTAAATGTTAGCCCACATTCAGATTATTAGTGGGCATTGTACACTATTAGTGTGTTTCTGCCAGGCACTTAATTCTTTTTCTCAAATGGTTTCTGTATGGAACACATTTAAAACTCTTACTCATGATTTTTCATAAGTACTTCTGGTTTCTTTCCACCTTCTGTATTTCTTGTTTCTCTTAAATCTCCTCATATGTACTAAGGATATATATTCAAGCTCCACTTGAAACAATCCTAGGAAAAAAGAAAAAGACTAGAAGGAAGATTGGTGGTGTGATTTAACCCCAGCCAGAAACTAAGCACTATGCAGCTACTCACTCACTTCCTGAGAGGGGGAGAACTCAAAAAATGGTAAAACATATGGGTTAAGAACAGTTTGATAAACAAAATGAAGTAAAATACAGTGCATAAACAAAATGAAGTAAAATACAGTGCAATAATAGTAATTAAAAGCGAGGTAACAAAAAAAGAGGAGTAAAACCCAAAAAAAACAAGTGATGCACAAGACAATTGCTGACCACCTTCTGACCAAACTCCAGCCCATCCCTGAGCAGCAATTGGCCCCTCGTGACTAAATCCTCTGATTTAATTTAATTAGCATGATGTTGTATGGTATGGAATATCCCTTTGTCAGCTGTCCTGGCTATGCTCCCTCCCAGCTTCTTTTGTGTCTCTGTGTTGGCAGAGTATGAGAGAATGAAAAGTCCTTGGCTGAGGGTGAACACTCTTGGGCAACAGCTGAAACATCAGTGTTATCAGCGTGATTCTCCTACTAAACCCAAAATGCAACACTCTACCAGATATTAGGAAGAAAATTAACTCTTATCTCAGCCAGGAACTTGACAACCTGCTTTTTCAAGCCAGTAGTAAGGATGGATAAGTACAGGGGAAAAAAATTCTTTATTGTATTTAATTAAGATGACTCAATGCATTTAAATATCTAAGAATGGAACTTGGGAAATATCTTTGTGTTACACTATGAGTGATCAGAGGATTTGGACTCTCTCAAACTATTTTTTGAACACTGTTGATTTTGGGAGCCGTATATCCTACTGTGACACTGGGGAGGGGTTATCTTTCAGGGCTACCAGTTTGGAAGAAGAGGAAGGGAACTCCTGTGTCCCAATGAGAACATGCAGTTAACTACTTTTAGGGTGGTATTTGTGTGTTGTGTCTGACTTACCCATTAAGATCTGTAGTCAAACTATTACCAGTAGCAGCTGGGTGCTCACTCTGGGGTCACAGTACTCCAGGCAAGACCTCATCAGCCCTGAATCAATGGAAAGTTACTTCATATGTTTGAAGCGTGCCAGTGCCCTCCATACTTGTCAGCACAATGTTTGCTTTTTTGCAATAGTGCAACACTGTTAACTCCTGCTGGGCTTGTGATCCAGTATAACCCCAGGTCCTTTTTTGTGGGGATAGAGGTTGGGTGAGTTCATTGGGAGAGACTTTTAAGATCACTGAGTCCAACTGTTAACCCAGCACTGCCAAGTCCAACATTAAACCATGGCCCTAAGTGACACGCCTACACCACTTTTAAATGCCTCCAGGGACAGTGACTAAATAAATGATGGAGATGCTCCTTTAACCCTTCTTTTGCTGCTCATGTATTTATAGAAACATTTGTTCCTGTACATTTGTTTACTGAGTTACAAATTTTTATTGAGTTATAAATTTTTTTGTTGGGTTGGCAATACCAAGTCAAATTTGGCAGGGACAGAGGTTAGTTTTAAAAAAGATTAATTGTTTCATGATCTACAAACTAATTGAAGCATTTTAAAGTCTCTGTAACATAAACATTTTACAGCAGTGGGTAGTATTCCAGACTTGTGCTAGGTAATTTGAAAATGAAGTTGAATTTTTCATCATTGGGACGTATGTTTTTAGTTAGGCTGAAGGAGAAGCAAAAAATGAACTGTATAAGCAGTATGAGGTTATTGTTTAATAATGATTTTTTTATTATCTTGAAGAGATTTTTATAACACAAAGGTGGTTTTTGAAAAAGATATACTTCAAAGTAGACAATGCACTCCTGAAGTTAAGAGCAGAATCTAGCAGAAGGTTTGAAATGTCCAAGTACCAACACTGAGCGCTGCCAGCCTGCCTGTCCCTGCCCACACTCCCAGGGCTCCCGCCCACCCTGCCATGGTTCAATACCCCATATCAGCTCTCAGGGTCATCGATCACTGCCCCAGCAGCACCACATCCTTACCTGGGCCTGGCCATGGGCCCCGCTGTCCTGGACCCTGACCGCCTGTGGGCTGACTTGCCAGCCTGGCCTCCACAGCCTCGTCACTACAGAGTCACTCAGCAGTCAGGAGGCTGTCCCTGACCACTCATGGGCTGACTTGCCAGCCTGGCCTCCACAGCCTCGTCACTACAGAGTCACTCAGCAGTCATGAGGCTGTTCCTGACCCTGGTTACCCTCACTGGGCTGACCCCACTTGACATCCTCAGACCAGCCTCAGCAGCACAGCACACGTGGACAGGGCTGCCTTTGGCTGCTCCAGCCTGCCCTCCTCCTTCAGTGGGGGTGGTGGGACGAGCCACAACTGGTGACACCTTGCCTGCCTTGCTGGCCCAAACAAGGACCCCAGCACACACCGCACCCAGGCCAGAAGATGGGTCTTCTCACAGATGAGGAGTGCAGTGCTAGGAGGTGGCAGTAGCAAGGTGCACCCAGAGAACATTAGGCTTAAGCACATTTTCAAGCAGAAGGGTGGTGAGCACTCAAGCGGGCTGCCAAGAGAGGTTGAAGAGTTTCATGCCTGCAGCATTTCAAAACTTGACGAGGCTGTGAACAATCCAGCTTTGAAAGTCAGTCTGTTGACAGCAGAAAGTTGGTCCAGATGAACTTCAGACATCCTATCCAACGTGGAGTGTTACATGATTCTGCAGGTAGTACACAGCTGAGAGTGACAAATTCTCTGAAAATGCAGGCATTTTTATAGGAATTTCATTAGAGCCACAAAAGGCTGTTCCTCCTCATGAATTCACCAGCTTTCTGACTCTCCTTCTACTAAGGTTTATAGCTGTTTGACCAGTGGGATTTTTACTCAGAACTTGCTCATTAGAGCCACAAAAGGCTGTTCCTCCTCATGAATTCACCAGCTTTCTTTGATCTCGCTCTTCAGTTTCTAACTCTCCTTCTACTAAGGCTTATAGCTGTTTGACCAGTGGGATTTTTATTCAGAACTTGATTCATACCTCTCACACTTTATCCCTTTTTGTTAAGAGCTTTATCCTACATGCATTAAATTTAGTTAAACTGTTGAACTTCAACAACTGGTAGTAAGTATCCTAAGACTGCACAATCCTAAGATTTTGGAATCCCTTGCTGGGTTCATAGAAATACTAAAATTATTTCAGCCTGCTACATACATAATATATATAAAAATCAATAAAACAGTAAGAATGCCTGATACAATTTCTGTTAGTCAACATTCCATTTTCCAGGTGTCACAGTAAAAAAGCCATGCCTGGCCCATCTTGGAGATGTTGAAGCACTGTGAGAAAATGTCCACATATGCATGGTACCATTAGGAACTTCCAGCACTTCTCAAGTCAGATGTAAATTAGGACGAGACATATAGAAGTAGTTACATATCTACATAGCCACTCACTTATGCTTCACAGTAGGCATACGGGAGTAGAATGAGACTTCAATTTTCCCACATGCCAGTGTTAACATTTTGACTGGTAGACCATGTCCTTATTATAGTAAATCTAGCACAAGGCAATTAAAATATGCATGCAGCAGTGCAGCATGTTCTCAGAAGATATTCTGGCTGTTTCAAGAAGATTAAATAATGCTCAAAATAAGCATCTAACCATTTTTCAGTGTTTGTCATAATAGTGCCATTTTCTAAGGGTTTTTCTATTTCTACAAAAAATACACCAAAACTATAGAGGCCCAACTATTCACTTGTTGTCTTTTAATCTCACAAGAACAAAACTAATGTGAGGAATAATAGATTTCAAAGGTGATTTAAAATGCCAGTATTTTGAATATACAGACACTCTGGAGTGACTTAAATGACCTACATGAAGGCGTGAAAACTCACATTCCCTCTCTTCAAACTGTTTAAAATCAAGCAAATCTTCCTTGAAATACCCTGTTAAAATTAATTTCCTGAATTGGCTGGGAATCAGGAATGTAAAATATTTCTAGATTCCAAAGCCTGCTTATCTGAAGGATAGGAAATCTTGATAGTGTTATCTTTTCATCACTAATGCAAATGCCTATATTTAACATTGCATGTAGTTTTAGAAATTTAGATGTGCACATTTATTTCCATCTTAAATATTTTGTAGAAGAATGTTTCAGATTAGGAGAATTAAAAATTTTTAGACTGTTTGGTTAACTGTCTCAGAACAAATTTTTCTTGGCTTCATTTTAGTTGCGCTAACACTGAATTTAGAACTGAAGATTTTTGAATGCCAGAATTAAATAACTATGACTTTATGGTATGATTTGTACCATAATGCTGGGAGTTCACTGTCTTGCTAGGAATAATAGGATTTAGAAAAAGGCCCCAAACAGCACTTTTACTTAAATTGCTGTATCAGATCTATGTTCCAGCAATGAGTGGAAAATCTGTGAGACTCCTTCCATTGTTTATAAAAAGAGGGTGAATTCTTTCAGCTCTGCAAATTACAGACAAAATTTCAAACAACTTCAGCACCTTTGGGATAATTTTGGAATAGTATTAGCAAGTGCACTTCCATTGTTTGCTTCCATGGTTACGTCTGGCACAGGAATTTTAACAGTTTAGCAACAGACAAATGCTCAGAAATTTTCCTCTTTTAACTTCTTCATATCCTATACACAGGAGCCCATGAAGGGCTTTTTCTTTTCCACGTGCTAATTACCATAAATATTTGAAGATTGTTCTACAAACTCTGTTTTGTTTTCCAAATCATTAACAATGTTAAAAACAAACCTCTGACAAAAATGTTTACAGAAGATCAAACACAAGTCCTAGTTCACCAGAAACTCTTCCCTATGCAAAAGGAACTGTGTGGGGTCCTTAACATGCTGTTCACTTGCCAAAGCATGAGAGGTTTAGCACATGAGATTCCAGTGCCTAGGTTTTTTATGTACAAATCATTTAGACAAGACCAATTAAAAGTTAAAAATCAGTTGAATCATCAGGGAAGAAGGATGAGGCGGTACTTTTTGAGGTGGAGAATTGCCACTCTGCTTTAACAGGAGGCTGTAAAGACTAGGTAAAGGAATCATGAGCATCAATGGCAATGATGCTTGGTTTGCAATAACTTGTAAAAGGCCTAGATAGCTTCAGCATGAGTACAAAACACAAGGGGAAAAGAAATATCATGGAATGGCCTGGGCCAGAAGGGATCTTAAAGATCATCTGGTTTCAGCCTTCTGCAGTGGGCAGGGACAGCTCCCACTAGAAGAGGTTGCTCAAAGCCACATCCAACGTGGCCTAGAGCATTTCCAAGGATGGGACATCCACAGCTTCTCTGGGCAACCTGTTCCAGTGCCTCACCATCTTCATAGTGAATAAATTCTTCCTGGTAGCTAATCTAAACCTGAAAGAGATCAGTCTAAAGCCATTCCTCCTTGTCCCATCACTACATGACCTTGTAAAAAATTCCTCTCCATCTTCCTTGTAGGTACTGGTCTTCCCAGAGCCTTCTCTTCTCCAGGCTGA
Source organism: Passer montanus (assembly GCF_014805655.1). Lineage (NCBI taxonomy): Eukaryota > Metazoa > Chordata > Aves > Passeriformes > Passeridae > Passer > Passer montanus. Next base: position 13,075,239 of record NW_024357613.1, on the reverse strand, counting down.
ACAATTCCAGCTCTCTCAGCCTGTCTCCATAGTGCAAAGCCCAGGATGTGGTTGCCTGTCTGGTCTGCAAGTACACTTTCACAGCTCATGTTGAGATTCTTGTCGACCAAACCCCCAAGTCTTCCTTCCCAGGACTGCTTTCAATCCTTTCTCCACCCAGCCTGCATTTGTACTCAGGATTGTCTGGCCCAGGTGCAGTGATACGGTTAGGGTTGCACTTGGCCTTGTTGAATTTCAGGAGGTCCCCATAGGCTTGTCTCTCAAGATTGTCCAGGTCCATCTGGATGACATTCCTTCCCACTAGTGTGTCAACCATACCACACAGCTTTGTGCCACTGGGAAACCTGTTGAGGGTGCACTCGATCCCACTGATTATCATTTTACCAACATCTGAAAGAGAACACTCAAGTAATGGCTTAGAGTTCATGCTTCACTAGAGCATAAAGAAGAGTGTTTCTCTTCCACCACTTTTAAGATTATTCTTACCTCATGATTATTCAGGTAGTAGCAGTCAGTGTCCCATGAACTTATTCACTGATAGATCTGTTCCCCTTGTCATCCAAAGAGTCTTTCTGTACAGCTCTATGGATGCCCTCAAAGGTCTGGAGACTATAGTTTTAATACAGTTGTTCTGCATAAATTCTTAATATGAAGCTGACAAGCATCTAAAAAAGATTTCTACTGAGATAACAATAACTTCCCATACTAAAACCCCAAAAGGATGCTGTATTTCTAAGACAATATTTTGAAGATGAACTAACCTGGTCATTTTGAAGTTTGACAATGTTTTTCAAATAGCATCATGTCCTTTTACATAGTTAAGATTATTTCTTCTGACCTCAGTTTTTGAAAATGTCCAATGTTATTTTCTGGTGTGCAAAAGAAAAGAAATAACAGAGGCTTTGTTTAAACAGCAGCTTTTCTGGTTTCAAGTGGTCATGTAAAAGACAATTCACCATTACTGTGGATTTGCAGTTACAGGACAAGAATGACAGAGTTTCAGAAATAATGTGGCGTTGTTGCCTGTGCATAGCAATTAGTTGGTGGCCTACTTCAGATAAGAGTTTCAGTGTCTTATAAAATGTCCAGAGAATAGCTGTCCTAGTTAATATAATTGACTGCAAGGAACAGTTGAAGGGCATGGTTTATTTATTTGAGGAAACACTATCCAAAAATTAAACAAATTTGGGCAATAAATAAGCTGTAGCGAGAAATATGAATAAATTACAAATTTTAGAAATAGACTAATAAAAACACCACTGCACAGCATTAAATGTCTTACCTGGCAAATAGTCAGGTGTCTTCTTGCTTAAGTTTGTGAGCTGTTTTATTGATTCATACTTGTAAGAAGAGACTTCTTGAAAAAAAAACATTACTCAAAATGTGTTTAAGTGTTTATGTACAATAAATGAATATGTAAATAAACATATCACTACTTGTTGTTCTATCGTACCATTACCGCTTGTACAGTCCTTATAATTTTTCTCGTGAATGCTCACACCACAGGTTTCCCTTATGGCTTTACCCAAAACCTCTAAATCTCCTTTAAAAAGAGGATGTTGTTGATTTTCAGCAAATCCCACTTCTATACAGCCCATGCAGTCTGTGCTGCGACTTGCCTCTAAAGGAAGGCACTGCTGGGAGAAGTACAACAGCTATGATGACTCAGAGGCCTCTTTCCTAAGTGGTGCTAAGTAAATTAAAGTAATCCATTGTGTATGTTTAATATTTGGATTGAATATAATCTGCCATTTCGTTACTCACTCATTTACTCTTGAAAGGACTTTTGAAACTGCATCTCACTTTGCCTCCCTCCCTCCCTGCAGCTGTAAGCATGCAGTCAGACTTTCTTTTGCCAAGCTCTGTTTGGCAATGAAGATAAGTTTCATGAGTCAGAAAATACAAGACTTTCTCAAAATCCTTTTCTGTATGGAAAAGTTCTTCTCTGAACTTGCCCTGACAGTGCAAAAATGCTGCAGGTGACATTATTTATGGTAACTGAACTAATGGTGGTATTAGTAATAGAAGAGCATAGTAATACTCACACTATGTTCCCTACATATTGTGAGTTCCCTGTTCTCTGAAAGCCCGTTCTTGGTTTACTTCTGATGCCTGTAATCTGTGGCCAAACCAAAGAACCTCTATTACCCCAAGAGTTCTAATGTTTGGCCAGCACTAACCAGGCCTGCAGGAGATGGATACAGTGTGCACATAGCTGTACTGTGGAGCACTGCTGCAATTTACTGCTGCACTGCTCAGCTGCTCAGATGTGTGAACCAACTTGACACTTAAAAGCATAATGATGATTCTACTGTACTGTGCTAATTCTGCACAGTACAGTAGGATGGTCTGCAGAGAGGCAGTTATGAATTTATTGTGGCTGTCCATGAAGTGGTTGTCATATTCATGCCCTGGATGCTGCAACCTCACTAGGTGCTTATTCCACCATAAATTTACCAGCAGGAATAGATGACAACAGCTTAGTAGTTAATGCTCTGGCAGAAACTGAAAAAAAGCAAATAGAAAACCAAACATTAGGGGTTTTGACAAATACCTTCAAATATGTCTGCTTGGAGGATGAGGAGGGGCAACAGTCTTCTAGCAATGCAGGCCTGTCCCAAAACAAGTCCAGTCATTGTGGCACAATGAATGTGGGCTATGTTCCCAGAAATCACAGTGTGGTGGAGGTACCATTTGCACAAGGTTTAGTATCCATTTATCCTTGGTAATTCAGGCCTGCAGGTAGTGGATTGGACATGAGGAAATTAAAAAAAAAAAAAAAAAAAAAAAAAAAAAAAAAAAAAAAAGGGGGGCTATGTGGAACTGTTAGCATATATTAAAGAGAAATGTCAGAATTCTTTATCACAGGAAATAGTGCTTCTCCATCATAACGTGACAGATCTTGCCTCATTAAACAGCCACCTAAAGGTGGTGGGCTTTTTCCCCCTTTTGTTACTAGAATTTAAAAAAAAAATTACTTGCCTCCAGTGCAAAAGTCCTCAATTCTTTTCCACTGTGTGATGTAAATACACCATTAACTAGTGAAATATAGGTGGACTGGAAAAGAGTTTTGCAGAAGGCAGAAGATAATGGTCCACACTGTGCTTCCATAAAGGAGGTAACTGATTAGGCAGCATCTTTCTGTAACTTTTCTTGTAACTGACTATAGTCAGTTTCCTTGTAATGAAATGACACTGCTGCCTTGCTTTACTTCTCTGGTCATATGTGCCTCAAAACCGAGCTACTTTGATCTCTTTCCTGCTAGAAATTATTTATTCTGACTGAGTCAGAATCCAGTGAGCGTTTTAGACCCCAAAGGAATTGTTTGTTCTAAGAATTAGCTATGTGGGATGTGCAGTGAGTCCAGACTCAGAGCCTTGAACAGATTGTTCAGCTGAAAGGGGGAGGGTAACTTCCTTACAGTACAAGATATCAATTTTAACTTCTCTTTAAAAGATAATTCGAATAGTATAACATGGTTGCTCTCAGGCCAGATGTTGGTATGGTCAGTTTTAGCTACAAGGTCACACACTGTGGTTGGGGCAGGCACAGAATCTGTGAGAAATGTAATCTCCCTCTCAGAAAAGCACCACTGTAATCACTGTGTCCTAACAAGCATGACAGTGCCAAGGTGCACTGAGAGTATGTTCAATTACACATAGCATTTGCACAACATTTAATCTACAAACTATTTTGTAAAGACTAAGTGAATAATCTTCAAGCCACCTACCTGGAAACATGCTGCACTTTTTTACTTTCATTTGGCAAAGCACTATGCTGAGTGAGTACCCTGAATCTCCTTTGGTTTCCAGAATAAGCCTATGGCTTTTCTAGAGCTGTGCCTTTAAATGATTTAGCAGCTTTCAAATACACATAGTTGGTGTATATGTAAAGACATAGTCCCTTCCCCTCTGAGTTTTAAATCTGAGGTCCTTGTCCAGCAAACATTTCTCTGCATATTATATTTTTATATGTGTGAGAGGTTCACATTAAACTTCCACTGGGAAATATTTACAGAAAGACCACACCTGCTGAGCTTCAGCCTTTTGGCAAGTGCACTATAGAGGCCTAATGGGAATTCATGGAGAAGAAAGGTTGCCTGCATTTTAAAAGGGTGTGAACCCTCCAAGTTCTGAAGCTATGTGCGAGTTTATATTTAGATAACCTGAAAGCTCTGCCTATAAATTGTCAAGGAGAATTAATGACTAGTGCATGTGCAGTATATCAAACATGTGGTGTCTCAGCCACTATTTTCATATGCACCAAAGTACATGTGTGTTCATTACTGATAGCTGTATACAATAAGACATGTTTAAAGCTTAAAAAGACACATTATTTGAATGTATCTGAATGCAGAAACCAGTGACTCACTTTATTTAATAGCTGGGAAGCACTTTTTGTGTTCCAGCAAGTATTTCTAAAGGGGTTTGTGAATCAAGCAGTCCTGAGACAGTTTATCCTAGAATACAATACTGATGTTTAAAATAAATAAAATGCAAGTTCTATCTCAGCCATGGCTTCAGTTTCTGATTTTTTTTCCCTTGGCCACATTTTTTTTCAGGAACTCTACTGTAATGTATTTTTAAGAAGCTATGTCATGTTTTACAAAAGAAAAACATTATATATGAAGAATATATCCTTTATCTTGCCTGTGGACTCCATGCTACAGCTGTAAATCTCACATTTCTTCTTTGTTGCTTATTTCTGATGAGAGACAGTATGAAGACATCAATGGCTTTGGAATGTGTGTATTATTTATTTATGTCCCAAAGTTGTTAGCAGTTGTCTTAATAAGACTGAATGCTCTGCAGCTCTTGCCAGTCTTGCAGTAGCTCTCAGTCCCCTTTCCCTTCTCACCCCAAGTCCCTTAGTAAGTCTATTATTTAATCTGGAGTTAAGGTACAGCATGTCTCATAGTTTTAGCTCCTGAATCTTCTCCCTTACACCTAGAGATGGTATTCATATGAATTTGTAGCATGACGAGCCTTTCCTGTAGTCTCTAAAAATATGTTTGCTATCTCAAAATACTTTCTCTCAAATGGTGATGCAGATTCCTGGACCACAGTTTAACTCAAGATGGATTAAAAGACTGCATGAAGTGAAGACTTTAAATCTGCCATTATATTTAGCTTCTTTTTTTTTCACCACTGGTAAGTGAACCATGTGTTGTAACAGCCTGCTCATTTCTAAAGAGCAGTGATGCTGTCTCCTGCAGAGGCTGCTTTACTATGAACTCCCTCCTGCAAGATGCTGAGCACTCTGGCTCTCATTCATCCAAGTCTTTAGATACTGAGCTGCTGGACTAAGGTCAGTGGTAACAGTTTTCAGGATATAGCTTTGTTCCAAGAAGCATTGTTCATCGTTTACTCCTGTCAGAGGATGGGTTCTAAATAAGGGAAATAATCTTGTCTTTCTGTTTTGTTTTTCTAGCAGAAGAGAGATATTAACCTAGATTGGAGGACTTGAAAATCAGCTCAACTTACAATATTCCATCCACTTAGCTCTGTAATGATGTTAAGGTCATGATAAGCTGTATATTTCTGTGTAGAAGTTAAATTAATAGCAAAAATAAATTAATACAAAAAAATAATCTAACACATTCTAACTTTGTTATTATTTAATCAAGCAATAATGAACTGGGAATTTGCCCAGTATATTAAAAATACACTTAATAAATCCTATGTTATTCTTGTGGCTCTCTTCCACATCAGCATGTTTTGTGATTCTGTGAATTAAGCATTCAGATGTATGTAGATTGCATAGCAAAACAGTGAAATAATTGATTCATGTATGTGATTACTAGTGTGCCAATGAAAAACTCACCTTTTCTTGGAAGGGAGGAAGGCAGTGCAACTTTGACTTAGGACTTACACGGTAATTTAGTCCATGAACTGAGTAGAAAACTGTCTCAAACATACTGGGCATATGTTCTTTAGGAACAGAAAAATTTTGGATCATCTGACTGGCACTCAAATAAACACTGCATTTTAGTGTGAAAACGGAGAACAAATTTTAAATGTGGCAGTGTTGCCATCCCAAGTCACCCACTTCTGTATCTGTAGCTGTTTGTGGAGGCAACACAGTAAAGCATATCAGCAGCTCAATTTCATTAAAATTAACTGTTTTCCAGTGGATTTTTGCTAACTGAAGTAATTATCTGCACTCTGTGTGATGCGCTCCGAGCTATAAACTAGCATGTAGAAGTGATGCAGAAAGGCTGGAGGGGTGGAATGCCAGCAATAACTTCACTGGGTAGTGGCACTATATACTTGTCCCTGAGTCAAAACCTGAACATTTGTTCCCAGAGTAAATGGAAAACAAGTGTTAAAAAGACCTGTTCTAGGTAGATAAAAGAGCTTTGTAGTTGACTCTGAAAAGAACTTGACCATCTGCCAGAGACCCTGCCAGTGAACATGAGGAATCTTGCAATTGTTGGCTGTTCCATTTGTCAGAAAAAACATTGTTGTAGAGAATGTTGTGAAGATGTGTTTCTTCAGTCTGTGAAGTGGTTGCCTGAGAAAAGCCAGCTAGGCAAGAAGGGCTATAATGGAAAGCAAAAACACTCAAAAAACATTGAAATTATTAAGGCATAACATGCTAGGTTATGTGTATATTTTTTGTTTCTTAGGAAGTGACTTTCTGGGGTTTGCAAATACTACCTACTAATTATGCTGCAGTAGTTACCCTTGTCCTCCAGCTAACTAATTTCACTGTTCACCTTCAGTTTCAGTTTGCATGTGATTTCCTATTTCCCAGGTGCTGGAGCAGAGATTCCCCTGGAGCCTGTGGTGCAGATCATGGTGAAGCAGCTGTCCCTCAGTGGGGGTCCCTGGTGGAGCAAATATCCACTGTGGAGCAGGTATCCCAGGGAGCACCTCACCCTGGAGCAGGGGGATGCCCGAAGGAGCCTGTGACCCTATGGGAAGCCTGTGCTGGAGCAGGCTCCTGGCAGGACCTGTGGCCTCCTGGCAGGACCTGTGGACAGGAACCCACACTGGACAAAGTTTGCTGGCCCCATTATGGGACAGTGTGTCCCTTAAAGGCTGAACCCTGTGGAAGGGACCCACTCTGAAGCAGTTAATGAAGAACTGCAGCCCGTGGGGAGGATCCATGTTGGAGAAGTTCAAGAAGGACTGTCTCCTGTGGGAAGGACCCCATACTGGAGCAGGGGAAGAGTGTGAGGAGTCCTCCCCTGAGGAGGAAGGACTGGCAGAAAAATGTGAAGAACTGTCTGAAACCCCCATTCCCTGTCCCCTTGTTCTGCTGGAGGTGAGCAGGTGGAGAATTCACAAATGAAGATGAGCCTGGGATGATGTAGGGGTGGAGGGAAGGTGGATTTTAGATTTGTTTGTTTTTCTCATTGTACTACACTGATTTGATTGACAATAAACTAATTTCCCTAGGTTGACCCTGTTTTGCCCATGGCTGTAATTGCTGAATGATCTCCCTTGTCCTCATCTTTACCCAAGAGCTTTTAGTTGTATTTTCTGTCCAATGCCCAGGTGAGGAGGGGAGTGATAGAAAGACTTGTGGACACATAGTGTCCAGCTAGGCTCAACCCACCTCTGTCAGTAAAAAGACATTTTGTAAGTCCAGTCTTTGGATATGTGACAAGACGGCCTTTGTAATGTTATCCAGATAATCTGTAGTGATTTAAAATCCTTTTGTAGTTTCTGTATCACTAGTTTTATTATTTGATTAAAATCCAGCAGAGCATTAAGGATTAAATTTGTCTGAGGATGAATGATTTACAATTAGTTAGAAAAAATGAAGGTATTAAAGAATATGCCAGGTTAATTTATTTGACAAATGGGTGTAAAGCTACTTACACAAACATTTCAGAACACAGCAGCACCTGGTAGGTAATGAATTTTGTAGAAGAAATGAAAAACTTTATTAGTTGAGGACTGTAAAAACAATGCCAGGAGGTATAACTAAGCTCTATCTCACTTAGCGTGCAGGGGTTGACTTCCTCTGCACCCCACAGGTGTGCTGGGTCCCTCCAGTAGGTGACAGTCTGTAGGCCAAGGGATCCCTGGTAGGGAAGATATGCTATACTTTGCAGTTAGGACGCAGTGTGGTGGTATCCAGCCTGGGATTTGTACAATTAATTTGTATTACAATATCTGCTAATGCCAAGCTTTTAGCATTTTCCATTTTAATGTCAATAATACTACAGTTATGTTGATGTCTAGCTTTCTAAAACACTACATGTTCTTAATTTGTTTATGTTGGCACATTTGGGTGTGCTGGGTCCCTCCAGTAGGTGACAGTCTGTAGGCCAAGGGATCCCTGGTAGGGAAGATATGCTATACTTTGCAGTTAGGACGCAGTGTGGTGGTATCCAGCCTGGGATTTGTACAATTAATTTGTATTACAATATCTGCTAATGCCAAGCTTTTAGCATTTTAATGCCAATAATGCTACAGTTATGTTGATGTCTAGCTTTCTAAAACACTACATGTTCTTAATTTGTTGGCACATTTTTTATTTCACAGTAGTGTAGGAAACACCTAGTGATGACTGATTGAAGCCACTTGCTGTCTGAATTTGGTCATGATTTTGCTGTAACAACAGGATCAACAGCTTCACTTGCAGCACTGCAAATGTAAAGAAACAAACTGTTCCAAAAAGTCTAACTGTGCACATTTATGTCTGTGGGTATTGTTATGTCAGTAGGTTGGTGCATTTAATGATTGTGAAGTGTTTGTATGTTCCATACCCATTACTTTACCCAGATATTAATTGTGTTCCATGTATTTTGACAGCTGTTTAGCCATGAGGTGGTATTTTCATAGAAACATCTCTTTATATGGCATAATTTCAGGCCATGATAGTAATTACCTACTCTAGGTATACCACTGTATATGTTAAGCTGAAATTGTTTCTTCCCATACTTACCACTTTATGGTAATCTCTACTCAATTTTATCTGCCATTTTATTACCTGGACACTCAGTGAGTATCAATCACATCCTCTTGCCACGTGTTTTTACAGCTCTTCACATTTGGCCACCATTTTTAATTTACCTCAGTCATAAGTATACCTGCAAATATTGTCTGTGGTACCTACTTTGTCCTGGAAGGCCTTGGATTTGGCTTATGTAGTAAGAGTTTGAGAGAAGAGAGTGTACTGAGACAAGAAATCTTCAAGAAGTTCGGGCTCATGGGAGGAAAATGTTCCCCTTCCTTCTCCTTCCATGCAGGGCTGTAGCTATTTTTAGAAACAGAAGACCTCACAAGGCTCAAAGGGGCATGTCCAGATATTAGTGGTACCCTTCTCATGTCTTCCCTATATATTTGGATGTCTTCTGCAGTTAGAGAGACCTAATACATCAGCCTCCACATGTCATCTCCCTGAGCTCAATTGCCAGGAAAGTTTATTATCTAACTTCAGAAAAATTCCCTAGGAAAAAATCCCTAGGAAATCAGAGATTTCCCCATTCTGCTTGAGAATGCAGAATGCTATACTGACACTAGGTAGCAAAAGCTAAAGGCTAAGGCTATATATTAAAACCTGCTCTCAGTAAATTAAAAGTGAATTAGACTGTTTCATTTAATGAATGAAAAATGCCGTGGTTGGCTTGGGAATGATGCCCTCTCCCAAACAAGCACAAGGATGTGGAGTGCTCTCTTCCTCATCCAGCATGCAGGTTTCCTGGTTCCTTACTTACTCTTTGCACCAGCCTTCTCAGTTCTCTTCCCTTCTCACACAGAATTTATGCTGACCTTGTACAGAAAAGCTGATTCCTCATTCATCTTTTTCCCTTATCCATCAACAACTAACCCTAAACACTATGCCAAAGATTTCTAGTACTACAACTCCTCTTTCCTTTGGGGGCAGGAGCCCAGAGGGATTTTCCTGCCTCTTCATCTCAAGCAAGCACGGGTTGTTGTTTACTAAACCTGTCCATGTCCTCAGGCACATATTCCCAGACTCATGAGTTTTCTCTGGCTCCCTTCTGCCAAGCCTGCTGCATTCAGTGATTGATCTTGTATCTAATTTCACTAGTCACAGTTTTCCTTGGCAAAACTCTAAAGGGTCTTAATTTGCTGATGTCGTTTGTCTAGTTAATTATTGGGTTTGTGTTTTCTTTCATATGATTGATACCTCTGCCAGAATTGCCGTAGCTATTAACAGAATTGTGGTTATTTCATTAAAATACAGAATGCTGAAATATATGATGACATTCTGCTTTTGCCCCTAATTACTAAAGTATTTTATATACTTTCATATCATTTATAATTATGAAAAAGAGTTTGACAGCCAGATACAGTAAAAATTTGAAGGTATTCCAAAATCATATCAAAACCCAATGATGTTTTAATTTGAAACCTGAAATTACATGTCTAAGTTTGACAAGAAATACTTACTCACACACACAGCTGTAGGAACAGTGTAAAACATATATACGATTATACGAGCTCATGAAATTCCCCATACTCATTAATTTGTGTCTTTTTTTCAGCTATATGTGTTATAGCACAAAGACTTGACAAGATGTGAGCAAGTCTTAGTGTTGATGACTTTTAAAAGAAGAGCGTTTTTGCATGGCTAGAATCTGAAGTAGGATATATATCTAATATTGCAGATTTCTTTGTTACACTGTTCATTTATGTAAGAGCAGGTCAGACATGAATGACATTTATGTGGATTTTTTGCATTCTCCAAAATCATGAAGTAACAGGATAGGTCTATAAACTAAAGATTGCTGCTTAATTGTCTTTCTTTTGTCAGCTGGAAGTTATTACAATTCTGAAGTTTATGTAGACCTGTCACAATTTTTGTGCATAGGATTGTCTTGTACTGGAATTCCAGATCACTGGAAAACAAGGAAGCAAAAGAAATACAAACCTATCATGAGAAATACTGGATAAACAGAGGGAATGAAAGGAAGGCAGGAAGAAAATGAAAGGATGAAAGAAGAAAGAAAAGAGAGAAAGAGAGAAAGAGAGAAAGAGAGAAAGAGAGAAAGAGAGAAAGAGAGAAAGAAAGAAAGAAAGAAAGAAAATCTGCCATTTCTACTAAGCTAGCAAATATAACAGCTCAAAAGGCAATGTTCTTGCAACTTATTTGGATGCATGGTTTGATAAGGAGTATGACAGTACAAAACACCATCTTCTTTGTAACTGATATAGTGGAAAAAGGAATTTGTCTAAACAGCCACCCCCTCAAGTACTGGAATTTTTCTCCTCTTACTCTGTTTTTTCTTGCAGAGAAGTGTAAAGCAGTGGCGTGGGAAAACAGAATGATAAAATTTTAAGTGTATTTATTGTGAGATATTTAGTTTCAAGACATAATGTCTGATACATATTTTGAAAGTTATAGAACAGTGTGCATCCAATCTTCCTATAAAAGATAAAACTCTGGAAATCTTGGAGAGACAAATTCCACTTTAAATAAAAATCTGGATTACCATTCTCATTTACAAAAATTTTCATTACTATAGAATCCTAAAAAATTACAAAGGAAACATTAGGATCACAAAACTCAAGCTTACAGACTTTATTCTAAAAATCTTTGGGCTTTAATCCTTTAATTAAGGATTCATAATTATTTCCCCACAAGAACACAAGTATTACTTGGAGGATATATAGTCTAAAAAATTGTTGTTACCTTGCTGTTTGGGTTGATTTTTTTCTTAAAATTGATCAAAATAATTTATTCCTTAATCTATCTTCTAGTCCTAAAATGTTGATAGCTTTTTAAGAAATTACATTTCAAAATTATCTTTAATTATGCTTACAACCCAAATTCAGAAAAAAACCCCCTGTATTCTTCTCTAATTTTCATTGTAGGACAGTTGCAATAAAGTAGCTCATGATTAATTGCACCACAGTCAGAATGGGATTTACCTCCTCTAAATTTAGCCCCCTAAGAGTTTGGCAAGTGTGGAGTATTCCAAAAAGGTAACTTTAGCCACCCAAGCTAATCTTTTTAGGCTCCCTCTGTAGTTTTCAACAGATTCAGAGCCAAAAATCCTAACTGCTCTGCACTGAGCCTTGAAAGCCTAAGTAAATGCTCCTCCTTTGTCTGACATGCCTTACTTGCCTTCACTCTAGTCATAAAATTTCCTTTGATAGCTCCTAGAAAAAAAAAGCATCTCACCTTAAAACAGGTGGAGTGGACAAAGCTACAGAACATTGTGAGCTTGTAGACTGAGTTGCTTTTTTTCCTCCGTTGCTAAATACAGTTTCTGGAGAAAAATCATAGAAAGACAATTAACTTAGGGAAAGATACAGACATTTTGAGTCAGAGGTAGTGAAAGCTTTGAAGTAACTTACATCTAAGTCTTTCAGAAAGAAATCCAAATTGGATCCCTGGAACGCATGGAAGAAAATAATTTGCAATTACTTTTACCCTGGTCCTGTCTCAACTGAAATCAATAAACAAATGGACACGTATCAGGTTAAAGGTTGGTCTGAAGGTTTAGTTTAACTAAAATAGCTGACTTAGAACAATGAGCAGAATGAACAACAGCAACAGTAAGGCATCTCATTTTTAGCACTTATTCCTTTACATTGATATTGATACACTGAATGCATTAAGGTGTTAACAAAAACAGTCAACAAAATGAGGCAAGATAGGTCATTAGTTTTTAAATAAATGCTTCTTCACACAATTATTTTATTATGTTCTTTTTTAAGAAACCCATTATGGTAGTATTGATTCAGTTATTTTAAAATTTTTATGCAAACTGCAATTTATGACTTACTAGCTATATAAATTTTGTGGGCTCATACTCTATGTTGTTAATACTATCATGATGCCAATCTGTGTGCAATTTAATTTGTAAATAATGCACTGGAAAAAAATGAGAGCTATGATAACAATGGGCTGTGAGAGAAATAGCTCAAATGGCAATTTTTCCTTGGCATATGTTTTAATGGGTTTATATTGTGTGGAGCTTAGGTCAATTGAATGTAAAATCAGATTCTTGCTATTAGTTCTTTCTTATTGAATGGGTATAAGCAATGCAGAGTAAAAATTAATGAAGCTTCATATATTCTCCCTTAGCAACTATGCCTGGTGCTATGATAGGGCTACTAGTTGTGGGTTTGTTCAGCTGATTTCCAGCATGTTCACGGATGCTTTGGGCTGAATTAAAGTCTCAACAATGAGGCTTGCAGCTGTTTCTGTAAGCTTGTGAATGCCCAAATTGTTAATTAATACCTAGAGTAGATCATATGGCTATCACCTATTTATTAAAATAAGCTTTTTTTTTTTCTGTAAAGATAGTCCTAGACTCTGTTTTTCACCTTTTCTGCCATATGACAGCAGTTGTGACTATCCCACAAAAATTATCCTCTACAGGACTTTCTCTAAGGGTTTGTTCAGCTGATTTCCAGCATGTTCACGGATGCTTTGGGCTGAATTAAAGTCTCAACAATGAGGCTTGCAGCTGTTTCTGTAAGCTTGTGAATGCCCAAATTGTTAATTAATACCTAGAGTAGATCATATGGCTATCACCTATTTATTAAAATAAGCTTTTTTTTTTCTGTAAAGATAGTTCTAGACTCTGTTTTTCACCTTTTCTACCATATGACAGCTGTTTTGACTATCCCACAAAATTATCCTCTACAGGACTTTCTCTACTTTCCTACCTTCAGGAGAAATGAAAATCTCTGTTTGATCTTTATGAAATTATTCTGCCTATAGATAAGGACCTGATCACTCTCTTTATCAATCAGCAATTCTTGAAACTTGCTGACATTTCATCAAACACAATAAGAGATTCATCAAGTAAAATACTTTAAAGAGGAGACAGTGGTGAGGGATTTTGAAAACCCAGTGGGTTCTGTTGTGGGGTCTCCATCCCGTGAGATGGATTGGATTGACTTCAGAATTACAAAGCACAAAACTTAATTTTGCAATTGTGTAATAGCACTGCATATGAAATCCAGGAAGCTATTTAAGACTAGCTAAATTGATTTTAGGGCTTTAGCTAATGACTGTAACTAGGGACTAAAATCAACATGGGTAGAAAGGTCTCTGCCAACAGTTTGAATCTCACTGTTATGTGCTAGGAATGAAAGGAGAATAATAAGGTTTTGTCTGAACCAAATTAATTTTCTATTAACAGGGTTAAAAAATGAATCTTTGTTCTTTTAACTGCTTGAACCAAATTAATTTTCTATTAACAGGGTTAATCTTTGTTCTTTTAACTGCAGTGATTTGATTAGCATTTTTTGAATTGTGACTAAACCATGTCATATTTTTAGCCCACTGATGTTTTGAATCAAAATTAGTTAAAACCTTGATTTTTAAAATTGTCTTAATTTCTACATAGACAACTGACATTTTTAGGACTTCAAATCTAAGCAATAATTTCAGTTTTGTAATGTTTGCTTCTTGCAAAACAATGGAATTTGACTTCTCCAAATATTAGCAGAACTGATTTGTTCCTTGGATAGCAGAATTGAAAAATAAAAACTACATAAATTAACAGAGGTATATAAGCTTGGCACACTCTACAAATTAAAACCTTTATCCGGCTGTATTTCACACTTTTAGTAATTTATAATGCTAATTAATAATTATATCTTTTGAGAATTATGTCTTAGAATTTTAAAAATCTTTTGTTGAAGGAAAATATGAATATTTCATATAAGGAGAAATTTTCCTGTAGTCATCTCAAAAAAGACTCATTCTAGAATTAATAAATGAGACTCACCAGTCATGATTCTGTATGTTTTACAGAAAAGAGCTGATTCAGTGGAACTGAGTGCAGTGTTTCCCATTCTTTCTGGCAAGTGGAAGAATAAAGAAGTAAGGAATGAATCAGGATCACACCATGGGAATACCATAATATTTTTCTAATTAACTCCATTCAAGAAACTCTTAACCGAATATTTTAGAGTTAAGATAATAATGCTTCTAAGCAGCAATGCAATTTGCAGAAGTCAACAAAGCATGACCATGATAATGTAAAGAAAAATTCAAAGACAGTGAATTTTCCCATTAGTTATATCTTATTCCCCTAGGATTTTATTTTCTGTGCTTTAGTTTTTAACCTCAGAGTCATATTCATGTATTATTAAATCACTAACAACTGTTGTTTAAAAATCTTGGCTTCCTGAGCCCAGTTAATAATCCAGATGAGTAGTCTACCTCCCTAGGGGAACTTTCCTATGTAGAAGCTGGTATGACCTCCACTCAAGACATTTGCACACATAATTATATTTTTGATGGGCTCTGCTTGTACACATAATTTGAAAATAATTTGTAGTGAATTTTGTCTGGAAATTTGACCCATTACTTTTGCTTCTTTACTTTTACATCACCCATTTTAGTACATAAATAATACATTTTTTTGCCACGGGATACTCAAATAAATCAAATAACTAGTAAGTTATGCACTTGGCATCCTTACAGACAGCATATGCTTGCATTATTTGGCAGAAGGCAAAAGTACACGTATGTATTGTGAGCAACATTTCATATCTGTGAATAGTTAAGCTAAGAGAACAGTGGTTATGCTGTTCCAGGCCTGTGTAACCACACATTTTGGAATGCTTGAATGAATTGCTGAATGAACTTCAGTGGCTATTACATTTATGAGGTTTACAGAGGGCACATGCCCCTTCCTAAATATTGGTAGCTGCCACATCCCCATTTGGACCTTTAACAGGTTCCAGGAAGCAATGCAAATTAGTCCTTAAGTAAACAGTATGATCAGTTGAAAATTTTGACATATTGAAATCTCTGGTCACGTGCAAAATCCCAAGCCAGCCCGACTGGGCCTTTCCTTTTTAATTCCTCCCCTGCAGTTTGACAGATCTTGCAGGAAAAGTGCAGAAGAGTTGATGGAGTCACTGACAACTCTGTAACTTTGCTCAGCCATTCTGAAGTTCAAACAGTCCACCACAGGCTGGAGTAAAATCTTCCTGGGTTTGAGAAAAAGGGGTAAATAACTGGAACAAGGAATTACAATGAGATTGAAGAAGTTCTAAGCAACTTGGGACCTTCTTTCTCTGGAAGAGTTTTATATTATCCTAGAGAACTCCCTTTTATTGTGCGGTTAGCAACTGGGAAGCCTTTCTGCTGGCTGGCTGCTTATTTAACTTGGAAAGCCAAAGTAATTTTGTTCTGTAGTAAGTGTTTAAATCAGGCATGTATTCTTCAGCATTTATTTCCAAAGGAAATCAAGGGACCAGCTATTTCCAAATATTTCTGGCATGCTACTGTTCTTTTTCTAATTCATGTGACTACAAATGGTGGCTTCCTACTTTTACTCAGCACTGACTGTCAAAGCATAAGGAAGTACAAAGCTGATACACTGTAAATGAACTCTCTTTTTTTAAAAGCTCAGAGATAATTGAAATACAGAACAATATCATGAACAGTTCTGAACATGGGAAAATATAATGCTTTCTGGAACCAAGGTATCTTTTGTGCTCTGAGATAAAGCTGCTGAACTACCTTAATATGCTTAAACAGAAACTGATTGAAGACTGTAGCTTGAATGCCAGTTTTCAAATGAGGATATATTTTTAGATGCAGTTCATGAATTGCTAAACCCAGGATTTTCAAGTGGAAGTGCAGAGCTGTTGCTGCAACCGCGTGCTAACAGTAATTGTGATTAAAACAGAGCAGGTAATGGCACAAGCAGAGCAACTGCATATATTTAGATTTCTTCCAAAACCTGTATTGCGACAACTGAAGTAATACATGTGCACATGTATTTCATCCCATGCTGCAAAAATTAATCTATTATTTGTGTTATAATTGCTTATGTAATCTCCATCTCAAACCAGGAGTCTACAGTCATCTGCTGATATATATTGTAAATGGCATACAGACAGAAAGGAGAGTAGAAAGAGATAATAAAATAATGATGCTCTGCATTATTGGTTTTGGTTGGTTTCGGCTCGTCAATAGCCTAAATGTGATAAGTCTTCTTTGTCTGTTACAGAAAGGGAGAGCTTTAAGGAAGCATTTGAAGGGGCCTTATGAAGTAAAAGAGAAACTTCTTTTGAAGTGAAAAGAAGAGAGCCAACAGCAGAAGCAGGTGAACACCACCAGGCGAGGTGTTTGCTCCAACACCATGTGTGGAAAGCACTGGATGATGCTACAGGCAGTGAGAGGAGTTGGCATCATGATAACAAGCAGCACCTTAATGAGTAGAAAATGGGGAACCATAAGCCACAGGTGAAGACACTTAGCTTATGCTTGCTGTGGTGGGGAAGTATTATAACCTGAGCAGTCCCACAATTTCTGGTAGTAATCTGAATGTATGCAATTGTTAGCCTCTCCTGCAAGCAAGGTGAGGTTTGTAGAAATACAAGATGCAGGCAAACCCCTTCTTAGTGAGTTTTGACAAAACACACAGCTAAGGAGGAGTTGGTAACTGAGTCGCATGTAGTTTTTAGTTTAAAAATCTTGGCTGAGCAAAAGTATGTGGATGGGTGATAATTCTGAAGAGTATCAGTTTTCCATTACAAGTTGGAGCTATAACTTTCCATTTATTTTAACTTGCATGAAATTCATTCTAAAGTCAATCTTCTCACATCTGTTTTGTTTTAGTGTTGTTACACTCTGCAAGGAGACTGTGGTTTAGAGAGTTAATCAGAAGAAAAAATTGTAATGGGTAGAGGAGGAGAATCTATGTGGCTATTGAATCCCTACCATTGTTTTTCTCTCTTGAGACCTGCTACAAAGTGAAGTGAAAAAGAACCCTTTTTACCATCTTACTTTGAGCTTTGGGTTTGTCTCCCTTACCTTATTAGTTGTACCAGCAAGAAGACCAAATAAATTAATAGGGATGAATATGATATTGATATCAAACAATTTGTAGAATTGTTGAAGATGTCACTGAGGATGCACTCTCTAGTACATCTAATTCAAAGAGCCATTCAAAATAAGTGCAGGTATTCTGGGATAATAAATAAACCAATATGCTACTTTTGATTTGCTGATCCCTCTGAAAGTATTGGTCTGATTCAATCTGCTTCCAGGTGCTAGTGGTGTTCTGCTCTGCACTGCTTACATTGCTTGCTCTATTGTGTTATAGCTGAAACAATCTGCTAGAGAATTGTGAGGCAGGAATGCACAGAAGCAGAACTTTTTCCCAAAAAAACTTCAGCTTTTATCATGGTTAATTCAGCTCTTGCTTTTCAAACTATCCTTCAGACTTATGCCCAAATTTACAGTTTTCCCAAGCAGTATCAGAAAAATAAAACTATAACGTATTTTCTAATTTCTGTCATCTTTCTTTTCTTTTTAATTTGTCGGAGAAATTAACAAATTTTGTTAATTTGCCTACCACAGAGGAAAAATATGCATGCTGTATTTTCCTTCTTCTGTCTTTCCTTTGTCAAAGTACTGCTCTTTTGAGAGAGACTGCACTGAGTCTTTTTGTGACTGCATGAGGATGCATCTTTCCTGAACCTGGGCCTGTCATGAATGACAGTGAAAGGTCACTAGACAGACTTAGGACATGTCTTTACTAAGATAAAATTCAAATTTAGGTCAGACTTTATTAGGAAAAAAAAAGACAAAATCATCCCTTAATAGATATTCCTGTTTATCTATGCGTTGCTTTTGAGGGTACTTCTGCCTGTATCCTCTTGATCTCCAGAAATCCTTAGGGCACTAGAACAGTTGGAATAACACTCAGGAGATGTGATTCTCTTCAAATGCTACTGCAGAAACCCATACTGAGAAAGTGCAAAGGGGTGTCTGATGAGGGCGAGGCATTTCTGCTTTCCCTCTCCTGGTTGAACTGGGTTGTTAGCATGTGGAAATGATTCCAGCAGCAAACTGAAAACCTACAGACAGCTTTAAAACTATCTGAAATATGCAGAGGCTTTGTGATCCAAGAGGGATGGTTATGAGTGATCACTTCCATCTCCTGTATCACCCACAACAAAGATTCCCTTTTCTTTAGCTGCAGCTGTGCTTTCCCTCTGCTACCAACGTGACCCAGTCCTGCCAAACACAGGGGTGGTCACAGGTGAGAACATGTGAATGAACAGGAAGGCACAAGAGACAACTACACGAGGTGAAAACAGAAGATGGCAGATTGCATTAAAAACATGTCCTGGGTGCTGTTTGGTCTTTTCCATGCCTTTTCAGAGGCACAAAGGTAACGTGCACTTATCTGGGTGGCAACAAGGGATACTTAGCAACCCTGGTGCCATATTCACCATGGGTTTTGGCAATCAATATAATGTCGTTTTCTTAACAGTAATCATTGCTCTGAGAGGTATAAAATGCCTGTGTTCATTCCAGTGGAAGATTAAGTTTGAAGTCTAAAGTGGACCTTTAACATTTCC
The DNA here is from genome assembly GCF_014805655.1 of Passer montanus. Lineage (NCBI taxonomy): Eukaryota > Metazoa > Chordata > Aves > Passeriformes > Passeridae > Passer > Passer montanus. The sequence goes on along the minus strand of NW_024357613.1, from coordinate 13,055,962 downwards.
ACCATTATTAGTATTACACTGTTAATAATTTTAGCAGAAGCTTCCAGGTATTTCAAGCTTGTTAATGGAATTTTTAAACAGTGTCACCATGTTTTCTTCTGATCTGACTGGATACCTACATTTTACTAAGAATTAAAAAAAAAAAATCCTTGTGATGGAATAACATTCTGGAATGTGGTTTAGTAAATGTCGTCCTTTATAAGTGTGCTTTTCCCTCTCAGGTTTGTATTAATTTTAAATTAATGTAGCCATAGTTGAAAAATGAGTCTTGTACTCCCCTGGGCATGTTTACAATGGCAGTAAATGGTTTATGATCACCTTCAGCTAACACTGACAATAAAGACTGTATCCCATAATATCCATTAATTAAGGCAAATATCCCCTTTTTAATTTTTTTAATGCAATTTCTATTACTCCAAATTTCCCTACTTTGTCCATTCTTCTAGAGGAATACTGCTTCAATATTCTGTTTGAAAGTTGAATATTCTGTTGGGAACTCAGTTTTATGCTGAATGTCACGTTTTTTCCAGTAATATATAGCTGTTAATTCCTCTGATTTCTAAGACTTTTTAAGATGTGCATTTCACTGCCACTCACCCTCTGCTGGTTTGAAGGGTGAGATTAGGTGCCATGTCCCTTGCCAGTTCATCTTTCCCTGGATTCTCTTTCCCCTCTCTTGGGTCAATCATGCTGAAGGTAGCTAAAATCTAATTTTATCTAACATGTCAATGTCACTCTATTAACTTTCCTCTGTGGTATGCTGTTTCCATTATAGGAGTTTAGAGGCTTGGGGAGAAGATGAATATCTGGCTTTAGCCAGACAAATTTGGGGTTTCTTCCAAAGCTTCTCAGAACCTTTGTTCATGCACTTCTTTTCTCTTCACACCAATATGTCATTTATCCATACCACAGTATGCTGCATTAGCATCTGTAATTCACTAAATTTCCAGCAAAGTTGCTGATGGGCTGTGCAATGGGAATGCCAGTCAAAGGAAACTATTTCCTTCAAAGCAGTATGTTCACAAAAATGGTGTGGGTTGGATTTTTTTCCTTAACAGTACCTGCTTGTAACCTGCCAGCACATTGCATGCATAAAAATATTTGCCAACTGACACATCTGTAAAGTGAACATTTTCCTCAAGGAAAATTTCTTGTGGAAATTTTCCTTGAGGAAAATGTTCACTTTACATATATATCTATATGTCTATTTATAAAGTGAACATTACATATATATAGATGTAAAGTGCGCATTATATATATATGTAAATAATTTCCAGGATGATACACATCAGGTAAGAACTGTAGGTTTTGTTTGTTTAGTGATGATGAGTGGGTAATTGACTCTACTTTTCTACTAAGTGCACAAATGTTAGAACAGTGAGCCTGTCCAGCTTAATTTTCAACTGCTGCTCTAGAGGGACATAAAAATGTGCTAAAAGTCAGGAGCTGGGTGGTGACTGGGATATTAACTAACTTACTTTCTGCATGGTTAGAAGAACTTCTCTCCTGTGGGTCACATACTGAGGCAGAACCACATTTATTTTTGCTTGCTGCCTCACTGAAGAAAAAACCATAAAATCATAGAACAGCCTATGTTGGAAGGGATCTTAAAAATTTTCTTGTTCCAACCTCACTGCTGTGGACAGGGACACCTTTCACCGGACCAGGTTGCTCAGAGCTTTGTGTATCTTCTTGATTTGATAACAAACTTGACACAGTTTTAACTCAGAAATGGGACTTCATCTGTTTGCACTACTATAAAGTGAGGCTTTTTTCATGTCTATTACTTCCGCATATATCTAGCTCCTAAACACATACTGTGAAAATCAGGTCACAATTAGACACCTCAGCTTTCACATCCCTCCTTTTTGTCATCTGTAATGCCTGTGTTGATGACAGTGCACTGGTTGCTAACCTCCATGTGTCTGGCACCACAGTACTTTGTACACCCAACCCTAAGTGGATACCTCGCTGTACTGCTATAATCCATTGGTCTATGCAGAATTCTCCTGAATTCCAGCATTTCAGGAGAGCTAGCAGTGCTGTTTGTCATCCTCTCTGTCCCCATTGTGTGCGCTGTTAAACAATTACGCGATGTATTGCAGTTTTTGCGTCTTTTTCAAGTTCTCAAAGGCAGGGTCTCTAACAGAGGCCTGTTTCATTCAGGGTTTCAGTCTAACCGGTCAGCACTGTGTCACAGGCACCTCTGAACAGCACAATAACCAACCCCACTGGTCCACAAAACAAAAGGGCCTCTGTGGCAACAGGCTGCCACAGAAAAGACACTACCATGGAGACTATTCGTGATCCTGTAAGAAATATCCATTGTATTTCACATCCCTTTGTTCTGAAAGCAGTAGGAAATATCTCACGTCCATTCATCACGAGCCAATGAGTTACCCCAAGTTTAGAGTTTGGGAATTGGAAAAGAGTTAAAACTCACCAAAAATAGTCTGGGACCAAAACTCTGCCTAGGATAAAGAAAGTAGAAAGGAAGAGAAACATATAGCAGCTGAGCTGGAAGAGTACCCACAAGTACTCAAGCTTCAACTTGAGAATTAAAGTATGGAGAAAAGGGAGTTACCTGCACTATCCAAGTAATTATTAGTTTTGGAATAAAGCATGTGGGTGCATGTATGCACAAGTAGAAGAAGAACTGAGGAGAAAAAGGGAAGAGATTAAAGCTGACTTCTTGTGGCTAATACAACAACTTTTAACTTGGTTATAGGCATTTGCATTCTTTTTTACATCCATGAACCTTGTTTCAGTTTTCCCGAGTTGCACTGCCTGTCTTCCCTTAATTCACATGTGAAAGAATATTTTGTGGGTAGGTGCAGTACAAGGAGTACAATTCAGAGGTTGCAGACAAGGCATGTTGCTGCTGTGATCAAACATTTTTGGATGTGTGCAAGGCCCACGTGTTCATCCAGCACCGCAGGGCCAAATGACATTCCAGGAGCAGCTGCCCAGCCACTACATCCACGCTTAGTGCATGTTCCCCGCAGGGAAAGTTGAAGCTCTTATCTCAGATTTCTACCTGAAAAAAAAAAAAAAAAAAAAAAAAAAAGTTGAGAGAATCTTACTTGGAAACATTTTGTAATCTATTTTGTGCATTATTTAGCCCAAGATAAGAATACAAAGGTTCTGTGAATTCACTCAAACCCATGCTATAAATCTGATGGGGGTTTTTACTTTGTATTCTTTGTGGATATGCAAGAAGAATTTTGATAGAAGCTAGTGCATTCTTGATGTTAATGCAGATTTGGTTTTATTTTTTCCTCTAACTTTTTTTAATTTTAGGTATCATCCTTTCAAAGTTGCAAGTGAACATCTCAGTTAGTATATGATCTCAAACTTATTTTTGGAACGTATAAAAATACCAAAAGGGTTCACTAATCTTTTGATGAGATAAAATTACTTCTGAAGGATAAAATTAGCATGCTGGAAATTTTCCAACAATTATATTTTTACAGCCCTACCATACAGTGTATTTTTGAAGAATCAGTACTCTGAAATACACATTAGATACATCTTCTGCAAACTATATTTTGAATAAAATTTTAATGTGATAATTATTTTTAAAAATTTCTCATTATTTATAAAGAATGATACTTATTGTATAATCTTCTTATTATGAGAAAGAAAATATTAATGAAACAGGCATCCTAATTTTGACTAGGATAGAGATAATTTTCTTCCTGGTAGCTGGTCCAGTGCTGTGTTTTAGATGTCGTATGAGAACAATGTTGATAACACACTGATGTTTTATTTGTGCCTCAGGAGTGCTTACCCTGAGTCAAGGACTTTCCAGTGTCTCCTGCTCTGCTCCTGAGGAGGGGCACAAGATGCCAGGAGGGAGCACGGCCAGGACAGCTGAGCTGAGCTGGCCAAAGGGATATGCCATACCCTGGGAATGTCATGGCCAGTGTATAAACGAGGGAGTTGGCCTGGAGGCACAGATCACTGCTCAGGGCTGGGCTGGGCTTCAGTCAGTGGGTGGTGAACAATTGTATTTTGCATCACTTGTCTTTCTGGAGGTTTATTCCTGGTTTTTTTGTTGTTGTTGGTTTTTGGTTTTGTTTGTTTTAGGTTTTTTTGTGTGGGGGGGTTTTATATTCCTGGTTTTTTTGTTGTTGTTGGTTTTTGGTTTTGTTTGTTTTAGGTTTTTTTGTGTGGGGGGTTTTATTTTTTTGGGGGGTTTTTTTTGGGTTTTTTTTGTTTGTTTTTTTTTGCTACCTCTGTTAGGTTTTTTTTACTCTGAATATTGTTATGGTTATTGTTCCCATAGTGTCCTACTTTATTTCCATTATTAAAATGTTGTTATTTCAATCTGTGGATTTTAACTTTTTCTGATTCTCTTCCCTATCCCACTGTGATGGGGAGAGTGAGTGAGTGAGTGAGTGAGTGAGTGAGTGAGTGAGTGAGAACCTGTGAGGGGGTTAAGTACTGACCAGTGTCAAACCATGACACAGAATTAAAGAAAATATGGTTTAAAATAATTTAAATTTGAAATTTAGATTCCAAAATCAGGAGGGAGGGGGCTGATGGGTCGAAAGCACACTGATCCCAACACCCAGAGCTCAACAAACAGAAATGAACTTGCGCCATCCATATTTTCTGAAAAACAGGGAAGAAAGCACAAGATAAGGGAGATCAGCTTTTCAAGGGATGATAGTTTACCAATAACAACCTGCTTTGTGCTGCACTATGCAGCATATTCATAAATGGTCTGGAAAAGAGATGAGCAGTCAGGAACAAAGCCTGATGAGGCTATTATTTTAGTTAATAAAGATGAGACAACCTTGGTTTTGTGCAGGAAAGTTTATGGGAGTGACCGAGCAATAAAATTGCAGCGGAGGTCAATGTAGATGCAAAGTGCTGCACAAGAGGAAAAGGGCCCTTACTTCAGGTATGAAATGGCAGGATCTGATCTGGTCATTTCTTTTCAGGAAAGAGTCCTGGAATTATGAAAATGGCCCTATGGGAACATCAGCCTGGTCATCACCAGATGAAAAATTAAAATGAATTTTAAAAACACTAGTAAGTATTAAGAAATCAGCCAAGAGCAAAACAAATAATAAATTTTTGCTGCCACAAAAATCCATATTTTGCTTGCATCTTCTGTGTAGGTAAAGAATTGTAGAAATATTGGTTGAGAGGGACCTCTGCAGGTCACCCAGCTCAACCTTTGCCTTGAAGCAGGACCACTGCCAACACTAGATCAGATCAGCTGTGGCTTTGTTTATCTGAGTGTTGGAAATCACCAAGGATGGTGATTCCACAACCTGCCTGGGTCATTCGTTCCAGTGTTGCATATTCCTTTTGGTGAAGAAATTTTTCCCCATGACCAGTTTGAACCTCCCTAGCTGCAGTTGTAGCTCAACACAGCTGCCCAATCCAAGTAAGCTGTTGTTCCTTGTTTTCTACTTGCCACTGCCAAGAAGTGTTTGGCTGCATCTTCCTTCAGATGCTTTTCTTGTCCCTGAACTTCAGCAATAGGATGGAAAACAGAAACGTTTTTGATGTAAAGCTCAGCTAACTTTAATAGAATTCTTCACAGTGGGAGAGGACTTATAGAGTATATGATAAAGAACTAGTGAGTATCAAATGAAGATAGCAGGTTGAAAAGACACTAAAAGAGGCAAGATTTTGCACAAAGATATGCTTGACCTGGAGAACTTGTTACTAAAGCAAGTTGTAGATATTACAGATCCATGTAGGTTAAAGGGAAGATGGGCAAGAACCCAACAGAGAAATCCAGTGAAGGTTACTAAGATCATAGAAACTGCACCTGCCTCATAAAATCTGAGTCTGAAATATTGGTGGCAGTGAAGGTGCTGGAGGGAGCTACTGCCTTCAGTAGCGGGCAGGAGGAGGAGGGAGCTGGGCGCTAAGGTGCTGGAGGGAGCTACTGCCTTCAGTAATGTAACCTGATATTGGTCTAGCAAAGCCCTTGGTCTCAGCCAGTGTGGAAGCTCTTGTGTTCAATATATTGTTTGTAAAACTTTACCACTTTTCCTCCATTTCTGTCTTGCCTTGTTAATTACCTTGGTAATTCTTCAGGTCACTTTCTCTGGCACATGAAATATTATTATATTATTACTATTTTGCTTTGGTTTTAAGTTGTGTGCATAAAGAACAACAAACCCAGAACTGCAAATGAAATCTAAATTTTGAAGAAATAAGCCTCTGTCTTCAAAATGAAACTGCAGGCTGCAGTTTGCTGGTCAAAGCCTTATTTCTAACCTGTTTAAAAATTTGGTTCCACTAAGTTTTTGAAGTTAAGATTTTTAAAGGAAGGACATGCCTATGATTAAAACAACGAAGCAGCACTCTGGAGATCTCACTCTGATCTCCAGCAATGCCACAAATTTCCTGCTGGTTTTGGCAAATCAATGGGCCTTCATTTAGCATGAAATGAGTTTTCAGCAGATGAACTCAATGGAAGTGCTTGAGTTAAGCACTAGCAGAACTGCTTACTGAGGGTCCTTTTCACCTTGTGCATCTGCCTGGCAGTGGGCAGCTTTGGGGAGGGCCCTGTTCTAGTGCCAGGGGGTGATCCAGGGAGGAGAGACCTCCCCACGAAGCTTTCTGCCTGGGGAGGAGAGACCACAGGAACACTGAGGGGAAGGAGGAAGCCAAGGAGTGATGAGGAAAGGAGGAAGGTGCTTCTCACCTGGCCTCTGGGGCCTAGACGAGCGGGAATGGTCCAGAGGAGGGGCAGGGAAGGTCCCTGAGGAGCAAGGCGCTCCAGAGGAGCGGGGCTGGGAGACAGGGGCGAGGGCAGGGAGGAGCGGGCAGGCCGCGGTCCGTGGGAACGCCATTCCCCGCTCCTCGCCTTCCGCGGGACGCTCCGGCGGGCAGGGGCAGCGGCTGTCCCCGCCACAGGTGGAGCGGACGGTGCGAGCCCCGCTGCCCTTCCCTTGGGACGGGCTCCCTCCTCCTCCTGCCCGCTTGTCCCCGCTGGCCACCCCGGCCCAGCTGCCTCTCCCGCCCCGTCCCGTGCGGGCCCCGCGCCCAGAGGAGCCGCGGCCGGGGCGATGCGCCTCCCCGCTCCGCAGGCAGAGCCCCTTCTCCTCCTCCCTTCCCATCCGAGGAGACACCGAGATCTGCCTCCGCTCCCCTCGGCCCTCCCCCTCGGCTTCCTCTCTCTCTCGCCTTCTTTTTCTTTTTTTTACTTTCCTTTTTTTTTTTTTTTTTTTTTTTTTCCCTTTTCCATCCCCTCCCCCGCCTGGGAAGACCTGGCCGCTCCCCCCGCCCCGTCCTCAGTAGCCGCGGGCGCTGGGCGGCGGACGAGCGGCGCGGAGCGGGGAGCCGGGAGCCCGAGCCCCGGGGCTGCGGCCGCCCTGCCCTCCGTCCGTCCCGCGGGTGCCAGGTAGGACCACGAGCCTTCCCTGGGGAAGAGGCAGCTCCCAGAGGCCTGGGCGGGCAGCAGCGGAGCTGGGGATGGGGGCTGAGGGGGACCGGGCACTGCGAGGGAACCACCGTCTGCAAGGCGATAGTTGTTTTGCGATGTCATTCTTCCTACGCGGGTTGTTTTTAAAAAATGATGGGGCTGAGCGATGTCAGTACCTTGAGCTTGGCAGCTGAGATGTTTTGTGTAAAGTTCCTGCCTCTTTAGCCTGATGGATATATTTTTGATAGGACTAAAACGCCACGCGTTTATCTGGTCCTTTTTTTTTTTTTTTTTTTCCCCCACATTTGAAGCCGGTTTCACAAGACGGCTTAACAAGACTGCAGCAAGGGGCATATTTATTGGGTTTTCTGGGGTTTGTCTCTGTGCTGTGCCTTCTGCGGGGAGCAGGCAAGGAGCCTCTTCACCCTTCAAAACAAACTCCTTTAATTCCGATTCATCCCCTCAGTGTTAGCGCTACCATCTCCGCGCTCCTCTGGAATTGACACTAATTTCATCCAGATTCGTCACTGCTGGAAACAGATTTATCTTGGAATAGCAAAAATAAAAGAGCCGTGCCAAGGTATTTAACTTGCAGGTTTTGTAGAGGGGGAAAACTCCTTCGGGTCAGGCGTGGAGAAGCAGAGCCTCTCGAGGAAAGCAGGACCAGGAGAGATAAAGCCTTACTCCCCAAATCCTCCTCTTCTTCCAGGACAGCCCTGGGCTCTCACACGCGAACACACAGGAGCGGAGAGGGCAGAGGAGAGGCGGCCATCCCGGCAAAGCCCTCCCGTCCCCGCCGCTCGTCCGGCCGGTTCCCGGTCTGTGCCCGGCGGCGCTGCCCGGCTGGCAGGGCTGGACTCCCGGAGCCGCTCAGCAGCAGGGCACTGGCCGGGGCGGCGGGCGCGGAGAAGATCCCGGCGGCGGGAGGGGCGCGGAGAGGATCCCAGGGGTGGGAAGGGCGGCGGAGCGCGGAGAGGATCCCGGCGGCGTGAGGGGCGGGAGAGGATCCCGGGCGCGGGAGGGGCGCGGGTGCGGAGCCGGAGCTGGAGCCGGGCGCGGAGCTGGAGCCGGGTGCGGGGCTGGAGCCGGGCGCGGGGCTGGAGCCGGGCGCGGAGGCGCTGCCGGCGCTCCGGGAGCGCCGCCCTGCGGCCGCGGCGGGCGCTGCGCCGCTTACTCGCGGTCCTTCACTTTCCCCGCCCGTGGGACTTCAGAAACGAGCTGTCACGCCTGCCGTGTAAAGTTAGTTCTTTCTATGAGTATTGAAGCTGCCTAAATTTTTGCAAGAGACAGGAGCCGTAGTCGGGTTGTTTTTTCGCGAATCAGAAAGGAGGACAACATCCGTACGCCACTGTACAGAGTGAGCGCACCTGGAGGAGGGAAGGGAGAGCAGTGGTGGATAAGTTTATGGCAATGGTTTCTTCCAGGGAGTGTGAGATATCAAAAATTTGTTCTCTATTTTGCTTTGTCAGAGTAGAACTATGAATTCCAACTTTCAGGTCATTTCAAGAATAAGGCCAAAAGCAGTTAAAGGAGATGGTTACTATAGCAGTCTCTGTTATTTTAGGGCTTAGAAATTGGATTTAAAATTGTGTAAGATTAGTTTGAAATGTGTCGACTTTCCTACAAGAAGAAGGAAACTGCACGGTAGAGGCTGCACTAAACAGACCAAGATAAAACACTGTCAGGAAGCTGGAATTAATTTTTCTTCTGTCTGAGCTACACTGGCATGAGAATTTCTTCCGTGATAGCCTGAAGTGAAACCTATTCTAGTTTGGCTTGATTATAAGCCTTTTCCTGAGCATCTGACGTGCATTCAGTTGGAGTAAAGTAGGACAAAATATTTAAAGGATATCCTCAAAAATTAGGGGTTTTTTTGCCTGTGGATGCAGAAAGGTTTAATGTGGAAAGCAAGAAATTGAAAGAACTAAAAATAGTTTTACTTGTACGGATATGTCTGGCAGCTGGAATGACACCAAAGTTATTAGCTGAGTTTGGAAACTGAAGAAAGAATTTCAACATTTTCATATAGCTGGGAATCTCTCTCTTCTGATTTCCATTTTGTTTTCTCACAAATAATTCATCATACCTTAAAGAGCTGACTCAAGGATTCCAATTACTGTAAGCCAACCCAAAATCTGTATGGGAAAGGAGTGAAGGAAAGGAGAGGGCAGAGCATCTTAGGGTGTGGAGGAAGTGTGGAGAATGGGTAATTGAGGGTTTTTTCTTTGCAATCAACTTGAAGCCTTCTCAAGGCATTTCCTCCTTCCCCTGGAGGCTGTATTCTCTCTTCCTTTCTCCCACCCTGCAAAGCTGTCTTTGCACCCCTCTACACATTTGCATCCTCATCACCTGGCAAGAGGAGCCCGATACAAATGTGTAGATGGGTGCAAAGCCTTGTGTTTCCCTCTTGCCAGCAGCCTGTGCTGGGCCATGGCAAATGCTGACATTGCCCTTGCTTGGAGCTGGCCCCCTCTAAACTGTAGAGATGGGGTTAGTAAACAGATCTCAAATGCGTGGCTGCAAATGACAAAGCTGCCTAGTAGAACCACTGCTCTGGTCTCTGTAATGAGAATTTCCATGTTTATCAAGTTCCTTGAACTGCTTCCAGTTATCCTGAAGTGTAGTTAGTTCATTCCCAGTGACAAGTGGATCATTATAAATGAAGAAAATCTTGGCTTCCAAGACTGCCTTTGTAAGCAGTGAGCACTTGAGTGTTGTGATTCAAATGGAGGGCTCCAAGGCATCTATGGAAGGTTCTGTGCTTTGACTTTTTTTTTTTCCTTTCTAAAGAGTAGCAGAAGGAGCCATAGTACTCCACCCTTGCAGAAGGTCTCTCTATAAAGCAGAGAGAAAGAAATGGACTTCTCTATAAACTTAGTTATGAGATCATCTGGGAAGACATGAGCCGTCACAGTGGAATGACATCAACCCAGACTTTCTATGTGAACAAGCAGTTAGTGACTGAACTTTCCTTAGGGCTCACAAAGTTCAGCTACAGAGGAGTATCAGACATCCAGACCTTTATGAAAAACTGAGAAAGGGAGGAATATTCTAGGGAAAAATAGAAAAGTCATTCTCAAGCCTGATATTAGAACTGTCTTCTTCGGCAGCTATATTATGGCAAAGCAAATTTAAACCATCTTTCCTACACAAATATCACATTATTTATCCTCAAACCATGCTAGTTTGTGACAGGCTGGAAACAAAGACAAGGAGATGCTTCCTCATACAACATGTAGTTAAGCTGTGTGACTCCTGGATGCAGAACATTATGGCTACAAAATTCTGTACGTATTGAAGGGAAGACTGTCAAACTGTGGAAGAAAAATTAACTAAGGTTTCCTTACACTACAGAAACTTCCTCTGCTCTGAAGTCCACCAGGTACAACTGGTTGTAAGTCAAGAAACTGTGAGGGAGGAGGGGCATACCTGGTTATCCCTGATCCTGTCCCTATCTTCTACCCTAGGCAGACACATCTAGTCAGTGTCAGAAACAAGATTTTAGGACAGGCAGGCCTTTGGTCAGGCCAGGAAGCTATTTTTATGTTCTCATTGCAGTAATTTTTTTTTATTATTTTGACACCTTCTAACCCACAGATATGTAAAATAGTAATTCCTCCTCAGATTCAGTCCTAATTGAGCAATAACTGAACCAACACTTTGAAGGTAACTTTGTTAATATTTAAATGTGCACATCTCTGCTATACCAATAAGCTAGACTGGTGTGAACAACTGGTGTTCCTCTACAAAATCTTGTGCCTGGGTTGATTCCCCAGCTCTGCTTTCAAAACTTTCAGATATCTTTTCATGTGACCACATACACCCCAGAGCTCAGACCTGTGAGTCACTGTAATCTCCAGACGTCTTAGGAAAGACCCCACATCTTCTCCAAAATCTGAGTTAGCTACTTTAAAGCCAGGAAGGGTTTCCTTCTATTGTAAAATGTGGTATATATATATATATATATATATATATCTCCTAGTAAGTGGACTCCAGCTCAAAGTTGGTGCTTCATTCTGGCAAAGGTGAAAAATGTTAAAACTATGCTAAAACAAATCCACTCTCTTCTTGGCATCAGAAGCAACAAGCTGTGGTTGAACTGTAGTGCTTACTTAACAAAAAAAAAAAATTACTTATTATAGACAACAAATATGTCTATAGGGTAAAGATGCCTCAAAAATCATAGGAATCACTGGTCCATTGCACAGCTTTGAAAGTGATGTTCCCCACTTCTTTTTCCATAAACCCCTGTTTTTCATGCTAGATCTTCAGTTAGCCTGTAGCCAGGCTGTTTTACTGGAGATCACCACTTTTAATATTCTAAACTAAAATTAAGGAAAGTGGTTATGTTTGCCCTGGCCTGCACTGCTATTGCAATGTAAACCAGAGAGCTTAACCACATACAAATCCTTGAATTGCTTGGCTTTTAAAGTTTAATCATAGACCCTTTCTTTCTTCACTGCTGAGGTTTCCATGTAATTGGAATGAAGGATGTTGGAACTGAGCACAGATTTCCCAGTGGCAGCTGCCAGTAGTTGGATAATGCCACTGACATCAATGCTGCCAAAAGAGAAAAATGGTCTTTTCAGTAATGGTTTGAGTTCAGAATCAAGAATTCTGGGTTCAGTTTCTGGCTTTGCCTCAGACTTCTAACAATGTTACATTTTTCCTGCATGTTTCCCAACTAGAGATGGGAATAATACTGCTTTTTGTCTTTCCAATTTAAAGTATTAGCTGTTGGTATGGTGCATCACCCCATCTAGGTGGGGCATTCCACATGTGACCATAAGGCACAGACAGCTCAGTTCCTACAGCCTTTGTGGGATCCTGAAAAAGGCATGTGATGAGTAACCAGACTTGTCCCTCCTGCTCAGCTGAGCTTTGCTGCATGTATATATAGCCAGGAGACTCCTCTACACCAGCAACATTCTGCTTTCCTCATTTGTCTGTCTGTCCTAGAAGACCTTGTTTCCTTGGGATAGCAGTAAGCAAAGTGCCATTTTTCATACAGGCAGATTCATGTTCTCAACTGGGTGGGTAGTGGAGATCCATTGGTGACTTTTAAGTCAGCTAAAGCCACATTTTGGCCATTACACGAAAGAGCACAATTGGTCTGGTTTCCCAAGGGCTCCTAAGTCTCACGAGTGTAGTCTGTCTATCCATCTCTACTAGGATCCCAGCTTATGAATGCATTGAGGGTTTCCAAGTGTGTTTTACCCTCAACTATATAGCTATAAAAAAGTGAAACAGAAATGTAACTGCATACCTTTGAGATAAAAAAAACCGAGGATGCTCTACCAAGAGGAATGATTCAGACTGCTGCCCACTGAGGGAAAAACAGGTAAAACTCAGCCGCTTTCATCTTCCAGTATGTAACTCAACATGGATGCTGGCTGAATTATCTGCATCCATTTTTCTAGAAACAATTGGAAGAGTCAGAGGTAAAACAGGGAATATCTGAGGCATTTCTATTTTAAGTAGATTGTAGAATTCTGTTCCACTGATGTCAGTTCTAAAATTGCATGATTATACTTAGTAGATATTAAGATAACTGTATATATTTCCAAAGTGTATTTTCAAATCTCTCTTTCTTGTTTTAGAAAAAAATAAAATGGAGCACATGTTACTGCTATTCATAATTTTCATACCTATATTGAGTCTCAGTAATGGAACAGAAACTGAACAAGATTTTACTTGGCACTTAAGGAAGATTCCCCAGATTGTGAGGGAAAGAACTTTCTCGCTTGACAGCCCTAAATTTGAAGCAAAAACCAAATTAGAGCTGAACAGTGTATGTGGAATTGAATGTCAAAGAAAACTGCCAGTGCCAAGCTTGTCTGACTTGAAGAGCCTGTTATCCTATGAGACTGTTTTTGAAAACGGCACGCGGACCCTGACTGAAGTGAATGTCCTCGGAGCAGTGCCTGACCCAGCTGCAAACACAACCGCACGAAGGCCTTTGAGAAGGAAGAGGCAGGTATATGGCACAGACAGTAGGTTCAGCATCTATGACAAGAGGTTTATGACCAACTTTCCGTTCAACACAGCCGTGAAGATCTCCACGGGCTGCAGCGGCGTTCTCGTTTCCCCCAAGCACGTGCTAACAGCAGCCCACTGCCTGCACAATGGCAAGGATTATGTTAAGGGCAGCAAAAGACTCAGGGTGGGCCTGATGAAGACAAAGTCCAGAGGCAATGGCAGGAAACGCAAAGGTGCTAAAAGAAGTAGGAGAGAAATTTCTGCGGACAAAGAGGATCCCAAAGTCACTGCAGAATTAAGGCGACAATCCAAAGGTGATGAGAGAAAGCAGAGGGGATCTGGGAGGAAGCAAGGGACCTCAGATGGCGTGCCCTCCTTCCAGTGGACCCGGGTGAAGAGCACGCACATCCCAAAAGGCTGGTTTAAGGGTGTCTCTGGGGATATTGCCCTGGATTATGATTATGCTGTTCTTGAGCTCAAGCGTCCTCACAAAAGGAAATACATGGAGCTGGGAATCAGCCCAACAATCAAAATGATGCCTGGGAGCATGATCCACTTCTCAGGTTTTGACAATGATCGGTCTGGGCAGCTGGTCTATAGATTTTGTAGCATTTCTGATGAGTCCAATGATCTGTTTTATCAGTACTGTGATGCTGAGCCTGGCTCCACAGGATCTGGCATCTATCTCCGTCTGAAGGAGCCAAACAAAAAGAAGTGGAAACGCAAGATCATCGCTGTTTACTCAGGCCATCAGTGGGTGGACATCAATGGCGAACAGCAGGATTACAATGTAGCAGTACGAATTACTCCTCTCAAATATGCCCAGATTTGCTTCTGGATACATGGGAATGATGAGAATTGCACACAAGGCTGAAGAGAGCCGAGCCTCAGTTTTGCTTAGCACCCTCACTGCCATAGAGTGAAAGGCGACCGCAACAGTGACTGGAAGAACATCACGCCAGAACATTCTTGAACTCAAAGCTCACAAGTAGTGCTATCGTGACTTAAGGAATGCTGAATTTCTAGGAGAGGGCTAGAATTGTCAGACAAAATATTTGTAATCAACCTAGATACGTACTTAAAAACCCAAACCATATTTATGTTTGCCATTGTGATAAATTCAAGTCATTTGTGAGGAAAAAAATGGCTGCACCTTTTTGTCATTTTTTTCCCCAGAGGAAGGGTTGAAACTTCTCAAACTGGTGTTATTAAACAATATCTATTTTTTTCCAATGGATTTACATTTCTCAGGGTTCTGTTCCAATTCTTCAAATGCAAGTTGTGCATATAGCATGTTCCTGTATGTGCAGAATGATCCAGAGAACTGCATGAGACAAGACATTATTCTGGCATTCTCTAAAGATCACAGGTCCATGTTGAGAAGCAGCACTGAAGTTATATGATTGTTAGTTTGGAAAACTTCCTCTTCTGGTTGCTGCAGGAACACTCCCATGGAAATTCCAAATTTATGTAGCTGAGATTTACACCTTAAAGAAACATTCACTCCATTGCTCAGTAAAACTTACAAAAGATAAATTAACAAAAAGAAAGTTTCTATGTTTGGAAGAAAAAGACACATTTAAACATTCTTAGAGAAGCTATAGGAATCTTAAACATGAGCATTTGCCTTCCAATTATTATTTGGAGAGCTGTAGGTTTAGTTTCCAGTCAAATGTTTAGCTTTACCATTGGGAGAAGTCACTGACTCCTGGAGTGGCTACTTGACAATCATTTGGAGCTTCACAGATGATATATCTTCTGGGTGCTAAACATTTCTTCAGTTTTTATAAATTACTTTTATATGAGTTCAGCTTCATAGATAGGATAGTATGTATTAGACTGGGAGTTGGAAATCAATATTTTAGTTTGGCTTTATACTGTTTTGCAAAGTGTGTGGTTTTAATCATGTTATATTCAGACTCCACCTCAACATGATTCACAGGGTTAACTAAAAATTTCTCCCAATTAAATTATAGCACCCTCTGATGGTAGAACTATCCTGTGCATTATAAAAGGTATCTTGTTAGATAGCAGCAGTAGTTAGCAAATAATTTGGTTCAATATGTTTGCAGAACCGTGTATTTAATGAAGACACAAACTGAGCTTGACTTTTACACACCTTTAAACACAAACCATCTTCTTAAAACTGTTGTTGATTGCTATATAAGTCTGTATCTTTTATTTTATGTCAAGATTTTGAAGTACACAGAATTCTTATGGTGCTACATTAATCTAATAACATAAAAAGATACTGTGCCTTTCTGATCATACCCTTTGGGTTTCAGTAGGTTCAGAGTATTCACCACTGTAATATTTAATTTTTTTTACCATAAATTTATGCTGACCAAAATACTTTTTCTTCCTGTGCAAGAGAAAAAAATACAAGATTTTAAAATAATGTTTGGGGTTTTTTTTTGAATCTTTAAAACATGCTTGTAATATCTTTTGATGAAATAACATGATTTTAAATAACCCCTTTTTTTTTTGGTATATGGTTGAAAATATACAACCTGACACACTGAATGTGCAGGCAACTTTGTCCTGTTATTGCCCAAGCACAAAAATTTAAGACTTGCTTCCATATCATAACCCTAACAATATTTAATTCATTGGAAGAAATCTCACTTTAAAGAAAACTATTTCTTTTAATGTCAACCTTTCCAGGGAATACTTAGCTTTTCTTCCTTTATTATGTTTTAATTTTATTTTGTGTGATTGTTTGCAGAAAACTAATAATAATTTTTAATAAGTTTAGAAATAAATCTCTAAGATTTTAGGGTTAATTATTTTTTATTATTGTTAACATCTCTATTAACACATGTGGCTTTGCTGACATTAATTTTAAATCACCTCAGTCCAGTATTTAATACTCTCACTCTATGCAACAGATTTATAGTATTCTTTAGTCAGGTCTGTAATGTTTTTCTTAAGTGCCTTTTTCCATACTTACTGTGACAAATAAGGTGCCACATCATTAATCTAATATAAGACAACCCAGGTCCATGGATTTTTTTACAATTATTGTCATTGTTGATTTGGGTCCAAATCTGATCAAGATAAGGGGGCTTAGTAAATTTCTTGTTTTGTTGAGTCTTATTTAGGTGTGCTCCTCCTCAGAAGAAATAAAATCTATTTCTTTATCACTTTGGGAATTGGGAGTAAGGTAAGAATGAAAATGTTTGATGTCAGTTTCCAAATGGTCTTGTTGTAATAATCATCGGTTGTAAATATCTCAGCCGCAACCTGAGGTTTCCATACCAGGTTGATAAAAACTCTTTCTTTTCAGAGAATAAATACTAGGTGCTCATTTTGTAGTACTAAGAGATTAAAGAGGTTGGCCAGAGCAACATAAAAATTAATTTAAAACAAACAAACAAACCTCTGTGTCTCAGTGCCCATGCACAAACACATGCAGATACACAGGCTTGAAGACCATGGTTGTTTTGACTGAGTTTTGGTGTTGTCAGCACCTTCAGGCCAGGGAATACAGGTAGAAGAAGACACAATGTTTTTCCAGTTGTCTTGGCATGGTAGGCAACATTTTGGTATTCCACTTGGTCTAATAGAGAAATCCATTATGTAGGCATTGTTACTACCTACTACAGGGACTCCTGGAACCGTTCATAAATCAAGTACTTACACGCAATCTCAGGAATTTAGTGTCCTGCATAGAGCTCTTGGTACCCACCACTGCAAATGGGACAAGAATTTCTCAGCCATCTCAGATTTTCTTAAAAACCTACAGTTACTATCTAGTTACCAATGAGAAAATATGAGAAGGAAAATATGATCCCAGTAGATCAGATCTTGCTGTTGTCTAGGACACCAGCAGCAAGGCTGGGTTGCCAGCCCTTGTGATGTTTCCCTAAAGGATTTGTCATCTCTCAGGTACCAGGCTGCACATAATTTGTTTTCATCAGTACTAATTGTTTTCCATAAGAGTTTGTGTAGTAGATATTTTTATTTAACTGTATTCCTGGCTTTAGGAAAAAAAAATCAGTCAAATCTCTTTTCTCCTAGAAGGCTACTGGAATTTATAAAGTCAACAAGTAAGTTTTTTTCAGGGCCAAAGATAAACCTCATATGCAAACCATTAACACACACAGACCAGCTTCTGCAAGGTATTTGTGCATGTGTTTAATCTGAGGTTCTGAGACACATAGTGAAAGTCAAGGGGGTTATTTGCAGTGTGAAAAATTAAGAAGAAAAGCACAACATTATGTAGGAAAATGACTTCTCTTATATGAGGTATAGAGTACCCAATGTTTTAATAATTGCTTAAAGAAACTCCTTGACTCCTTAAGATTTACCATCTTAATTTTGCAGATTTATGTGTCTATATGGAGTATGAATCAGCATGGATATGGCTTAAATAAAAAAAAATAACTCATCCACATGTGGAGGAGAGAAGCAGCTGAGGAGTTCTTTATATTCTGCTGATAAGGGATGATCTAGCAGCAGACAGCAAATAAAAGAGAAAGAAAGAACACGTAGAGGGTGGAAGGCCAAGAAGATGGAGATGGTATGCAAGGGATAAAGAAAGTGTGCAAAGTAACAGATGAAATGGCTGCAAGGTAGCAGAGGCACCTATTGTGAGAAAAAGTAGGCAGATGGTAGACACTTAATAGCATGAATTAAGATGTGAAATTCACAAGTTTCATGACAATTTTTCACTGTTAAAGATAAGGCTTTTCTTCCTAGCCAACAGCAACAAGGAAAGGGCTGTCAGAGGACTCAGGCTGTGGCAGGGGTTTTGACCCTGATCTACAATCCATGCCTGAATTCGCAGGGATGATGCTGCTGTTCATTCAGGGTCCTTGGAAAGCAGCAGATCTGTGTTCTGACCAAAAGGCTTGGCAATATGAACCACCCAGTACACTGGATCACCAAGAGTATAGTGAGTAAGGGATATTTCTCAAACCTGACCCTTTTTTTGGGATTCCTGTGAAGGCTGTTCTCCACTGGGAAAAAAAAATCAAACAAAACATCTCAGACTTAAGGCATTTAAATGTTGGCTCCATTTTTGCATGTATCTAGAAATTCTAGGCAATACATTTTTTCAAGTGTCTTCTGTTTGTGTTTGGCATCCATAGAAATTTAATCAACTGCTTCCAATTTTAAAGCACAGATTATTGCAGATAGTTCCATCTACAAATTCCTGGATTAAAGAATGACTGGGGGAAAAAAAGAATGTTATTAAATTGCAAGCTTAAAATTTCATTCTAATCTCAAAGGATTTGGGAGTATATTTTGGTCCCTTTTGCACCAGTTTTTTGCTCCAAGTGTCAGAGCATTTAGATTAAAAATCTCCAGAAGTAGCTTTGAGGATTCTTTCAGGTTCTTTGCTTTTTTAAGACTGACAGAAAACTTTAGAATATTTTTTAACTGTGTAAAATGACAAGCCATTTGAGAAAATAAATGCAAACCTTTGCTCTGTTAAGATATTGTATGATGCACTTATTCTGTCAATAAATATTTTCTGTTGTTTTTCTTTTCCTCTGTCGTGATGCAGTTTGTTAGCTATGGTTGTGTTACACAAACTTCATTCTCCAAGTGCCTGTAATGATTTATCAGTGAATCATCTGGGACTTGGTCTTACAAGATATTAACGTCTCTTTAAACTTGTTCTGGGGACAAAAACTCCCTGTCTTCAAGATAATTACTCCGTGAGCAAATTTGATGAGTAAAACATTTAGTTCAGCAAGGAAATGACTCATAGTCTACCCTGCAAGTTATTAATTCTAAAATAAGTAATTAGTTCTGTTTCTGCTATTTGCTATAGTTACACTTTCTGCCTTAGAGAGCTGTTGAACCAGGCCAAATTAGAAGTGTGTAAAATATTATAATCTGGGTTCTTAGAATTATCTTAACTATGTGCCCTTGAAACTGCTGCTGATTTTATCTCTGAGGGTAAAAGGAGAGATTTTTGGCAAGGTCAATAGCTGCTGGAAATATTTCATGGAAAGTTAAGATATTATTACACCTGTAATTAACAGTGTGTCTAATACACGCAATATTTACCAGGGGTCTGGCAAGGGCTTACCCACCAGCTCTTATATGGGTCTTCACATGGGGGAGAAGTAAGTGCCACAGGGAAATAAATAGGATTGAAAGCTTTTTGACCTGGAAAAAAGTCCTTTTGGAGCTGGTAACAGGATCTAAATTTTTTCATTGCTGAAATCTACTTTTTGCCATGATCTGGGTGAATGCCTTGGTGCCTGAGAAATGTCCCTCAGCCTCTGTTCAGGGAACATAAACAGAGACCCAGGGGTGACAGCTGTGTCCCCTGCAGGCCATTCCCAAGCTACTGGCACGGATGTGGTTTCTTTTGTGGAAGATACATTCCAACACGTTATGGATTGCACACTCCCTTGGGCCTTGGGAGGCTTGAACCAGAATCTTATCCAAATGCCTATTCAGCCCTAAAATGTTCCCATACAACCCAGGTCCTTGTGCAGGTATTTTCCAGTTATACTCCCATTTCCCATAGTGTTTAACAAATGTTCAAAAGGCCTTCCCCAAATAACAGACATGCAAATCCTCCAAAGTAGCACCTTATGCTGTTTATTATGCAGGTGTTCCTGATAAATCATTCATTCCTTCTGCTTCCAATATGTCTTTAGATCTTGATAATAGCTAATCCTTCACTTGTTATTGCTATGAAAATAAATCAGATATACTGGAAAAGCCACACAAATATTTACTTGTGCTTCTTGGTAATTATGTACACGCTATCCTTTTTGCAGTTGCTATGGCTCTACTTCTTTTCCATGTGAAAGAGTTTGAAAACTTTGGATGAAACCATATTGGGCTCGTTTTCAGACAAATTACTCAGCTGCCCTTTGGCTGCAGTTGCAGCATTCTCCCACCCCTCTGCTCCAGTTTAATTTCCAAATTTATGGATAAAATGCAGTTTAAAGTTTTGCTTTATCAAGGATGAAAGCAGCCAGGAGACAGCACATAGCAGTGGAGCCTTTGTGGCTGTATCTCTCTGTGGACATTTTGAAGCAGGGAGAAGAGGACAAAAGAAGGCAAAGGTGAAGCCCATGAACAGCAGCAAAAAGCTCAGTGCCTTACCAAATGGGAGAAAATGTGATTTCTGTTTTTTTCCTTTTCAAAGGTAACTCTAGTTGTTGTATTCACAATTCTTCTGTGTTTTCTTGAATGATTAATCAGTTAAATATTTTTGCCTCTGTACAGGAATGAACCAGTGGTAGTGGGGATAAAACATGGCCTTGAACGCCAGCAGGGGCTTCTCCTCCCCAAAACACACTCACTAAAAAGAATGCTAAATTACTCCAAAGGGAATTGCTAATAATATAAAGAAGGGGCAAAAGTCACCTCTAAGAAAAGCACCAATGGAATATTTGGGGAAAAGAGTTTATGCATAAAGGCTATGGAGGCTTTATAGCTACATGTGGTATATGGGTTTTTCTGCACGTCTGTGCATCGGACATTGATGCATTCCAGAGCTGTGATGAGTTACATGGTGAAAGAAAATCCACCTGCTGGTTGTCCATCCCACCACCACCCCACAGCAACAGGGACCTACTGTGCTACCAAACTCTCACTGCTTATTGTGAGTTTGAGCACTTTAGTCTTCATAAACAGTGGATATGAACAGAGGCTCCCAAGAATGTGGCCACTGACATTTTGTGTTTTATACATTTTGCTCTGCATCTACATGAAGGATGTATGAAGCCATTTTTAATAACAGTGAGTTGAAACAGTAAGTTCTTGTAAGCAAATGTTGCATCACATTCTCCTATCATTTACAATGCTTAGTCTTGAAGGGAAATTTGACCCATCACACAGTGTATATATATTTACTTGTAGTACATTATACACCAGCTATTTGTGACCCATACATTTCTTTTTCTGAAAGAAATAAAAAGGAAGCCAATATTCAAAAGGGAAAGTAGCTTTGTCAGTGTTCAATTTACTGCTCAATTTACTTCCTTGTTTGCCAATTAACCTGGTACAACATTGATCTGCGATCCAATAATGCTGCTCATTCATTTGATGTGCTCGAGTCCTTCATTTCTTGAAACTGATTTTTCCTTACCTGTTCATACTAGAAAAAATCAGGTATCTGTGAGAAAACAGTGTTCAAAAGCTTAAAAAAACCCACAAAAATGGCTGCTACTAATTGTATTTCATTATTTCATATCAGTTTCCAATTTCATTTCATTCTTTCCTGCTGAACTTGGATTCTTTCTAAGTGAGAGAGAATTCCACTTTTTAATTTTTTTAACTGTGCCTGTTTTGGATTTTCACCTCATTTTCTACTCTGGCACCAAACAATTGAAATTAAATTAAATAAAGCTCAAGCATTGCTATATAACAAGGAGCTTGGGTTACTGTTTAAGAGAAGCCACTTCAAGTTGCTATTAAGGAAACAGCTGCAAACAGAAAATGAAAGGCAAAATCACTGAAAGCAAACCAGTGTTCACAGCTCTGAGACAACACATCAAATCTGGAGCTGGCCTTGGTAAATGCTTTCATAAGCTTTGAGTCGACAAAAGCACTGGCTGCCAGCTGAAGGAACAATCTTGTGACATCCTTACAAAACAACTCTGGGAAGCCCTGACAGCTCCTCCTGCCACAGATGCTGATGGAGGGAGAAACCACTGCCTCTGCACCCCAGCAGCAAGCACAGGCTTTTATCTCTTAGGCACATCCTCTCACCAGAGGAAACTGATTTAATTTCACTGTAAATGACTGCAAAAATAGCAATGATTTGATGCTATTAATCAAGTTATACTAACTGGGCTGCAAATGGCTCCTATCACAAGATCCACTATAATGACAGTTTCAAATAAAAAGCAAAGGATCCCTGACAGGGAGATCTGTCTTTGTGGGATCCACACTTGCTCAACACCTGCAGAAATTTGGCAGTAACTTGGTTGGTAGCTGGCTGTGGGTGAGGTTTATTACACCAGATATTTGAGCCTACTGCTAAGACAATGTCTTGTTGCAGCAGCACAGCCTTCTAGAGCTAATCCAAGGGCAAAGCCTGGAAAAGGGCAGTTCTAGATGTTTCAGATAGGTCTTGCAGCATTTCTTTACGTACCATTTGTGAAAGAGAACATCACAGTTCTACAGAAAGGGCAGAATCTCCATACTCCAGTACGTACAATGAACCCACCTTCCCTCCCCTTCTCCCCAGCATGATTAAACAGCACAAATTAAAAGCACTGTAAGTGTTGGAAAGAACTCAGGGAATGCCATGCTTCATTATCTCCCTGTGGCAGCCCTTGCTTTAATACTCAAGGAGGAGCCAGGGCTGCAAGCACAGCCTGCTTGCCAAGCCTGTGCTGGCCCTCCTGTGCTCATCTCTTGCCACAGCTGTCAGAGCCACATCCACAGCCAAAATTACACAGTCCTGGGACACAGCAGGACAGCCACCTAATTTTTTTTTTTTTTTTTTTTCAAGGGCACAATGTAATTTTCTTTTTTTTATTTAGCAAAGACTAGGATTCCAGGTAAGTATTTTTAGACACATAAGAAATCACATTTCTAGATCCAGAAAGCCAAATCCTTCTTCCTAATTTGAAAGCAACATTTTTGTAAATTTTTAGGCTTTCTGTCTGGCAACATGACTGTGGAAGAAGCTCCTGGTAGAAACATGACAAAAATAGAGCTCAGAGGTACAAGACTGGTGGGAAACAAAGTTACCTATGCAGCAGATAATTGCTAAAGTAATGGCTAAAAAAAAACCCCAAAAAACCAAAGCAACAAAATAAAATTAAAAAAAATAACAGCCATTCTTAAAAGGATTTTACACAATTTTTTCTACTACCTATTGGCTATGTGAATTAAAAAAGTTCGTTTTGCTTTGTTTTGTATTTTTTTTTATTTTAGTGAGAGTCCAATGTCATCTCTTAGCAGAGGGCTTTTCAGGCAGCTCCATCAATTACAGCATTAGGATTTCAGCAGATAGTGTTACATGCCCTGGGGCAAACCAAAGGCAGTAGGGATGATGATGAAAATTAACCTACCGATGAGACTGGTTTTTGAGAAAACAAACAAACAAACAAACAAAAACAGGTCCAGATATTATGGCCATTAACACCCACACAACTTTCCATGAGAGCAGCACAATGCATCCTGCCTCTCACTATTGTCCCTTCCATGTTCACAGCTGTGGTAGATTGAAATAGCTTCGGTTTTGGTGAGGATGTTTTTTTCCTTGCACAGGTTTCTTTCCCTTGCTACCTGTGCCACATCCACGTGCCATGAACGAGTGCAACTAGCAAGGAAAAGAAACCTGTGCTCTCAACCTGTTAAAGCTGCCACCATCCTTATTTGAGAGGCATCTGAACATGCTGCATCCTGTCTCTTCCCTCACCTCTCCCACAGCCTCCAGAGACCTCCAGCTGCTTCTTGTTTCTGTCTCTCCTGCCAGGTGCATGAGCAGGGCACATGCAGGAGAAACAGAGTTTGAGGATCCGGCAGCTGAGGGTCTGAGGAGGATGGATAGTCCCATCTCCTCCATCTCTGCTCTGCCACCTTTGAAGTGTGCTGAATTCTCCCAGGACAGCTCCTAATGCTCATGAAAAGCAGGATGTGGAGAATCATTCAGCCCACAGCTTCCCTCCTCCTTCCCAAATTCCTTCTTATTTTATAAAGATTTAGCAGTGTGCTGAGTCTTATTAATGTCACAAAGAGTCCAGCAGTAATGCTTTATACTTATATTAAACAGTCAAATTTCTCCCTTTTAAAGCTTTTTAAAATTACTTACTTTTAGAATTTTTATTTCTGTTCTTATTTTCTCTTTTTCTTTTTATTTTTTCAAAAATGACTACACACGATGAACCAATGTATCCTGAAGGGCAATTGCTTAAACTATAGTTCTTCAGGAAGGTCTCTAAGAGAACAGAGGAGCATAGGCTGCCCAACAGTGCAATCCTGCCAGGGAAGGCACAGGTGCCACAGTCAAACAGAGTGCAGAGAATACCAAGACTCATATCTAGAAAACTTGATTGGCAAGGAATGTTGAAGACAAAGGGCATAAGCCAAAAGTGTGACCATGATAACTGTCCAAATGCCATCACTCCTACTGCAAAGAACAAAGAGGGTATCCCTGTGGACAGAAGAAATACTAGTTCAACATGCAAGGAAAGGTCAGGAAATACAGGAAAAAAAACCCCAGCAACTCTTTCTGGGTGAAGGGATGGTGTTCTTCAGTGGCATTTGGAAAGGCTGTGGAATGATGGAGGTCTTCTAGACAAATCTGCTTTGTATTATCCAATTTCGGTTTTAGAGCAGGGAACTAGAGTAGATAAATGTGATTTCTATCTTATCACCCTGCCTTGAAGTGGGACCTTCATGTGCTCTGACTGCGTCACCTTTGCAGTGGAATGCAGAAAGCTGTGTTGGTCTTGTTTATCTGTAGCAGAAAGCCAAATTTTAAATGAAACAGTATGCATAGTTATGGTGATCTTTTATATTGGCAATAAAATGCTTTGGCTAAGAGAAAAATATTGTATTTCACACCAGAGTCTGTCCCAGGAAAGCATAGATTGGATCAGCTTAGCTCTTTAGTTTGGCTAAGGAAAAATTATTTCATTTCAGTTGTATCTCTCCATCTCTGACAGATCTATCAAAATACTGGACTTACCAGTTCAAGTTTCCAGCCACTGTAGGTTCAGTTTTGAATGGAAAAGTGTGGCTGGCATGCAGAACTCTGCTACTAGAAAAAAGAAAATACTCTCAAAGCCTGCCAGCTATTTTGAAGGTCATTCAATGACAGAAGCGCATCCATGACAAGCTCCTCATGCAAACTGTGCTGAACTGGGTTGCAATCCATACCAGCTACTTAATTTTAAAATTTTCAGAGCAACCACTTGCAATACTATAGTGGTTACTAAAGTTAAATGGGTTAAAATGTAAATTAGGACAACTCCTATGTCAGCCTCAAAGGGTTAAAGGTACAGCAAAGACAGCATTGCTGGTTTGAGATGATTTTTCTTGCTAATGACAGAAGCAGTTCATGGGATACAGCCCGGCTTAGGTGTTACTGCTTCCAGGGCTTGCAAATCTTTTGCAGTTCTCTACTTTTCTAAAGTAGGCAGTTGAATGGAATGTAGCTGAGTTGCCCATTTCTCAGTACTCACTCCTCATCTAAAGAGACATGGAGGTTGTTGGTGATATGTTTGCAAATTCTTGGAGGTATTTCTAAAATCTGTTAAAAGCACAACCCACCAAGATCCAGCCTTCAACATCTGTTTGGGGTGGGGAGGGGGAAAAGAAGCTGTCTGAAAAATCCACAAGCCAGGCTAAATGACATAGTAGGATTAGAGTCAATCTTGATGATCAGTCATAAAGTCAAATGTCTAAAGAAAATATTTTAACAGATACATACGCCACTTTATTACAATAAATAATTTCCAGGATTCTAAAATTACAGGGAAGTCAATCCTAGATACAAAATACTATAATTTGGGTGGACAGAACATTGTAACCCTTCCAGAAAATTACATTTTTCTTCACTGAATGTATATATGCAAGGCATGTCTATCAAGACCTAATATTACATCTTAGTAATCATCAAGAATTTAATCTGTCAAGCTATGTTTTAAAACCTCTAGAAAACAACTCTCCACTTAGGAACAACAAGGTGCACTTTTTTGAGATAACTGAAAATACTGGAGAAACCAGGTAGGCTTAAGTATACACGGACACGAGTGTTACCTGTCCTCCAGCAGCATGGTTAAAGAGCTGCTCAAAAGAAATATATTTTCTTGGTATGTCAGATTAAAGAGTGTGCTGAGCATTATGAATTATACACACACACATTAGCTTTACAATTGCTACTTACAATACTAAAAAATAGCTGAGCGTTTAAATAGAAAAATCTATTTACTGTTACTATGTAATCTTCTTATGTTATTTTGAAAAAAACAGTATTTTCTGTATGGTCTCTGTTAATCAATGGGAATCAACTCTCTTGTCTGCACAAGGACTATGGTACAACAGTGTTTTCATCTGCATATTTTGGATTTTAAAATATAAAGTTCAAAAGAGAAAAAAAACCAAAAAACTATCCAAATAAGTGGCCTCGTTTAATTTCACATAAGTTTAGACACATGCTTAAAAAATGTCTATGCATGAGCCCAGATGCACTGCTGGGTGCTGTGTGTACAAATTGAATTGATGGAACTTTTATGCCAATCCAAAATTAGGCTGAGTGTGTTGAATGCTGCCTTGCCTCTCTCCCTGCCTGGGCCTCGATCATGCCTTAGAGAGCAAAACATTTCAGCCATCCTACAGGAGTCACAGGCAGTCAAAGGTTTTGAGAGAGAAGCACATTTCCAGTACAATTTGCCTTGGAGCCAGAGGTTCTTTAGGCAAATTCTACACACTCAAATCTTGAAGAAAACTAAAAGAGGCAAGCAGCTGGATTTCCATCAAGACCATTTCTGAAATGAGAGTGACGGGAAAGTAATTCAGGTGCAACATTGCAAACTTTCACAAAGAGAACTGCAATACTTGGGACCCAGGCAGCAAGAAAAAGTCACCAGATACCTGCAATCTGAAATGTATTTAACTGTCTATATGTACTTGTATATTTAAATAAATATATAAAAAATTATATTTATATATTTATAAGTATTTTATATTCAAAATCAGGACAGCTCATGTCCCACAAAACACAGAACTGGGAAAGCTCAGTGTATCTGCTCACCCCTGAGGAGCAGGGATGATGGACTGGTGCTGTCATGATGGGATGGAGGGGAGCTGGGAAGTGGGGATTTCCATACACTGCTGGAAACCTCTCTTTTCACGCACAAAGGGGAAGATAGAGCACATCTCCCAAAGGAATGTCCACAGAAACAGATCCTAAACCAAAATCTCAAAGTGGTTGTGAACTTTTTTTGCAAAGGCAGATTCAACGATGCTCTATTACCTAAGCCAGAATTTGTATAGTAAAACAATCTTATTTATGCAGCATGCTGGTCTCAGTGTTACTATATGGCCCCCCTCTTTCTTCCTTTGTTAAAAACCTAGTTTTTCCATGTTTCAAAAGAGAAATGATCTATTTTCTGTCTTGATGTTTTTCAAAACAAATTCAATCCTACTCTTTTAGTTGGCTGGATAAAGTGGAATTACTACAGAAAGGAAGAATCACTAAAAACCCTCTTGACTGATCAACTCAAGCTGACAGGGTGTAATTACAGACACACTGTAGACACATAAGGCATAATTTTAAAATTAATTTCAGAATTTAACTTGTCCTTCCCTTGCATCTCAGTAACATTTTTAAAAATACCTTTTATTTATATGCTGACACACTCAGAATGTGAAAGGTGTCTTTTAAAGTTTGGTGTCTGCTTGCAGCTCTAAATCGTTCTTGTACACAAAATCCTTTTTGCTGACATGTAAAACCCACACTGCAGGCCTGCAGCAGCTTACAAGGCTGAGGGCACAGAGCTGCCCCCTCCCTGGGGTCACTGTACCCACAATGTTCCAGTGCACACCCCCTTCCTTAATTACAGACAACCTGCAGCCCCAAGAGCAAGAACACACCATTAATCCCCCACACCATTCCCTAGTGCATCCATCTTCTCCTTCCCTCCTTAATGCAATACTATCCCCTCTCCCACACAGTCAGCCTCTTTCCAGACTTGGAAAGGCAAAAGTACAGACAAGGACTATGCAAAGGTGATGTTCTTGGGAGGGCAGGGGAGGATCCCTCCTACCCTATGTCACCAGAGCCTACCATTCCCTGCACTTTCTTGGAAAACAACTGACCTGTCTCCAACTACCAGTTTAACTCTGAAAGATTGGGTCACATTGTGCAGGATGTGCCTTCATTGGTGCACTTAATGGCATGAACTCTGCTTCCAACAGAGAGGGATAGTGCTTCGGCAGGACCTGCAGGATCTCTTAAAAAGATGGCTACTTTAGCATTTTATTATATTGAGGTAAATGGAGAAATCTCTTCTGTCATGGCAACAGGCCGGGACTGGGTAATAATTGACATAGACTCTCAAGACATTTACAGAAGGCTGACCATTTTTATTAAGAAACCCACAGTTTAGCCCCTAGTTTGATACAGGTGGACCTAATTGGTCCTCCAGTCAAAACACCCATTGGCTAATTAAGCCACCCTTTGGTAAACAAATCTCCATAACACATTCCACATGTTCACAATACCAGGTGCAGCAAGTTAAGAATTGTTTCTCATTCTTTTCTCTGATCTTCTCACAGCTGTTCCCAGAACAATGCCTGGGAAAGTTGTCTGTTTCTCTCTGTGGCCAGAGAGCTGCTGCCACACTCTTCCATCATAATAAACTATATTTTGAAAATATGGCTCAAGCTTGGCCATGTTTCCACCACGAGCATTTTAATGCAGGTGCTTTACAGTGCTGTGCAGAGTGGGCATTCACCAACCCTTCCACAGGTTCTCCAACACCATCAGACTACGGGTTTGCTCTCTTTAGTCCTTGCAGTGGATGGCACACCCAGACACACTTTTCTTCACTTGTTTCAGTTTCTGTTTCCGGTCTACTACCTTTGCTAACTCCCAAAGGCTGCTATCCTTACACCTCTAATTTCATGCAGAGGTGTCTCAGGCAATGAAACAAGCATCAGAATTCTGCTGCCCATATCACTTGCAGAGTTTAATTAAGAGAAAGGGAAGAGGTGGTGAAGCTTTAGAATCCAAGATCTGGAGCGGGCAGCAGTGCTGTCTGCTTTTAAGTATGTATAGCCTCTCTCCTTCTGTAGTCCCATCTCTGAAATTCTTATTTCAACCCCTCATTATCACTCAGTGTCTGCCACTTCCCACACTGCTCACAGCACTAGCAGTACATAACACATGGGAAAAAGATTTTCTATTTTAATAACATTTCTGATATATTTCAGGTCCTGGAAGGTCTGAATCACTAACTCACTGTATTATCTTTATATCACTGACACTACTCCTACCACAACAAATTGCACTTGGCTTGTCTAAGCATTAAGAATTATTGGGATGTTTTTCCTTCCCCATGCAGAGTAAATTATCTGAGCATGCAGCTCTTATGCTGGGATGAGAGACAGGGAAGGAGGGGCAGGAGCAAATGCTCATGTCACAAAGACAAAACAATGTCAGCTGTGGCCATCAGACATTTCATGAACTAGATGCTGTCTGCCCCCAAAAAGCAAATCAGCAGCAAATCTTCCTTTCTTTCCCTCTCTTTTGCCCTCACCCCAGAACAGCTTCTGCTCTTGACTTTCCTGCTTGTTTTTAGGGCAAGTCACTATCCTTTGCAGCTGCCTTACTAAATCTTAAGAATGGAAGTTCATGTAGCAGCCCGACTGTGCAACCAGCCTGAAAGGCTAAGGCAGTCCCCAGGATCTTAGAACACAACTTAGAGGTTTAGCTCTCACCATCCAAGCTTTCATCTGTATAAACACCAGTATCAATCCAGAAGCCAGCAACTCAAACTACAGTACATTTACAGCTAAAATTTTCAAATAAAGCAAATAAAAATTAATGAACAAATGAACAAAGGAGTGGATAGGAGTCAATGCTAATTCCAAACATTAAAAAAATTGTGTCCATTCTTCAGAATGAGCTGGATTTTTTTCAAACCTTAGCAGTAGGCTGAATTCAGGTTCTCCAGGTGTTTACCACTCCTTAAGTCACTCATAGCTTCAGGCAGAGCTACAAAAGCCTCATACGGCCAGAGGTGCCAGCTTTTAAAGAAGTCAGCACACAGGTCAGCAAGAACTTGGATAAGGGATATATCGGCTGTCTGAAATCTGTCCTCCCCTCATAAAAAATGCAGAGGAAGGAGACAGTTTCTTCTTTCTGCAGATGGGAGCACTCCTTTCCACCCACTCTTCCCTACAGCTTGTATTGAAAAGTGGTTAGTCATAGCAGGACACAGACACGTTCGTGCCTGGATGATGAAACTCCGATGATAACAAGAACATGTTCTTGTCAACAGGCCAGGAGACAGCCACGTGGTTGCTTTGCAAGCCAGATTTAATAATTCCTTTGTGCTAGGGAGAGAAAGTCACTTGTTTAGCCTTAGTCAGCATTTGGGGAAATACACTGGTTTTACTTCCCACAGTGAACAAACTTCTGGATGCTTTTCCCCCAAGCTTCCTTTTTGTCCAGGCGTCTGTTTACTCACAGGATAACAAATCTCATACACACACACACACACACAGAGCTCTTGGCCATGACATCTACAGAAAACTAACCAAAGGCAAGACAAGGGCTGTAGACATGGATGAAGCTAATGCAGAAAGTAAATTACTCTGTGGTAAGGGCATGTACCTGGCAAGGAGAAAACCCTCACCCTGAGGTCTGGCTCCTTGCAACATGTGATGTTGTAAACATACATTTGCAATTCAGTGAGTAGCAGCTCATCATCTCAGCTTGAGTAAGACACTAATGAACTGGTCTAAATATATTTACTTGTTTAGTTATGATTCTCCTCTGAAAATGCTGTCCTCACTTTGAGAAGACATGCACAACACAGTGGTAAGAAGTCAAGCATTCCCTGCATTTGGCAAGACACAGCATACAGGCAGGGTAGGAAAAACCACGGTGAGCCTTTCTAGGAGTGCAGTTACTGACCTTGTCCAGGTCTTCATGCTCAAATAGCAAGAACACACAGCAATTTGCTGAGCCTTGCCCATTTTTAATCCAGAAAATTGGGATGCAACTGAGAGCTCATCATAAGGCTGAGATACAAAATCAATGCCCCCTTTATCCTGCCCTGGGGCACTGTGAATGCTGCAGTGCCAGGTGATGGCACCATGACATGAGTGTTCTGGGGTCCCCCAAGTGCAGCCCTGCTCCACACCCACCCTTCCACCCAACACCCGTCCAAGGAAGGCCTTTATGGTCCTGGGGCAATCCCTGTCGCCAGGAGGCTCAGGGGGCTGTTCCTACGTGTGGCTGCCATACACTGGGCACAGCTGAAAACAGCTGGGAATGGTAAAGAGATTAAATTACTGACAGGGTTATTCAGATTCCTAAAATAAACTATTAAAAAAATCCTCTAGCACACACTTGGTAATTAATGGGTTGCAAAATTGGTCCAACGAGTGCAGAAAGCTGTTGATGTGGCACTTAGGGACATGGATGGATGGTGCAGGTGGCAGTGTTAGGTTAACAGTTGGACTGTATGACCTTAGATATCTTTTCCAATCTAATGATTCTATAAAAATCATTCCCATATGCAGCAGGCTCATCAATCAGTGTCAGGACCTAAACACATTTTTCCCCTCTCAGAGTATATATTATTGTGCTCAACATCTTAATGAGTATGAAACTGGCAACAAGATATTTACTTTGATCAAGGTGTTTATTGCATCTCAGAGGGCACACATGCACTGGGGTTTTTTGTTTTTTGGGTTTTTTGTTTTTTTTTGTTTGGGATTTTTTTAAACTGAAATACAAAGAAAAGCCATTTTGAAATTAACTTTTTATAGAACTTTCCCATTACAGTGTATGTTATCCCCACAGCAAATTCAGATACAACCACTTTTAATGGTACCATACATTGATTAAATAGTTCATTTGAAAGACTTTAGGTGAATATCTTTCCAACCCAATATGCTTTTACAGAGAACTGCCAAGCCACTTGTAACACTGATCAACAGTGACCTCATTGAAGAGTCAAGATCTTACACCAAGCCATCAGCAGAAACAGTATGAGAACAAATAAAAATTAAAGGAACACAGTATGTACAGTAAAGGGCATGGATCTCTGGATCAGAATTAAATCTAATCACCAATAGTACAAAAGCTACTCACAGCGCATTAGGGGCAATGAGAAAACACTATCCTAGGGCATACACAGGTCAGCACTAAATTAAGAGATGTAGGAAGAACTGAACAGAGATGAGTAACATCACTTGTAATGTTTTGACTACAGATATACCAAAAAGTGCTCTCGTTTGAAATCCCTTCATGCCAGCACAACTATGGTTGCTCTTTCCCAACTACATGGAGAGAAACTGACCCTTTACTTATTTTCAGTGCATTTAGCAAGAACTCATAAATATGCCAATTATAAATGCAAAAACTTAAATAATTAAAACAGATTTAAAAATAAAAACAGCAATAAATATGGTATTCTTTCAGATATGGTTTTTCATTCTTGGTAAATCATTGAAAAAGTATTTGTTATGGAAGTTTTCCTTTATATTACTTTAAATTATTTTAACATATACAGTGCCACAAAAATAAAACATTTTTTCACGACAATTGAGATTCCTGTGACTGGAAAAAAAAAGTATTCTGCACAATTTTGTAAGTATTTTCTTTACTATCTGGTATTATCACACTATGTTTTGTAACAGATAAAGGAGAAATTGAGTCCTAGGGAAACTTTGGGTGTCCTCAAAAAGTTATATACATTGAAACCTTCAAAAACCACAGACATTGCTCCAAATGGCTCACCAAACAACAGCTGCATAATCTGCCCCTGTGGGATAGGTTCAGAAAAGCACTAGAAGGCATCAGAAACATACATCCATTGTTTAAATTGTAAAACACAAATAACCCAAGTACACAAATTTCGAGAGAGTAGGGATAACAGCTAAGGTAGTACACATTCCTAATGTTCACTTTCACAGCTGTGCTACACATTTCAGGAGGAAGAGAAAGTCTGAGTAAGCACTGGGTTTGGTACTGGTGGCTCACTGAGAAACTCTGAGCATCCATTTGTAGTCTCCAAACTCACGTTTTTAGCATCCAGTCAGAAAAAACGCAGCTGTGAATACAGAAAAGTATTAGGTGAAAACTGATATAATGAGTTAGCAAAGCCTGTTCCACAAAGAGCACGAAATCTGTCATCTCTTCACACCTCAAAGGATTTACCATCAGATTCTAGTGAAGTAGCAGTCTTCCCACAGCCAGTTATGAATCTCTCTATTATAAATACAAGTTGAAAGCAGTGAGTCCCAGCAGTGGTGTATCTCCACTCCTGGCTCTCTACCAAGTGCCAGGTACACCTCTCTGGGGCTGGAATTTGGAGAAGAGTGAAGTGGGACTGGGAGATGCCTGCTAAGAGCAGCCTGAATCACTGCTACCAGCTCCAATGCAGAGTGGGCTCAAACAAATTTTAGAATTAAGCTCTAGGAAGGAAGAAAAGTTACTCATGAAGAAGGCTTTAAAGATATGTAATGATTGTCCTCTCCTCACCTTATTCTAGACACATTAGCCTTAATTATAAAATGCATACCTTATTTCTGCATTATTATTTTTTAATTGGCTTAAGTGTTTAATTCAATTTTATATTCCTACTTGGCTCTCCAGAACCATCAGAATAATGTTTTAGCCTTTCTTTCTTTCCATTATGCAGTACTGGTTTTTTTTTCTTCTCCATTTTTCTTTGCATTTACTCCTCTCTTCTTCCACATTGTTACTCTACACAGCACCGCTCAGGACCTCATGGCCTTAGCATTCAGAAAAGTAGTGCTTTGAAAAATTGTATGGCAGGGTAGAACATTAGCTGGCAGCAGTAAAGAGCTGCAAGCAACTTTCCCTTGATGACAAGAATATGTAGGTTTTTCCCCTTTTGACACCTTCACACCTACGATACCAAATCCGTTTCAACACCCACAAGACTGGAACAAGCCTCTTTGGCACCATTAACCCCCCAGTATTTGTACCCTGCTATCATTCTATGTGTTTCAGTAATAACTTCAAGAAAATACCCAAACATGAATGCTTGGACAGAATGCAAACAAGGAAAAAACGGAAGTTATGCATTGAAGATACTTTTTTTTTTTTTTGCCAAAAGCAACTGTCAGGAAAACTTTAGCTTGAAATCTTGACTCACAGAAAATTTAAGAATGTGGACAGAGAATTTGGTTTTTTGTTATAGGGCACGTTTCTAGCTCTGCAGCTGCGATTTTATCTGTCCTATTCAACCTAAACAACATCTGTGTGCCAGACATGTACCAGAGTGTGACATGCTCAAGCAGGCAGCCACAGAATACCTTATCGTTTACAAGAAATCCTTGATGTTAAGATCCGCTAATGGGTCCTTGGTTGGAGGTTTCTTGGGGCTCTGAGTAGCAGGAGTTGGGCTTGGAGAAAGCTGACAGACGCCAGCCAGGAAGGCAGGAAAAAAAACAAAGCAGACAAGAATACACAAGCATTAGATAGACACAGGCAGTTCTCACACAAGCACATTGCAAGCATAAAAAGTTCTCATTTGTCTGCAAGTTCAGTCGTTTTGCTCAAGCATTGTTGGATTCCATCCTTACTACAGGGTTAACAATGTTTGGCAGGTTTAGTGGCTAGGGCTATAGGCATTGCAGATCCTAATTAGCATAGCTTGAGCTCACTCCCTCCCTGTAAAACAGAATGGTGTTAGAATCTTCAACCCAGACAGAAGAGAGGCATTGCAGATCCTAATTAGCATAGCTTGAGCTCACTCCCTCCCTATAAAACAGAATGTTAGAATCTTCAACCCAGACAGAAGAGGCAATTGTTAGATGTTAAAAACCAGGGTTCAGAGCAAGCAGAGTGCATCCTGCAGGGTACAACTGAAATCCCTGTTACTAGCAGTTAAGTACAAATTATTTGGCATTGGTAATGTAAACAAGAGTCCAAAAACTGGAAATATTACTAGATCATACCTCCTTTGAAAGGTATAAAAATGGTCATTCCATAGAAAACATCAGTTTTGAAGTTCCATGCAAAACTTCTGACTATGGTGGTCAAATGATTCTCCCACTCTGTCCTTACTTCTCCCTATTCCTACCTCAACTCAGGGCACAAGAGGTATTTTATATATAGCCCTGGCACCTTGATGCCCACTCTTTCAGCAAATTTCTGTGTCCCATCATAATATTCTTGGTAAGCACAGAGATAGTTTGAAGTGGGAGGAAAAGCAAGACTAAGTATATTCTTACTTAGAGCAGTTTCCAGTTCTTTCTATTTTTACACAGAAAACCGTGACAAGCTTCATTGGGAATGTAGTTCCCTACATAAAAATTGTGGTTTGCTATATGTTGATTGCTTAGTATTTGCAAAACAAGGGTAGCCTGGTTTCCAGGGTTACCAGTGAGATTTCACAGCTGCAGCATCAGCTTCCATCTCCCTCCTTACTTGAAAGGCAAGATGGACTTCTGACTCACAAAAAGAAAAATACGACAGCTAAATAATTTGCTGCATCTCCTCTGGAAAGGTTTTTTCTTTTCAGCAGTATTACAAAATCAAACTCTATTTGAAGTAATAGCCTGGGACAGGTGTTACAGCTTATGCTGCATCACCTGCTGAGTGTAGCTATAGTAAATTTTGGTAGGCTGTGAACAGAATAGCAGTGCCTGAGAGTTCCACTTGGAGTTTTATTCAAATATCCTCCAAAACCCGATCTTGGATGTAGTTAGCTGTGGGAGACTTTTCAAACCTGTTCCATTGGTCTCACACAGGGCAACTGAGAAAAAAATCCAGATGGTTCATGTGATTTGCTGCAAGGCAGGCAGCTGATCCTTGACAACACCTCATTTACAGACCCAGTGCTAGAGTTGAGAAGAGAATGCACACAAAATACTTTCTAGAGACAAGGAGAGCAATGAAGCATTGGTGTAGCAGTGATGCTCACCTGCACCCCAGGGCCAGCGGCGGCTCCAAAGGGGGGCCTCATCATCGGCTGCCCGTACATCACCGGCTGCTGGGGCATCATGGGCACCCCGGCACCTGCTGGGGGCTGCAAACCAACACCGAGTCAGCAGGGTCTGCGTGGGGGAAGGAGGGCAGCGTAGCAAAAGAGACTCACCATCCCAAATGCTGCTCCTGGCTGTGGGACAGGTGGAGTACCTCCTGCTGCAGGAACAGCACTTGCTGGAGGCACAGCTCCTGCCTAAAAAAAAAAAAAAAAAAAGGCAAAAAAAGAAGCAAAAATCTAACAGCAACCATCTGGAAACCACACAGAATCTCCAGAATTCTTAAAGCTGTTCTGTAAAGTAGGACTCTTATGCAGCACATATGCAGCCTCAAAACCACAATGCTTCAAAGAATGAGAGAGCTGAATGAGTCCTTATGCTCAGCTTGTTTCTTCATAAGAAAGCAATGGTGACAGACTCCATTCTCTTCATGAACAGAGTCCATTTACTGACTACAACTCAAAATAGGCCCAAGAAAACACATAGTTTCCTTCTCGTCCTACATAGTGTAAGAAAACATCCCAATTTCACAATAGCTAACACACTATGGCATTAATTGTAGCACTGTATTTTAGTAAAAGCTTACGCAGATTGTAAAGCTAAAGGAAATAGCTGCTATAATTAGTTTACAGCGAAGAAAAAAATAATTATGCACCAAGATTCATTGAAGTTAAAGGATAAGTTCACACACTTAAACGGCAATCAGAACCACTACATACTTTACTAAGGACAGTTTAGTTTATCTTGCTATGATTTTCATTCATATGTTTGATTTGTTACGATTTTCATTCAAATAATAAAAGGCAAAAAAAAGGTTACCTTCCACTACAATTCAGGAAGAGAGAATTGTTACTTTAGTAGTCTGACTGGATATAACAGCACAAGAGCACCTTTAAAAAGGCCACCCCACCTCACTTACCTAGCACAGCCTACACATCACCCCTTTTGGCTCCCTTCTCTGTAACTTCCCAGGCACTATGTCCTTATAGCCTTGAAGGCATCTAAACCTTTCCTTTTCACAGATATATACAATCCAAATTGTTAACAACTCTGACGACAGGCAGAAAGTATTCAAGGAAGGGATGTAAAAATGGCAGTAGGATTTCATTACTGCTCTTGTATGGCCTAAGCATACTGGCACAATTTCTCAAGCTGTTACAGGAGCTATGTGTGCTGTGCCTCCACATCCTTACCACCCACCTTGAGTCAGTTACATCCCACAACTCTTGGAGAGCAGCTAGCACTTACAGTTCAAAGGAGAATTTCATCTCCGGAGATATG
Source organism: Passer montanus (assembly GCF_014805655.1). Taxonomy (NCBI): domain Eukaryota; kingdom Metazoa; phylum Chordata; class Aves; order Passeriformes; family Passeridae; genus Passer; species Passer montanus. The sequence goes on along the minus strand of NW_024357613.1, from coordinate 13,018,674 downwards.
TTGGAACTGTACAGTCCACTTCTGTGAATGCTGCATTTTAGTGCCCTTGGTTGATCCTTGCTTCCAGACTAAAACGTGCCAGTCTCTTAGGAAGCTGGAGACAAGATAACCTGTCCCAGACTCATTTATCCAAACCACTACATTTTCTGGCTAAGAATTTATGAACTCTATTCCAGTCTGAAAGTTTTCAGGGGAGCATTTAAGTTAAAAACTGTACTGTGCTAGCAGAGTCTCCAAACTAAAACCAAGATCTGGACACTCAGGTATGTAAAGCAAGACACTAAACCACACAGGTTAATGACATCAGATGCAGTGACCCAACTGCTTTTACAGGAACACATTGTAGCTCAACATCCAGTTAGGCAGTTGCCAGGAAAATGGCCCCACAAACTGAATCTGCTCCTGCCTCTAAGCACAAGGTCACTTGAGGGAATGGGGTTTGATGTAATTCTGCTGATTTTAATCCTGGTATTGAAAGTTCACAAGGAATGGAAGAAATGACCAAAACTTAAGTGGTTCAACAGTGACACGAATAAAAACTCATTTTTTCATTAATATTTATTTTGCCTGCAGACCTGGGTTTATTTGGTTTCAAAAAGTACCTAAGTGCATGATTCTGAAGAAATATATACAACACACATTTCATGAAATGCTATCAAAACTACCCAGATTCCCAGAAAGACCAGTTACTTCTCAGATGGTAAAATCACTACAAGATCAGACTGATGCTGCAGAAACTCAACATTTCAGGCAGTACAAGTCATCAGGTAGTTCACATCCAAGTAAAGCAGTAAAGAGATAATTTTCAAGCTTACAGCACAGAAATGGTTAATCACTACCGCCACATTCAACCCACAGGTTGAGAATTGTCTGCTGGACACACAGACCAAGAGGAGCCATGTTAGAAGCTTCTTGCTAGTTTTAAAGCCAGCAGTAGTAACTGTAGTGCAGGTGAGGTGCTGTTAGTATCTTCATGTTTAGTAAGTGCAGTAAGAGGTCAAAAAAAAATTTCACTTACACTGTACAGTATTGCCCAGCCTTTCTATTAAGAAAAAAAGTTGATGTTAACAACTAACATACTAAGTGAAGTACAGAGAATTCTTGTATCTTCCATAACCTTATGAAACATGCTCAGAGCCATGTTAACACCTAACTGCAGAAGAAAGGAACATGAACCACTGGTCATGGTCACCTTTCAGAATTCTCTAAGTGAAGTACAGAGAATTCTTGTATCTTCCATAACCTTATGAAACATGCTCAGAGCCATGTTAACATCTGACTGTGGCAGCAAGGAAACGAACTGGTCATGGTCCCCCTTCAGAGTTCTTCTTTCCTGCCTACCCAACTTCATTCAAATGGAGGCTGTTTTGAGCCTTGTAAGACATTTGATGAGATGAGGTATTACTCCTCTTCGGAATACTTTTGTAGCTCTCTCATTATCAAGTTGCTCTTGTTCCAAGTTTAGATTTTTAGCTCAATTTGACCCTCTTCTCTCAAAATTAGTGCCTTCTGATACTATTTACAGGGTAATCTTACCTTTTCCAACTGCTTTACCCTGCTAAATAAGCTACCCACTCCTGATCTACCATCAGGTACCTGATCAGTATGAATACTATGTAGTCTTTTAATCTACTTCATTCAGTAAAACTTGAGGAAAACCTATATATTTTCTCTCCTTATAGTATATCAGCTTTGGATCAATAGTGTTTTATTTCAGCCACTTGACCTGGGCCTGATCCTGGCCAGATCTACATGGCTAATCACACATTTGGAAATGCCCACAGGTATTAAATGTTCAGGTAGAGCAATACCTTGGTACACAAGCTAGTGTATTTTTCATTTACTACTCAATGATTTATTTATACCAGCTGTAAATCTGTTCTCAGAACATGTGGCTTGAAATACTCATATAATTTACACAGAAGCAAACTCTTTAGCCTCAGAAGAGTGGAGCAGTCCCTACAAGTATGCTTGCACAGCCTGATCAAATGTTGGAAGTGCAGTACCAGTGCTGTCTATGGATTAACCACCTACCAAAGGACCACCTGGGACACCACCAGTTGACCATGTTGCAGGTGCTACTTTGGGCTGCCAGTTTGCTCCTCCTGTTAACTTTTTCTCTCCAGCATTCCACTGCAGGTCTCCCCTAACAGAGAGGGAGAGAGGCAGGCTATTATTTGCATACTTCCACAGTGAAAATGAAAACCAGTTACAGCATACATTAGCATTAGACGTGCAGCTACATTAGCTTATGGTGTATGCAGTTATTAACAGAAAGATATACTTTTAGTGACACTCAGTTTCAAGGGTTGTTAGCAGTAGAGACCAGAACACTCTCAGCTGAAGTCAGTTACATGGTTATAGCCTTTGTGGTGAGAATTAAAGATACTTAAGAGATTACTTAGTATTGACTGAAGGTAACATATCACATATACCCTTGCAAAGTAGGAAGAGGGACTGCTACTGCCTATTCTACTGGGGCCAGGCAGGGGAGCTGCCTGCTAGATGTCTTTGAAAGGCCATTTCAGTGCTGAAAATCTTGCTCAGACAGCTGAAGAAGGAAAGCATTCAGTTCTGCAAAAAGTTGATAGATACAAGAAAAACAAATCATTCATAGAATAAAAGGGCTGTCGAAAAACCAGGCTTTGTTACAAGCTGCTCTACCCAGAATAAAATACACCACTTGGACAAAGTAGATCCAAGGAAGATACATTTTGGGGCTAAACCTCATGATGTGTTTGTTCACATCCCTCCTATCATCTCCACAGAGGCACAAAACATTTTGAAGTCTTGCATGCAAAGGAAGGCTCAGGGTACAAGCAAGCAGTTAGATTAGGAAGATACAAAGATAAACACAAGATGTAGATATTTCTTTTTGCAAAAAGAAGCTTATCACTGCATGGAATGAACCTCTCTTCTATTTTGGAAGTATTTCAATGCCTACACAATAATTACATCCGGCATCTGTAAAAATATAACACAGCTATTACATCTTAGCAAAGATTACTGAGGGGAGCTATACAAATATATATTATCTGGATTGTTTGTTCATTATAAACTATTTGGAAATCAGCTATCCAACATGCAGACAGTAATTTACAGGAAAACAATATTTCTAACACTGAGATTCAAGAAAATTTTACAAGCTATATCGGGAACACTGAACCTTAATTATTCAGTGAACCTATACAGAATAGAATACTTTCTTCAGAATTTTTCTGGACTGGAAGGTCAGAGCATATAACCAATTTATTGCTACTTAATAAACACTGAAATAAATGTAGTGCTTTACATCAGAGTAGAAAACTTCCTTTTATCTTTAAGCAATGTTGAACTTACTTTTTAGAAGTAGTACCAGAAATTCCAAGATCTGAAAATTGTAAGGAAAAAAGGAAATAAAAAAGAAAGCACACATTTAGAAAATTGAAGCTTGTCAAAGCAACAGCTTACATTTCACTGCATTGGGGCCTATCAAGAGCAAAAAAGTTTTGGCTGTCTTCATTTAGACAGCATCAGAGGACTGGCCACATCTACCTATTCTTCAGAACAAACATCTGAGAAACCCTGCAGATGTCTTGCACTTGAGAAAGTCATTTTTGCTTCAATAGCAAACAAAAGTAATTATATTTAGGCCCACAAAATTCCAAGTTATTTAAGAGCACCAAACTATTTACCATGAATGGTAACACTAGTTTCTGTTCCTCATTACACATACAGAAATAAAAAGCTGTATTCTACATAGACATAAAAGTGGACATTGCCTGTAAGTTTTTAAGTTTTCCACTGTTTTATCTGCTTGGTCACACATGGAAACTCCAAATAGTTTCTTTAATTACCCTTTGGAAGAAGTCTCAAGTTAAATTTTAAAGAGTACTCTTCTCACAGGACCATTATAAGTCCTGTAATTCATAAATTGCTGTTTGATTTTCTCCTCCAAACTTGGATATAGCAGATGACCTACAGAAGACGTTTCAGGGATTAAGAGTCTTGCTGACTCCCAAGCGCAGTATTTTCCTCCACATCTAACAGCCATGTCTGCATCATAAGATCAGTTACATCTTTGTTGTGGTGTGTTTACATATATTAAGGGAGTATTCATTTTATACAACTTCAGTAGGATTACACCTTAGGCTAGGTGGGCTTCTGTTAGGTTTTTTGGGGGGGTTGTGTCTACTGATCTCTAATTGCAAAGGCTCTAGCCCCTTTTCCTGCTACAGGGAAGTACATGTTTAAGTTTAGCATTTTAAGAACATGTTTGGTATGTTCTCTGCCTCAGGAGAAGGCCTGTTCTTGAGTGCACTCATCACCCCACTGCTAATCTTTCTCTCATTAAACATGAAGTCAGCTATTTGCATCAGCAAGCTTTGCTGCTTAAACCTCCATCAGACACTTTGGACAATTTTCACCTTTCCATCTATTACAGAGGGGCACATCCATTAAGAGTCTGATGTGCCTCCGAAATGCAGCTGGGATGATCAAACATTACAAATCATACCTACCAAACAAATGCCATTATTTGACCCAGATCCTGGGCTCCAAGAAGGATAAACCCAGACTAAGTGAATCAGCTATCTGAACCAAGCCTTAATCCTGCTGATAGCTTCCCCAGTTTCCACAGCAGAACAGGAGGATACTGAAGCAAGCTAAAATAGGTATTTGCCCCGTGGAAAAGCAACATGCATGCCACACCACTTAAAACCAAAATTTGTCACTTACTGCCTACTAAGTTTGCAAGAGACGAATCAAGATCACTCCCAAGGCCTTTGCTTGCTGCTGCAGCAGGGACTGTTGCTGCGGCTGCAGGTGCTACAGGTTGACCAGAAGGAACCATAGTTGGCATAAGAAGATCACCTAAGCCATCAAACACTGGAAGTGAAAGGAAAGTGAGTTAGAACAGCAGCTGTGATCAAAAATGCACTGCTTGTTAGTCTGCTGTTGCTCAACGAATACAGCACAGACAACCACAGCACAAGTCTTACCGAAACACCATTTGACATTAAAAGTAATGCCAACAAGGGCATGCATGTCATTTTACTAGACATTGAATGTACAGTAATCCTCAAAAAACTATACCAATGAAAACTAATATGAGAAGACATGCCTAAAAAGGGTTTAATTGGAGCATTGAATCTACATAGATACAGCACCACTTCCACATGACACTATTTTTCTTACAACCATCCTTACAGAGATGTCAGATACACACACATTTGTCAGGAGATATTCATTTAAAGGCTTTTAAAATGAACATCTTGCTGCAAACACCAGTTAGAATTACTGTGGCAAAGGCAGTCTTATACCTTGACATCTCACAGCAACAGGATTGGCAGTCTCAAGATGTTACTATTCACTTGCAAGCAGCAGGGAATCGGGAAAACCTACTAACATCTTATGAGATCAGAAGGAACCAGAACCAACCACACAGACAGTGCTATTCTCCTTAGTCCAGTCATCTAAGTCAGAAGTTCATTTTTTAGATCCCTTGAAGTCAAACTGCTTGGTACATCTCATGCCTGAGTTCTATCTTCTGATCTGTATTTGAGGTACATGCTAATGTTAAGTCAACACGGAGGGGTAGCATGTGCACTGGCAAGCAACCAAATAACCAAGCAGCAGTATTATTTCCATCTTTTTTTTCTTGTACGGTTGTAGAACTCACCAATTTTAAGTTTGTAGCAAGGACCCAGCATGAAAAATATAGAATGGAAGAGATGCAAACAAAATGATAGCAGTGATAAAAGTTTAAGCTTATAGTCAGGCAAAGAACTCTAGGGCAGTTTCTGTTGTGTGTACCCTAAGGTGCCATGCAGGCTCCAGAGCACCATCAGAAGCACTGGCAACATGACCTGCCTGTATACTTGATTTACAGAGTAGAGTTTTCCTTGTTTGTGTAATTCCTGATTCACGCTATCAAGCACATGCAAGGATGATGTATACACTAGTTTGTCTTTTACTGACATGGTAGAATAGAAAATGGGTACAGAGAGCTCTTGGGCACACACCAGCCTTATCACCACCCTGAGGTTCTTCCAGTGAAGAAAGAAAAAGGAGGTACTGATATTGCTTGTACTCAGAGCCTAAATATGGTGTCATTAACTCATCTATCACACAAAACATATTAGAAAATTCATAGGAAGAAACCCTGTATAGCTCACCTGATGCATCAAATGAACTGCCAGTTGTTGGAGCTGTTGTCCCAAAAGCTGCATCAAAGTTAGGCTGTAGTAATCCAGTTTGAGCTGGAGTGACTGGGGATGGTGATGGAGAGGGAGCAATAAAGGAACCTCCAAAGCCTTTAAAAAACACATAAGAGAGGTGAGGACATTAGAGTCAGCCTTGTTAGACTGTGCTTACCAAAACCTCAGTCTACAGAGAGTGGAATGATAAAGACAATTCTTACCAGACCATTTCAAAATAAAGAACATTTCAGCAGCCTGTGTGAGCTTCCCTATATTTGTTAGGCTTACTTCAGTATAATGGAACCAAGAGGCCCTCATAACCCAAATCCTAGCCCACAGCAAGTCTCATGCCCACAGTAGCTAACCCTGAATATGGAAAAACACACTGGTATCAGAGATCTGCCCTCATCTCTCCACAGTCTGTTCTTGAAATCAGTTTGTCATGGAAGAATGTAGGTTGGAAGGGATCTCTGGAGGTCAGCCAGCCACACATCCTGTTTAAAGTCAGTCTAATCAAATCAAGTTGCCCAGATATTTGCCTCAGCACCTCCAAGAGGAGCTCTTACTGGCTCTCTGGGTGGCCTGTGGTCATATCAAACCATTACAGTATTTAATGAGTTTCCCACACATATTTCCTTTTTCTACTATCTTTGTGCACCTCCAAGAAGAACCTCCTCTGCACGCTCCTGTGAGTTTAGACATCTATAAGCATCTTTGGCCTTCTCAAGGCAGAATGAGCCCAGTTCAGCCTCTCTGCATATATCATATGCACAAGTCACCATCTCTGTGGCTCTCCACTGAACTCGCTCTGATGGTGCTTGATGCTCCACACCAAGAGATTCTCTAATACATTCCAGACTGCCCATGCCCAGCTGCATTCCCCATCTCCCTTCCAGCACATACTATTTGCCCTAGTGCCAAAGCTTGTGATAGTGATGCTTTTTCCAGCTGCCTAAAAGAGGCTTCCCCTACTTGCCTCTTCTTGAGGATGTGGTCTGCAGCAGACACCTGCTAAAACACCAGATCATCACCTGCGCACTTGCCCAATGCGAAGCTCTGTGCATTAAACTATCTGCACAAAAGTACTAATCTCCACAGAACCAGACCAGAAGAAGGTTGACCAGATCCAGGTCTGACAAAGGCAGTTCACTGCAGCAATTCCTAAAGCACAGGAGCCATCTAAAGAGCCTGTCTTTCCACTTCCTGAGTGAGAACAAGGAGCCTGGCAGAAAGGTATGAGCTAATAACCATTAATAAGGTACTGTTTAGAAAGTTCTGTAAGCTTTTGCAAAGGTCCATAAAGTGTCTGTTTTTCCAGCTACAGAAGAGAAACTGCCCAGCTTCTGGTGAAGATTTGTGATGATTGGTCTTAATTTGATGGCTTTTCGTCTTGCACAATTTAAGAGAAATACCAGGCACAGAAGCCATAAAAATTGTTTAATGAACCAAGTTCCTAGTTGTCTACCTTCTGCACAACACCTCAGAAAAGCCTGCAGAAACAGCAGCAACTGAGTTAGATGTTTTGTCTGGACCCCCCCAGCTGCCTGATTTTGAGGTTGCTTTTACACAGTCAACTTAAGATTTCATATAAGAACATGTTATTTGTATACATGCCAGAACATACTAGCACACAGTTTAATTGCATAGAAAGATCTAGAAGGGAAAATGTCTAGACTGTTTTATTTATCAATACAGTTCTGGTTTTGTCTGCTGAAAGGCTTAGAGTAGAAAAATATTTCTTCCAAATTTCCTATGCAAGCCAAGAAGGGGCAGGAACTCATCTGACAGCAGAACACATAAGGCAATTATGAATAGTAAGTATACTCATAACATTATGCACATAAACACTTAGTACAACCAAACACTCATAAACCATGAAGGACAAGCCTTCAGCCATGATGTGAACTCCAGACACTCTTAAATTTAAAACTGGATTACACTGCAGGCTATACATCTGCCATTATCTAGAGTGAACAAATGCTTAGCAATATGCTGCAATGTTTATAGACTCCCTCTGTCTGCCAAAAAATAAAATCAAATCTACTTGAAGCCCTTTGGAAAGTATATTCAAAACATAAATAAAATAAGTTTTTAAAAATTCACCCCAATTGCTCCAGGTCAGCTTGAGTATTTAAACTTAGAACACCCCTTTTATAATTTAGGTTTTGATTTAATGCAACTCATCAGATTCAGAGTGCACATTGCTGAAGTTTAAAGCCATCTGGAGCACAATTCCTACTTGCATTTAAGCTTAGTTACAGATAACGACATATTCTGTACTGGAATGTTTGCATCAGCAGAATTAGCTTCTGTCCAACAACCTTTTTGCACCCAGTCTCTTGATAGCACATATAATTGCAAAAGCCTGTCATGTTCCAGAATCTATTAGTTAAAACTTGATCTATGGCCTTAAGCCATCTATAAACTAATACAAAGACCTATTGAAGCAATATGAAAAAAAAAAAGTAGTCTTCCACCTTAAAATCTGAAGCAGTCTGTGCTAAAGCGTTAGCATGCATTTACACATGATGTCCCAATTAAAGAATCTGGCTTGCTGATTAAGAATGGATGTATGCCTTATTATCTAGACACCTTCTTCCTTCATGTGGCACAACCAGACAATGTCCACACTTTGAGAAGGTACTTGAAATGTAGTCATAACCTACCCACCAACTCTACAAATTGTGCTAGTTTTGGCTGGGGTAGCATTAATTTAAATCATGACACAAATTCCCCTTTCAGAAACATGGGAGAATTTAAGACAAGTCTTCTTCAAACCATAAGTGCATGTGTTGGGATTTGGCTGTCTACAAACTTCAAACTGGGATGGGGGAGGAGTCACAGCTGTTTAGCTCTGTAGCCACTACAATACATGGTACAGCACGAATTTTGGAGAATGGTACACAAAGAATTCAGCTGAAGCTGCTTATCTGTAGGGTGTAGACTAAAAAAAATACAGTTATCCAACCTTGTATAGGGTGTGACAGTGATGCCACATTCAGCACTAGCACAGACCTCATCTCTCCCAGTATAAGAAGAGGGTCTCTATCATTTCTTGTGCTCAGAAAACCATGTTCTCATCATCCCAGTCTCCTTGGCTAAATGCAAGCATGCTACCAAGTCAGTCATTCAAGCTACTAACATTTAGGTGCTCAAACCAATTAAAGAAACCAAATCAAATGAACTCAAAGTTTAATTAGCAGTAAGGAACAAGAAGCATATCCTGAAATATTGCTTAACTTTAGTACTCCTACAGACAGCTAAAGAAACTTTATGGAGACAGTCATACTCAGTGAACAGTACAGAAAAATAAGGCTGTGTGGGAGGTAAGAAAACAAAGAACATGGAAAGAAGATAATCTGGAAAGTTAGCTTGTATTTCAGTATACTGCCTCCATTATAAGTCACTCTAGTTTTAATTAAAACATCTAAAGTACTAAGAAATCTTGTGAATAAGTATTTTATTTCACTATCTACACCCAAAGAACATAAAAGATTTCCATCACCATTTCTCAGTATTGCTCTAAAGTAACAAGGTTTTAGAAGTTCTTTATTACCAGCAAGTAGGTCTGCAGAAGCTGAGGAACTAGAAGCAGCCTGGGTAGTGGGCTGGGGTTCAGGAGCACTACTTCCAAAAGCATCTAAAGGGAATTCCAGAAAGCATCAAGAAAAAGTGAGGCATTCAATATTAAATACATCAATTCATCATTTATCAGAAGATGACAAAAGAACAGCCACTTCATACATCAGAAGAAAATGAAACTGCTTGGCCATCCTTATTGCAGAGCAGTACCATGGATGCAAAGTTCAGGTGGAAAAAAGGATGTACAACAAACCAGCATTTTGAAAAAAATCTCCTTTATTTGGACCTCTTCTCAGATACAAATCACAGCATTCAATGCAACAGGGCTTTGGAGATGAATGCATTGGCTGAAAGTTTGAAGTAATTCCAGCCAGAAGCCAGTAAACCACATGAAATCTTAGAGGAATATCTCACTAAAGTTTGATATTCACTGCTCCTAAGCACCACTTCTGTTCTTCAACATGCCTAGAGCTGGTTGTGCCCATCCTAATTTCCACCTTGTCAAATCCCGTGATTCAGATATACCCAGTCTGAGATAAGCCACCCTCAAAACTTCAGCTGCTTTGAGAAACGGAACTGGGAGGAAACAGCATGACCATGGAGATTAGCAACGAAGAAAAAGGACAGAGCAGAATTTCACTGGACATCTGAGGAAGAGCCACACATGCACTGACCAGGAACAGAATGGCAAGTGTCATGACAACAGAAAGACCACAGGACAGCTTATTTGCAGTTCGTTATGGTGCAAGTTTAAGAACCAGACGTGCCCAGCCCTAAGGCCACACAGAAAAGTTGAGAAGGAGAAACCCGCAGCTTTAGCCAAGCGCAAAGGTAATTGAAATGAAGTGATTCAACTCTGAAGTGGTGAGGAAACAAAAATACCCACCACCAAATAGGTCAATCACACCTGAAGAATCCACCTTTGCTGGAGAGGCAGCGGGTAGAGGAGAGGGGGCTGCAAATGCATCCACTGCAGTAAGCATAGGATAAATAATATTTAGTATCAGCAAGGCAACAGTGATAGCTAAATATTTCAAAGCCACATGGGCTCCAACAGTTAGTACCACAGGTTTGGTAAATTCGGGTAATAGTCTCCAGAACTGCAAACAGAAAATGTTACATTTCTCACACAGCAACTGAAAACCACAGTACTTGAAAGAAAACGTTGCTTATTAAGCATTTTCTTATGCTTAGAGGAGGATTTGCTCTCCCAACAACCACATCACTTACTTCCTGAACTTCAGTGTCAGCCACTTCATGATTTGCATCTTCAGCAAGTGCACATCTTGTGACCAAAGCAGCAAACCCAAAACTTAATATTTCTTGATATTTCAGTTTAAAGATGTAAATTGGTAGCAAGTTGATTTTTTTTTTTACACTTTTGAAAAAAAATCCAAGCCCAGGAAGTCTGTGGAATGGCCTGTGAAAACAAGCACTCACCAGACAAAAGATCACCAGTGAGAGAACTCTCAGGCACAGGAGAAGCTGCAGGTTGTGGAGATGAAAATGTATCTTCCAGGAATAAAAGAAAGAACAAGAAGTAAGTATCACTCGAATCTGTTTACACCATTACACAGCCTCAAAGCAGCAGAGTATCAGAAGAATTCTCTCTTTACCTGTACCAAAGAGATCTATGCTAGGAGTAGCATCAGGTTTAGGTGCTGCAGGTGCATCAGGAGCAGACTCAAATAAATCTAAGGCCAAGAACACAACACATCTTTAACTCATTTTTGAAAGGCAGGACTGAAAACAGAAGTTTCCAATTTTGCACATCATATTTGAAATTAACAGGCTCTCTGCGTTGAAAGCCTAGCACACAACACGCATGCAACAACGAATTGTTCATTTGGTACTCCTGACAGATCAATCCACCAGAATCAAAGAGTTAAAAACAAAATTACCACCAAATATATCTAGAGCAGGAGGAGCGGAGGTGGTGGCGGTAGCAGAAGTGGTGGCAGTAGTGGTGGTAGTGGCAGTAGCTGTAGTAGCAGTAGCAGCAGCAGCAACAGCAGCAGCTGGAGAAGGAGTTGTTGCAGGAACTGGAGTGGCTGCACTAGTTGTAGGGGTAACTACAGGAACAGCAGTCTCTGTTGGCTTCATAGCAAAGAGGTCCAGCTCAGGAGCAGCCTCTGCACTACCTTCGGATGGGGCAAAGGGGTCTTGTAAAAAGGAGAGGGGAAATATATGTGTATGCATACTTAGGATCAGTGAGGGAGGAAGTCAAGAACAAAGCAACTATAGGCAATGCACATACTGCAAATACACGCACGCACACAGAGGAGGTTGCTCTAACATCTAGCTTACTTATCCACACATGTTACTTTAGTTTTTCTAAAATAAAGACTGTCTAAAAGGCTGAGCAGTCTAGTTACCAGAGGGGAGAACTTTCAAAGGTTCTTTGACGAGGTCAAAAAACCAAATATAACAAAGGACTATCCAGGCTACTGCTTACAACTCAGCACTGACAGAACTGTTCATTAGCACTACCAAATAAATGCAATGTCACTGATACTTGGAAATAGGCAGTTTTGTTAAGCATGCTCCTCAGCCTAAGGTTTGTTTTTACCAATTGCAAACAGTATGAAATTTTCAGAAAAACACACTGCCATGTAGTTTAAACAAAACAAAAAAAAACCAAAACAAAACCAGCAAAACAAGAGACTATCTAATGACATAAAACCCACCATTTCCTGAACATGCATCAAGAGCTGCTGCTACAGGGGTTGGGGTAGCTGGTGCTGCTGCCCCTTCAGCTGCTGCAGGGGCTTCCCCAGGAGAAGCTGCAAAGGCATCTTGGGTGCAGTTTAAGAACAGAAATTAAAAAAAAAAAAGGAATAAAGAGAAGAAAAATATAGTAAAAGAACCAAGTTAAATTGCACAGGTAGATTCCCTTATACAACATGAATGTAATTACTCCAGCAAGACAACTCATGCAGCGCAAAACGCTTTGTCTCACCCCCAACCCCACACAAGCAGGTTCTAGACAGGGTTTGCAGATGGAGCTTCTTGGGTTGCCCACAATAAGCACAGTGAGTGCAAAAGAAGGCATTATTCTCATTGTATAAGGGTTCAGAGCAGCATGCTCATGTACTACCCAAAATCAACTAATTAACAAAATTAACTTAAGAGCAGATATTAACAACTTGCATGCTCAAAGCCTGTATTAAATGTGATTAATCTGCAACTGTGAGTTTACTTGCATAGTGCTTTGCACTGTTATGAATAACAATCCAATTACTCTGGTAGATATTTGCAACTACCATTTCTAGTCTTTGAGCCAAGTCAGTCATGCAACATCTGAAAAATTGAACTTACTTGTTTCTTAACAGTATTCCAACTGGATCTTTCTGAAGCCATAACGTGATGCATAGGTTATATTCAGCTTGCTTCAAACAGATCAAAATTGTTCATCTTAACCAATGGCTGGCCAGACATAACTTGTCTGTCCTTTTGGGATCACTTCTAGGCCAACTAGCCAAGTTAGAGAAAGCGACTAGTTTGGGGTTTTGGAATGACTTGCTCATTAGGTTTAATTTTTTAAATTTTTTTTTGCTTGTTTGTTTGCCACTTGCTCTTTGACTGTTTTTTCTTTTTGTTTGCCAGTTCCTAAGTGGCATGCTTAAATTTCAAGCTATGAACAGCATTATTTCTAGGCTTAAACCAGCATTTGTGCTCTTAATTCTATGAAGTAGTCCTAATGGACAGTGCCATTTGGACTATCCTCATAGGCAAGCATTTTCTCCACAAAAAAGGACTGCACAATGAGGATTAAATACTTCAAGATGCTTGTAAAGGACATTTTTCTACTGCTACAAAAATTAGCAAGTTAAAAACATCTTTTGGGGAATACTGCAATTGCACTGTCAAATTAGCACAGGAAAAAGCTTAACATGCTTTAACTTGACTGTCAATTTTAAAATGAAAACAACCATTTTAAAAACAAATCCGTGCCAGGTAATCTAAAAAGCTCAAAAGAACATGCATCGAAACTTCAACAGAAGAAAGCCCACTAGTCTTGTACAATAGAATTAAAATGAGTTAGTAGCAAAAAAGGCCTGCTAATAAGCCATTTCAAATATAATTCTATTTTTCAAGTAACAGGGTTGTTCAACAACAAAACTGGATGGCAGTTGTCCAAGTAAAAACATCAGAATGAGTCAAACATCCCAGTGCTGTATGTGCACCAGACACTGGCATGCACCATGTGAAAGGAATTCAGCACAGAATTGAACTGAAGGGTTTTGCATCATCCTGCTTGAGAAGATGTTTTGTGTAGCATCATGTGTGATCAGTTTTGCACTACAGGGCCAGGTTTCAGATGAAGTGACACCCTGGGCTCTTTCAAAAAAACATATTTGTGCCCACACAAGCTTGTAGGCCAACAGCACAGACAATGGTCAACCCTACTTAAAATTACTTCCCCGAATGAAAGGATAGACTCCAGATAACATTTAAGGCAGAAATTCAGAATGTAGAGAGCTAGCCACTAGTTCTATGTTGGGATCACTTCAGCCTCAGAGTGATACCTGTTCCTGTCCAGATTTAGGCTATTGAAGTTCTACATATAACAGTCACAGATATTAAGGTGGGCACAAGTTCCTCCCAGCCCACAGATGCAAGGAACCAGTTTGACACCAGCTTTATTTCTTTATTTTTTTACTGACACTTCTGAGTAAGGTTCTTGCCAAGCACTGTAATTTTTTTTAGCATCAGACTTGGGTTAAATGGCAGGTGAGATAAATACCTAAGTTCATACTGGAATCTAAATGAAAATTGTCATAGTAAAAATTCCTAATATTAGTTATCTGATTAGTTCAAGAAACCTATACAAATATAGAGACAAATCAACCTGAACAGGTGACCCAACAATCCACAGCTTAAACCAAGGGTCTGCCAGGTTTAAGTTAGTGCTTAAGTTCTGTTCAAAAGGCTCTGTTGCTCCTGCACAATTGCCCTCTTCTAAAATCTAGCATAACATGCAAAAATGGATACAGTTACACCTGCATATTTTATTATTTTAAAAAAGACAGTTTATTTTCCTTTTTGTTCCTTCCTATTGTTGTAGTAATGCTACATTTGCATATTCAGGGGTATAAGAGATTTTCTCCCTTTACACCAGTTACTGTATTTTTTTATATTTCTGCATCTCCTGTCTAAAAAATGAATTTAGTTTTTGACTTCTAGAATCAAGTAACATATGGTCCTCACTTGATTTTCTTGACGTCCTGAAAACTTAACAAGATGTTGCTGAAACCTTTGCAAGTTCACACTGCATGGAACATCTGCCAGGAGTGACAGGTATGTATTATGTACTGCATTACACTTGAATTCATAAATATAGTTCTGACTGAAATAACGTGCAAACAAGGGGCTTTCAAAGTTGTTAAACACTGAAGTAGTGCTTCAATACATCTCATCTGCAGCAAAATAAGTGTTCTTGCAGAGTGATCTCCTTCATGTCATAAATTCAGGCTTTATTTGATGCCATGGCATCAATACATGACAAATTTACTCACACAAATGATACAACTGACTTATAATCATTAATGTATTATGAAACATGTGAAATAATCCTGTGGAAGTCACAAGTAGAGGAAAGATTATAGAACTGAAGTGCACACAAGAAAATGTTTCCAGAATTTTCTCCCCTCTTCAGTCACCCTTCATTACTATTTGACATAGAACACCTGACCTGAGTTATAAAGAAATATTTCACTATGCTCAGAGATAGGAAATAATAATAATTATTATGCAAAGTATTTGTTGTTTGTTTAGTATTTATTAACTAAGTGCTAGCTTGCTATACCAGCATGGACCAGCATAAGGGACACACATTAGCCCTTAACTGCCAAAAGTCTTCACCACTTTGCCTGCAGCTCCTTTACAGGAAGACCATAGTTCTGCCTACTTACAATTCAAGTCACCTCTATGCCTAATAACTGACATTTGCACAGTGTCTGCCATGACTTGTTACTTGCACTGATTACAGAGTAATCCCACAATAAAATGTAACTCAAGTGCACAATACACATATCCAAAAATACTGTGCCCAAATTCTATTACTGAGTGGCATATCAAGGTATTTGCATTCTTCTGCTGCTACCTTTGCATTTCTCTTTCACAGGAATGATTTCAGCTGCACTTTGAAAACAGCCTCCTCTTGGTTGTCTTTGACACATGATTAGGAGTTCCTCAAGTTGGCCCAGGTCACTGAAAGTTTGCCTCTTAATGAGATGGAGTTCTTTAAAAAAGCTATGCTGAATCAATCCTGCATGTCTCATCTGCTTTCCAATACCATATTGGCAAAGAACACATAATGCAGAGCTTATCTCTCAAAGACAAAGCCCAGTCCTAGGCAGCATGCAGACTCCTATCAGCTGAAGTATCAGCTATACAGTGCACTCAACAGTTATTCCAAAGCCTCCTCTACTGCTTCTTCCTTCAGCCTGGCTATCTTTTCCCAGCAGCTTTCAGCTTCTTTTCCTACACAGACACTCCCTGAAGACTCTTTACATTCTTTCTCCTGAGATCACTGCTCTTACACCTTCTCCTACCACACCAGACCACAAGAAATCGTGTGAAGCAACAAAGTCCTGGCAAGCTGCAAGAAGTTAAGGTGACCTTGAAGACTCTATCTCCAGTAGACCAAAAAGGTGAAATACGTACTTAATAGGATTAAGTGTAAGCATGTCTAGCATCACAAACACTAGAAAGTGGCAGTGTGTGCCCAAAAATGACCTCTTCTAACACTGGACACAGTCTTAAGGTAATAAGGAATGATAGTATATGATGCTAGAATATACTTACAATACAGCCTTCAGGAAAAAAAAAAAAAAAGAAAAAACCTCAAACCATGAGCAGAGAAATGGAAGTTCAATACAGACTCCTAGATCTTAAAAGGGTCTGTCCACTGGGTGTCTTGAAGGCACTGCAAAAGTATCTTTACTGCTGAGTGTGTTTAGAGATTTTTCTTATTGAGAAGTAGAGGTTTTCTGCTACCATAAATAATAGAACCTTGCTTCATTCTAAAGTGTTCTGGGGAAAAAAAAAAATCAGTATGCATCTAATATATAATCCACTGGAGATTTATTGCATTTGAGTGACAAAATACATTGTCTTTAAAGGAAGAGATTGAGTCCCAGAAGTCTGTATACCGCAAGAGTGAAATTCTTTCCACACTGAAGGGCGAAGCTCCACTTCTCAACATGCGTCACTAAGTTATCTAATGATCAGTTAAATCTCCAGAAACTAAACACATCCTGGTCATTCCCTGACAAGCCTGGAAGCAGGCACATGATTTGGAAGTAGCTATTTTTCCAGGCACAGAGTAGTGGAAAAGGTAGAAAAAATATTGCATCTTGTTGCTGTACTGGAAGAACAAGCACAGGTAGTTGTTTTGCTAATCCTGTTTCAAGTTTACAGTGATTTCTATCTATTTAACTATCCTTTCACTTTTCAAAAAGTCATATCTATTACTAAATTACAAGTTAATAATTTAATAATGTAATTTGAAGGTGTAGTATCCAACACTGGCTTGACCTCAGCGCTCACATACCATAAGTTTCAGACTCTATGCATCTGCAGGGTTATTAATGAGTACAGGCTCTGGCTTCTGCAACAGACTTCTGAGAGCAACCAACATCAGACTCTCTGCCACTCCTAGTGGCATCCAGAACCTTGTCCATGACAATTCTGAAGATGCTTCTCAACTAGCTGATTTTATGGCATTTGGATTATTATCAATCTTTGTAAAAGGAGGGGTAAGCAGCAAGTAACAGCTGTATTCCTTTCTTAGGGCTTTTCAGCACTTTACTGGGGTGCTGTCTGTTGAAACCAGTCCTAAAAAAACTTTCTAACTGGGAACTTTCAGTCTTAAGAAAACACCTTTGTAGTCCAACTGGCTTGAGTATGAGACCTCTCTGGAACTCCTGTCAGTAGGAGTGATACATAAACACACCCCACAAATAAGTTATTACTTATTCCTGACATCCCCTGTCATGCTGGAAGTATGCACGAGAGAAAACTAGAAAAACACAGTGGCCAGGTGATCTTACACACAGTTTGTAAACAAGAAGGTTTCTCCATTACTGGGCTAGTATATTGTTAAAAAAAAAATAATTTCTGGCATGCTGTTGGGAAGCCTCCTTCTCCACAGGAGTACCAAGAAAAGTGACAACATACAGTGGGAAACGTATTCTTACTCAAGCAGATAAAATTAAAAACTGAATGAGCATGACTAAACTCTGAGAATATTTTTCCTTTTTTTCCTTTACATATTATTGTTTCCATAGTTGGCATTTAGTACAAGTTCATCACCCCTTCAATTTACTGCAAATACTTGGGAAATAAAACCTAGATTCAAGATTGCTGAAATACAGTAATTTCAGCTGGCTCCATACTCTATTTGCAGGAAATACCCAAAAGAAACAACAGAGCACAAGTGTGACACATAACAAAGGGGAGGACATTGCCACATCCATCCCCTCCAACTACAAAAGCACAGCTGCTTTTCTCAGAAATTGTAGTAGAGCGCATAGTTATTGAATAATGTGGAAACAATTCCTGCTTACCCCCACGTGGACCTGAGAACTACTGTTCTTAGCTGTTCAATCAAAAGGTTACTCAGGCTTAAGGTTTACAGTTTTCCATATATATGCAGCTGCTAAAACCAGAGGCTTTCTTACACAGCTGAGCTCAGTACTGCTTTGACTGCATCACGGACTGGTGTGGAGCACTACAGCAACCAAACTAACCTCCAAAGAGATCCACTTCAGCAGTGGCAGCAGGGACAGTGGTAGCTGTAGTGGCAGCCGCCGTGGTAGTTGTAGTATCAGTAGTTGGAGCAGTGGCTGCAGTAGGCTCTGGGGCAAATGGATCTGAAATCTGTGGCTCCGAGGTAACACCGGCAAGTGCAGCCAGATTATCTATATGCAACCATGTAATGAAGAGCAAAGAGGAAAGGTAAGGGGAAAGGCAAAGACCACAGTCACTCAAGCCCCACAAAGCTGGAGCTTTTAGTGAGGAGTCTTAACATACAGAGGTCTTAGTAATCGAAAATACTACTCACCCTCTCCCAAGAGGTCTAGTGATTGTCCATTTAAATGACAGCAGAATAAAAAAACAGAGTAATTAGTAGAACTGCCAGATTGAAGATGTTCATTAGCCAAACGTTCATTCTAAATCACATGTCTAGGTTACGTCTAGAAACGTAATTTCTACACTTGCTTTTCTAACATTCAGGAAGTTATTCTGACATGACAAAGCTCACTCTGTTTAATAATTCTTCAAAGCAGAACCAGTACATCCCTAGAACCCTTCACAGAACAGGCACTAAAGCAAAGGTACTTTAGCAATGAGCAGCTTGCAAATAGTGTTGTTACTTCAGAATATGATACATGGCATCCCTAGTCCCCAAATACATTCTGAGAGACAAACAGGTGGTGGTTCTTGGACTTGGGACAACTGTCAAGTGCAAAATAAATAAATCAATAGAGCAGCTCCTCTTTGAAAGCCTTTTCTGCATTTATGATAGAGCAAACATGCTCTGCAGGAACAACTAACTCTGTTAACACTTGCTATGAGGAGTATGAATGTTGACAGCATAAGCAGACTGGCTCTGCTCCAAGTTTGGCTCCTTAGTCAACTGCTTCTGAAAGCCAATTAAGCATCTTTAATGACAGACTTGCCTATAATTTGATGTCCTCTAAGATCAGTCAGATTGAGCTCAAACACAGAAGTTTTGCCTACATAAAAATCAGCTACGAGATATAAAAACATAAAAATGAATGAGTTTGTCCTATTAAATTTTTATTCTGTAGTTAGGATAGTCTGAGCTCAGCAGCTCCCAGTTTACTAACCAGTATCTCAATGCTGCTCCTAGATTCTTTGTACCCCTAACAGGGTCATGGGTTATCTTATCCACACTGAACAGCAAGCAGAGTCCTGATGCTTTACTGTGAGTCAGCATTTGGAAGCAAAATTATTCAAGCAGGCACAGCCCTACCTTCACAAATTTGTCTTTATTTTACAACACTTGCAAAAAAGGCAGCAAAAACCTACATTTAGGTTGTTTACAATTTTCATAATTGGTTCCTTGGGCAAGCTCTACTTGAGACTGACGGCACAAGCTGAACTAAGCCAAAATACCATTCTGAAAGAGCAGAACAGTACATTAAAAATGCAGCACTCTGGTATCCCATTACTGCACACCAGGTGAATGTCTCACAGCTAGACTTGAAATAAACAACTGTTGGCAAACTTGTAAGTTTGTTGCCTTTTTGTTATTATGTTATAGAACTCAATACAGTGAACTGACAATTATCCAGCACAGCAATCTACACTTAGTCTTAATATGGGAATGATTAAAAACAGTGCTTTTTGTACAGTAATATTAAAGTAACAATACTGTTAGAAAATCCATGTTCTAAGGCATACTCTAAGGTAGTTCAGAGCAGAAATTCAAGTCAGCTTGCTTTCATATCCAAGAATAAAACCTCACAAAGATGCAAGCTTTGACCTACTGCATGTTTTGTAATACTATAGTCTACTCTACCTGCTAAATGGCTATCTATTCTCCTTGCAGTATGCTGCAGGCACCATATTATGCTATCTTGATGGTCTCCTGATACCACAGAAGGGTATATTTTCACACGTTCATTTGCTAGATGACATATTGTGTATTCAGAAATACAGTAGGTATACAACAAAACACAGTGTACCATGTACATAACCCCAAATATAATCCAAATACACTGAATATACAGCACACGCCAAAATACATGGAATCTACACTGCCAGCGAGACTGAGAAAAGCAGGATTTTTTATTGTTGATATGTATTGATGCTGCAACATGAAGTATTTGATATTCACACTTTCCTGGCTATTCTGAACCGAAGCACTTCTTCCAGCTTCCTCCCCTCCTGTACTATTTTCTCACGAGTTCCCACATTAACTTGCTGTAGCCCAGAAGAATAAGCAGCTTAAGTAGCAGGGAGGCATGGGTACACAGCCTCCCCAAAGTCCTGGGTGGAATGAAGGTCATTTTGTCCACTCTTCTGCTCAGAACAACAGTGCTCCCAACACCACATCAGGTCAGTCATGACTCAGACAAGTCAGGTCTTGAAAAATCTCCAGGAATGGAGAGCTCACTAGCTCTTATCAGGAATGTGCCTCAGCACTGCTCTACCCTCCAGGTGAAATGTTTTTATTCTGTCAGAGAGTTCAAACAAAACGAAACAAAACCCCAACAAAAAACAAAACAAAAACAACAATAACAAAAAGGAAGATTCCAGTGCAGTAACAGGTCATCATACCCAGACTGCTGCCAGCAGTAAGGCAGACAAAGCTGAAGGTAAGTTACCAAAATGCTATTCTGAAAGATAAGACTGAAGTATACTTAATGAGGGTAGTAACAACTCTGGCCATAGGAAAATAATTAGCTGTCCTTTTCTGTCATGGAGTCAGACTAAGGGCATTATTAGTCAATTTTAAAGATTTTAGTACTTCAGAAGAATAAAAACACCTAAGTTCCAAACTATGGGTGTTTTGTCCAAAAAGAAAAAACAAAAATCCGCTTTCACCTTCTATGCAAATCAATACTTTACTGGCTATTTATTTGTATTTCTATTATTACAGGAATGAGCAACTCCTTAAAAAAGTTAGCTCTTTCATGTTCTTTCAAACATCTCAAAGTTTGTATTTCAGTGCCTGGCAATGACAAAGTAAGACAAATAGGACACAATCAAAATACTGCAGAATAATTAGTCTCAGGCATCCTAGAATAGATGACTCTCTGGTCTTGCTGTCTGGGTAAAATTATCTTTCTGTTAATAAAACTGACATTTGCAGGGACAAAAAAAGAAATTAATTCAACAGATTAAACTGGAATATGCAATACATGACAGCCCTAGCTATCCTCTCTTAATGAAGTGGCTGAAGTACAATGTCATCTTTAATGAACTACAACTAGGTACAGCAATACGCACTGCAGAAGCCACCAGCAGCCAGTATGAGCACTGACAGCAGAGTCAGCATGACTCAGTGCTGCATTCCTGCTGGGAGTTCATTAAGCTGCCACACAGGATCCCTTAAGATTACAGCACAATTGGTTTACAACTGTATAAATTAAGTCTCATTTACTGGCCTAATTCCTTGTTTTAACAGGACAAGAGTGAGCACTGCCTACATTTACTGTGGTCCTCCAGATCACCAGCTGCTACTACTGCCTGGAACAACAGGGTCAGATTTCAGAGAGCTGGTTAGTTATTCCTTTTTGAAAGCAGCTAGCCCTCTACATTTATTTCCATATTAGTATTCTAAGCACACACAGAAGATACTTTATTAAAATATGTTAAGGCTTGTCAGATGTAATCACAAAGTTGCCACCGTTTGCTTTACATGCATTTTTGTTTTTAAAGCTATTTTTGTTTCTCCTCTTATTGATCTGTGGCCTTTGCTCCATGAACAGAAGAGCTGGTTTCTGCCCCACCTTGCCAATAAACACACAAGCAGTTCTGCTTCTTCTGTTTTGAAGTGCCTACCCTACCTGCTCACCTTCATCCATCCCCTTTCCTGCTCACTTTTAGTCACATAATCCTGGCTCCCTCAGCTTTGCCCTTATAAGCAGCTTATGCATATCCCTGGAAAGAAGCAGCAGCCTTGTGCTGCAGAGGGATGCCTGACTGTTGGGTCAGCAGAAGCCTGAGAGTGAGTTGGGAACATCCTGTGCTAGCAGAGAAAAGAGGCAGATTTCAGGTCAGCCAGGCAAGAAGATGGAGACTGCAAGAAGGGATGCTGACAGTGAGGTTTCTCTACCTCCCCACGAAGTGCCTCCAGCAGCAGTGGCAGCGCCTGCAGGAGCAGGTGCTGGAGCTGCCTGCCCAGTACCGGTAAAATCTGGCTGAAGATCCAAAAGATCACTGGATGGCTTGGAAGAGCTGCCAAGAAAAGAAAGAGAGACATTAAATACTGGAGGAATTTGCCCACTTCAATCAATTATTTTTTTTAAAGTCATGACTAGATTAAGGAATCCACCTTAGTTTGGATGAAATAGAGAATTTTCTTCCAGGCTTTAGGATTAGAGCAGTGGCTGTGAGCACCTCTAGTAAGCACCCAAGAATATGCTACAACCCAGGATGGGAACCTTAACTTAGTTCTATTTCCTGATAATGACACTACAATTGCTTTACGAGACTTAAAATCCTTTTAAATAACCCCAAGTAACCAAACAAAAAAAAAAAAAGCAAACTCCAACCCAAACCCAACTAAAAAAACCAAAAGAAACCCCACGATAACACTCAAAACAGAAAATGAAAAATTCCAGGTGGTGCCTGAAAACAGAGAAAATAACTGTTGTGACTGAAACCAGCACCATTCTACTTCCATATTTCACCATGCCACATCAGCAATCAAGAACTCTGCATTTCCAGGCAATGAACTGGCTTTAGGTAGAAGAGAAATGGCAGAATTCCTATGGGTTAAGCCAGTGAGTTATTTACTAGGAAACCAGATCTTGTTCACCTAGAACATTTAAATAACAAACAAATGACTTTGGTACCTACATCAAGCTCAGTAACTCAAACATACTTTTTAACTTACCTGACTGGAGCAGCTGTAGATGAAGTTGCAAAAAGATCAACTGGAGGAGATGTATCAATAGTTTTTGCTGGAGTAGAACTAGGAGATGTAACAGTTGTGGCTGGAGAAGACTGGAGAAACATTTTAAATATACATTCAATATACCAGCATTTCTCCCCAACCAGCTCAAGCATAGATGCACATACTTTAAGAACCCAATTTTGACATAATGTCTTTTTATTATGAGCTGTTTTCCCCTCTGAAATAATTTAAGGAAGACTGGACTAAGTTTTCAGATAGTAGTAGAGCTGAGAAACCCCAAGGTGACTTCAAAGAAGGAAAAAAGTTTCCACAAGGTTTATTCTAAAGGAGTTGTTTCTATAACTGTCAGACTCTTCATTTTGTCTGTGGAAAGAAACAGTTGTTTGTCCACAACAGCACATCAGTACCCTAACCACAGAAATGGTGAGAGAAGAGAAATGGTTAGAAACTAGTTAAAAGTGTGTTCTTAAACCTTCAGAAGAGAGTTCAAAGAGCCATCATCAGTTCTCAGGGTTAAGTCCTTGGGAAGGTACAAAAGACAGCTCATGCTATGACTTTGCTTCATTAGCTGCTCCAATTCTGGATAAAGATACTTCAAGTATGGCAAGGACAGACACCCAGGAGAGTATACAGCAACTCCTCCGTGAACTTGAAGACTCAAGTTACCTTGTAGAGTGTCAATTTAATTCCAAAAGATACTCTAAGCTTTGGTACAGCATCTCACATGCTAGAGATCCTTTACCTAACAACAGAAAACAAGTCCTAATTTTAGTACTGTTTGCCATTCTGACCACCTCCAAGAAGGAAAAAGAATGGCAAACTTGAAGAGATTTCCTCCTGAGTTCTACTGCCATCCCATCACATAACTAGCAGATGGATGTAAGCTTTCTGCACTCTCCCCAAAGCTTTAATAAGGTTTGAGACTGCAATGATCCCAGTCCCTCATGTGCATCAAGGAAGATGTGGTTAAAGCTATAAGAAAACTTTCTGAGCCATCAAATAGTTCTCACAAACACAGGGCTTTGGGGGTTACATTTTTGTTTCGGGTTTTTTTTTTTTTTCATTTGGTTTTGGTGTGTTTTTTTTTTTTACTAAAGGGCTTTCAGAAAGAAATTTAAGAGCTCTCTCTAGAATCAAGCACTGAACCCCCTGCACTACATTCAGAAGATTTCATTGAGTTTTTCCTCCACAGCACCCATTATGAGACACAGCTATGGCACATGGCAATGCTCCAGGGATACCAGGAGCTACTATTACTAACACCATAAAGCTCATTAGTTTATCTGACACTCAAACCAAGGCATTTTCACTGGCAACTCTTGCTTTAAATTAAGGTCAGCAGTCTCACTAATGAAGGTAATTTCTGAAACTAGGTATAATGGATGAAAATTTTCTTCCTTTCTTCCTAGCTTTTCACATGAACATGGTTTCGAAAGAGTCAAAACTCCCTCCCCCAAAAAGCTGAGGAAGGAGTGAAGGATTTGGAGGAGAAATACCCTGGAGCAAGTTTCTTGGTGACATGAGAATTAAGGTGGAGTGAAAGCAAAAAAAAAGAAAAAAAAAGAAAAAAGAAAAGTTGAGATAAAAATGTGTATCTTTTATGCTTTCACAAGGAGCAGTCATCACATCCAGGTGAAGTTCCTTAGCATCCTGACTGGCACAAGCACTGCAGCCCCTCAGAACAGTGACATGCTCTATTGGGGCCACTGTTTATAAAGACATTGAAAGATCTAATTTTGTCAATTAGGTGGCAAAGTCTAAAAAGTAGATTAAGAGATGGAAATTTAACTCCTTACAATGTTCTAAACCATATCACTTGAACAAGAATTATCTAGTATAGCAACTGGCAGTATTTACCTTGCTCAGAGGAGAAGGAGCCCCAGATCTAGGAAAAAAAAGGGGGTTTTCAGATAAGTACAGCTTTGAAACTATGTTTCTGGTCATCAAAACTCCTGCAAAAAGACCAAAACCTAAGCATGAAAGCTTTCTGAAAATGTCTTCGATTGCATGACCTCTACATTTCTCACACTTCCATATGCTACTTTAGACAAGGAATGCAAATTTTACTTCAAATCTTAAATAAATCTTTTAAGCTAACTGGCATCACAGGGTTATTCTGCCTTTTAAATAAGCTCTAGTAAATGAAGGAAATGCAGAGATGCATGCAAATATCTTGCTTTGGGACCTACAGGACCCAAGAGGAAAAAGCTACTGGGGCAAGATGTCACCATATTAGAAAACCATGCAACAGCAGCAGAACACCACCAATACTGAAGCAGTTTCTAACATAAGTCTTCTGAGGATGTGTCAGCAAATTTTCAAAGTCTACTTTCTTTTAAAGAAAATCAGAATTACTTGAAAATAACTACATTTAAAAGTATGAAAACAGTGAGTTGGAAAGTTCAAGTTGAAAGTTCTCCCACATGCACAAAAATCACACTAACAGTAACTGACAGAGCCTTAATCATAATTTAAAATGCACGTCAGTGCATTTGTTTGCTTTCGTTATGAGTTATGAAAATACTGCTACATATTTTTAGAGCTGCTTTGATCTAAGAGATGAAAGGAGGAGCTGAAGATAAAGCTGTACCAGTACTGAACTAGCATCCATTCCATAAATTATTTGAATTGGGTAAGTCCTAAGAGCTGTAGAACAGATTAGAAGATTTCCATGTCTTCTAATCACAGAAATGACAAAAAAAAAACCAAACCCAACTTAATGTCTATATACAGAAGCAAAGAACAGTTTAGCTCAACTCAAAGAAAATACCTATTTCTAAGTGTTCGAGAAAATCTTTTAAAAATACACATAACCATGCCTGCAAGCAAGAGATGTGTAAAAGTATGTACTTACCCTTCACTAAATTGCAAGGATAGCAACAGTAAAAGAGAAAACAGAGGTTTAGCTTAATCCTTCCTAGACTTAGCCATGGCAAGTGTCTAGTATGAAGATGCAAAATCATTAGAAAATAGATTTTGATGATGATAAAAGCCTTAGCAGCACACAAACCCAGTTTCTTCTAGTTTTCCTCAAGTAATTTTAGTTCATTTTGGAAAGTGTCTAGTTGTTCTGTGCGTTTCCCCCACCCCCCTTAATTAAAGAAAAGGTTGCCATTAAGATGACCTTGTAAAAGAAAGGAAAAGCCTTATCTTATTTGCTAGCTAAGTGACAAAAGGAGGGTGGGAGAGGCAAACCCAAACATCAAGTAATCTCACACTGTCTCTATTATACCTAGATACGTGGCACAACATATATACCTACTTGTTGCCAGGCTTTTTTCCTTCCAGTGAGTTTAGATGTTGCTCAAGGGTCTCCATGAGACTGCTGGGAGCCTTGAAAGTGAAGAGAAAGATACACACCTCAATGTATTGCAGTGATCTAACCACAGTTTGAAATCCAGCAGCAACTTCCCTGAGGTCCATGATGTGCATGCTCATGCAGTTACTTTATTTACATCAGTGTTGAAACAGTGGATTCCCATGTTAAAAGTATTCAGGCAAAGCCAGTTTTTAAAAATGTTTTACTGTATCCAAATTTGCAGAGAGAAAATGTTTACCTCCACTATGCAGCACCTGAAGCCTAAATCCAGGATGTGCTGCTCGTCATGCTTTCAATCAGTGTTAAACAAGGACAACAGCACAGGCATCCACAGGGTTAATTTTAAGATTCATGGGTTCAAGGTCACACTTAGTTTTGCTTGTAGTATATTAGTCAAAGGTTTCTTAAAAACCAGCAAGGTAATATAAAACTCATCTATCAAACAGAACTCGGAGAAGAAGCTTCAGAAAATTTCTACTAAGATGCAACAATTTGGAAAGGAAATACTATCTGGTACCCAATTTTCAACACTGAACATTGCTTAATCTAGATACTGCTTTAACATTAGATAATCTATCAGTCAGCATTGTGCTGGAACTTTAGATATGGGTTCCCTGCTAGCTACTAGGGGCAAAATTGTCATACTTTAGGAAATGCTAGTAAATAAACATGAGCCAAAATTTTTAGCTGCTAAGATGCCTTCTCAGCCTCCAAAATTATGCAGCCAAACTATTAAGTCCAAAGATGAGAACTATCAACTCAAATTACACTACTGGGACCACTTGGCTAGATTTACAGAGTATGCACACATGGAGTGTCAACACAACTAACCTCTTGCAGAATACTACCACTGTTACCATGGCTTGTTATAGGAATTTAGGTGTACCACTGATACTACATAGAATTATGTACTAATTGTTAGCTGAAATTCAGTTTCCTTATTCACCTTTTATTTATTTCTGAAATACACTGTCGTCTTACGCACAGGCTATACAGCATGTCTGAGGCTAGCCTTAGCAAGTGAGTCCCAAGCAGCCTTTGGGAGAATACAGCTGGGAGGGACTAGACTGAAGTGGTCAGAAAGTTGGATGTGATAATCACCGGAGACCCCCTTCCTTCCAAAAGAGCTGTTCTAAAGTGTTGGGTCAAGGGGTGGAAGGTAGCAGTAACTAAGGTACTGCTGAGCAAGTGCAGCACTGACTAATGATGCAGAACAGGCTGGTGCAACACAAGCAGAAGCACAGAGAAGTGCCACAGAAATTTATAAAGTATATTTCATTAACTGGTTTCCAGGTGATTTCTCCTGGTTTAAGGACTGAGCTCATCCCTGACTCCACTGTGTTAAAAAAGAGCCCCTGAGGTACAGAGTTAGGGTGTGTGTCAACTGTGTCAATTATTTCAAGGTTAGGTCTGATATTTCACACACTGCTTTTGTCTGCTGAAAGGGTGGCCAGACTTTATAGCCCCATTGTATCTGAAATCCACAAAGATTAACAATCCCCACCTTCTCACGATGTCTCACTTTCAGAATTTTTAAGTGGTGTTTAACTGAGAGACACTATTCCAATATTAATTTAAACCAGGCTTTCAAGGGGCTATCAAAAACTACATGAACAAAAACTATGTGAACAGTTGGGGTTTGCAGCTAAGTAGTTTGGGTTGTTCTTATGTTCCAATTTCACTGGCATCAAAACTGCCACAGGTGAACTCTTCAGCATGGATCTCCTTCTCTAAGCAAATATCCTCTTCACATTAAACACAAAGCCAGGCACCCAGGTCAATTTGCAAGTGATACTTAAAATGGACCAGCAGCTACAGCACGTTAGGTGGTATGACTTCACCAGCATTTGCATTTCTGGTGTGCTTTCCTAATTACAGAACTTTTATTTATTACACAAATGCAAAAAGACTACAAGAGAAGCTTACCTGTGTAAGATCAGGGATATCACCTTTGTCAATTCCAACTTGCTGTGGAGATAAAAGAGTAAAGGTAAACATCTAAGTGCACTATTCCGCTGCAGCAGGCATTACATATTCAGCAGGCATTAATTTTGAATAGAACTGCTCTTCAAGCTATAATGCACCCTGTCTTCAGAAAAATACCACAAAGTTAGAAAGGACATGTCCATCTTCCCAGCAGCTACCTTCAACAACCTGCAGCATATTCTTCCCCCCACAAATTAAATATACATTTAAAATAAAAGGATGAGAAAATGGAGCTTGATTTCACAAACATGGATCTCATGCTCTATGCTGAAATACACTGGTCATATACTGTTGTCTCAGAGGAGAGCAAATTAAGGTCTAAGTCTGCAATCTTCTATTAACAGCCCTGTTGCTTCACACTGTGGTTCTTCACTGACGGCTAGTTTAGCTTTTGCAGAAGAGCAAGCCCCATTGCACCTCGTAATCCTGAAGTAGAATCACTATAACCCCTGTCCAAAAAGCTGACCTGTGTCTCTAAAGCACTTTACTCCCTCAAGTTCAAAATCTATACCTGACATTACAAGCCATTAAGGAGTCTATCAAGCTTCTCCACAGCTAAGTGAATTAGCAAAGAAACAAACTTTTTATTCAGCTCATTACTACTGTCCATTATAATGAAGCATGAAACATGGAAAATGTGCACCCTGTGCCAAAAGCCAGCTACCACAAATGAGAATCTAGCAAAGGAGTTAATTAACCATGTAACATTCCTATTATCCACATAAGAGGATGATAACAAGGAGCAAAACCGGGAAAATCTCACATTACAGTTAACTTAATGCTGGCTGCAAAGACTAAAAAACAGACTTAAAAAATCTGCATGCTTCTATTCCCAATTGCTGTATCTTCCTCTAATGTTCAACCCTGTCCTAGAAGTATGCATTTACCACAGCATTTCTCAAAAATACTGGAACATTTGAAGTTATGTCATCTGTTAATTTAACCAGGAAAGATGAGTTTGGCTGCACCACAGAGACATGGAAGTCCTAAGCAAGCTTAACTAAAAGATCTGAAGAAGCAGATCCAAGATCTGGATCCACTTGGACAGATCCAATAAATCCAACATCCATTGAGAGAGAGGCTTAACAAGCACAATGAATATTTTACATTGGTGCTAAACAAAACCAAAAAATAATCACAAAATACTCAAGTGCCAGCCTCCAGAAGACCCAAAGCCACTTACCTCTGCAACTTTAAGAAACTCTGACACTCTGGTCATTCGAGTTAGAAATCGTTTGTAGATTTCAAGAGCATCTTTACATTGTCCCTTTTTCATTTCAAAAAATTTCTCTAAAGAAATAATGTGGTAAATTTCAGTTAAGATGTCTTACATTAGGTCTTATATCACCAAGTCTCGTTTTCATAAATATCACATGTCACGAATATGACACTACATTAACATTTACTGCTTGGACATTAATCTGGTGACATCTCTTGCCTAGTATAGTTTATAAGCTGGGCTTGCTGAGCTGCTGAAGAATTACGTAGATCATAAAACTGAACCTCAGCTAGCCACAGCATTGCATGTGATGTCAACCACTTTTTTAAAGACTGAAAAGTAAGTAGGTGAAGTAGCTACTCAACTTAAAATTCAAAATAATTAAGGATACCTAAACACATACTAATATATGTCCTTTCCAAATTTTCTTCACTCCAGAGAACTGCATTTTTTTCACTTATATAGTCTCTAAAGTGCATTTAAGTCCATTATTAAACACACCTGCCACATATTTCAATTTGAACTTACACTTTAAGTAGCAGTAGACAGTGAAATTCCAACTGAATTTTTATGCTAACCCATTGTGTCATGCTGGTGATCACACCAGGCTGCCTGAGCTTCAGAACACGCTCACAGCCTCCTTCACACTTTGTGGGCTGATGGTAGGTAGGCTTGTGGAGGGGATCCAGTTTTGGCAGTCATGCTTTCAGGCAGATCAGGAATGTTATTCAGGAATATATCACTTCATACAAGGCTAGCACATAACATTATCACTCTCTACAACTACCTGAAGGGAGGTTATAGCCAGGTGAGGGTTGATCTCTTCTCCCAGGCAACCAGCAAGAAGATACAGTCATAAGCTGTGCCAGGAAGGTTTAGGTTGGACATTAGGAGGAATTTCTTCACAGAAAGGGTGATCAGACATTGAAACGGGCTGCCCAGGGAGATGGTGGAGTCACCATCCCTGGAGGTGTTTAAGGAGAAACTGGATGTGGCACTCAGTGCCATGGTCTAGGTGATAAGGTGGTGTACAGTCACAGGCTGGACTCAACAATCTCAGAGGTATTTTCAAACCTAATTGATTCTGTGATATATAACAGAAGAATGTGGGCATCTTAAAAATGCAAAAGCTTCTAACTTTGCAGGACATATGACACACACTCACACAGCACTGTACATTTCTTTAAGCATAGAGATGGTCACTGTCTTTAAAGAATCTATCTTTTTTAAGGACATGTGATGATCCAGCCTCAGATAAACACTAATATAACAGGGTACAGCTTAAATTTTTCTCTCATTTCAGACTAGAAGAGTCAAGAAAAATGTAGCTTTAATGAAAGTAAAAAAACTGAAACAGATTTTAAACTGATTCTTCACTCATGTATGGCATGTGAGACAAAAGCCAGGTTACTTACCTAGTAAGTTAATAACGCCATCATTGTAGCAAGCAAAAAGTTTGATGAGATCTTTAAATAGAAGCATGAATGCAGCATTTATGACACCATTTGTCAGTTCATTTGGATGAACCTACAAATCAAATATCAGTTATTTACAAAACAAGTGTCAAATGCAAACATTTTGGCTTACACCAGGTATTTGGTGCTGTTATAGACAGAATCGAGCACTGAAGTTTTCACGCTAAGACACTGAACAAAAGTTTTGGTTAGCAGATCAAGGATTGCTTTCTCCACCACTCCAAAACAATCCACTATAGCAGAAGAGTATCCACATTGAGAGTAAACATCTTAGTCTTGTCTCTTCTGCTTATCATGAAGAAGAGCAAGGCAGAGATGCTGTTTACAGTTTTAATGAAATGGACAAAAGGTGTCAGTTTACAGCAGAGCTCAACAAAATCTTAATAGTCTATGAGATAATGTATTTGGACTAATGATACCAAGATCCCTTCTCACATTAACTTGGGAAGAAAATATGTGCTTATTTATGAAAAGGTCTTTATTTTCTTAAAAATATCTCCTCTTCTGAGAGCACTATCACAATTCCTATGCCATTTAAGGAATGGAAAGCACAATGAGATGTACTTCAAAGCCTTTCCTCTGAGAGCTGGAGTGGTGTCTGCCTTCTACGTCAAAGTGTATTTTGCTGATCACCAACAGAAGAACTAATTCCTTCAAAAACCTCTTTGAAATGTTACACTGTGGCTTCTACAACTGATTCCTGTTTTTATCCTTACGTCAGACAAAGAATCCTACCAGCATTCATAACATGATAAATATATTGTACACACTTATTTCTATGAACAGTCTAGATTAAACATTAGCCAATTAGTTCACAGCTGAAAACCAGATTATGATTTTGAGGAACCCAAACAATGTACATGTGGTATTTTAATGGGGTTTTTCCTCCCTGCAAAAGAAGTTGGTTGCCAAGAAACAGAAAATAATGTTCAGTCTCCTTGCTTCGTCCATTTCTTCCCCCTCATCTTCACTGTTGCAGAAGATGAAACTCCAAGTTCCCTCTCTACAAAACCAAAAGTGCATTCTTTACATTTCATGCGTATGGGCAAGGACAATCTTTGGCCATGATACCTCAGTGGGACACTGCAAAGGGGATTTTCTGGCCCTCACTGAGGGATGATTAGTAAGCATTACCTACAAGGTGAAAGGTGTTCATTATAATGCATCATTTATAAGTTACTGCCTCTCAGGTTTCTGACAGGGGCACATGTCACCCAGGGCACCCAGAGGGGTGTCCTGGGTTCTGACAACTGCCCGGTGTTAATACTGTGTCAGTTTCAATACATACATCAAATTCAAGTAGTGCATCAATTTGTTCCTGTAATATTGGCATACTCTTCAGCAGTTTTTCAGGAGCCATTGTTCTCATTACACCTTCAGCTCTGCAAGAGGGAATACAGATTAGAAGCCATGCTGTTTCCTTTCTCTCTTCCCCCAAACTGATCTGTTGTCCAGAATTTATTCTTGAAACACCCATAACTCATTTCAAACCATTTCAAAACCACAGTCTGATTCTCCTGCTTCTCATGTCATCTGGTATAAAAAATCCTTTATCCAGCCACCCTTCCTGACAGCAAATGAGGAAAGGTTTTTTGTTAGACTGATGAATGCAAGAGATTGATCTCATTATGGAAAGATGACACTGGGAGCTTAAATTACTAACTAGAAATACTGCCATAGAAGTACTGAGCAAACTGATAAATTTGTGCACAAAGTTTGTTATGAATAACTAACAACAGCTCATTGCTGACATGTCCAGGGATGTGTAACATTCCTTAAGTGTCATCCATAGTCTTATGGCAGTCATCAAGCATGGCCATTTTTATCTCTGATTATGACAAACCTGCACAACCATCATTATGTATTGTCCTGCTCTGGCTGCAGACACATATAAGAGCAGGCACAGAAAGCCTTTCCAGGAATTTAGAGCAAGGTGGGAACAGTAGGATCCCCAGCAGCCCAAACTTAACTTTATTTAACATCAAGTGTTCAAGAGTGAACTTGTATGGCCCCCACTAAGGGAATGGCTTCCACTACACAGCAAAGATGCCATGGTAGACCCTAGACTTCCTGGCTGTTTGAGAAGCAGGAGAGAACAGCCTGGTAGTGATGATTGTATTAACAATTCAGAATTCTAAGCTGTAGAATGCACCAAAACTGCCAGAAGGATCCTATATGCAATTCATGATTAGCAGGAGCATCTTTAGTATGCACTCCATTAAGCTGCACCTTCAGGGGGTGTTAAGCCACTTGCTGTGTCAACTGTGCTTCAAGAGAGCATCTAGAGATCTCAAAAGTCCCAGTTAGAGACCAGAAAAATATCCTCATAAATACCAACACACTACTGGGTTAACTTTTTTTAACACAGTTCTTGTGGGAAATAAAGCCAGAAGTTTACAACCTTGTTCTGTTCAGTTTACAACTGTTTGCTCTGTTCCCTGCTAAGAACTTCAGGCATTCACTTCAGGCTTTGTTTGCAATCAGCCATCTCTCTCAGGGAAAGTGTCTGGAGAGTAATGAAACATCCTAAACATAGCTTCAGAGTGTTTCCTTCTCCAAATCCTAAACACAGTCTCAATGCAGCAAAGTTTAATTAGGGTAAGATTTAAACCTAGCACTAAAAGCTCCCAGTGTCACAAGGCACCGTACTTTGGTCTTCAATATTTGTAATACTGCCCAGTCTTTCCTCTCTTCTTTGGGCAATTTTTAACCAATTACAAGTACTTTAAAAATCAGGTTTTTCATTGTAGCTACACAAAGCTACAAACAAAGTTACTGACAAACTAAAACTAAGTTTAATGCCACAAATAACAATTTAATGAGTCAGACAACTTATTAATTTACATATCTAAATTTTGCTTACCCTTTCTTCACTCTTGCAAAGTCAAATGCCATTTGTCTGTAGGAAAATGCTTTTTCATTCAAGTATCTACTATAACGCCTTATAAAGGTGGACATGTCATAACCTGCAAAAAACAGTTTCACATTTTACATTTCATTTTCATGCTTGTCAGAAGTTCTTTAGTAAACGATAACATAAAGCCAACAGATTATGTGATTTCTATTACACTGTGCAATTTCACATACACAACAGGTATCACAAGGTATCTTCAAGCTTCTGAAGAAAAATCAGTAGTGGTACACCAAAAAAAGCTACCACTGTCCTCTGTTTCTAACAGATTCATGCAACTCACCAGTGGCATGGCTCCAGGGGAAACATGCTAGAAGCCCCTACATAGTTATGGGGTAAAATTACTTGGTGGCCAAATAGTTACCTCTCTGTTAACAGGGAAAAATATCAATTTAACAAAAAGTTTTCACTGAACAGGTACATGACTTCCAGGACAAAGCTCAAGTTCAACTTAAACACTCTTGATGTTTCATGCATGTTAGCCACTCTGACTCTTACATGGACCTTCAAAATCCCTGACTTGGTTTACCAGAACAAATAAATCATAATGACATCCACAGAGATTACTGCCTTCCTCGAACTGTTACACCAGAAATACTCAAGGCACATAATATTGTACAAGGGGTCTCTAACTTCAGTGACTTTCAAGCTATGACACTTGAACAGTTAGTATTGCAGCCTATCCTCCAAAGTTTCTTCCTCTAAGCCACAGAAATGTGTGCAGAAGGTATCTTCCTGTTCAATAGGTAGCCCCTTTTTGCTACCTTTCTAAAAATCCACACCCCTCAGTTTAGTCACTGACTATATTTTCCCTTAATATCTACCATCATTAAGTATCCCTGCCAAATCAAGCATAACACTACCAAATCTGATGCCTCATTATCTACAATACACTGTGTATTATCTATGGAATGGCAATCTAAGTTTAAAGAAGGTAGTGAAGAACACAAATGCATGCATTTAACAGAATTAATTGTTGCTAAACACCAGTGTCTTTGAGCATATATACACACACATATATCATGTTTAGCTTAGATTAACACACTCAGTATTTGTTTAGCTTTGTTCTTTCTGTCACCATATCTAAAAGATGCTGAAGTTTTTTGGTGTCACATGTCTACACCAAGAGATGAAATAATGCAGCATTGCTTTGAATTTGCCCCTAATTGTGTTGCCATCTTATTGTAAAGGTTTCATACCTTCTTGGTGATAGCTCGTGGGCATCTCCTCACAGCACTGACTCCTTCTTCTTCTCAGCACAGCCAGCAAACTCCATCTATGTTGTGCTCAAGCCATCCTTCTCTTTTCCAATATCACCCTAATTGGATCCAGCTGTGGCCCATTAAGGGCAGGCTTGTTCTTTAGTCTTGCTAATTAGCACAGCTGTAAGTCCTTAGGGGTGAGATTACCTTCACCACTATCTCTGTTCTCCTACATTCCACCCATCCACATAATTGTAGCATGTCTGTAGTCTGCATACAATTTACAAATATTCTCTGACAGCTGAAGAATTATATTTTCCCTCTTTTCTGGTAGAGCTACCATGAAACAAGCTTTTCCTCCATTAACTGAGGGCACAGGAAAATTCTCTAATAATTCCAGAGGGAAAAGTAGAAAAGCAGACTTTGTAAAATTCAGAGGGAAAGAGTTCTTAATTTCTGCCTAGACTTTCTAAATTCATTACTCAAATCAAATCAAAATCAACCAGTTATTTTGGTGCCAACAGCCCTACCATTTGGAAGTTAGAGACAATGCCTAAAAAGCACAATGTCCCCAAGAAACCAAACTACTTTTTAAGACTGAGTAAAACCCAAAAAAACTAAATGGAAAGTTATCCATTTCAATTTTTAACACCCACAAGAGTTAAGAAGACAGCTGACCCAGCCTAGATTTCAACCAGCACTTAAAGGATTTGTACAGCTTCACTTTTTGAGTAAAAATATTGCAGGAGATGAGAAATACTGTTCTGAAGTTGCTCAGCAGTCTCATTTGTCCTCCATGTGTGTATTTATTAAGTACTTATAAAAAGGCTTCAGCAGCACATTTTTATCTTATTTATATTTTATGAATTAAGGAGCAAATTTAACAATAGTATCTTATATAAAATCTTGTTAAGATTATATACATAAAATGGCTTACCATGAGATCCACTTTTGTCCAGAAAATTGCTGAGATTGAACAATGTGTTTCTAGATGCCAGGTACTGAATAAATCTCTGCAAGACAAAGTAATTTTCCTTATCACAGCCTGTATCTGAAGGCTTTGTACCTTCTAACAGCAAGATTACCAGTCTATTTTCAGCATACAGCATGAAACCACTGATTTTTTGTCTTAGCCTGCAGTACCTTCCCCAAAACATTTTGTCCATTCAGATTAACTACTTTTAGTCAGAATCTCTAGTAAGTATTCTACTGCATATATAGAAAATAGATTATGCATAAAACAAAAATATATTGCAAAAGGAGCAATAAAAATGTTTAATTCTCAGGGATTCGAGGGAGCTCAATATTTATGTGCTTGCAAAGCACACATCCAGGCTAGCCCCAGACTTCTCAGTCCAGCAGACCTCAGTTTCAGCCAAGCTGAGGGCCTGATTTAATAACAAGCAAAGCCCCTCATCAAATACAGGGACTAACAGCCTGAAACAGTTAGAGAAATCAGATGAGAGCATTGACCAAAACTTGGAATGGAAAAACAGGAGTAAGAATTTACACTGTGAGAAGTTCATTGCATGAAAACACTTTATACACAGCCAGGGAGAAACTGTTTCACAGTCACACTGAAGCTCTTTAAATGTGCTCTCTCTTTTTATGCAAACATACCTGTCTCTACAGGTCAGTAAAAGCAAGGATAAGGATAACTTGATCTAAAAGGCTATCAAGCTAAATTCACAGCTCTAGGAAGATTTTAACACCCATGCAGAGAAAGCAACTATCTGGATGGCAGTTTACAAATGCCAAAACATCAAGTCTGACCTCAGTCAAAAATCCCAGGTAGTATTTAATAATGTGTAGCTGTTTTCAGATTCAGTGCATAAATTGTCAGCATCTTGGCACAGGCTTCATCTTGGTCTAATGTTATGGCTTTGTAAATGGAAAGACAGATAAACAGATACACTCTGCTGCTAACAGTAACTTTTATCTTCATCAAGAATCATTCTTGCCTTTTGTTCCCAGGTCCTTTCTGGTTCAGACGAGATACCACTGCACTACTAACACTTTTGGCTTGGAGTGTGTTCAGTGCCAATGTGGCCTTGAGAGAGCTGTTCACACTTACCTCATTGCCATGGACCATGAGATGATGTGTGGTGACTAAGGCTTTGAACACGACCACCCAGCTACTATTCGTTGCTCGCTCAAAAAGCGTATCAGCCATCTGAGGGATATTCACGTTGGTTTCATTAGTTGCTTGGATCAAGTCTGTAGGAGAGACAAAAGGAAGGTGTTAGGTGCTACAAGTACGATAAAAAGTTTGCAGCATGGCCAAGTTCTCAGACCACCAGGCTGCAGGCCATGGTTATGACAAACAGGAAGTTCAGTGCTTACATCCCACGTTCAAAAAAAAAGAAACCAAAACAACAACAAAAAACCCAAATTCAGATTATATTAGTACATGCTGGTGGCAGCAGTGGTATAACTCTTTCATCCAACAACAGTTTTCCAACAGTTCTGTCCCATCTACAACCAAACATTTCTCCATCTTTATCCCAGATGAAGTTAGGGTGCACAACATCGTATGACTTTACTGCTTGCAGGTTTTTAAGTTAATTGGTGCAGTTCATTACCTCTGGGTTAGAGAAATAAGTACTATTGAATTTTTCAACTACAGGTAACATATCAAGCACACTGAATCCAGTCACATCAGCAAAAAGAGGCATCACCAGAAACAGATACTCTGTCAGGCTGTTTTAATCAGCAAGCTCCAGCACACCTCCTAAAGCTTCTACAGACCCAGAAAGCAGAAGAGTGCATTCAGGCATGCATTAAGATCCCTTCAACAGCGAGAAAGAACACAAGGAATGACACTGGTTTATACTGAAGCAACTGCAGCTTACATAGAAGAAATAAGACATTAAACTGTCTCAGGGAAAAATGATAGCATACAGCTTGGTGTCTTGTACATTAAGAATAAGTAAACTGGCACAGAAGAGTGCATGAAATTAAGGTAAGCAGCTAAATCATAAACAGTGGGGCAGCAAGATTTCCATTATCCTCTATATTCCACAGGATCTGTGATTCACTACATCCCCTGTTATCTACCGACTCCAGTTAGCAGCCAGCAATTACCTTCCACAAGCTATCACCTATTTTTGAGACACAGCTGGAAACTGCACACTGCAACTGCACGCCCAAAACCTCTGTGATGCCAGACACAGCCCTACCAAGACTCAAGGAGGCAACTTCATGCAACACGAAGAGCACAAAACACAGATCTAACTGTAGGGCTGAGGCTTAAAATTGGAAGACCTAAGCAAAAAAAAGAAAAAAAAAATTAAAGTTTAATTACTAGACTAAATATTATCTGAAATTAAAATACTCATCTTTTACTTTCCCTCAGAGGAATAATTGTTAATGATTTCGTCCCTATCTCACAATAGAAATTTTCCTCCAACTGTTCAAGTCAGTCACAACAGATATTCTACCTCAAAATCAGACAGGTTATTTTGCGACTACTCCTTGCACATCTAAACTAAGTGAGTCTACAGGACTTCAATTCACTTGGGCAGTAGGGTCACCACTAGGCAGAGTTCCTTTCCTTCCCCTACACAATCCCAAGCAACAGAGAGCATAAATGTTGCTAAGAGTGGAAAGTCAAGGCTCAGAATTCGACTACTGATTCTGCCTTTGCATGACAGGAAAAGTTCAGAGAACAAATCTGTCTAAATAGATCAGTGAGTCACATCAGCAACTGAGACCCACCTGGTGTGTACAGAAATCCACACTGCTATATCAGAAGCATTTAGAATTTCAGGTTTTGGTTGGCTGGTTTGAGTCTTTTTTTGAATTCCTGGCATGTAATCTTTATGGGTTTTTTACCTTCTATTACAAAGACTTTGTTTATTTGAGATCCAACAGATCTCTAGCACAGAGTCACAAGCTTGGGAAAACCATAGTGCTTGCCTGCATATGAAATTGTCTGTTGTATGGGCATAAAATCTGCAAGTTGTCCTCAGTTTCAGACCAGGGGAATGATTTTCTGGGATGATACAGGAGACAAAAATTATGTGATCCATTTGCCAAGTTTGAACTGAAAATGTATGTTGTCATGGCATTTTGTTGTCTTGGTTATGGAAGATGGGTTTGAAGTTTTTTGCAGAACACCTTCTGAAATGTGCTTACTTCTATAACCTCAGTAATACTACCCTTGAAGGAGGAAGTTCGGCAGACAAAGTATTATAATAGCAAAGCCATGCTATTGAATGACAGCAGTTCAAGATCACAGAGCTCCAAGAATTCTCCTCGATCCTGTGGTACAAACAGGCCAATGATCTTTTATTCTGTACTGCTGATTAATGCAT
This sequence comes from Passer montanus, assembly GCF_014805655.1. Classification (NCBI taxonomy): domain Eukaryota; kingdom Metazoa; phylum Chordata; class Aves; order Passeriformes; family Passeridae; genus Passer; species Passer montanus. The sequence goes on along the minus strand of NW_024357613.1, from coordinate 12,978,864 downwards.
TACAGAAGACAGTGGTTTGTAAAAGCCTAGAAGCAAGTCACAAGTGGCTTACTCACTGTTTACCCCGCTCCAAGATTTTACTGCAGGTGACAGCATTTGTCTTATTCGTATAAGGAAATGCATCAAATTTGTCAGCTTTCTGTCTTGGGCTTCAGTATGTAGATTTCTGTGAAAGAGCAATGCTATAAATTGTGTATTCCATGGGTGCACTTTAGATAATGAAACCTCAAAGGAGTCCATCCACAGAAATGCTGGCAATGGAGACAACAAGGCACTGCTATATGATGCCACAGCACTGCTTCTGAAGTCACTCAGTCATTTCTGTCTCCTCTCCAAACTGCTGGAGGGTACAGCATCTCAGTCTGCAGCTCTGAATGTTTTAGGACATGAGTAATTATAGTGTGCAAAATAGAGAGGCATGATTAAAATTAAGTCTACTACTTTCAGTGCACAGAAAAGAATTAAACCATGCATGAAGATGTCGCTTGTCATCTGAGGCCTGAAAAAGGAGATTGGGGGTGGGGGAATAATTCTTGCAGAGCTGTTTCCTATTTAGTCACACCACAAAGATAAGGTATTCAAATTTCTTGGATTTCTTTTCCCAGTATCACAGAGTCTCAGCTTAACCAGCAACCATCAGCATCTGGAAAGAAGCACCAGCACAGCTAACTTTAAGAAACTGAGCAGCAGAGTTTGGTGGCTAAGCTAAATTTAAAATAAGAGTTGGAAAAATTAATTTTACTTTAATGTGGTAAGAAAGAACAGATATAAGGAAAAATAAATCATATGCAGGGAAAAAATCTAGAAACCACATTTTCAAAATATACAGATTCAGACATTTACTGGGTGGACAAGAGGCAATAAATATTAGTCTTCCAAGGAAGTCACAGGTACATTTGCTAATACAAAATAGGTAATATTAAGAAGTCACAGATGAAGAACAACCCAACAGAAACCATATGAAGCAAACTTGCAAAGTTGATTCCATTTGGGGCACTCACAAGTAGGGCAAACAAGGATTAAAGGTACCTTCCTGAAGAAGTTTCTGCTACTGCAGGCACCCAGTACACTGACAGCTAATCCCCAAACCCAGACACTGAGCTCAAATACAAATTACAAACAGAGTCAGAAATCAGAATCATACTGCAATAGCAGCAAGTTTTCTACCACAAATTTCACAGAAGTGAAGTAATTGGAGAATGAAGACCTATACATGCTTTATTTGAATCTACTTGTTTACTGTGGGACTAAATCACAATTGCCAAATCACAATATGTGATTTCTCATACTTCCTCTCTTCAAATTTTCATAGTTGCTATTTTAAAGACTTCACTAATTAAAGATACTTTTAAAAATTATAATTTTACTTCAATATACTTTTTCTAGTTAAGCTCTGAGATGGAAAATCAATGTAATAGAAGAAAAAGTTAACAATTCTCTGACACTGTAACTTAAATCTAAACAGCAGTCTTTAAGCTCTTGGACAGGCCAATTTTTTCACCCTGACTTAAGACAGCTGCAACTTAATCATACTCTAGGTTTGCTTCTCTTCACTAATTAACGCCTCCATTAATAAAAAGACAAACCTGCCACAGAGAGTAAGAATGGCAGAGGGTTCAGAGCCCACTAAAGGATGGGACTAGCTTTAGTGTTTGTTAAGCTCAAGGTAAAAAAAAGGAAGAATGTTTCAAAGGTTTCAGAATTTCAGACTCTGTCTCATTAAAAACTAGTTTCTAGTTGTTTGGTTTTATTTCCTTAATGGGAGAGATTATACAATACTTTAAAGAAACTCTTAGTCCTTTACCTTTCCAGATGGTATTCTGGATCTGGGCTGTGTTTTTTTCCTGTTTTGTTTTGGCCCCCCTGCTTCGCCCCCTCCCCCCAAAATTCTCTAATAAGCAGACCTGGGATTTCCCAGTTCATGATTAATTATTCACAATTTACATTTCAGTATGCAGAGAAACAGCAGCAGAGCACAAGACCTCTCTGCTCAGAGAAGTATCAGTGCCAACTTAAGAGCAGCTGTCATTCCAGACTGAATTAACACACAAGCTGCCTCAGCATCTGAGCTATGTCATACATTCAGTTCCTAAACTTTGCCAAATCTCTCCAGAACTAATCCCCTTACAGACCTTCCTACTACTCAAATGCTACAATAGTCTTCTGGAGTTTTTTTTTCTCACTTATAAGTATTTAAATAATGCCTTTAACCTATTAAAAGGAAATGCAGGATTGTTCCAAATCCAGGCTAGTCAAGAACAGAAAGAAGCAGGACAGAGTAAGAGTTTACAGGCCTCAACTAAGAAAGTTAAGTAGGCAAGTAGGAGTAGAGTCCTTCCCCTGCAAGACAGAACTGTATTAGGAAGCTACTGAAGCCCTGTGCTAATCAATGCAAGAGCAGAACTTCCCTGTCTACAGAAACCTGACCACAAAGCAGAATCGGAAAGCAGAACAAAGTTACCAGTTTCTTCTTCTACAAAAATTGCTCATAAGAGCATCAGCTAATTTGAATATTGTTGGGTTTTTATCAGGCAGCTCCATGGAAAAGAGTTTGGAATTAATTTCTGAGGTTATAATTTATTATTTTTTCTTTTCCCTTCCAGTTCGCCTTGTCTTACACAAATTCACATGTTGATCTGGCTTGTAACAATAACCCCAACAGCAGTGTATGCTGTCTCCTCCTTCCTCCCCAGAAGTCTTCCTCAAGGGTTGCTGGATCTCACCGTGGTGCCAGCAAGCCTACCTTTTATCAAAGTCCAGCATCTTTCAGATATTGTCTTGGAACTTCCACGCCTATGCCAACTCAACAAACCTAAACACAATCTTCCACTGAGCATGTGCTCTCCAGGTATTTTAGACTCCCAATAATGCAGCTGTAGCTCTTGGGGGTGCTACCTCCTCCCTCCAGCCTTACTCCAAATACTCCTACTCCCAAAATAAATCTCAGACTCGCGTGAGGACAAATACTTGCTGCAGATCCTGAAGTTTGAGAAGTCATGACAATCAGTCTTTGAACCACACAACAGCACCCCACACCAAGACAAGCTTTTATGTACTATTTCTTCCTCCCTGCCTACTCACAGGCATATCATACTACCCAAAATATTAAGTGTTTTGCAGAACCTATCAATCACATGAAGGGTCATTTACAAGGTAAATGACTGAGTACTAGCAAATTTCTCTTGAAGCATCCTCCAATTTCTCAACCTGTGATTTTAATTAGCCTTAGAATCATCTCACTAGTCCTTTTTAAATACAACAGTGTACCACTTGCTATATCATTATACACCTCTTTTGAAACAAAGTGAAAACTCTGCTGCCCATACACACTGCTGGATTTTATTCCAACTACTTCCATGTGGTTTGCATCTCTCCTTAACCAACATATCAAGGCAAGATATTTAGCTTTAAGTCATCTGCAAAATCACCCTGGCTCACTAGCAGTGTTACATCAGTTATGCTGCACTTAATTATTTACATGTATGGCTTTTCCTCCTGAGAGGTTCAGGTTCAGTTCTCTTGGAAACAGGAAATAAAAGCCAACCATCAGATGGTCTTCTACTGGATCTAAAAGGGTGCTACTTCAGCAGCTGTCTCTCTAACTACTAATTATGGGGAGAAAGTGTGATTACACTGTGTTAAAAAAAATTGATATTGCTTAAAGCAATTCCTTCAAGCTTCATGAACTATGAATATTTTTTACATAAAAGTTCTCAGAACTTAGAGCTCCACTGCCCCTGTGCACTGGGCAGAACAGTGTGCACCACCTTTAATGTTTACATTGGAGTTCTCTCAAGGAGAGTAGCAGAACTGACATTCAGGTCAGCTGCAGAAGCTCAGACTCTTGTGAGGACAAGTACTTAGAAAACAACTTCAACACAAAGGACAAATACTTCAGCACAAAGAAGTTTTAAGGAGCACTCATTGAGGTTTTAAGTATAGTCTTTAAGACTGCAAATCAATTAGATTAATATATGTTATAGCTATTAATATATTTGTTAATATAAAATATATATTTGTTTTATGAACAAAGTCTGAGACCTTGCTGACATCCGTGATGCAACCAGTCAGAAGAATAAAAGTTTCATCTTTACTCAGGAATTACATATCTGGAATAACAGAAGATAGGCTACACAAACATTCTAGTACAAACACACTATGGAAAGCACCATTTTAGCCTCACACATACAAAGCCAGAACACCAAACTAAGGGGGAAAGACCCCTTGGTTCAAGAATTCTGCCTGCCTTCTTCCCCACTACAGCTACCACAGTTTTTTTAAGCATCTTCACTACAGGAAAAGTAATGGTCATCAAGCACAGAATCTTCTCCCTGTCCAAAGTCGTAGCTTGAGCCTCATTTGTACAGAATTTACCCACTTTGACTATCAAAGAATCTGTCTCAGACAGTAATACAAGTTCAGCAAAGTAGAGAAAAGATGAGAAATCACAGCTTTAATGATCTTTTCCGCTCACCCACAGAACTCACTTCCAACCCTCTTTCCACACAAATTCTGCTTCACAACTAGCTCAACAGAAACATGCATTTTTCTGCTCAAATACAAGAATTAAGCACTTCTGTTTAAGCAGATATGAAACACCACATAATTCTGGAGCTAAATGTGCCACTTCTCTCTTCTATTGATTTGTTGGAAGTAAGAGCTGAGTCACAAATCATTATTGCAGTGCATTTTTTGCATAGTTCTTAATAGTTTAAGACATGAAAGAATCCATTTGCATTTGGTGGACACCAACCAATGGTTATGAGATGAAAATATAACAGCAGTTGTCTTGAAGAAATGCTATTTCCCACCCTATTGTAATATGGCTTCTTAAATGCCAAACTCTAGGGGAAGAAGAGACATGGAAAAAACCCTGCCAACATTATAAATAGGTTTTGACCAATAACTTTGCATGAAAAGGAACTTTTATCCCACATGGCAAATCTCAGACCTCATTCTACAAGACATTTCCTTCAGCACTTCCAACCTGGAAGCCTTAACCAAAATACACATTAATTTAGAGACAAAACTGGAACCACCAGCCAATCTTCTGCCGAGCCTTCAAAGCATTTATTCAATTTCCTCTAAGGGAATTGTTCTCTCCATCCATGCAAGCATTAAAGTGACAGTTCTCTTGCATCTTGGCTCTTGCTGCAAACAACAAAGCAATTTTAAAGGCATTATAGAGTTGCAAGATTATTGCTCAGAAGGGCAACAGTCAATAAAGTCTACTTAAATTACTATTGTCAATTGCCTATTGACATTAGGCACATTAACAGCCTGATACCAGGATTCCAGCTGTGGCCTTGATTATCCTTTCAATGAATGACCAACCCCTAGCATTACTTGTTGGCTGTATCAATTCATAACTATTATCACTTGGGAGCTCACTGGAATATCAGCACAGGATCAACTGCAGCTTTTAGGCAGAGAGTACAGCTACACTGGAAACACAAGGATTTCACGTTTGCCACAACAGCACTGGGCCATTTACTGTAATCTCTGCACTACAGCAATTTCTAATCCTAATCAGTCTTTACATGCTGGGCTGATCTTGCACTCCAAATGCATCTGGCAGAAAGTGGTAATCAGCTGAGGCATAGCACCTGAGCTCTTTCAGTTGCCATGCTGCAGTCTGAGAAGAATTCCACCTCCAAATTATCTCCTTTCCTCAGAAAACCATCTGTTTTTAATACAATTGTAAAAATGAAACTATCACTACACTATCAACTCTGCCCAGAACAGCAATTTGTAATCCACTAAAAAGCTGAACGAGACTGGAAATATATTGCAAGAAGCCTGGTGTTCCAGCTCCAATACTTAGCTGTCACATTTTGAGAATGCATTAACAAAACAAAACCAAAAAAAAAAAATTGTGAGGATGAGACAATGTGCAAACAACTTCAGTGACATGGTAATTAGCTACAGCCTTTGTGCTGGAAAGAGATCAGTTGACTAGGCAGCCTCAGAAGCTGACACATCTGACTCAATATACAGACCATGGTCCATACTTTTACTACTCTCTCAGCAAGATTATTCTGAGCCCAGTTTTTTCATCAGTGGATGCCCTGAAATGACACAACCCGAAATTTTTAACTAGAAATTAAATGCCCACAACCATGAAGACAGCCCTGCTGAAAACTGAACATGCCTGTAGGAAAAAGAAACCAAGTGTAAGGCAAAGCTCTGCAGAAGCCAGTGCAACAGTACAACCTCCTGGAAGCACACTGCAAGTATTTTCTAACATGGCTGTTACCATTTCAATCAATTTTCTCTTATCTGTGTACCTACCATAAAGCAGAAGAGCTCATAAAATCAGACGGCTCCTTCATATGTGAATGCTGTGCCTTAAAACAGACTTTTTAACAAAATGACTGATATATTTCACAGCTAGGCACAGCTTTAGCCTCTCCTTGCTAAGAAAAACAACAAAAAAGGTAAAATGTAAAACTGCTCAATTTCTTTATGTCCACGCCCTTGTAGTACATCAGTTAAACAATAATAATTTTTTCTGTCACATAGACAGGTGAGTTTAAATCTCAAAAATCTTGAAAAAAACTGAAGTCTACTTCCAACCAACTTGATTTTTCAATGTGAGCAGGTAGCCTTTCACATACTAAAAAAACCCCCCAAAATGTTGAATTCAAGGGAACATCCACCTGAGAGATAGAAGATGCAGTAAGGACTACTAACACTTAGAAAAACCTGACAGTACTACGTTGCTATCAACAGTTTCAAGTCACCAGTGCCTCTGGATGATGCATTTGTCACTGGCAGCAGAAATCTCCTATCAAGCTACTGATGAGTGAGGAACTTGGAATCCATCACACAGGCTCACATCCAGGCAGCGAAGCTTTGTGCAGTCACATCTCTAGACTGGAATACCCACAAGTGTCAATTTAACCCTTAAGCATGATATGGAGCATGATCTTTGAAAGGCAGTTTCTCATAATACTGTCTAAGCAATTTCCAGCTTTCTGATGAACAAGAAGCAGCTCTTTAAATTCACCTATTACAAACATAGCAAACCTTGCCTGTTAACACTCTTGCCATTTGCCACCAACAAAGCAATCTGAAGTTTAAATCAACTTCTCAAAACCAGAAAAGCTCTAATGTAGGGTCTTTCATAGTCATTTTATAGAATGAAAGATCATCTCGGATAGTTGCAGGTAAGGCTCACAACTCCTAATAAAATGTACATGTTTTCAAAACACTGGCACACTAAATATGGCGAGTTATCTTTCATAGTCATTTTATAGAATGAAAGATCATATCAGATAGTTGCAGGTAAGGCTCCCATACGAAAACAACATTGTTTCACTTGCCAGCAACAAAACATAACTCCTAATAAAATGTACTTGTTTTCAAAACACCGGCACACTAAATATGGTGAATTGCTTCTGGCTTGCTTTCCCTTAGCAGAATGTACATTGTCCTATAAATACATTTAGATTAAGCTATAAAACTTACATTAGGAGCTACAAGCACAATAAACATACTGGATTCCAGAGTCATGCAACAGGATCCAAACCCAAGTCTCCATTTGAAAATGTTGAATTTGAAAACTGCATGGCTGCTAAAGGACTGATGCAATGAAAAGATAAAGTTTTCATCTATATTTGACCTTTATATATATAAAATGAGAAACAGCAGCCTTCAGAGGCAGGAGATAGGCCAGCTGGTTTGCCCCTTTCATACAAGCCCTACATTCCCTGAAGCAACGAGTGAAAGGAAGAGTCCTGTGAAGAGCAGTTTGAACTCCCACTGAAGTGCATCTAGGTTGGCTCTTCAATTGTGTTAGAGACATGTCCCTCCCAGTGCCATCCTGCACTGTGGCAGGACCACCCATCACTGCCCTGCTCTGAGGGCCTTCCCCTACGCTGGTAAACCTGCATACATTTAAACAACGTGGGCGACAATCAGCATGTTTTATTCATGCTTCAAGCAGTCATGTCTTTCTCTCACTTCTGTGGAGGACCATTTTAGAACATTCTGTAAAGTATCAGAGTGATTTAAGATATATAACAAAACTATGCCAGAGGCACCAGGAGCCTGCCAGGCTCTGCAGGCCAAGCCCTGACCATCTGCTATGGAAGCACCTGCTGCCATCATGTCATCTGCTCTCGTGCAAGGCCAAGAGTCACTTTGAAGTGATGCACTGCACTGCCAAGCCACAGCCTTGCATCACTTGTTAGGACAGAAAAGTTTAAGATACTTTCTTGAAAAGACGTAAGGGCATGGTAGAACAATCTTAGCTCAAGTGGACACTAAACTCTCCAATCTACCTTCACCAGTGTTTTGCATCTCAGCCACAACCTAGTCTCCTAAAGACTGAAAAACAATTAGCAAAGAATGCTGTTTTCTTTTTTATTCTTTCTTTGAGTCTATACAGCAACCTTGTCAAAGCATATGGCTTAACTGTTTTGTCAGAACTCTGCCCAATTGCAACAGAGAAGTTCCTGCCAATTTGCTTTTTACCTGTGGTAATTTTGCATATTGGCTTACAAAGAAAAGGAGTTGATTGCCACAAGTCAGACCCAAGCTGCAGACATGTCCTGTCGGCAACCTGCAGTTCTCAGTACACGTGAGAGGCAGCGTTTGGTGGTCTTCAAGCATGATCAAGTCTGTCTACTCACAAAATCCCCTCTACAAAAAACATCCTAAGACATTTGAGTTTTATCAATAGCTAGAAAAAACAGACTCTAGGAAAGGCAACTGACTGACGTGCTGCCTGCGCTCAGATGGCCAGAGTAAAAATTACATCAAGACATAACATTAGCATAACATCGGGGCCTTTTAGCATCCAATCCCTCTCATCAAACTAAGTTAAGATACAGATATAATCTACAAGAAAGCATGAGATCACATTTTGTCCTGGGCAGAAAAGAGACACAGAAAAGTATTTAAACTTGGCTGGTCCAGAAGTCAGTGGTAATATTGTGCACTGTCATTTCCTGCACCTACAACTAAACCGTGATGCCTAGTGAATGCCCCACTTGCCAGAAAATACTGTTCTAGTATTCCACCCACATTCATTTCAAGGCTGATGTCCAATATCACTTGTGATGTTAGTGCAGATGGATAGTATACTATACTCCCTCTCTTAGTGAACTACAACTCTCAACTGCTTTAGTAAATGTGTTTCACAACCTAAAGAGAAGACTTTATGAGCACAAACAAAACATCTTTTGTATTGATTTTCAGTATTTTCAGCCAGCTCTGAAGAAAACATGATCAAAATAGCAAGATAAAAAGCATTAAAAACAGTTTCAGGGGTCCAGCATATGGTTTGCAAGATTCCAGAAAAAGCAGACCTTACCATACTCTGCAAAGTGACAAGCTAGCCTCTGCCAAGTACTCCAATTGCCTTCCAGCAATTGCCAACATCTGGTTTATTCAGGTTAATTTAAGCCATCACCTCTCATCCAAGCAAAATTTTGGACACAAGGAAAATCAAGCAGCCTTGCTGAATCTGATGGGGCGGAATACTCTAATATCAGCTCACCAGTGAGGCTTCACTCTGCAATCTTGCTGATACTGCTGACTCAGAGGAACAGAAGAACTGCTGCAAACCCTGCGCCACAGATCACTGCCTGCAAGGCTACTGGGAAGAGTTCTTCTATCTTCCCATTTAGTCTGAGTTCAGGGATCAGTCCTGTGCCAGATGACCCATTCTTTTCTTTATATCTCCCACAATGAGATCCAGATCCTGATTTCCTGGCTTGCTTTACTCCTTGCTTTCTCGTTTTCACAGTATTTGAAACCCCTCTCTCCAAACCAGCCAGAACACTATTACTGATCTGCATGCCATGTGTTGAAGCTTGGAGATGCAAGGCTCATCACTCATTGGTGAGGTTCCTGTATTTACCCAAGGCACACAACACAACTTGTGCTTTTCCACCCTTAATAGCATCCTGATCTGTGCTCCAAAAAAGGAACTGGGCATGGTAACTTAGGGATACTGTTTGATACTGTTTGGACTCACCTTTAGGCTATGGTAAGGCTAAGAGAAGGGATATAATGCCATCACTCCAACCCCACTTTTTCCTCATCCTCAGAAATACTGGAGCCAGCTCCTTCAGCAATACTGTATGTCCACAGCTGACTGAGGAAGGTCTATCTCTTTGTTTTCTTCAGTGGCAGGGAGTGAACTCAATGCACATGGCAAGGTTTTGGTAGCACTGGGAAATGCTGCAGCTGTGACTTCTGAGAACAGGGGTCTCTTCCAGAGGTTGCAGAGCGTATCTGCTCCAGCACCATGGAGTGCATCCTGTACCTCCTGCTCCACCTCTAACTTGGTGTTCTCTCTGCCATTTCTTTTTCCCCACTTCCTCTGTCTGTCCAGTATTTTCTTCTTATTCTTAAATTTGTTTTTCTTGAGGTGCCACAAACTTGGTGGATGGGCTTAGCTGTGTATTGCAGCAGATCCACCGTGAAGCTGGCTGTGTCTGGCACAGGACACGTCCTGGACTCTTCTCATGGAGGCCAGCCCTGCAGACAACAACTTGTCATGGACACCCAGCACCGGGGGAAGGTAAGCAGGGCAGGAAAAGCAAAGTAGTCTCAAGAATCTTGAGCAGCAGTAGGAAAATGCTAAAAGCAGTGTGCCTCTACTACACTATTTCTTCAAAAGTGAGAGCTGTGAGAGCAGGAAATTCTCCTCTTTGGCTACCAATTTCTCAGTCCACAAGAAGCAGAGAAAATTAGTAGCCTTCATAAGGCTTCATGCCCTTTAAAGTTATGCTGTCATCTACTTTTAAACACTTCAGAGGATCCTTCACATGGCAGAGACACACAAGCATGGACTGACCATACGTACAGAGCATTTTCTTGGAGACTTCACAGAATTCCTCCCTAGTGGGACAGACTCATGTAAAGCATGCGCAGAAGATAAAGGGTTTGAGTGTGAGGCTGGGAAATCAGACATAGATGAAATCAAAACACAGAAAATCAATCAAACCTGCAGATTTTTGTTGTTGCCATTTAGAAGATGTTCAATTGTTGCCAAGATCTAAGGGAGCAACACTATGAGACTATTATGAAACATACTCAAATACTAAATAGGAGCGATTAAAACCATGCTCTGGTCACTGCTATCCTGAGCATCCCATAAAATGCTACTCCATTATCAAAGTCTACAGTGGAAGTCAGTACAACAGAAAGACCTGACTTGCCTCAGAATCTGTCATCCATGACCTTGATAAAACATGTTTAACAGAAGAGTCTTGCTTACTCTTGAAAAAGACTAAGAATACCTGCCTCAGGACTAGTCAATCTTTATCAAGTTACACTGCTTACATGAAAAAAAGTTTAACATTACAGTGCCTACTCATTTTCCTGTTCCCTCATCTTCCCTCTTTCTTTCCTTAGGCATTGCACCAAAAGACAACTTATACACAGAAAAACTGAAATGCAGAGGATGGAGTAATCCTGCCCATATTTCAACATTTGCATCTTAACATGAATTTAAACTTCTGAAAACCCTGATTCAAATATATTTTGAAGAACTGGCCAAGTCTTAGGTGATTAGGGTAGCCTTCTCTTGGTATTACACATGCCTTATAAACAGTATGGGGCTGGGGAAGAATTGAAAGTTAATGCCACTTAAATACTCAAGAACAACTAATTCTTATTACCTCCCCTTACCCATGGCAGACACTTATTTGTACTCCTACTCAAAGATCTGCATGCCTACAAATGAAGTGTGTCCTCAATACCCTTTTGGGAAAGGACATGGTAGAAGCATGAAACAGCCAACACAACACTGATGATGAGTCCTTACACACAATAAACTGCTAATCCAACATCCAATAAAGAATTAAAGACAATAACTGCTTGCTTGGATGTTTTTCTTTTCAGGTGTGAGAGCAATTCACAGGGGTGACCGAGGAGTTCACACTGTAAAATTCACACCAGCTATGACAACAAAAACAGACACAGTCTTCCAGCTGATCTTCAGCAGTAACATTTAAACAAAGTCAGTTGTCTGACACACAGAAACTGTGACAAATACAAGATACAGTGAGACATAAAAGCCGTTTCATTAGTAAAATGTGAAGGATTAAGCCCAGTGTGTACAGGAACTCCATTCTTGGCAATTTTCTTGAAGAAAACAGTCCCACAGCTGTAGAGCCCAAGTGTCACCTGGACTGCAGAGCAATGCAGTACATCTGCACCACTCCCACTAGGAGAGGGCCACAAGTGCCAACAGTCTTGGAACACTCCCCAGATCACTTCAGCAGCAAACAACTTCTGAAATATACACATCCTTGTTAACCTTGCCCTTTAACCCACCGAGTCAACAGGCACTGAACTCTAGGGACTCAAGGTAGCCCCACTGACCCCCAATTTTTCCCAAAAAGCAGAGACAGACACATTCCCCAGGAGTAAGACAGAGGTTTCTAAGAACTAATCTGTGAGACCCAGCAACATAATCTTTACTGAGCCTAGGAAAAAAAAGTTTAATTAATTGCTTTTAGTCAACAGACACTTCTATTTCAACACTAAAGAGCTAAGTGATTCAAACTTGCTAGGTCAACACCAGAGATTGCAGAAGAAAGGCAGGAAAGAAGTGTCTGTACAAGCAAAATACTGACACCAGCCCTGCAGTTCAGTTACCATCATGAATTAAACTATAAGCTTCTTTTTTAGAGCCTCTGCTTGCCAGGTACACACAATTATGCAAAATTAGGCTTGGGATGAAAATAAGTTCCAGCAGATACACAGGTCATCTCCACAGCCACAGAAAATCAAATCCTGATATTCATCTGTTTTGTTTTGACTTTTCACAAACATGTCCCAGCTCTTGATCAGGCTTCTGAGAAGGTCCCCTACCTTATGAGAGTTATTTTGAAGAAGTAAGGAGACACATGTGGTCTTTTCAGAATACACACTGCAGAACTTCCTCCTGTTGCAAAGCAATTCACTCAGCAAAGTAAGTTAAGGAAAATCCCAGCCATTTCTACCATTTTCACAAACAGGAACTTGTTAAAACCACCTGCAGATGCAACAACCTCACTAGTTTCCAATTCACTTCCCTAATTGAAGGCTTGAAGGTCTGTTTCTGAGTGACATCCTATAAAAAGAGCTGAGTTGAGATCTGAGATCTACCCACTTTTCCCTCATCTATCATGTATTTTCACATTTGGAAGTCATGTTATTTCCCTTCTCCAAAAGCTGTTGATAACATCAGTCATTCCTATTGAGGCTGGAAGCAGCCTTTTGCTTGGCCCACACAATTAAACCCTCGGTGAAGCCTTAACACATCTTTCAGAACAGTTCTAAGAACCAAACTCCTATGCTGTGCACAAGTATTGCCTTCCCACTTGAATTATCAGCTTATATATCTTTAATGTAGCCCATATGCCTCATTCACCCACTGCAATGGCCCTTCCCACTGCATCAAAATAAAGTTGCTAACTCCCCACTTCTTCACAGGAATAATAATTTAGCTAACAAACATTGGTTAGCTGAGGGATTGGAATCCATATAATTGTGGTGATTTTTGGACAACTTTTGGATGACAACAGTTTTGTAAGTTGAAAATGGTCAGAGCTCAACTGTCTCACACCATCAGAGCATCCTAGATTTACATTCCTTTTCCCACCACAGGGATTGAGAAGCTCATTTAATGCCATCTGGCACTACTTCCAGCAGTTGTTGAAAATTCACTAGTAGGAGATCTGGAGTTCAAGAAAATGGTAAATCCTGTTAAAGAGCATAAGATAGCAACCAAATGATACTTTAGTACTCCTTCACATGACCAGCCTGTCCAGCACTGAGAGCCCATGCCAAAAGACACCAGCATCTATATTACAGTCTGGATTTGAAACCTATAGCAAGTACAGAAAACCACACAAAAGCAAACACTTAGCAGCTTAGCTTTTCTACACTGAAGACATTAATTCTGTCCTTTTCCCCCTTACTTACACACCACCTTTCACCTTGTCACCTATGATCTCCCTATAACCCTCTGGAATTATTATCTTCTGCAGAAAACATGTGAGAACAGGCATCACTGCATCCTATCCTTACAGGACTACTGAACCCATGTTAAATAGTTGATCTCTCAATTTCATTTACAAAGTCCAGTTGCTAAGTAGGGCAGTGGAAGAGAGGTTGTGTGACTTGACCTGGCCTCTAAGAAACTAAATAAAATCATGGAGTTCCCAAAGGACACAGAACCCCAATGTCAATACCAGAATTACAGCTCTTCATAAGGCATCACTCCAACCATCACTATCTGGAATCTCAATTTTTAATCATCTAAATCCTTCATACCTTGACATAAAACTTATTGTAAGGGACTGGGAAGTTTTACCTTTCATTCTTCACATCTTCAAATGCTACTTATTCAACCTGAAATGCACCCAGCCAATGAAACTGTGAACTGTTATTTACAGCTTATAAAATAGAAAAAAAAAAAAAAGAGCAGGCATATGTCTTCCCAGGAAACAGTAACTTCTTTTTCTCTTTTATGTGTGACATGCAGGTAGGTAAAAAATTCTGTGGAATTCTACTGGCTTCTGTCTCTAGTACACACACTTTCTTGTATAGTAATATTAGCACCAATATCCAAACACAAATCCTTTACAGTCCTTACTATAACACTGGTAGATTACTTCTACCTCACTTTAATCCTGTCTATTCCAGACAGCACTTTTATTTATATATGTATATACACACAGAACTACAGAGACACATAGACATAGCATGCTTTCAAATACATGAGCTATGCTTTTCTAAGCTAAAGCTTCTAGTAAAAGGTATAGTTTGTAGAGGACAATCCAGACATAGCCTAAAAAGTATTTAAAAAGATTAAAAAGTGTTGACAGCTACCAAACAACAACACAGAAGAGACATCAATAACCAAGATGATTTTTTTAAATATACAAGAAAACATGGAATAGATTATATCAGGACCAATTATCTACTTAAACAACAGTTTAGACTCCAGTGAGTCTTCAATCAATGCTGCTTACATCAGCATTTCTTGGACACATGTGCAAGAGCATCTAGATGTACTGAAAGACCAGCCTACTATTTGTCACTTGGAGGGTAAGCTACAAAGTCATTAGAAGTGAAATCTGGAATTATTTTCCAGAAGTAATACTACCTCCTTTTAACAACTACTGCATCATCAGAACTGTACTTACAAACACCTGCACCAGCATTACTTAGTAATGGCCAGCAGCCAAGAGACTGCCTGGTATAAAACCTGCTGATCTTTATTTGAATGTACTTCTTAGCATGTCCAAAAAAAACCATGGGAAACCCACTAAGTTTTAGATATTAACACCTGCTGTTGATCTGCCAAGTTCAATGCTGGACAGAGATACTACTGGCAAACAAGGCAAATTAACATCACACAACCAAATTCTTTCACCATTCTACTACTTGGTGTCTCCAAGCAGGGGCTGACAGTTGAAGTTAAATCAGGATGAAACACGACTAGCTCATTGTTTTCCAATAAATGTTTTGCCTCAACCTTGCTTCATACTTTAACTAGCTAATGTCAGACCAGAATACATCAAAAATCTGAGATAAAGCCAACAGCCATCTTCAATAAAACATGACACAAACTACTGGACAGCCCACAAAATTGCTGTCAGATATCTAGGACCTCAGGAACAGCCCTTAAAGTCTCCAAAGGCTGTCCCAATCTACAGCACAGCGTTATCCCAGTGCCTCGCCATTTAAGCACATCATTCAGACCTCTTCAGAAGTGGAGATGCGGTGCTGTGGAGACGGCCCCACTCGTGCTGGTGCTTGGCCAGCTCTGGGAATATCATTTATGTATATCTCATCCTAGCTTAATCCCGACCAAAGCAGGCAGTGACAAGCGTGTGTCCATTTTGCCCTGTGATGCTCTCCCTTCTTCCCAAGCCCCTTCTCCCTAAGGTGCTCTTTCCACTGTCTTCCTGGATAAAAGGCAAGAGGTCATGAGGAAGAAAAATGGCCAAAAGAGCAGTATTATGCAATAAGAGAAGAAATGCAATAATAACTCATCCTCTCCTGGAGATTTCCCATCACCCTCATGCTTTGCAAGCTGGATTAGAGCAGGCGTGACAGCCAGCCGGCTCAAAGGCCACTAAAGTGCCCTGCGGGCAGGCTCCTCAGCCCCGGGCCCTCGCTGGGGGAACAAAAAGGGATGCTCACAGTCCAGGTGCTTTTTCTTGGGCCCCATCACTTCATGCGTGGTGGCTTTGCAGACGGCTCTGGCTACGGCCGATCCCGTAACGCTGTACTGAGCAGCTGCGATGCGATCTGTCAGCGTCTGACCCGACATCTTCGAACGGCGTGCTGGCTGCTGCCTGCTCTGCAGGGGCGAAAGACACGGCAGGGGAGGGGGAGATGCCGGCTCTGCGGCCGGGGGCAGGCA
This sequence comes from Passer montanus, assembly GCF_014805655.1. Lineage (NCBI taxonomy): Eukaryota > Metazoa > Chordata > Aves > Passeriformes > Passeridae > Passer > Passer montanus. Next base: position 12,962,483 of record NW_024357613.1, on the reverse strand, counting down.
GGGGAGGGGGAGATGCCGGCTCTGCGGCCGGGGACAGGCACGGCACGGCACGGCAGGGCAGGGGCGCACGCACACTGCGGCCGGGGGCAGGCACGGCACGGCACGGCAGGGCAGGGCAGGGGCGCACGCACAGGGGCACTCGCACAGCCCGGCACACGCACAATGGTCCCCGGGGCAGGCAGCCCGGCCCCTCCCGAGGCGCAGCCCCCCCGCCCCGTTGTGTAAGCCTCTGCCTCGCTAGAAGCCGCCCGGGGCAGGAAGAAGGGTATTTTAGGCGTCGCGAGGAAGAGATGAAGGGGAAATAATGACGGCAGCTGCAGGAGGCTGCACACACGCACGGTGCGAGCCCCGGGATGGGGGGAAGGCATCCCTCCCGCACCTGCCTGGCAGCGCCCGGCCCGCCGAGGAGCCTCCGCCGCGCCCCGGCCCCGCCGCAGCGCCCGCGCCGCCGCCTCCCGGGGCGGCGCAGCAGCCCCCCCCGGCCCCGGCCCCGGCAGCCCCAGGTGCCGGGCGGGCTGCCCCCTCCCTCCGCCGCCGCCGGGGATGCGCTGGGCGTCCACGCCCGGGAGCCGACGCTGCTATTTCCAGCCGGCGGCTTAATCCTCCCGCAGCCTAATCCCCGCGCTACTGCCGCAGCAGCGCCGCCCCCCAGCCCGGTGCAGAGGGCGGGACGGAGCGGAGCCGAGCGCCGCCGCCGCCGCAGATCGCTGGCCCGGCGCAGTCAGGTGACCCCGCTCCACACCCGCACCCCGCTTCCCGGCCGGAGCTGCTCCCACGCCGGGGCTGGCCCGCTGGGGAGCCGCGACTCGGGGGAGCCAGGGCACTGATGCTTCCCTGGTCCGCATCATGGTCCTGTCGTGAACGCCTAAAATAGTGCCTTGAGGGATCCCCGAAGCGCACGTTAGACTAGATTTCTCCAGAATGTTGTTGTGATGTTATTGTTGTCAAAACCATCCCAAATACGTCCCCAGAAGGGTTTTCTCTCTGTTATCTAAGGTACCCTACGGGTCTTGGTTACAGCCCGGCCACACTCGAGAGGATGCATTGCTACAATATTATTGTGTGATTGAACCCGACCGGAGTGATCCGTGGAGTATTGGGAAACGCGGCGTACATATATTACCATAAATTGGCTGAACTTAGTTTTGGAGTAAAGTGATTTAAGTGGGTGGGGTCTAAACGAAATGGCACTGGTAGCAATTACTTAGAGCTGCCGGTAGAACAAATTTCAGAAGACGATGTCAGCGCATGTTATTAATTAGCTGGAGAAAACAACACGTACAGACAGTATTGAAGAGCTGTGCATACCAAGTGATAATTGGGTTGTGTTGCATACAAAGACACACAGCACCATTTTTATTTGTTGTACCAGGAGCAGAACACTGACAAGGGATTTTGGTCTGTGACAGTATGAAAGAGCAGCTTTTTTACTACTTCTTTTTTTTTTTTTTTAATCTAACAAAATGGAAATTTTAAGATCCTAGGTAGACTGAAAGCTTGAAAATGCTGTTAGAATAATGCTCAAAAGCTCAAGGTAGCTTTTCTGTGGGAAATCTCTTCCAAAAGAGCTGTAAAATGGTGCCTTGGACCACCGAAAACAGGTATTCGGATTTGCACATTTTCGATATTGGTTAAATCTCCTTCTTTTTTGCAGAGCAGATAGAGATTTTTGGATTTCAAGATTCAAAGGTTTTCTCAAATACAATGTGTGACTATGGAGAGGAATTCAATTTAAAAAAAAAAAAAAAAAAGTGAAGTGTATATCACTGATAGCAATCAGCATTAGGAGCCTGCAAACTTCGAATATTTCCATAAGAGAGACTCTCATATTCCAATAGTGAGAATGTGTTCATGCTTCTCAGCTCTGTTCCATATTGAGTAGCAAATAAATAAACCATGGAGTTGCACAGAAAGATAATACTGTGCTCTTTAGCATTACTACACTCCACTGTTCAAGTATGGACAAATTATAGCAATACTTAGAAATTGTTTGTTACCGCAGAAATGTTAACTTCAATGCCTATGAATTTGTCATTAATGACATGATTTATGGCAGCTGGAAGCATGTCTTAGCAGAGGCACACACACAATTTTTCCTCTGTACTTCACAATCAGTTATTGGGGTCATACTCCCAATTGATTTCAGTGGAAAGAAACAGTTGGCATCTAACAATACTTTGTGTTCCATTACTGGCATTAAGAGTGACTCTGAACTTTTCTTGGTGATACTGACAGGAGTTCAGAACGGCTTGACTTTAAAAGAGAAACTTCCTTTTAAACTGGTATATTACAGAAGGGAAAAAAAAAAAACAGGTACACAAACTGTTTTGGAATTTGATGACTCCACACAGCTGAAATTTAGAATGGTTTTATTTCCTGCAAGCAGGATAGTTTTCTATCTAACTTTTTGCTTGCCAAAATATTTAATTTGTGATGCAACTTTTATTAACATCTAGTGTAGATCTTCAGTGTGAAGGTCTGGATACTTTCTGAACTAGTCCATATTGTTATCAACAGTTGCTGTCACTGAGATTCTCATCTGTGTCACCAAAAATTGTGATTGTTAATACTCAGCTAATTTTATATCTTCATATTGTCAAAATATTGAAGCAAAAGATAAGTCAGATAATCTGTACTATTGCCTTGAAATTTATGCAGTCTCTTAATGAAAACCTAAGGTATTTTAAGAAGGTAAGACAAGAAGACATTAGTACTCTTTAAATTCAGAGTGAAGGGATGTGATCTACTGAAGCTGTATCACTTTTGGATTTAAAACCAACCACCACTCCCCCCAAAATAACCCAATCCCACAAAACAGGGGTTCCTGTTTGTAATGGTAGCCACACAGGAAATAGGAACCATCTTGAATAAGGATACATCATGGAGGGAACTGCCCAGGACTAAATACCTGGGGAGTTGGGGTTGCCATTTCACGGGGTAGTTTTAGCTAAAGTCCCAAGAAGTTGCCTGGTGTGCTGGCTCTGTGAAACCCAGGCTCACAGCTTGGCTGGTGGAGTCTAGATGAGCGTCATATAAGCAGCTGGAAAGGGTTCTTGCTGCTAAAAATTACACAGAATGGGTGAGGTCTTTCTTGACTCTTTTTAACTGTGCTTTCAACTTAATAATGAAAGCTTTAAAGAAGATGAGATATATTAATGACAAACTGAATAGCCATTTTGAAGCAGAAAGATAATTCTTAACAGAATCTGAAATTTTAAAAAAGGAGAAAAAAATGAGAAAAATGGAGTTACTCTGTGTTAAACTCACATTCAAGCACACGTGCAGGGAAGGTAGCATGTGCAAGGGCTGATTCATCACATCTCACACCTGAATTCTGCCCCAGAGATGCCCATCTCTTGGCTGATGTAAGGCATATAGACTCCATTTTTGTGCACTGAGGTGCACTGAAAATCTGGGGGTTTCTCACAATAATTGTGCTTTTTTTTCATTTATTTCCCAGTTTCTCATGTCAAGTCTTCCAGTTCTTCAGCCAGTTTCGATGCCCTTTCCTCCTGCCTTCACAGGCCAGGCAGAGATTGAGACCCCAGCCTGTCTGTGCCTGAGCCTGCACCAGACCCAGTGCTGTTGTTCTGCTTCTCCCTCTTGCTCTTAGGGCCAGTGGTACAAACAGAGCTCCTGGAGAGGCTGGCTGTAACCATAGTGATAGCAGCAGTCCTGAACAGATCTGTTTACCTCTGGGGAGGGGGAAAAAAGATTTTTCAAAGGAGAAGTATCCTCCTGACTTTGTATCAGGTTGATGGAAGCAGGTAGTTTGCATTATGCTTTCTCTACAATGCAACAGGAGTTGCAAAACAGCAGTAGGTACTCAAATCATGCAATACTCAGGAGTTTCTGTGCTTCTGCTGTCAAATGTAACCTCATTGCTTGGGCTTGTGTGGGTTCTTTCCACAACTGTTTGTTCAGCCTCTCTACTTACCCTCCTTGACCATTTGTTTCAGCAGTTCCTTTGGTTGCTGTGGTATAAAGCAGCAATGAGGAATTAAATTTTCCAGTCAGAATGATGGTCGGAGAAAGATGTAGCCTGAATGTGTTTGTACATCCCAGGCAGAAGATTCATCACATTTTGAGTGAATCTAAGAGATTCAGTGAGATTCTCTTACTGAAGAGATTCTCTTACTGAATCTAAGGTCAGAATGATGGTCGGAGAAAGATGTAGCCTGAATGTGTTTGTACATCCCAGGCAGAAGATTCATCACATTTTGAGTGAATCTAAGAGATTCACTGAATCTCTTAGAGATTCAATGAGATTATCTTACTGAAGAGATTCTTTTACTGAAGAGATTCCCTTACTGAATCTAAAAGAGCAGCCATACACAGTGGTAAGGGTACAGGCTTGGTAGCATGAGTGTATATTCTACATCCCATAGGAAATGCCTTTTTTGTGTCTGTGAAGAACTTTGAAAATTAAAAAGTTAATTTAGATAAGGGAAAGAATTAATAGAAGAGAAAAGTTACACAAAGAAGAGCTAATGAGCTCTTTTACTGCTGGTTAAGCCATGTCAGAGTGAGGTCATGTTCTGCAGGATATGGAGTGTCTGCATATTACAGAGTTGATGGTTACAGAAAGATGGTAATTGACATGTTCTCTACAGATGATAATGGTGTGTTCCTTCCCCTTACCCAGCACCCTGGTTCCCACAAGGACCACCTTAAAATCTGTATTGTCTTAGAGAATTCTGTTCACTGATGCATTAATGGACCCCATCCTCCACATCACAAGGATAGCTTTTGCTGCTGGAGTAGTTTTTTGGGTTATGTCTGGCAATAACACTGAGGTTAATAGACCAGAAAGGGGACAGATGGACATATGTATCAGAAATGGAACAAAAGTCCTGTAATTTTGAAAGTCAGTACCTGTGAAATTCCTCACTATTTAGTATTGATTTTGGTCACTAATTTTGTAATCCTGATACAGCTTCCAATGCAAAAGTCTGGAGGTACAAAGTGAAGTGTATTGCACTTCCACACAATTAATTCAGACTAGGCTTAAATTTGTTGTTGTTGTTGTTGTTGTTTGGGTTTTTTAACCTTTTCTTTTACACAGAGCAATAATCTTTCACTGTTTTACTTTTAAAAGTCTGTGTACCAAAAGCTACCTAACTTCCTGCTTCTACAGGTAATATGTACTCTAATATAGTCAATGTGGAAATAGCAGCTTTCTTTTTTAGTATTAGGCAGGAGGAGAATTAATTTAAGAAATTTGCAAGTCAGCTTCAATACAAATGTTTTGTATTCCACTGAAGCTGTTGATATTGGAAAGGAGAACATTCATCAAAAAAATTAAATGAGGTCATACTGAGCTTCACAGACATCATAAAACATTTGCAGGAATATAGAGAAACAGATAATTGAGTACTAATTAATGTTTCAAATTTGTTACTCATTGACAAATTGACAGTCATGTCTCTGAATACAAAGAAACTCTGAAGGCATTGATCCCAGCTGCATCATTTCAACAAAGAGGGCAGGATGCTGCCTGAAGTAAAGTCCAAATTTCATGTACCACAGAAATTTTTATCTATGGAAAAACAATAGACTTTTAGGCTACCTTGGCTTTGTGGACATTCAATTTTCCTTTTCAAGAAAAACCAACTTTTTTGGTAAAGATGTATTACTTTGGTATTCATTATTTTGGTATTTATTCATGGCAGCATTTTGCTTTAAAAGGTGAATTGTTGTATTAATAATAGTAATAATTGCACGCCTATAGCAATTGTATTTTAGTACAATAGTTCCTGTATTCTGGCTGTGACCATCATGTATAGAAGCAGGGATGCTTCATTGTCTTCTGTCTGCTCTGCCAGTGGAAGCATTAATGCTGTATCTTACATTGAGCACAACTGGTACAAGCTGGACCTGAGAAGCAGCTAGCAACAATTTTCAAGGGAGAAAGCCTCTCTGTATTCTCCCAAAAAAGAAAAGGTTTTCAAGAGAAGGAATGCTAAATCAGTAAAGGCTGCCATCCTGAAGCCTAAGCCTGGTCTCTCTCACCTGCTTCTCTGGTTCTTGGCAAATCCCCAATTTCTGCAAAAGCAGGGCTGCTTTTAAACAGTAACTGTTAACATGCTCAATACTCCTTTGCAAAGGATGTGCATTTACAGCATTTTTTTATTTTACATCGTTGTCCAGTATCTACAGGAGCGCTGACAGAGAGTGTTAGGCAAAAGCTATTTAAAGAGTGGGCCTTCAGCCAGGTCCAGGAAGGGTGACCCACCTTCTCTTTAAGAGCTCTGCCAGGTGATGTAAACTGTTTACTTGAGCTTTTTGATTTGCTAGAAGCAGGTTTTAACCAGAGAAGAATTTGGTGTGTCTTAGAATGAAGCTGACCCACAAGAAGGAGGGTGCAGGGGTTCAATAATAATTTTCCTGATGGTCCATGGAAGTGTGGTGCCATCCGAAATTCAGGACTGAGCTTTCAAGCACGTACTGCCTGCCCCATCTGCTGCTGCTCTAGGCTCAGAAATCCTCAGCTGTATAATAAAGTGACAAAGTCTTCTAGGAAATTTCTGAAGTTATAATTTCAGTGACAGATTTGTTCAGCAGAAGTTCAATAGATGCCAAATATATGTCAAATAGGAGTACAACTTTCAACCCTGAGGGTAAAATAAATTTTAAGCAAAAAAAGATAAGGATGTATTCCTAGGGAAGGGAGATTATGAATTGTGATACCTTATGACCAAATATGATCTCTACTTACTTGAAAAGAAAAGCTGATTTATGCAATTAGATATATGAACGTATGCTAAGACTTACATATGCAAATGTGTATATCATAGTAATGTTTTAGCAATACTTAATTCCTAATCTTTTAATAATTTTGGTATTTTCAATGTGCATAATAATTTTGCTAAGGGCTGTGAACCTAAAACTCAGTCTGCTAATGTAAGATCAAATTCTTCAGCTATTATGCTTTTGAAGTGGTAGTGTGACTGATAGAGCTTAGTGAGTTCTCACTTCCTACTCTTCCAGGCTTGAAGTTGCTCTTTAACTGAATCTGTACACCCACAGGAGGACATTTTTGATTGCACTGGCCTCCAGTGGCAACCTAAGAACCATTTTGGTTATGAGATGTAGTCAATCAACTCCTTCACGCCTTCTTCTTGACTTTATGACTCTCACATTTAATTGGTCTTGCTTGCACAATACTGACTGTGACACAACTATGTAAAAGACTAAGCCCTTCTGATTTTGGATTGCTTGATAAACTAGGACCATTAACAACACTTTAATGCAGTCAAGTGCATATATCTAGAAGCAAATCCTATAAGATTACTTGCTGGAAAGCTTTTACTCTGAAAAAGGATTAGGGGTCATTGCAGGCAAACAACATATTTGAACTTTCAGTGTGATGCTGTGTGGAAAGACCTTTCAGGCTTAAGACTTTGTAATCAGATACTCCCAACAGGATTGGGGTGTCATTTCCATTTCTATATATGACTGGAATGACACTGGCACTACAAGACTGCTTAAATTTCTATTTTCATGTCCTCTTTATGGAATTTTGAGAAAATGCATTAGAGTTTTAGAAGGCTCTTTCTGTCCTCCTTATAGAGAGATCCATGCATACCCCCATGATAGCTGTATACCATGAGTGTAGGCTGTTTTTGCTGAAGGGTAAGAATTCTTCTACTCCTCTAAATTGGGTAAATTATTTGATAAAGTGGAAGCAGAAGAGGACAAATAACTTTTGTCGGGAGCACCTGTAAGATGTGCTTTACTTTTGACATTTTTTTTCTGCCCAGATATAGATGTTGCTACTAGTCCTGTGGAGAGAGAGATTCATCCTTTTACACAGAGTTGTTGTACTACACCCAAGCCAAAAGATTTTCCACTGGCTCTCACAGGGTCAGGACTGTACTTGGTGTTTTTTGCAATTTCCAAACACAGACAACTGTAGTAAACAGTGTTAAATGTTAAGTTCCCCTGCCCATTCTTTAGCTCACTGTGCAGTCTGATAATGACCACCTAATTGGAAAAAACATATTCCAACACAGGAAGAAAATTTGCCACTGCTATGTCTGCACACAGCCCATGCAAGTAGGCCTTTGGCATTGGTTATACCAATGATACAACCCTGATGCTCATAGCTGCTCTTCAATCAGCACTTCTTTCTAGGGCACATAATGAGACCCTTCTTTCTTGCCCGTGGAATATTCCTAATTTCTTTTCATGTGACTTCTTGTTGTGAGATGATTTTCTAGTTTCCTCAAAACTGCTTGTACTTGAAGAGAGATCCAGGGCACATAATGAGACCCTTCTTTCTTGCCCGTGGAATATTCCTCATTTCTTTTCATGTGTCTTCTTGTGAGATGATTTTCTAGTTTCCTCAGAACTGCTTGTACTTGAAGAGAGATAGAGAAAAGCCGTCTCGACTTCTTGAAAATTTGGGCTATAAAGAAACAGTGTCATAGATGAGGAGATGAGCTCATTTTATTCTTAAGATCATGGTAGGAATGTTTCCTCACACACTACCTCACAGTTAGGTTATCACATGAAAGCCTCATTTCTACAGGAGTTGGACCACTTGACCTTAGTTAACTAAATTACTACTTAAAGAATAGGCATCAAAGTTGATTTCTTCTTGAGTTTAGTGTAATTGGGTAAGTACGTTGTGGAAAAATTCTAATTACCGTAAGAAGTGCTTAAGCATCATCCTTAACAAAGCCAAACTGCATTTACATAGTATTCCTGCTATACTCAGTGTAGGAGGAAAACAAATTACCTGTTAATTGCTTTGAGTACAGAAAAAGGGACAAATATTTCGTGGTGCCAGGTTTAGTTAATCCTATGTGAAGAATAAACACAACATTACTGATATTTTTCAATCTTTATTTAGCCATCTAATGAGACAGTTTTCTAGAAGCTGAGTGCCAGCACTCTCCTTGAAAGTGATGGTACTCTGAGTATCTTGCAGCTCTAGAAAGTGGTGGTTTTTTTGAGATCCAAAGATTGACAGGAGCAAGTTATTGACCCTACCTCAGATTAGAAATTGCATGTGTGAGAGCTAATACTGTGCTAAATTTGGGGTGACTTAGAGAATTCAAGGCTATTATTAGGAAAATGCAATGCTCTTTTAGCATGCACACTTGTATATGTAGCCTGCATGGTTTGACCAAGAAACACTGCTTCCAGTGTGCAGAATGGTGAAAATGATCTCCAGCAAGTGTGATAAAGGAAGTGATAATTCAGTACTACCAGAGTGGAGCCACATAAAAGGAAGAATAGCAGAGCTTGCAAGAGCAGGAGGTTAAAGATAGCTACACATTTTTGTGCTTGAAAGAGAGAAGCAACTTCCAGAAGCAAACAGGGATTGAGATCAATATGTAGACAGACATTGCCTAATGGATTATGTCTACTAGACTCCTTATTTATATCCCTGTGTATACAATCAAGTGCCTATCTGGAATTTCAATCTAAGATAATAACAGATCCACGTCTAACAGGAGCCTCATTTCTATGTGTTGTTAATAGAAAAATTATGGCCGTTACTGAATAATATTGATTTGTGACACTTTTCCTTCATAATGTAATTTGCTTTAGCCTTCATTTCTATGGTCTCTTGAATTCAAAGAGCTCCAAGCACTTCACAAATGCTCATTTAACCTCCCAGCTTCTCTGTGTGGAACATGAGTATTATTTCCCCCAGGGACTGCCTTCTCTTTGTGTCAAGGAAGTGCTCACCACACTGCTGGTGTTGCTAGAGACCTTCCTTAATAAGCTTTTTGCAGCACAGGACACCTAAGGAGCAGAACCAGTAAAGGACTATCTTTGTTCAATTCTCATAATAAATCTCCAGGCACTAAGTCTAAAAATTATCAGGAAAACACAGCTGAATGAAAAAAAAAATTAAAAGATGCAGCAAGGGTGGTATATAGAAAATATGTATATTTTGTATATTGTGTTATGCTCCATTTATATTTTGGTGTACAAACAGCATTGACAAGCACATCAGTGGCTTTCAGGTGTAAACTAAAGTCAGTAAGTCTTACTGCTGTACTTAGCAATTGAGAGTAGGGAAGTTCATCCTTTTGCATCTTTTTGTTGTTTTTGCATTTACAGTGTCAGACTTGGCAGATCAGGGCAGAACACTCAGTATTTGTGGGTGTTTCATCTTGATGGGTTTGAGTGGGACTGCTGTAGAGGCAGGCTAGCTCACTGCATAATGCTAACATATTTACATGTCTTTTCAAATAATTGATCAAAAGCATTTATGTCCCTTTAGTAAGCATTCACAGAATAAACAGATTTTTCTCTATAACATGAAGACATTGCTTTTTACTCCACACAAAATTTCACCTGGATTATAAAGCTATTTGATAACTACTCGTGAAAAGACAGAGTGTGCATACCTTTCATTTAGACCAGTAATGTGTGCATTTTATGTACCTTAATAGTAGAGTCATCATTAAATAAAGTAATTTCTCACTAGGGGTGAACTGGTCTTTTTCTCTCAAGACTGACATTAGAGAGTTCAGCAAATCCATTATGAAGGTTTAATATCCAGAATGCTTAACAGTCATTCTAATTACCAATATTGACTTTGAAACAGATGTAATGAAGTGGAATAACTCATCTACATTGCATCTTGTCTACATTATTATTAATTTAAACCATCCGTTTTTGAAGATTGAAGGTAGTTTTTGAGGATCTAGATTGGCAAACAAATAACTGAGCAGAATAATTGAGCTACCAACACCCTTTCATGCCACTCCTGCTCCATAAATGAACTAGGAACCCACTAGGTTCATCCCACAAGTATTTTTAGTGGAATAAAACCAACAAAAGGATAGCATGCTGTCTCTATCCAGCCCCTCAGCAGAAAAGATGGTTGATCTCAACCCTGAATAACAGTAATGGGGATGCTACATCCTTTCATCTTGGTTTTTCTAACCTGTATCCAAAGAGAATCTTAGTGGTCACTGCAATGCATCCAATAAACCCCAGCTCAACTGTAGTGTTGAAGTTAGGCTTAAATTAAGTGGTGAGCCTTTATTTAAAATGCTAGAGCAGTTTGTAGAGTTAATTCAAACTTCAGAGATCACCTGAGTGTTTAGACAGTTTGGATGTTACAAGGCAATGCAGGAATGTCCCTGCATGCTCTGATTATTAGTTATTTTGAACTGCCTCAAAAAAATCTGAAGGGAAAAAAAATAATGTTTCTTCTGTATATCACTGCTCAGAAACTGGGAGAAACAAAATCAGAACTCTTTAAACTTTCTTTTCCATTGTGCAGTGGCAGAAAAAGATCATGAGGTAACGCCTTTTTGCCCAAATAAATCAGATACAGGCAGCCTTGCCCATGCATCCTTCACACACTTACATTCTCTGCACGAGCTACCTTGGAGGGTTAATTTCTGATTGTATTGTTTTACAAATCAGCCATGGTCTGGTCCACTATTCATGTGGAAAGTTTTCATATAGATGCTTTATGAAAGCATTGAACATAAGAGAAGAGTATATAAAAGTACAGAATATAAATTGTTAACTTTTGACAGGTTTTCCTTATGTGTTTGATGCAGATGTAAAAGAAGAACCTGGGTCTTACAGGCTTCATTCCTGTAAGTGCAGGACCTTGCACAAAGGCTCTGTAAGAATGATGAGATTCTTCTGAGGCAGAGTGGAGTAAAGAAAGGCAGAAATCTCCAGGAAAACCAAGCATAATGGCAGGAATCCAAATAAACCAGATACAGTAATTTTGGGAGCAGGGAGGTTTTTACTATTTTGTCATTTGCATTGCTTAGGGGTTTATGGAAATTCTCAGAAATGTCTCTCTTCACAGGTCTGGAAGTCAGGTTTAATATAACCTTGGCTGTCAATGCCGACACACAAAGCTGTAAATAAATAAGAATTCCCTCTAAAAATCACCAAGCCATCTTGAAGTTTGCACTGGATGTGCTGATTCTAAACAGTTGGATGAGTGGATTCTTCATGATCTCTCAGCACTGTGAGTCTGTAAAGTTGCTTCTGTCTCATGTCCAATTCAAGGCAACAATAAATTGTTTTAGTCTTTTACAGGAAAATTGTACAGCCAACATGTCTGTTCAAGTGCATAGGCATCTTCAGATTGTGGTTTGTTTGGATTTTTAACCAAGCATAAATAAACATTTTTTCCTCCACGTAACATACATAGTAAACAAAGAATCAGACAATATTTCTGAGTGGATTTAGATGTGTTTTAGCTTGGGTCATTATATTTCTGTTTCCCCAAAAGGACAAGACTGAATAACATAAGGTTCATAGCAAAGAAGATAAAATAGGATTTTCTTCAAACAATAACAAAAACTGCAGTCAGCCTGCTTCAAGCACCCACTTAAAACAATAATGAAAACTGCAGTGAACCTGCTTTAAGCACCCACTCAAGGAACGAGTGAAAAACCAGTCACTTAACATTTGATGGTCTAAAAATGATGTGTTGACATATACTCAGCTTGAAATCAGTTGAAGATGCTTTGGGGATAGTATTTTAAGAAGAAGTTTCCTAAATAGATAATACTGTGATGCTTTTTACAGTACCTAATATGTAAGTATTGTCTTAAAATAGTAAAAAAATGTGACATTTTCTGAGAAAAATAATCACTGGGAAAAAAAAAAAGGGTAAAAATATGTTCCTCTGCAAGTGGTAACAGTACCTAATATGTAAGTATTGTCTTAAAATAGTAAAAAATGTGACATTTTCCTAGAAAAATAATCACTGGGAAAAAAAAAGGGGTAAAAATATGTTCCTCTGCAAGTGGTGAAACACGAGATCATTGCAGAAGCATTACTCTCCAGCTCCTACTCTGAAGGGTGAAGTCCTTGTCTTTGGCTGTATTTCCTGTATTCTATAATGTTCTACAAAGCTACTTGTGGTTTTAGCTCTCATTTACACACTGGTTACTGTTACAACAGAGTACCTTGTGCTAGCAATGCCAAAAGTGGGAAGAGATGGAGATTTACCTCTAGGAATGCTATTTATTTGTTGAAAATTGGACACTGAGCTAAGCTATTTATCTGCTTTCCAGCCAAGAAGTGGCAATTCTGAGCTACACTCCATCTTACCATAAAATAGATGTCTTCATAAAGATCAGATGAATCCTACACGTATTTCTCCCTTGACAATGATCTGCTTTCCAGCCAAGAAGTGGCAATTCTGAGCTACACTCCATCTTACCATAAAATAGATCTTCATAAAGATCAGATGAATCCTGCATGTATTTCTCCCTTGACAATTAAGGAAATACAGGTAATGGGTTCACAAACAAATATCCACAGTGCTGGCACCTAAAATGACCTAAGATAAGCCTAATCAATTTAATTTAATTTAAATTCTGTGGCCTTCACTTCCCCATTAATACTGTTGTTTTCCCTGAATGAATCCTGTAAAGCAGAGACAATGGCATAGGACCCTTGAAAAGTATAAGCTCTGCAAAACACATAACATATAGGAATCTGCCCGGTGTCTTTGTACAGTGTTTTTGTATCCTACCAGGGATTTCAAGAGTGTCAGTAATTCCTTATAGCTGAAAGTTTCAAAGGCTTCTCAAGTGCAGGGTGAACACCTGGTCTTCAGCAATAATAGAGGCTCTGGACTGTATCAAAGGTCAAAATATCTGAGACCTGCTGAGCTGCTGAAAATACTTCAGAACATACTCCTTTTTATGGGAAAATAAAGATTTTAGAAGGGTGAATTTAGAGCTCCCCACAAATCCTGAGTAAATAGGCTTTAATATTCTTCCTTGAAACTGAGTGGGAGAGGTGGGGAAAGACAAGGGAAAGGAAATTCCTTCTGTTTTACAGGCACAGATGGAGAAGGAACAGGACATCTGCACCTCCAGCGGGCTGCAGTAGTAGCTGCTTCCATGGAAGAGACCACCAGGAGGGTTTCTGACCTATTTGTGCCATGTGCTTTTATCTCATTACTTACATGACCCAGTAATACTAGAGCAGATAAAGTTCTGATGTATTGTCTGCATTTCTGCTTCAGGGACTTCCCACTCACACAGCTCTGTGTCACACAGGTAATGCCTCCCCTGTAAGTACAACTCTTTAGGACTGGTGAAAGATTTACCTTAATATCACCATCCCATTCCCTCAGCAAGTAGACTTTAACGTGACAGATTTTGCTAGAAATGCAACACTAAATCTTCATCTGACATAAATCAGGGTTGCTTTACTTCAGGAGATGAAACTGTCTGCAAAATTTAGGGAAGATGCTCTGTACTGTTTTACCCAGTTTGGTGACACAGACCCAGTGGCAGCTCTGTCCCTGTCAGCTGGCAAGGCTGGCAGAAGAGACACAGGGGGTGACTGTGTGTGTGCATGTGCATCAATACAGACAAGCACATGTAATGTGGTGGAAATTTGAGAGGTCACAATTGCACAAACTGTGAAGGCGCCACAGAACCTGGCAAGTATATGAAGATGTGCTCCCACAGTAGCCCTCAGTGCTTTTTCTTAGCTTAGATAAATGGGCGGGGGGGGGAGGGAAATCTTCCCTTGATGTAAAATAGAATTGATTTTCTCATATGTAGGCACCAGGGAAGCAACTGGTAGGAAAGATGCAGGTCATTGTTTGTATCTACTGACAAGTCCCTCCTTGTGGAACGTGAGCACTGACTATAGGGCTAAGAAGGTAATAACCTATTCTTTGATGTGAAAAAAAGTTTTTGAATTTGAATCTAAGAGACCATCCTCAATATGTTTAGATTTCCCATCCCCAGTTTTTGAACTTGTCTAGAAGTGCCAGACATAGATCATCACCGCATAGATTGTTCCAGCCCTCTCGCAGTCAAGAGCCACAACAAATCCTTCAGAACTGAAAACAATTGTCATTTCATTTAATGTTTCTCTCTATGGTTCAGTACCTTCTGTGGCTTAAAGATGCATTTGATTGGTGGAAAATAGACTTATATTTCTTGCATTTAGTTCTTTAATATAAGAAAACACAATGTTTTCACTGTCAGGGCATAAATTTTAATACATATTCTATCCTCTGAATTATTTTTTTTCTTTTAGTTTGAACCAATAAGGTACATATTTCAGTCCATGTTTCTATAATAAAACTGACTGGTATTTGATCACAGACTAGCCAACATTCTTACCACAGATTTTGAAGCCACATCTAGACATAATACTAATTCTGCTATCAAAACCAATTATGGAACAATTCACCACTCTAAACCTTTAACTCAGTCCCATCTGTGCACAAGAGGGAGAGGCTAATCTTTTTTCTTTTTTCTTTTTTTTTTTGTTTTTTAATTAAAAATCTCTGAGGCCAAGGAGCACAGTTAAATATGACATTGATTTTATGTGCTTGTTCTCTTGCTCACTTGGGATGGCAGTGCTCAGATCATGCCAGGCAGTGCTTGTTTAACATGATTCACATGTTGCTATTTTTTTCTGTAAAATCCAACTCATTCTGTCATTGGCAGGACTAAAAATCAAAAATATAAATCAGTGCAGTAGTTAAGGGTATAATATATTCAAAGAGTTTTAAAATAAGCTATAATTTAATTCAGCAATCTAACAATCAGTAAAGGCTAAGTCTTATTTTCCTACTTATGTGAGCTACTACATTGCAATGAGATTAGTCACCTAACATAAGTAGGAGTTGGTTCTGTAATAAATCTGCAAACACACAAAAAAATTGAGTTAATCCTGAAATACCATTTTTAGCTTGCTCTCATTGTGTCTCTTTAATATTTTAGAGGTCTCCTAGTAGTGACAGTTTTAACCTTGGCTCTCCTGCTTTTTGAGAGATGAAGCCAGCTCTTTCTCTGAATGGTTTTTTCATAGTTTAATATCCTCATCTGTTTAACTTGAAAGATAGGCTAAAAAATGAATAATAAATTTGATGAGAGCTGGTTAAAGAAAACATTGCATTGAATCTGGATTGGTCCCAGCCATCTTAATTGAACAAAGGGAAATTTTCCAAATACACCTTCTATATTGGCTGACTGCCTTAGAAGTTCTCTGAAGCTAGAAGAAAAAGTCCTTCCTCTCCAAATTAAAACAAATATTGTAAAAAAAAATCCCAAACTATTAAAATCTGTGCTATGAAGTTACACCAGAAGAAATATAAACCAGATTCTTTCTTTACAAGCTGGCACTAGAATTAAGCTGTCTGGTTTGGTGCTGGAACAGATAATAGATTTCTAGTTTTTAAGATTGTGTAGTTTTGTATATTGACAAAAAACCTGGTTTTTGAAAGAAAAAGTTCTCATTATATTTGGATAGGTGTAAACTCTTAACAGTATTCCCTAGCAATGTGGAAGTTGGTCTGCAAGGTCTGACCCCAAAGTGAAGCTGCCAATACCTGAAAGCAGTTAAAGAGAGACAGCTGGTGGCATCAGAAGAATCAACTGGAGCACGGGTTATTTGAAGATAACCCAAAATGCAGCGTTTTCTCAAGGCACATCATCCCTTTGATATATTACCCCATGGTCTGTTGTGGCCAGAGGTCTGCACCGCCTGATTTGCCAGCAGCAGTCGGAGGGCAGTGCTGATGACTGCCAGGGAAAAAGTTCCAACCTTGTTATACTGGTGCTTTCTGATGGTGGGATGGGGTTTCTTCAACATTAAGCTGCCAGGGAATTCCTTCTGGTGGTGGGAAGGGACTCTAGAAGAGGCAAAGTCAGGCTGGTGGTGGCAAAGCCTCACAAGGACTTTTTGGGGGTGGAGGAACAGCAGCACAGGGGTTGTGAGCTCTGTAATGCAGTGTGGAGGAACAGCAGCACAGGGGTTGTGAGCAGTTGGCAGCATCCCTCTGCCATGAGCACTTTGAAACACAACATCCATGCATCATTTAGCAAAAATCCTTTTTAAATGAGCAGGTTCTGGTTTTTGCCTGTTATAGCACTCCCAGGATGTGGTCTACCAAACTCCTTGTTGATGGGATGTCCAGGACCTTACACCCTGCTCTGTAATGCAGTATTACAGGGCAGTGCATGTGGAATTGAAGGCAGTGGTTTGTATGTTGTGTCCAACAACAGCCTGTGCTCCCACCATGACACCAAAGGCTTTTTCCATATGGAAAGTATACCTGCTTCTCAGGAGCAACGGGAACGTGTGATTTTCATAGTAGATAAGCTTGAGGAGAGAAAGGCAGCAAAAAAATATATATTTAAAATATAGGGGAGTTATTGATTATTAGCTGTGCATGGTAATTCTGTCTGCTCACAACAGCAATCTGCCTTGTCTTCTCTAGACATAATTCCCTGTACTTGTCACATAAATTGCAAGTTCATGGAAGCTGCAATTTACCATTGGGTGTATGGCAATCACAGCCAAATTATACTGAAAAATTAGTATACATAGAATTTAGCTTGCAGAGGCATGTAATAAAAGAATGTTTTTAAAGAGCTATTCAGGCTCTTAAAAGCTAGGGAGTGCCAAATTTCAAAGAGCAACTGGAATTCAGCTCAATTTTTGGTAATATCACACTGAATGGCACAGTCACATCCATTTCCCTCCGTGTTCCTGGCTTGTTTGTCTGAAGGATGGACAGACCTCACTGAGGGACAAGCAATCAAATATTCCACTTTCAGTAAGCTCAAGCATTACTTACACATTTTTTAACACAACTATTCAAATCCTCTATTGAATTATTAATCTCCTCATGAGATTTACTGTGATGATCTCTTTGCAATATTATAATTGTTTACGAACATTATTTAATGTATTCTTACTGCTCTGCTTTGAGGTTACTGTTCCCATAATTTTATGGCCAGGGACCTGAGACAGAGAGACCTGAAGAACAGATGTGAAACCCAGAATTATCAAGTATTATCTAAATTTGAGAATGCCCAATTTTAGAAACTCAGAGCCTGATTTTTTTTTTATCTGTTCAAGTTGAAGCCAGCAATTTTAAGTGCAGCTGTGAATGTTGAGCCTTTTTCTAATTTAGACCCAGATGTCTCCAATTGGGCCACAAGAAAATGAAAAATGACAGAGGCAGGGATAGCATCAATCTCTCCAGGGCAGCAGTCAATTGCCTGCAGTCCCCTGCCTCATTTTCTGCACATTTTATAACTTCTGGAGCTCGTGAAGCAGGAGTCATGCTGACAACAATGAGAACAGATACATGACCCTGAAACCCTCTTTAATTATTTGATTGCAGATAATTTTTTCCCAGCTTATTCAGTGCAGAGAAAGAATGATCTCCAGAAAAAAACTGTAATGAAAACAGAGCAGGTTGCACATGCATTTCCCAAGTATTAAGAGCCTCACTTTTCAAAGTGCCTTCTCTAATACATCAATGGGAATATGTTAGTGCAAAATATTGAAATAATTTCTTAATAAAAGGACCCTTTATCTTTTTTTTATTTATTTTTTATTTTTTTTATTTATCATTGCTGTCTTTTGCAGAGAAATGGCCGTGTGGTGAAAGCCTAAGGCAAGAAATTAGGAAATTTATTTCCAGAATAAATTCTGCCATAGACTTTCTTAGTGACCTTGGGCACTCCTTATCCTTGCTGTCATTCCCTTTCATCATCTTGAGGCTCGGACTAGCACGAGGGCTGCTTCAGGGTACTTTTGTGGTGCTTGACTCATTATTCTTGGTAGAGGGTCAGATTCTTAGGTGCTATGAAAATGTGAAAGTGTATGTAACAACATACTGCAACAGAAGTGTAAAACACAAACCGTTGCTATGAAATACTAATAATGGCATAATTGTATCAGGAAATAAGCCCTTAAAAATGTTTGTACAAGATATCTTTATTAATATCACTATTTTGTCTTGGCTTGAGCATGATGATTAGGTACCAAGGCCCTGATGGCAAATATAAAATGTGCAGCATCACTACCTGGCTTCAGAGCTGTGCTACACAGAAAAACAAGTAAACACACACTGTAGGACATATTGGACTATTCTACTCATTGATCTAAACTACTTGGTTACCTACACCCAAATATATTTTGATATAGTCTGAAACAATCTTATACAAGAAACAAAAGTACTCAAGCTTGAGAACATAGTACTCAAGCTGTGTCTTTATGAGGGCCATGTGTTTGGGACAAGCAGCCCTCCAGAAGAACCCAGCACCACACAGGATGTGCTTGAATGGGGCTGCAAGCAGCAGAAGTGTGGGAAGATAATGCTGTAGGTGGAGCTGGTGAGATGGATATTGAAATACCACAGAGTTCTTGGACCATTTGAGAACATAGGGGAGAATGCAGGCAAAAAGCACAGAAACAAAATTTCTGGCAAAGGGTCAGAAACCACAATTGTTAATTTGGGTAAATGTTAAAATTTTATGAAGAGATTAAACTCCTCTAAATTGGTATCTTTCTGGAGAAAATATGATAGGTGGGATAAGCCTCTTCAATTTGAGAAGGAAAGCTATAAAAAAGTCAGTGTCTGGAATTTTAAACTGGGTAAGCTTAATAGGATAAAATTCAGGGGGTTTTTAGTGGGCTGGCTACTAATCATGGGAATACGTCCCCACCAAGGATACTGGTAGATTTTCTGTCCTTTAGGAGTCACAGTTTGGATGCCATCTGGAGGATAGGCAGTAGTCCAAGACAAAGACATCAATATCAATGATATACAGGACAATCAAATGATCCCTTTTGGCCTGACACTCCAGGAACTGAAGTTCACAGGAGTTCTGCCACTGACTTGAACGAAGGCAGGATTTCATCTTCTGTTCCCAAGGCTTTAATAATAGAAAAGGTATTAATTACCTCTGCTCAAATTAAAGGAGTCACAGTGATGTGCAGTACCATGAAGAAAAGCTGCCAACAGAAGCAGCAATGATGCAAATTGAAACCAACTTTTTTTGTTTTTTTTTAAAGTGAGTATTTTCTGCATTTCAGCTGCTTCTCTTGAAGCACATCTGTGTGGTCAGTTCTAATTATAGAGTTCTTCTGGGACATAACTCTGTGTACAGTGGGAGCCAGAGCTGCATCGGTGATTTGAAAAGCAGCAGATGAGAAGGGGAGATCCCAGTGATCCAGATTTTGCAAAAAGAATGGATGCAATTTTGGTAATTGAAGGCGAGGGAGGTTGTCAAAGATGGGTCAAATTGAAGGTCAACTACGTTCTCAGCGAAGAGAAGCAAGATTAACAGCAATGGATAATTCTGGGCTCTGGAGATGACTGCATCTCTGTCAAAGAGCCAAGAGAAAAGATAGATTCTTCTGCTTCAGTGGGGTGGACTATTGCTTCAACTTCAGAAACTGGCTTATTTGTATAGCTGCATTTATGTGCCAGAAGTGAGGCTGCTGGCTATGTACTAGTTTCTGTTAATAAGACACATTTGAATGTTACAAATCTTCACATTTTCTATTTCTTTCTGTCTCTGTTGAGGGGGTGGGGATGATGCACCATGGCAGCAGCGTACTCTGCTCATTAATGGCTGATGAGTTATTTACCTTTTTCCATGGAAAGAAGAGCTAGAAAACTTTCTATAATTAAAAAAGTATGTCTGGTCTAAAAATATATACATTAAAGGTGAAATACAGGAAATACTATGATGATACTTAAGATACTGAAGGAATACTTTTCATTTTCCTGTTGTCAATTAGATTTGCATTTTGAGGCACTGGTTAATGAAATGCAAGAGGTCCCTCTAAGGTTTGAACAGAATCCAGTGAAGCATGGATGTATATCCCGAGTGAGTGCACAGCTACAGAAAAAACCACAAACATGTAATTGATCAAAATGTCTGTGAAGTATCCTGTAAAAGGATTTCAACATCAACTGGTTTTGATAGTGAGTTAATATAGTGAAGCCATCAGCACAGTCAAAGAATAATGGTTAATGCTATGCTTTAGATCTTTGAAAATGGAGAGAAAAGAAAAGCATAAATAAATGGGTTCCAGTTTAACAACTCTGACTGGTGTATGCCTTTCTCAGAAAACCCTGAAATTCCAAACTGAGTTTGTGACAACCTCATTCTGGAACAAAGATTATGTGACTGCTCCACTGAATCAGTGCTTCACTGAGTCAGTGATTCACTATCACATTTTATTTGCATGAAGTTGCCCTGCTTTTTCATGATAGTTAGAACAAGGACATATGAATTTTGCCTTGCTCTTTTCTGGCATGACCTATGATCTGAATAATTCACATAGTCTCAGTGCTTCTTGATCTCCTTATCCAAAAATACAATGCCAGTTAAGCCATACCAAGAATGACTTCAGTGGAAATATTTGTATTTTTAAAGATCCTTGCACCTTGCTGTTCCCTCTTCTGCTTTTTTCCTTTCTGTCAAGTGGTAGGAGAATGACAGCATGTCAGAGAGGTCTGGCTGGTCCAGCTGTACTTCTGCCTCTGGGCTAAATTGGAAAATAAGAAGATAATTGAGTAAAAGTCATCTTAAGAAATGTCTATGATTACTAGATTATTAGGGAATAATTTTACCATTACTGATCAAATTCAGACATGACAGCACCATATCCAATCCTGTTTTCTGTAATTTTGATATTACAAAACCATCAAAGTTTTTATAGGTACTGCTGAAATGTTACATCTACTCACCCTGAGAAGAAAAGGTTCCAGTGCTACAATGTTTTTTGTCATTTGGCAGCTTCATCACATTAAATTTTTCTTTCAGTGTCCCTGCACCCACTTTTGCTATATTCAGAGTTGGTTTTTATTTCTCTGCACCCACCTTTGCTATATTCACAGTTGGCTTTTATTTCTCTGCACCCACTTTTGCTATATTCACAGTTGGCTTTTATTTCTCTTTAATATTCTATATATTTTTCTTATATGGTGTGTTGTGGATACATGTCCCCTTTCTTTTTTTTTCTTTTTATTTTTTTTTTTAATTCTTATTCCCCAGGTACATTTATTGCTTTCTGTTACACATATATCTCTTACACAGTTTAGGCAACTAGCATTGTTTCATTGCATTTGGTTCCTTCTGATCCTGGAAATCTTGGAAGCCATACTTTTTGCTAAATGTCATCATTTTCTAAAATCCAGAGAAGTAATTTAGGGCTTATTTGCAAAGCAAATGTCATGAATAGTGAGGGGCTTTCAAATTCTGAACCTTGAAGCCCCTGGCTAGGAATATTCTAGCTCATGTGCAGTCTCAAGTGATGTAACTATCAATGTGACAGAGCTGATCCTACTCAAAACACGGGAATGCATCTTCCATGTCCCTTCTCTGGTTCACACAAAATATATGCAGATGTGCAACACCTTCACTTGAGCATCACATCAGAAACCTCACTGATGTTGTCAGGAGATGTGCTGCATGGGTAAACATCAGACAACTGAAACTATAGATACAGAGCTGTAGACAAATTTTGAATAATTAGGCCATTTAAACAACCAGTTAAAATATCCTTCTTTTAAATTCAGTAGCAGTTCCCACAACCTAAACTGACTAACCATCATTGCAGCCATTAGTCATATCAGTAGAAATTATTGGTGCAATATTATGAGTAACTGGAGGAAATTCTGAAATCTGTTTAGTGTAGACTGCACCAGCTGTTTGTAGTCGCTCAGAGAAGATGGCAATGCAGCCAGTGGGGTCCAGC
The DNA here is from genome assembly GCF_014805655.1 of Passer montanus. NCBI lineage: Eukaryota > Metazoa > Chordata > Aves > Passeriformes > Passeridae > Passer > Passer montanus. The sequence goes on along the minus strand of NW_024357613.1, from coordinate 12,939,989 downwards.
TCAGGACACTACATCTGAATTCAAGCACCTGTTGTTGCCCACACAGAAGCATCTAGATAGAGCCTTTTGAACATCTCTTGGGCATCCTGCTGGGGCCTCAGCTCCAGCTGCAGAAGGGTTTGGGCCTCCTGTAGGTCTCACTGTCGCATGTGGCAGCTTTGGGTGGATGGGTGAGGTGCACAGGGACATCTTGAATAGCACAAGCTGCTGGCTTGTGGGTGCTGCATCCCATTCCTGCCCTCTCTCAGTGGCTGGGGACTTTGGACAATTGTCTCACATGTAGGCTTTGATATGCAGACATCTATCTGCAGGTTTTTGCCTCCTTCCCTGTATGCCATTGAGGGACAGAGATTAATTTCAAGAGGTTGTTTAGACATACCTAGGGCTGGTCCTAGCTCTGCTGTGCTCTACACAGCACATTTCTCCACAGATACTTTAGGAGGTCTCACAGCTCTCCACAAATTCAGAGTCACACTCTGGGACTGAACCAAGAGGGAGAAGAGAGAAGACACAGACCTCTGCCTTGGCAAGCTCTCCAGGCAGGGCTGGGTTTGTGCACAGCCCTTGAAGCACCACTGACTGCTCCCCTCAGCAGAGGTGCTGCTGGGGCAGGAGTCAGTGGGGAGCAGTGCTTGCCAAGAGATGAATATGCAAACCACAGACACACCGCAGCACAGCTGGGGATGGGCTTGTCCACTCCATGATTTCTACATCTGAGAGCTGTCTTTGCAAAGCCATGGCCATGGCCAGACAGCATTCCTAAAACAACACCGTGATCTCTGGCTGTGGCACTGAAGGCTGGCTGTCCTTGAGGATGCATGGGAGGAAAAAGGGGATGACCCAGCAACTGACATCTATAATGAACATATCATTTATGTCGAAAAACAAATGCTGTATCTTCTCTTGCACTCTGCTTCCTTTTTTCAGTAAAGAAGAAACAAACTTGCTAATTTCCTATGAAGTTTCCTAGCTCCATAACCCCAAATTCTGTGCTTTGTATACGAAGGCCAATCTGAAATTATTTAGCCACTCCAAAAGGTACTAACAGCCTTTAGGAGCTCACATGTAGCATCAAACAGCTGGCAGAAAAGGGACACATTAATATGGACATATATAAAGGTGCATTGTGTGTCAGTGTCATTGCTGATCTCATTAAAGTCATCCATATGCATTCTCTTCCTAAAATGATCCTGGGGTGTGGGAGCCAGTCTCCGGCCATAGATGGCACCAAACAACCACGAGCGAAGCAATCCCTTCTTACAGACGGAGCAATCCCTTCTTACAGCCGGCTGAGGCTGCAGCCGGGACAGCCCCAGCAAACACTGCCTGCCATGAAGTGCCAGGAATGTCACCACTTCTTCTTCCAAGACACGATTCTCTATGTCACCCCAAATCAAATAACCTTTCTGAGTGTCGCAATTATTTTTTCTTTTTTAATTCTTCTCCCTACACTTGGGTTATTCCTTTTTAAATACAGGAGCATATAGAAAGTCCTACTACAGTAGTGGATAGAGAATATTGACGCGTTGAAAAAGTGTGGAACAGGACCAGTGCTACCTTGAAGATCTAGCAGTCTGAATAGCTTTTTGCAAAGGATTGTATGCTATGAAGCTTAATTTTTATATTTTCATGCAATTAAGTAATCCTATTAATAAAATTATGAAGCCGTATTTTAAAACCTAATTACTGTTTTTTTATTCCAACAATAGTTACTTGGATGTGTTACCTGTGTTTCTCCTGTGCCTCTCTGAAACACAGAGTTTATAAATTCCAGCCCAAATTAATTTGTAGTCATGCTATTATTTTTCATTTCTGTACCAATTTTGTCTCTTAGTTCAAATAGCTCTTCTCCCTATACAGTATTTCCTCCTCATCAGAGCTTCCCACTATTAGACAGTGTAACTTGCAGCCATGTAGCCACAGGCTTACAAGGAGGATGTTTGCTCTTCTAGCCTTCACTTCTGTACCCTGAAGATATGCCCAGAGCTTTTCCCTCCTTGTCTCCCAACAAAATATCCATCTGCCATTGGGGCTAGAGCATCATGGACTGGGCAAAGCGCTTATAAAGACATCAGCTTGAGGAGGCCATCTGGAGGGCAGGAGTCAGGTAAGGTCAGGGGAGGGACAAGTAAGGAATAATCAGGAAAGGGAAGAAGTGAGGGTAGGGGATCTCTAAAGAGGTGATGGGGTGGAACAGTGCTGCAGATAGCTTGGGGCAGAATCTCTTGACTAGCTTTGGAGGCTTTTGTCATTGCCAGCTGCAGGCATACCAGGGAGACTAGAAAACAAATATTTTGGGTCACGTGTGAGGTCAAAGCTTTTCTCAACTCACTTTGTGCTATTATCTGTTGTCTGGAGTCTTGCATTAGGGTCATCAGACTCCTGCAGCTCACTAGCTTGATGGTCCCCTGACCTGCTGGTGTCTCACAGCTCTGTGCACCTTAGACCCCACCCATTCCCCAAACCTGGCCACTGAATGGATTCCAGTCTCATCCTCCACTACATCTCAGAATACACTCCCTAATCGTTTGCTTACCTTCAAGCACAGTGTGCCATTATTCTCCTTCCCTCAGTTATGGCCACTCCCCTCACAGTGCCTTCCTTGCACAGCTGTGCTAACAGCATTTTCCATTTGGGAGGCTTATTACAAACGTTGCAGGGGTAGAGTCAGGCTTCTCTCCTCTCTGAAATAGGCAATTTATTTTGAAATTAGAAAAGTTAGATGAAAATTAAACAACAATCTGATGAACAGGCAAAACTGGAGATTCATTTGCAATACTTGCCCAGGGGTGGGAAACTTGTGCAGAGCTTCTATATTTTTGTCCAGCTTTACTACTCTCTTTACAAACTTAATTGCATATATTGAGTGAAGTTTTATGTATCCTTAGCTAAGAATGGAGGCTAGAAAGACTGCATGTTGCTAGGTCTGGTATATTGAGTGAAGTTTTATGTATCCTTAGCTAAGAATGGAGGCTAGAAAAAAAAAGACTGCATGTTGCTAGGTCTGAATGTCTGCTTTCATGATCCTCAACTCAGATGCACAGTATTACATTTGGGAAGACTCCTTTCCTTTCATTACACATCCATTTCATTTTAGTCAATTAATATTGACTGATACTGAATGATTGCTACTGGGACTAAAAAGGGGGAAGTACTACATGAATGTGGAAACAGGATAAGCAAATTTATTTTGCAAACACAGATTTGGATTTTTAAGACTTTGTTCGGGTATGTCATTAAACAATAGATAATAAGATCCAGAGATAAGGGTTTTGTGTGTATTCTGTAGAACACTTTAGCTATGAAATCAATTATAGTTGCACTGTGAGTTTTGCCTCGGTAAAGGTGCAACACAAAGTGCAGAAGTAGAATATTAAAAAGGTTCAATTGGCTTAGCCCAACAATTTTGTATTAACAGTGACTCCCTCTGAATTAAGAAGACAATATTTTCAGCTTCGGTTTGGAATTTATTTTCCATAAATTCCTTTGTAGAAATTAAGTTCAAATCAGAGTACCAGATAAATTCCCCTGCATATCCCAGGACACCTAGCATCAAACTGCTGTCTTTTAGATAGGCTGAATATTACCTGCTTTTCAAAATCTAGGAGCAGGTTTTGTATGACCTCTGGCAGCAAAACCATCTCCACATGCACAGGCAGGTAGAGTGTTCCCAATGTCCTCAACATGCCTGAGCTCATAGAAGATGAAAAGACTCCCCTGTGAGGCCCTAGAGGTATTTGGAGCATGTACTGATGGTGGCATGGAGGGTGTTATTTTTTCCTGACCCTGAAGCCTTGAAGCATGAGATTTGATTATAATCATTGTCCCATTGCAGAGCTGCAGAGAATGGGTAGATAGGGTGACCCTCTGATTTCAAGTGCACATACACAGACGCACAGAGCTTTCTCTACCATGCCCACAGGCAGGAGGGGGACAGCTAGTTCACCTGAAAGCATGTAAGCAGCATCTCTTTCTCTCCTGGGTGAAGCATTCAGGCATTCACTCCTCTCTCTGTTCAGCTAAGCTCAGAAGGAAATTCCTGAACCACATTTCATTTCTATTTCCAAGAGTGGAACCGCTGTGGCTTCTGCATAGGAGACATGGTTTTCCAATCACCTCCCACCTTTCCCTTGTGAAAGGTTTTTCCTAATCTCTGGATTACTTGTGGATACTCTCTTCCCAAGCCTGGTGCAGTGTGGGCACTCTCCCAGCTGGGCTGCATGGGGGATGGGTTTGCCCCCTCACTTGCAGTTCACTTTTGTCCTGACATGACCTCTACTTTCTTACAGCACCATGATTTGTCTCTCTTATTTTCCTATTTCTTCTCCTAGGAGCTGCTAATTTCCAGCGTATTCTCTTACACTGAAAAATGTAGAAATATGCTTTTCCCTTCAATAACCAGATCTTTTGTAGATGTTAGAGCAAACCCTACTGCATTGGCACTGTGTACGCAGCAAATCCAGAGTGCTAAGTAGCTGATTCCTGGTACACATTACCAGTGCAATCTTCTGAGATCCAAAATCTTGCCAACAAGGACTTTGTGACTCATCCTGTGAGCCATCAACATAAATGCTGAATAGCCTTGGACCAGAAACTGAGTCTTGGGAGACTATCAAAACCTGCCCAATTCATTAGAGATTTCCATTCTCATCTACCTTGGAACCTGTCTGTAAATTTCTGGATTTAGCACTTGCCTTCTTTCATCATAAAGAAGCTTTTAGATCTAAACATATAAACAAATAATATAAATTAAACATCTTAATATAGTTTAGATACATATCAATATACTAAATATATATAAATACTTTGCCAAAACTCAAGCAGATGCTATTGACATATTGTCACTATTGTCCAAAGTGTAGTTAAGTCAAAGACAGTGAAATTTTATTTAAGAAGACCTATCTGCCATGAAACCATGACATTGATTACCTGCAATTTTCATAGAATCATGGAATCATTGAGGTGGGTTTGGAAGACACTTTCAAGATTATCCAGTCCAACTGGTTTTTTTGGGTTTTTTTTGTTCACCCAGCAATGCCAATGTAACCCCTAAACCACTAAATCAAATCACCCAGCAGATGTAGACACATCTTGAACACATTTCTAGCCTCACCTCTTTGCTGCTACACCCCTATAGAATTAATCCATTCTAGTGTTTTGCCTATCAGGTTCCATATATTTTTCCGTCTTTTTAATATTGCAAATGAATATAACGAAATAGTTCAATACATTGAAATATTAGTGCTAGTAATGAAAAAAAATCTCTTTATTTCCTCTAAAATCCTAGGTGTGACAGTTCTAGGATGGCATATTTGAAAGGGTGTAAATTTGATAGGCACTGCTTTGAATTTTCCCATTTTAATAATTTTATAAAAATTAAAAAGAAAACTTCTGTGCCAGTGAAAATTTGTTGCTGTGGTTTATAGTTTTCTTTTTGCAAAAAAAGAAATTAGTAGAGAACCGGTCCTTTTATACCACTAAATTATGCACAGGAAATCCGAGCTTCATGTGAGAGCTTCACCCAGAGGCTTTTAGGAAGAAAATTTGGGGACCCTCCCTGCCACTGTGGTGGTGAGTGCTTGGAGCTGCCCATTCCTCAGTGCCTGCCACACTCACCAGTGCCCAGAGCACACCCTTGGCCATTTTATCTTCAGCTTCCTTGTGAGAAGCCAACACAAATTGAATACATTTCAGCTACATGGTTGACAGGTTTTGTGTTTGCATCCTGATCACATGCGGTCCAACAGATGATTTTTCTAAGCATTTAAAGGGCTGCAAAGAAATCAACATTTCTGTGTTTAGTACTTTAATCACTGTTTAATGATGCACTGTCCTTTTACTGCTCCCTCGCTCTACAGTTTTTCTTCCCCAACACTTATTTCTGATCTTCAGGGTGCATTTGAGCATCATAAAATGCAGCAGATTGCAAAGCACTTACTGTGTATCTTGGCACTAATTGCATTACCAGTCCCGTTTTTCTCTCCACAGCTATTACTTATGATACCTATATGAGGCCTTCCCCCAGATATCTTAATTGATATTGATGCTATTGATGACTGTGGCTTGAGAACTCTTGCCTCTGTTGCTGAAAGGCATTTTGCTCTCAGATTGCACCAAATACTAGTTATCTTTTTTACTTTATGGTATTTTAAACCACATAGATGTTAGTGGATTATTTAAATAACTTTTCCTTCAGTGTGGAAATAGGCTTCCTACAGCTGGTTTGAACTCATCGCTCAAGGGAAGTTTGAGAAGATGTCACAGAATGGCCACAGTAGCCCTGGGAAGGCGACTGTTCAGGGGAGGTTCAGGATTGCTCTCTGCACTCCAACATTGACCACAGGAGCTACAACCGCCTTTGTTCTTTCTTGTCACATTGCACAATGACAATTAGCAGGTTTTTTCCTCTTAGCTGTCACAACTAATGAAAAATCACAACAAAAAGTTTTCTGCTTCATAGAATCACATAACAATTTTTGTTGGAAAGGGGCTTTCAAGGGTAACCCCCTTCAAGCAGGAAAACCTTCTACTAGATCAGGTTTCTCAGAACCCAGTCCAACTCAGCCTTGGAGGTTTCCAGAGATGGAGTATGCACAACTCTATGGGTAACCTGTTCTGGAAACTTGAGAAATCCTCACTTCACCTGATTAACAAAATTCATGGCATGATATAAAAGTTGATATAAAAGTCCCAGAATTGCTTTGGTTTTGTTCCTAAGTACCTAAGTACCATCTGGTTCAACTGAAGTACTAAAATAAATCCTAGAGGCTTTCTACAGTCAGTTGGTTTTGCAAAACTTCTGATGCTTTACAAAGTTGTCCACAAGAGCTAAACATGTAGAAAAATTCATCTCCAGCTAAGATATGCCTGAATGTTGCCTTATATTATTTTAGATGTTAATTGCTTGACGTCTTTCTAAGATATCAGAGTTTTGAAGTCATTTGTGTGTGAGGTTAACTCACTCTTATGATGTTAGAACTTTTATGTATAATCTCTTACTGCTGTTAATTGAGACAATCAGTTCTCAGGGAACTTATGTAATACTAAGTGGAAAAACTAAATTAAAATGTGTCCCCAGTACAGATGAAAGAGAAATGCTAAAATATGTTGATTAAATGCTGGCATGTGTGAGCCAAGCATGTGAATCAGGTGAAGAACAATATAAGTGTAAACATATAATTAAAGGTGAATTCTTTTTCCTAAAGGGACCAAGCCAGCCCTTCAAGAAACTGCAAGACCTGAGAAGTCTTCCAAACACTGCAGCCATGCACAAGTTGAGAGCAGTTACTGATCCTCCATGAGAGACCATGACTTGGGAATTATTCCTCAGTGGCAGATGAGGAGTTAATCTGAATTAATGATTTGGTTTTAGTAAGTTTAAAAAAAGATGTTCACTTCTAACATGTCTAAGCAAGTTGAGCAGGAAAAGAGAATAAACGTTAAAGTACAGGACATGCTCAAATGAAACATTATCACTAAAAAGCTTTGTAAATCAAGTGCCCAATGTAACTAAATCTGCAGTAGAACAAGCTGAATGGGCATTTCTGAGACTTTCTGTAAGGCTGAAAATGTAAAAATATGTGATTTGTGCCATTACAGAGCTTCAGCCTCAGTTTTTGTTGCCTTAGATGCTTCAGTATCCCTGTAAGTACCGGTCTCCACTGAAGTTAACTAGAGGAGATTTAGAAAGGAAATTTAATTACAGGTCTAAGACTTGTATTTTTTTTTTCTTCTATCTTCAGCTACTAAGTTTCCATTTTTTAGATTTCTTATTTCTACTTATTGATATAATAAAAATATTAAAATGCAAAAGAAAATTATAAAAATGTAACACATATAGTTGCATTTGCACAGTCTGCAAACAACAACTCTGATGCTTTAGTAATTGTAACAAATGTAAAATAAGAAAATTTTAGGATAAAATGCCAGTCAGGCATTGAAATTCTCAAGACTTTGCTTTATTTTTCGGCTGTTAAAAGTACCTCAAAGAAAACAGGATCTTTACTTCTTAAGACTTTATTTCCTTCCACTATTTCTTTCCTATCCTCAGCCACAGATTGTAATCCTGTTGTCACCACAGTCTGTCGTGGGAATATGATATGATGCTGTTCTCACTGCTGGCAAAATATGTTTCGACTCAGAAACAGAGGGAACCACATTGTATGATCTCTTTCCTCAGTTTATATGACATAGAGTCGAGTCAGCCCTAAAGTATCAAGTGGGTAATGAGTAAAGTGTTGAGATAAGGAAAAGAATTAGAAAGAGGAATGTTCTGGGTGTATGAGAAATAATCTCAAATTCATTTTTTCAAAAGTGTCGGTACCTCTTACTAACTGAAAACTAGTTTGTGCACCAGGCTCCTTGTGTTCAAATATCTTACATAAGTCTCCTCAGGCTTGAGACACAAGGTCAGCTATTATGAAGAAAAAAATCATCCTGGGCTCTACGCTTTCTGCACAAAACTGTGCAAATTTTCTTGCAGAAACACATGATGTGCAGTGGCAGGATCTCCCAGACAGAAGGGCACCAGCGCTGCTCAGCATAGCATGGTTCATGGCAATGCAAGGGGGTGCTCTGGAAAATGAATGAATCCTCAGGACCAGCTTTATGTCATTTGTTCTCTTGCCAGGGTGTGACTCCAGGTTTTGTGTTATTTCATCACAGAAGTTGTTGTGACCTCTTTCAATCCCAGCTGCTGTTTTTCTCCACTTCCCTCTTGTTAAATCAATACTAGCACAGGAAGTGAAATTTGACTCACGAGTGTTCGCATCTAATCTTAATCTGTTAAAATTTTGAAAAGAGGAAAAAAATCAATAACTGTATACATTTTTTTTTATTAGACACAAGGATCTTTATCAAAAAAGAAAGGTTATATGAGAAACAACATATAGGATATTGGATGTACCACAATGATGTGCAGATTTCCCACTCAGCTTTTTGTGCACCTGGAACAAGGAATGTACTTAGAATGTACTTTTACTTTTCATTATGGAAATGTGAAGATTTTGAAGAATGTTACACAAAATCTCCATGGGTTAGTATAGAACATAAAGATCATCCCCTAAAGAACTGCTCACTTTGAATCTCTCCTTAGGTTCTGGCCAACAGGAAGACAAGTAGTCTCTATACTTATAAGTAATCACAGCTGCAAACTCTATATTTTGCTTGCCTCATTTTGTGCACTGAGTTGATTGAAGGTAGAGCAAGATCTGCTCAGAGGATTGTCAAGGTTATCAAAATACATTCCCAAGCTTTACAGCAAGGAAGGAAAATAATGAAAGATTTCATACTACCAGCACAGTTAATGAGGGAAGAGATGCAGACAGCACACATCAGTTTCTTTTCTCTGATGATCTCTGAAGAAAAGTCAGGTCATTCTCATCTTGATGAAATGCCAACAAGTGGAGTTAAAATTGAACACCAGGAAGAAACAAGACATTGTTGGAAATAGATCTGAACAAGGAAGTTTTGAAAGCAAAGGAAAAATACACGTATATGTTTGAGTTACAAAGTACATTTTAACTACCTGATCTGTGAATGAGGATCTTGAGAATTGTGTGACTTTCCTACTCCCAGGATAACCCTTCCCCACCAGCATGACCTGGTGCTTCTTGATAGGCCATTTCTGGGGAAGTTGAAAACCTGAGCTTTAGTCCTTTCAGTCTGAGTTAACAGTCAAACAGATATATGCAGGTGCAAAACACAGCTGAGACCTCCCACATGTTCATAAAGGTCAATAATCCCTTTCAACTGATAACTATGGCAGATAAAATGGACATATCCCAGAGCAGATCACAGTCCACCCTGCCTTGTCCCTGAATATAGCACTCCAAAGGCAGTGACTTCTTTGTCTACTCAGTTAAAAATACATGACTCTGTGAATATGAATAGGAAGTTCCTGTGCATATTACGTCTAGAGCATTTCTAATTGTAATATAATTCTGAGTTTCAGGAAGGCTGGTCAGATGTGAAAATGTAAAGGGAACTGATCCTGATGATAACGATAAGGACAAAGGGGCGTTTGGTGTTTAGCTCATGTTTTCTTAGAACACAGCCTGATAATAAAAGGGAACAAAAGAAATGTGATGAATGAGAGTAGGGCTCCTAAAAGGAAACAAAACACAGTTGCAAACAAAGATAGTGAAATAATAGGGATCCTTTAAAACAGTTGTTGCTTTCCCTCAGAACCTAAAAGACACAAAATTCACATAGGCCAAAAAGGCTGATTGCTAAACATGTGTGTGTTTGTAAACAAGGAGTTTGGAGTCAGAAAGAGTCAGGGCTGGATGATGTGCTGACTGAATGGAACATTAATTTGGCCATTTGAACTTTCAGTGTTCCTAAAACTTCAAAGACTTGTTTAAATAATATAGCTATCTTGTATTTCAAATGAAAAAAAAACCTTGGGCATGAGCACTTCCCTATTTTCAGATTGTGCAAAATGAAATTAGGCACTTAGCAGTAGAACACAAAATGGCAAGCATACAAGCTCAGCAAGTGTATCTGCAATTTTTGGCATCCAGTTTAGACGAAATAGAAATAATAAAATGTATTGAGGGAAGTAACCAGGTCAAGGCCTGATGTCTTCCAGTGCAGACAAATGCAGGTACTTTGGTTCCTTTTATAGAAATATTGACAATATATAGACCTTTTCAGCTTTCTTTGTCTCCATTGTAGTCAAAGACATAAGAAACAACAATGGAAATTACATTACCATATGTGCACTGCTGAGTTTAAACATGGATTAATTCAAAAGTAAAAATTCCTGAATTTCTGATGCATCACTGGGCCAGTGTGCAATGCAGTTATCCCCACAGTGCTCCCAAGATGTCTGACCTAAAATCTCTCTGGAAGAACCTCAGACATCCCAACAGGTCCTCAGGACCTCAGCTGTGCTGCCACTGGTCAAGCAATAATTTACCACATTGTAGCTTCCAAATACTCTTCTCATGGATGAGTTCATGGCTGTGATGGTTTCCTCTCTGAGTTCGGCCTGAGCAGAGCCATTCTTTCCCAGGAGACCCAGGAGCTCCAAACATGTGAGGTCATGGGGCACTTCCACAGTATGAGCATGGATAATTCCTGCAGTTCCTCTGCACCCTCACCTCAAACACCAGTCAGCAGATAAAAGAACAACACAAATGAAGGGAATTCTGGAGAGTAGAGTGTTACACAGCCCCTCAGATGGAGAGGAAGGTCTGCTGGAGCAGACTGAGCAAGTGGCATATAACCATGCACATCTGCATATATGCACCTTTTACTTCTCTATGATGTAGACTGGGCTGATGCACACTTGGACAAATGTAACTCGAGCCCCTCCAGACTGTGGTGGTGGAGCTATGAAAAATCTGACCTTCTTGCAGTGGGGAATAACTGCAGACATAATTCTAGTAACTTGAGGGTTTGGCATTTGTTGTTGTTTTTTGGTTGGTTTTTTTTTTTTCTTTTTTTTCCTTTTCTTTTTTTTAAGCTATGGGAGGACTACCTAGAGTCTTCTAAGCACAGATCCTCCCCTCCTGATCCCAAAGAAATATTTTCACTTATTGTCACAAAAAATTCTTCTCATACGATACAGAATAACAGAGTCAACTTCCTAAGTGAGAAGCGGCATCAACACATGCTTGAAAACATTTCAGGACCATTTGTAGAAATAGCTGTAGCTGTGTTGTTTGCATTAGCACTCTAAACTATTCCCAAGCTGAGACCAGATCTTTATGTTTGCTCAGGCATAAGGGGAAGTGTTAATGTTTACTGAGACAGAATGCTGTTGCTTAAGGAGCTTAATTAAATTTATCATTCTTGGCCTATGGTGTCTCACATACTGAGCACCAGAGAAAGGCAGATAAGGACAACCCCATTTTCTGTGTTTTTCAAGTAACTGTGACAAGTGGAAACATCAGTCTGAAAATGATTCTATTCTGTTAACAGTTTTTCTTACCAAATCCTCATTATGAAAGAAGAATGTGGAAGTGGAAATAACCAAATTGTGCATTGAAAGACATATATTTCATATGAATTAAAGATACTTATCTTCCTTAAAATAACCTGACAGAGAGCTGCTGTGCTTCATTCAGTTAGAAAGACTTGGTATTCATGTTTATTTTTCATTTACAAATGAGAACCCCTGGGATATGATAGCTTAGCTGGAGCTGTTCATCTTGAAATTTTTACTTGGAATACAGCCTGGTTTGCAATAATCAAAGGTTATTATCTGATGGGTAGAAGTGGGGAAAAGAATATCTTAGGGTTTTTTCTTGCAATTTTTAAATTACTTTGGTTAGAATGTGAGAACAGCAACCTGCAGATAGGCAGGGCACTGATCCAGTTCAGTCTCTGACACTGGATGCTAAGTAGGATGTGATGGATCTACCTTATCTGTGTCTGGTAATTTTTTTAACTTCTCCATGCTTTTGGTCTCTGTGACACCCTCTAGCAATGAGTTTGTAATTTGAATCACATGCTATATGAAAAAGCATCTTCTGATAATAGCTGTTTACATTCTATATCACTAATGATTTACAGATATCCAATAAAATTATTTCAGCTGCCTTTTATTTCTATGCTGAAGAGGAATATAAGAGAAAATAGTCTGTAATATTTTCTCCCCTTGCCTAGGTGTACTTCTGATTCTCTGATCCTAATTGCTGCCTATCTGTACCTTTTTTTACCTATACTGCATCAGTGGAGCCAAAGTCCATGCAATACTCAAGATACAGTTTCACCAGTGGCTCAAAGGGTGGTATAATCGTGGTTTCTGTTTCATTTTGATACCTGCCCTAAATGAGCATTGATAAACAATGTTTAGTTCATTGGTGAAGAGTGACTTAAACTTTTACAAGTCATGCTTACTCCCTCACATATAAAACCATATAAATCCGCCTTTATTTTTTATTACTCTTGTCATTTTTTTTATTAATTTCACCATTTGCAAGAAGGTCCCTTCTTAACTTGGGATGTTGGTGCCTTTTCCATTTTTTGCAGAGATACTGTATTTGAATAGCTTATACTGCTACAGAGCTATTCTTCCATAGTCATATGTAGAAATACTTCCTTTAAACTGCTCAGGATTAAATCTAGAATGGCTTTTCTTCTTGTGGATCATCTGACTAGTTGGTCCAAGAGCTGAAACCGGTTGTCTCTGAATAATAGCGTACTCTGAACTCTTCTTAATCCCCCTGCAGACAGCTGCAGTCCTCTCTTGCACCTATCTGACCCTTGAGGCCTCTAATCTGAGGGTGCTTTGCAGCTGTTGTCACTCTCTGTGTGAGTCACCAGAGGCACAGCCTCGATCACCAGGTGGATTTATCATGCTGAACTTCACCCACTGAACAGGTAAATATTTTGTCAGAGTTTGCCAGGCAGACTCCCACGCTTGTCATCAACAGAGAGGGACAGGCATGCTCAGAGTGGTGTTGGTTCTACCAGCTTTGGGATGGAGGGGCTGTCCTCTAGATTGTCCAGGCTGACTTCCCAGTATTTAAACAAAATAATTATTTTGTTTCTGAAGAAAAATCAGGTAATTATTACTGGTTTTTAACTATTGTTCCTTCTTGGACAGTAAATTTCAACCCAAATTGATTTTACAGCACTATTCTTTCTGTTACCAATGTGAAGATGAGATTTCTTTTAACAAACACTACTACTCCTCTAATGGTGTAGTTTTCTCTGTTATTCAGAGGTATTTGAACTCCACTGCAGTACAGTGTAACACTGATTATTTTCTATTAGATGCTTACTACTATAAATATTTTAAGCAAAATATTCCTGTTCACCAACCTCCATCCCAGCAGTCACACAGAGCATTTTCATGTAGCGTACCGATCTAACCCCCATTTATATGTCTGACTTCCTTTGAGTGTTTGCACCAATCTTTGTTGTCTGCTGCTTGGATTTTGTAATTTTCTCTCAGGCATGCAGAGTGTTTTCAGTTTTGCCCTTTCAATAATGAGTCACTCCAACTGGAGTGCTCTCCTGCATCTGTCACCTTGTCATCAATCCTCCATTTTAAAGCACTTCTACATTCTCTTTTTTTATTTTAATGCTGAATGCTAGCTGAAAGCTGGGGTTTTCACACATTCTGCATTTGCCTTATTATATTTACTGGAATGATGGTTTATGGAAATAAAGATTCTTAAACACAATACTTGAGATGTTCAGGGAATAGAAATCTTAAATGATAAATATGAATCTGGGTAATGTCTTCATGGGACACTCAGTCATAGCAGCCCAGTTGAACAAGAGAGCAGAGAGATGTGGTGAGTCTGTCGATCTTGCTGACAGAGTTCCTTGGTACACACCAGTTTAGTTAGAAGGAACAGCAAACACAGTTTGAGCATAATTTATCAAAAATAGAGATCTGTGTTTTTAAATAAGCAAACAAAATTCAAGTATTTCTCCACCTGCACACAGTTATATAACAGAAATAAAGAAAGAGACACATTTGCATACACAAAAAAAAAGAGATGAACCTTTCAAAGTAAATGATTTATTAAAAAATATATCCCTGGCTCAGGTGCTCACTGAGGCATGCTATTCAGCTGAGCTAATTTCTTGTGTCTGCCTTGGAAAGCCATTACCCCAACTGTCACCGTGGTTTGCGTGTGCAGCACAGAGGAAGACACAAAATCTGTGTCCTCCCCCTCCAGGGAGAGCTACCAGAAAGCTTTTCAGCCTTGAGTTCCATTACAGATTTGTCCTGCTACTTGGCCTGTAGGGAATCCCGTGTCCATGTAAAGTCCATGGAAATAACACAGCCTTGGGCTGCATGTGCTCCTTCTCCACAGTCAGCCTGACATGCATGCTTAAAGGTTGTGCTGGGGAGGCTGAGGTTGATGCCATTCATAAATCCAAGCCTCTGCAGAACATTCACCATGCTTCCTCTCATTCCACTATACCAAGGGCACCTTGAATACAAGGGAGGATTAAGCTTGGTCAAGCCAACGTTTTAAGGGGCATCCCACCCCTGACACCCCCCTCAAACCCCCTCATTCCCCTAAAAATGGAATTCTCCAGAAAACTAAATATATTTGTATTTATGACTAAGAGCAAGAAACTGAAAACTCCATGTGGAACTTCCTATATGTGTTGTGCATGCATAAACCCTTGGATATTTTACATAGAAATGTTGATTATAATTATAGTACTAGAACATTTCTATCTGCCAAAGCGTCTGCCTCGCACCTGCTCTCCTACCATGGAAAGAGAGCAGTGAGAGAGAACAGAAGCTGCATCAGGAAAGGGAAGAAAAATAGTAACCTCTTTAGAAAAGCACCATCAGTTTTTATTCAAACAATTTGTTTCCTGGCTTCAGTTTGAGGAAAAAACAAGCATGGATCTTCCACTCTTTCCCCGCTCATGTTATAAGCAAATTCATCTCAGCTCTACAGTTCTTTGAAGAACTGAAATGAAAGGATGGATCCTCAGAAGCTGGTATTTTCTCTTTGTCTGACTGAACAGTAAAAGGTCTTGCAGTGTCAAGACAGGTTTTCTTTCCCTCCCTCTGAATGTTACATTTTTATTGGCACTGTGACATCGCCTGAGAATTCATGCAGCTCCCTTGCAGGTCAAAGTAAAGTCACTGCAGGTTTCAGAGAGAGCCAGGGCAGGATTTAAAATTTCCTTTTGAGGCATTTCCTTTTGAGGCCGTTGAATCCTTTCTAGATTTCCAGTGTGCTGCCAATCAACATAGCGGGTTTTTCCTGATAAAAGCAAAATGTGCACCTGGAAATAAAGCTCTCAGCTATTCTGCAGTTAATATATAGCCCTGTGTTTCATATATAATGAAAATTATATGTTAATATACATACTAAAATATGTTCAAATGCAAACAAAACACCAAAACTTTCTCTCAACAAGGTGCTTAAGAATGTTTATGCATAAAAGCTGTTTTACAAGGCATTCACTCAATATTTTTAAAAATTATACCTATCACTCCATATTCATGTCCTCTTAATCCTCTCTATGTAACTCAGTAAATAAATTAATTAATAAGCCCACAATCAAATACACTTGTTTCAATGTATTTAAAGTATTTATTTTAGACAGAAAGGTACTTGATGTGCCTGTGAAAACATATTTTATTATGGAGTATTTGCCAACAATATGAGAGATCTCTTGCAGTGCTGAGAGAATGAGTACCTAAGGTAATAATTTCCAGGATTAGCTCTGCATTTTGGGTAGAAACTGCTCTTAAATTTTTTTTTTTGTGTTTTAAATTTCCTCTAATAGCAGCACCATTTAAAAAATACATATTTTTCAAAATTTTTATTTAGGAAGATACATCTTACAAGGTTTAGATTTCCTATTTTTCAGTTTCCAACTAGGCCATATATATTTAGGTGAAAGTTAATTTAATATGTACTTCATACATATGTAAGAATTACGTATATATTTCATGTTGTATATGTATATAGATATAAAATAAAAATATTCTTGGATAGTAAGAATATATATATATTCTCTCATATAATGCATATTTTATATACAATATATTTTTTACAGTAGAAATATAACTAGAGATAAATATAAATTCTGTAAAGGTGAAAAAAAAAGAGAAACAACAATAATTTACAACATCTGGTATAGCTACAAAGTATTTCAATAACAATAAACCCCAAATTTCATATGATATGAACTGGTCCTATTTTTCAGTTTCCAACTAGGCCATATATATGTAGGTGAAAGTTAATTTAATATGTACTTCATACATATGTAAAAATGACGTATATATTTCATGGTGTATATATATAGATATAAAATTAAAATATTCTTGGATAGTAAGAATATATATATATTCTCTCATATAATGCATGTTTTATATACAATATATTTTTTACAGTAGAAATATAACTAGAGATAAATATAAATTCTGTAAAGGTGAAAAAAAAAGAGAAACAACAATAATTTACAACATCTGGTATAGCTACAAAGTATTTCAGTAACAAAAAAACCTCCCAAATTTCATATGATATGAACTGCTATTTTGAAGAAAGAACCAGTTTAGGGAGACGGGAGGTAAATGTAACGGAAAAATGTCAGACTCTTTTTTTAAACTCATGCTGCAGTAATGCCTGGAGGCCAGAGAGATACTTGGCTGACTAACAAAATGCTAATTTTCCAGAGACTTCTGTTTCACAGAGTAAAGCCACATCAGTAACGTGGAAAGTGGGATCTGTGGAATTCTTAAAGCATACTAATGAAAAAATGCCAGGAGAAAATTCAAAAGAGGAGACAGTAAAGTTTTTTAATAATGTGATATCACACTTACTTGGCTATCCTGTATTTCATATTGTGAATACCAGGATGTGCAGGAATGCAATGTCTCATAATGAGACTGTGGCTGTAGCTCAAGCAGGAAAGAAATCAATAAAAATGTGAGCAGAGGAAGGCGATTAAAATGTTGAGGATGCAACTTTAAAACATTGTGAGAGTGTTCTTCAAGGTCTTAAAAATTACAAGTTTATGACTAACAGAGAAAATTTTCAATCACACACTTTGAAACTTTTACCTGTGTATGATACCTGTATCTG
This sequence comes from Passer montanus, assembly GCF_014805655.1. Taxonomy (NCBI): domain Eukaryota; kingdom Metazoa; phylum Chordata; class Aves; order Passeriformes; family Passeridae; genus Passer; species Passer montanus. The sequence continues at coordinate 12,922,461 of NW_024357613.1, read as the reverse complement.
AGTATCTACATTCATGTCAAATCTAAACATTGTATCTCATAGTTTTCTGCTTGATATGAAATATATAGGATATTTTGATAAATTTGGTAGTAAATAATATCTTGAATATTATGTTTGGGCATATAAAGACAGGCGTGAAGGATTTGGAGGGAAATTAAAAAGGGGAGGATCTTAGGCAAAATTTCTAGCTGGAATACATCACAGACAATTCTTATATTCACAGACAATTGTGTGCCAAAAAAAACATTATAAAGACTGTGAGAGTGAGCATCAGAAAGTTAGAAGAACACCAGAATTATGGCTGTCTACACAACCTAAATTCAGCTTGCATGTGTATATGCATTATGGCAGGCAATGGCACCACCACCTCCTGTTTTTTCACAAGTCCCTTCCCTCTCTCACTGCTCTGAATAGGTGGTGAGAAGGTATTGATTGGTTTTTCAGCAAATAATTTGTTCTCTGCTCGGCCTGCACACTCTGACAGCTTCCTTTCTTAGCAAAAACAAGACAAGACTTCAAAATGCAGCTCTGATGGCCAGGGGAATTGGACCTAGATGATTCTTAAGGTCCCTTCTATGCCAAACCATTATGTGATATTAAGATTCTGACAGTAACCATGGTGGTTGCAGGAATTAAACAGACTCCACAGAGCCTTTAGGGACTACTGCTGCCATTTTATACCAAGTGGCTAAAAAGGCTCTTTAAACCTGGCTGGCCAGTTTGAGATAATGAGGACTTCATTTATCCATAACTTGAATTATACAGTACTGCATTAAAGGCATGATTCTCATTAATTTCAAATGCACTCATGAGCCTCAGATCCATAGTGTTCAAGCTATTTAGGACACAAAAATGCAAGAGGGAATTTGCACTTGCAAACCCTTAGAGGGATGGACTTAAACACTTCTACAGATCTTATGGCAGTCTCTTGTATCAGACAAAAAATACAGAAACTTGCCATTTGGATTCACATTACCCAGCTTGAGACATCTAAAAGCTATTGACAGGCTAAACTATTTCTAAGTTAAACTGGTCATCTTTCAGAGACAGTAGAGACACAGATTGTACCGGAGAGCTTGTCATCTTGCCTGCCCTATGCATTTTTGACATTTTAGGACATTTTTAGAAGACACCCTCTTATTCTAGGACACAATCAGTTGTCTGAAGGTTTCTATTGAACAGCAGCCTGAATTCATCATGTTAGATTTAGATTAATAACTATTAAACGCTTTAAAACTATTTAACAGTATTTTTAACACTATTATTAAACACAAATACAAATGGAACGACTAGGAGGGAAAAAATCATCAGGTCAGACAATAATAGGATCCGGAGAGAAAAATTCAGGCCTATGATGGAGGATTTTGTTCTCTGAGGTAAAAGAGTAACTGCTAGTGGTACTAACTTGGAGCCTCTCTACAAGGTGATGGAACCTTTGCAGCAGGTTTCTCAGGCTTTTCTGAAATAGGGTCTCCTGAGGTCCACACAGGCTTTGGAAAGGTGTACAATGGGGTTACAACTCCTACACCTATTTTATTGCCAACTCATTCCCCTCTCCCTTCTCAATGTACTAATATTTTAGTCATGTATGTTCCCAATTTTGGCTTTTCATCTTCTTCTTAACCAAGCCAAGGTTCTAGCTTTCAGACCTCTCTTTAGATCATGCCTGGGAACAAAACATCCAGGCTCAATGTCCTTCACTAAGACTGTTTTCCCAGTATTTTTCCATTTGTAAGCACTTGGAGGTCTTCATGTCCTCAGTCCTTCACCTCAATCTTCTTACCCTGTTCTGACATCACCCAGTTACTCTTTTCCAGTCCAAATTGTCTTCCCATGCTAAATACTTTCTTTTGCCAGCTCCTATTCTAGTCACTCTTGCTTTGCTTCTGCAACCTTTCTCCTTGGTGACTGTCCTGCCTTTCCTCTCTTCCTGTTCTCTGCTGCCTGTTTGGGACTTGGATGCAGTCTTCTTGCTCAAATATTGTCTGTTCTTCCTGCATCCTCAAGCTGCCCTTCCCCATATCTACTGAAGCCTACTCCTCTCCAAAAAAAGGCACCAGAACTTTTTGATATTGCAAGATGATCTCCCAGTCCCCAGAAGTGTTCAAGGCCAGATTGGATGGGGCCCTGAGCAACTTGATCTAATGAGTGGCATTGCTGCCCTGGGCAGGGGAGTTGGAGTTAAGTGATATTTAAGGTCCCTTTCAACCCAAAACATTCTATAGTTCTTGAAAATGGCTCAGTGATTTGAGCTGTCTTATTTTGATTGCAGATTCCTCCACTCCCACATTCTCTCCCTGCCCACCCCGCCCCCTCCCCGCTATCTACTGAAGCCTACTCCTCTCCAAAAAAAGGCACCAGAACTTTTTGATATTGCAAGATGATCTCCCAGTCCCCAGAAGTGTTCAAGGCCAGATTGGATGGGGCCCTGAGCAACTTGATCTAATGAGTGGCATTGCTGCCCTGGGCAGGGGAGTTGGAGTTAAGTGATATTTAAGGTACCTTTCAACCCAAAACATTCTATAGTTCTTGAAAATGGCTCAGTGATTTGAGCTGTCTTATTTTGATTGCAGACTCCTCCACTCCCACATTCTCTCCCTGCCCCACTCCCCCCCCGCCCCCAATTCCTCTACCACAGGAAAATTTAGCCCAAATAAAATTTGGAAATTTATAAGCAATGGAAATTGTGATTTTAAGGGTACTGAAAAGCAGCCTGAAAAACAAGTGAGATCAGTTTTTACCTTTGGTACCTTTGGCATTTGCCTGCATCTTCATTAATAACAAACTGGCTAGCACTCTATCTCCCTTGTGTTCAGTGCTGCCTCTAAGGATCCCTGGGATGTGAGCATGCTCAAAGAAGTGCTGAAATTCTGACACGATGGAATTGGCAGCCTCATAACAGCAGTCACAAGAAGCCAGAGAGGAGCTCCAGGCTTAGAGGGTCTCTGTCAGCACCTATCTGCAGGCACCTGTGTAAGAGCTCTGACATCCCTGCAGCGCAGTACGAGATACCGAGTGTGCGCCTCTGGCTGGCACTGCTTATCTTTAGGACTCACATTGCCTTTCTCAGGTGCTTGTTTGTCAGAGGTACAGCTCTGTTTCTTGCAATTCATTCCCTCCTGACAGAGGTTAAATGCTCCATTATATACATCATTCTGTATTATATACACCATGCTTAGTGGCATGCATCTTTATGGAGAGTTGATGCTGTGCTGATAGCTTGGAGAGACAAGGGAAATTGAAAAACAACCACTCTGCCTCCATCGCTATCTTTGTAGCCAGGAAAGCAATATATCTGAAGAAACAGTTAATTGAATGGAACACTGTGAGAGAGGAGATGACATTGCTAGGGACTGTATTACCAGAGGGGTCAGATCAGGACATTCCAATGATTATCTTAATTTTTTCATCTCTTTTGTCAATAGCTGTTGACTTCATTTCATTTGGCTGCCTCTCACTTATTTCCAGAGGCAAGAGGGAAAATCCTGCCAGTGCCACACTGCAGCACTCTGTGCTCCAACTGCAGCAAACACTGTGACATTATGCTGCATTATGCTGAGCCAGCCAGACACTTCTGCTGAGCCCTGACATCAATGATGTATCAGTGTTTCACTGACTCCTATTCTATTAAAAGAGGTTTACAAGATTGGTGTTCAGCACTGATGTCTCTGTTCCTTATCTGCATGGAATTTAAAGTGCCCATAATTCAATAGCAAGTGATACTCCTATTTTTTAAAAGATCCCTGTAACTGGTGGCTGATTCCATTACACATTCTCAGTCCCTTAATGTGCTGCTTTCCCATGTGGATACATTATCCTTTACCATTTGCCAGCCTGGGCCTGGGAGCGGAGTGCAGAGGGGGAGGGAAACGAGGAAGCCCAAGCTGCTGTGTGCAGTCACACTTTGCCACCTGGACACGCGGGGCTCTCACGCAGCTGCACGTGTGCCACGAACACAGCACGTTGCTCATCCCCCAGCAGATTCCAATGATCTCCCCACCACGAAGTCTGTAACAGCACCAGCTCTGGGATAAACCCAAGGAAGTTGGAGGGTTTCAGTCTCACCGACAGAGTGAAATGTAGAGCTGTGACCCTTCAGTTGAGGCCATTCACTCCTGAATTACCTGGAGCTGGTTCCCAATAGCAAAAAGAGAGTGAAAAGACATCCTTTCTTGGATTTCATCCCTTCTTTTCACAAGGTTTCTTTCTGGTGTTTCAGTTAAATAGAGGAAGGCGAAGAACAATTTTCTCCATAAAATGAAAGAATGATGTTTAATACTACTACAGCCTAGTTAAAATCCAGTGAAATGAGGAGAAGTGGGATGGATATGTCCATGAAATAGGATTCCATCTTTAGGCCTCCAACATACACCTCTGTAGGAACACCTGGCACTTTGGTTGAAGTGGGATGACTCTGTTTGATTATATACTGCATTTTTGTATATATATAGGATGGAAAAAATACACACCAGCGATAGGACAAGAACCACCTTTATTAGCCAAGCAATCATTTTATAGTCATTGGTACCACTGGTAATGTGAATAGACTGGTCTCCTGACTTAGTTCTGTTACTTTAAATTATTTAATAAAAAAGGTTAATTTGTATTTACTTTATTACTTGGAATGTAGTTTGGATCCATATTATTTATTAACAAAAAAAAATCATTTTGTAGCAATGCTGAATGAAGCCCACTTTCAGGTACATTAGGTCTATTGAAAACACTGTATTGAATCCAAATAGTGGCAGGGATAAAAGTTGGTGAACACATCTGTGGTGGTAATTTTGCTTTGCAAATTGATATTTTATTTTTTAACTACAGCAGAAAGAATGCCCTTTGTGTCATATCACAACTGAAAAATGCTTAAGGCCTCATAAGACACCACTGCAAAGTTTTCAGTAAATTGTTGTTGCGCACAGGTGAACATCTATCAAAGTTGTTCACAAATTTCCTGTGTGAACTTTGCTTTTAGTGGGAAATAAATAGATCAATTTATGAACTAACAGACCAAACATGTAAATAAATGACATATGCATGTACAGTCAATACCTATATGCAAATATGAAGCATAGACTTAATTTCAAAACCTAGTCCTAAAGTGCTGCTAAAAGTAGAAGCATCAAGATGAAGCTAGGCTATAAAATAAGATCAAATTTTGTCTGTTAATCAGTTTTCTCAGCTCAGTCTCAGTAAGAAGAAGAACAGTTTCACATGTTTGACCTTGCTTTTGTAACTAAAACAAATTCCTGACAAGATGATGCCAATTCTGTACCTATATCAACTCATGCAATAATTTTCATGCAATGTCCCTGCTTTACTCATAAGTGAGAGGTATCTCTGCCTTAAGGGAGGTGAATATGAAGCCATCTGACTGTCCTCTGTCCAGATATTCCCATGTCCCAGTGTGATTAGCACTGTCTTGTCAAATTTAGCTCTAAGCCATTTGTGAACACCTTTTTGTTTATAGTAGCACACTGAAATCTGCACAGATTTCTGTGTTTGTTTTTCTGTGTATCCTATTAACAGTGCACTACATTTCAAGATGTCACACTGCAGAAAGCCACAAAAGCATTTTTAATCAATTTTAACCAAATTTTAAGAAATTACTTTCATTCTGGAAAAATACTACTTGGTACAATTCTGATAAAACAAAATCAGGGTTTTGTTGCACTGTTGTAAAATCAGAGTACAAGAATCACTGTACATGAATTTTTGTACTGCATTTGAAATTGTTCAATTGCAATTTTGTACAGAAATCCCTATAAAAATCAACCTATGTCTAAGCAGGATTGAACCCTGTGAATGACCAGCTATGATCTGCTTTGAAAGTGGTATAAGGATTTTTTTTAGATCTATGAACTTGAGAGAAATTTTCAAAAAGCCCGGATATTTTTATTACTGCATAAGAGTAAATATAACCATAAACCAAAATTTTCCAGTTTTCATTCCAATGTAATAAAGCACAGTGTATTAGATCCTGATTCCCAGCCTGCCTTTCCTAGAGGCAGTCTAGTTATATATGTACAACCAAGAACAACCTTCAACTCAGGACTACTTTTTATAAAGTAGAAATACAAAAAAACAGGAACTAAGACTAAGAATGGGGAATATTGCTGTAGTTAGATGAGTCAAGAATGCATGCCTTGAAGGATACATGAAGGAACTGCCTCTATTGGACTTCACGTTGAATTTAGAGCTATGTATTCCACTACTCTATTAAAAGAACCAGTTTAAGGAGTATTCCATCACTCCCATTAGACCAACTATTTGTTCAGCAGAGGTATGTAGCTCCTACCTGAAGAGATTTTGGCATGATGAAACAATGCACTGTTACTACACAGTGCACAAATTGCAGAAGAGACAAACATGACAAAGCATCTTTTATCCCTGATTTACAAGTTTCCAGCCTGTATTTCAAGGTCAATGGGAAGATAGCAAAACGTTAAGGGTGTTTTTTGTTGTTGGGGGGGGTGGATGTTGGGTTTTTTTGTTTGTTGTTTGGGGTTTTTTTTATTATGTCAGTGATAACAAGTTATTATTGCAACAACAGACTTCTGTATTTCTCTGAACAAATAGGACTGCAGTACTGAACTAAAAAGCCAAAACTCATACAGTGTGAAAATATGCAGGGAAACAACAGCTGTTAGTCATTATTTTCTCCTTATCCTTTCAACACCTCTCTTTCAATTTGCTCTCTAATGGGTAAATCACACTTTCTCCCTAGGACATTTTCTCATTTCAGGCAGGTACTAAAAAGAATTCTGAGACAATTAAGAGTCATTGGTCAAAGATACCCCATCTTTTGTTGCTTTCACTGTAGACATTAAAACTAATTTTTATGCTTTACCAAACAGATAAAGCTGATGTGTTCTCCTAGCCCTTTGTCACTACTAATGTGATGAAGGATGTTTCTGCTTTTCTTCTTTAGACAATGAACCTTGCCACTTTTTTTCCCTTACATAGCCTGTGTTAAACTTCTCAAAAGCACATTTAGTTTATGGCACAAGTTACTATATTTTGCTCCATTCTCTATTTCTTAGCTGTGAGATGAGTATGTACTGTAGTTTGAGCCTTTTGTTCACTGATTTTAATTAATCTCATTCTAGGCCAGAGTGAAAATGAGACAGGGAAAACCACAAATAGCTACAAACATTACATCCTACTAAACTGGACTTTTCACTGGAAAATACATTTTCCTTCAATAACTCTTAAAGTCATAATTATCAATTTTTCCAAGTGGCCAAATAGCACAAATCTCCAAAATGACAGAGTATGTCCACTGGTAAAGTTGGAATGTATCACAGCACACACAAGCTTGAACGTGTGCACTCTTCCAACTATTCCTTGTTCAATGTAAGTGGTTGCTTTCCTTCAGAAAGGCAAGTCAGTCTACGTCTGGTTTTGACTTTAGGACGTGAAAGATTAACCTGATTACATTTCTGACACAGCTTCTAACATAACATTTTTTACAACTGGTACTGCTGGTACTGTTTAGTGACATGGATTGTGCTGAAGATGATGTGGAAGAGTCACAAGTCTGTAGCTACCCTTTTTAGAGCAGCAGCTACTTGCAGTTATTCTTGGGCAATTGGTTGCTTTCCTTCAGAAAGGCAAGTCAGTCTATGTCTGGTTTTCACTTTAGGATGTGAAACATTAACCTGATTACATTTCCCACACAGCTTCTAACATGTAACATTTTTTACAACTGGTACTGCTGGTACTGTTTAGTGACATGGATTGTGCTGAAGATGATGTGGAAGAGGCACAAGTCTGTAGCTACTCTTTTTAGAGTAGCAGCTACTTGCAGTTATTCTTGGGCAACGCTAAGGTAGACACACTCCTTATGCCTCAGGCAAACTCAAGAAGGCAAAATATTATCCCAAACAGTACCTCAGTAATGTGGTCTGTAATGGGAAAATAAATTACCTGGGGTGTAAGCCCTCCTTCAGCATGTAGGACAGTTCTATCCCGCCAACCCTCCTAGTCCTTAAGGCTGATATTATTACTGTTTACCAGCTCTTATGTAACTTGTTTCTGCCTCTCTCACGTGCACCACTGACTGCAACCTCAGAAAGAAAAGAGGAAACAAGAACAATAAATAAAAACAGAAACAAAAGTAAACTCCCTTGGTACTGGGGAACATGGAAACGGCAGGAGCTCCGTGTAAAACCTTGTACATGTAGTGACAGCATCCAGTGCCAGCAGCGGAACTAAGTATTGGGACCACAATCAAAAATAATTAAGGCAGCCTAGGTGAAAATACCCTATTAAAAAAAGGGGGGCGGGTGGTGTGCATATATAGATGTAAATATATAAAAAGAACCACCACCGTTGCCTGAGAGGGAACACGTCAGGGAGCGCACTGGAGCTGGCGCGTTACTGAGTAAGGAGCGCTCCAAAGGGCGTCATGTCCTCCGCCACCCCGGGACGGGGTCCCTTTGTCCGTGCCTGCTCCCGCGGGGAGCTGCCATCCGCGGGCGGGTCGCAGTGCCCACACGCCGCGACTCGCCGCTCCGGGGCATAAACAAACACGGCTGGAACAACAAAAGGCCGCGGTCGCGGCGGCCGGACCCCGCCGCCGGGGCGCAGAGCGGCCGGGCGCATCCCCGGTGCCGCCGCCTCCCGCTCCGTTCCCACAGGGCTGTCCCCGCCCGCCCCCCGGCAGCTGCCATGTGTCTGCTCGAGTGCGATTAACACCGACTCGCCAAATCCCCCCCACGCCCGCTTCCCCTCCCCGGGCCATTTGGGGCATGCCCGCGCCCCGTGTTTACACGGCGGCGCCTTCGCGCGGAGCCTTTCTGTGCATGGCGCTGGCAGATGAGCCGGGGGAGGTGGGGGCTCCGCGCCGCGCAGCGCCCGCCGCCGGCTATAAAAGCCTGCGGGCCCGCGGGCGGCAGCGATCAGCGAGCGGCCGCGGACCGGCGGAGGATGGAGGGCGACTGCCCCCGCCCGCTCTCGGCGGCGCTGCCCCCGCAGGGCCGCTCGCCCCTCTCCTCCTCCCGGCGCGGGGGGCGGCCCGGCGCTGCGCTGACGGCCCTGCCCTCGCCCCGCAGCCCTGCGCCCTTCTGGAGACCGTGGGTGCCCGCGCCGGCCGAGGCGGCCCGGCGGAGCCC